>NC_067398.1:716327431-716927431 GCF_016432865.1 Antechinus flavipes | reverse complement strand
GCCACGGGGCAAAGAATCCCCTCTTGCACCTAATCCCAAAAATCTAGACGAATGAATGAATGAATGAATGAATGACTTGGGGAGGGGAAGACCTTCAGGGTCTCTGGCCAAAGCAGAAATGACCGTTATTTAAGTTCAGTCTGAGTCAATCAGGACCCAAACAGTGACCAAATGGGACTCGGTCTGGGACCTCCGGGTGATCGAGGAGAATCAAATCGGTTTGGGTTTAAGGTCTGGTCCTTAAGAAAGCAATCTAGCCAGTCACCCCCGAGACACCGGGAGGGTTCAGAGGTGCAAAAGAGGGAAAAATGCTCTTGGGGCATCTGTAGATGAGAGGAAACTGCAGGTGGGGGAGAAGGCGGAGCCAGGAAGGCAGAGGCCCTAGCACCAGGGCATCCGAGGGAGACCCGGAGCCCCCTTCCCCCGCGCCAGGTGCGCTCTCCCAGGAACCCGCTGAGACGTGAAGCCTGGAGGCCCGGGCCTGGATTAGCCGCTCAGCCCCAGGCCAATGACTTAACCTCTCAGGGCCCGGCTCAGAAACCCTCCCAGCACCTCCCACACAGGGCTGATCAAAGGCCCAGGGAGAGTAGGGATGCAAAGCTCCCCCACCAAGAAGTTCTAGTCAGGCTAGAATCAGGCTGGGCATCTGGAAACCCCAGTCCTCCCAATCAGGAAAACCCCAGTCCTCCTGCGGGGCCCCTGGGGGCGTTGGCCAATTCACAGAGACCTCAGAAGTCAGCTGGGGTAGATTTCAGTAGGTCCCCTCCAAAGCCCCCGGCAATGTTCTGGGGTCCCGGGATGCCAGGCCCAGAGGCCACCCCCCCCCCGCATCGGGCCCTCCCCTGCGCCCCTCCCCCTGTGCCAAGCAATGCTCACCGCTGCCCCCGAACCCCTTCTTGTGGATGACCAGTTTGTAGAGCTTGTTTGTCCTCATCTTGGCCGGCGCTCTCTCAACTGCTCCGAGCCGGGCGCAGAGAAATCATCGTGGCTCCCTGCCATCGAAAAACAAAGAAAGATCTGCAGGCTCAGGCGGCCTTCGCTCACCCACAAAGCTGCTGGGCCAGAGGAAACGGGATCGGGGGAGGGGGGCATTCGACTCAACCGACCCAAAGGGAGCGGAGAGGCTTAGGCTGGCAAACTCATCCCTGGCAACTGGCTGCTGATTTACCCGGAGGTGCGGGCGAGGGAGGGGGGCCCAGGATGGCAAGAGCCGACACCCTGGGCAGGAAGGGTCTGACGTGGGAAAAACCTCACACCGACAGGTCAGCAGCAGCCCAGAACCGGGAATGATGGGCAGCCCATCGCCCGGGGAGCGGCTAATCGAATGGTGGCCCCTGAATGAATATCACTGCGCTACCAGAAACGGCGGTGTCACAAATACAGAGAAGCACCCGAAGAGCCGCCACAACCGACGCGGACAACTCAGCGGAGCCGGGAAAACGACACGTACAGCGACAACAGCGTACGTGGGAAGACGACGGCACGAGAAAATGAGAGAGAGGAGAGGACGCCCCCAGCCCTCCTCTTTGCGGGGTGAGAGATCCGAGGGCATCGTGGAGTTGCTGACTTTTTTGATTTACTGATCAGTTCAGATTTTTCATCTTTTTCTTCAGTCTTTTAAGAAATCATTATTTGTCATACAGGACGTCTCTCGGGGCAAGAAGGGGGAAACTATAATGACATAAAAAATTAATTCTTTTTTTTTTTTTTTTAGCATTTATTAAGGATTTATTATGTGCAGGAACCAAGACAGGAGTCAGGGCTATAAAGACAAACAAAAATTAAACCGATTCTAACTTCAAGAAGCTCCCGTGCTGAAATCAGTAAACTTGCTTTAAAATGATTCGTTCAGAGGGAACAGATTTAACATCTATTTATTGTCATAGAGAAAGAAAGTATCCTAAATAAAAATGGATTTTAGAAAACCATCCAAGCTTTTGAGTTGGAGTTAGAGGGCCGGGAGCCCCAGTACTGACCCATGGGAGGCGTGATCCGGAGCAAGTCATTTCACTACCTGGAAACTTAGTCATCATCACCCTGCACACACACACACACACACACACACACACACACACACACTCACACATACACACACACACACACACTCACACATACACACACACACACTCACACACTTGTGAAAATAAGATAATAATAACTTTGCAAGTTCAGCTGCCGAGGCGTGAGAAGAGATTTTAGGTTCAGTATCTGGCAAACTACAAGCTACGACAACAAAATCCCCACTTGGAATTCTCCGGGGCCCCTGGCTGGGCTCAGGGCTGAAAGGCCCGGATTCAGGTCCTGATTCTAACACACGACGGCAAGTCAGCCAGCTGTGGCCAGACGGCACCTGCAGATGGAAACCCCGAGGCAGCTGCCGACTCCCTGAGGTGGGGGATTCCCTACTCGGACCAAGTTACGGCCGGACCAAAAAACGTGAGGAAGTCTAGTTCCCGAGGCCCATCTGCCGTTGCTCCGTAACGCAGTCAGAATGACCAGGGACACTCAGGGACTTCAGTGCCCACAGGTGTCACTGGTGGGGGGGGGGGGGGGGGTTTGAACCAAAGGCTTCTGATTTCCCTTTAACCAAGCTGGACGTTCATCCGGATTTCCTGGATGTCTCTATTATCACCATCCCCTATCCCCTGTTCCAGCAATTAGAGGAAGGAACACAGCCTAATGGGAAAAAACTGGGGAAAAGCACGGGAAGAGAAAGCCAGACTAGGAGGAAATGTTCCCACTGTTCCCCTTCTCATCGATCCGGGAGGGACAGAGAAGGGACAGAGTTCGTAGATTACAGGCCCTGAGTTCAAAGCCGGCCTCGGACACCGACGGGCTGTGTGGCCCTAGGGAAGCCACTTCCCCCGCCTGCCTCAGTTTCTTCCTCTGTAAAATGAACTGGAGAAGGCAACTGCTCCAGCCAAGAAACTCGCCCCAAACACTGCCTGAAAACAACTCAACCAAAACCTAGGGTGAGCCCTTTATTTTACACAAATGACAGAGCAATGGAATTCCTGCCTCTCCTCTATAAAGATCAAATCTGAAGGTACTCCGGAAGAGGTCCTGCAGGAGCCTAGAGCCTGGGGGGTCCTGGAGGGGGAACAGGGGCCAAGGGCCAATCCCCTCACCTTAGAGGGGAGCAAGGGCCAAGGGTCAACCCCCTCACCTTAAAGGGGAGCAGGGGCCAAGGGTCAATCCCCTCACCTAAGAGGGGAGCAGAGGCCAAGAGTCAACCCCCTCACCTTAAAGGGGAGCAGAGGCCAAGGGTCAACCCCCTCACCTTAAAGGGGAGCAGGGGCCAAAGGTCAATCCCCTCACCTAAGAGGGGAGCAGGGGCCAAGGGCCAATCCCCTCACTTTAGAGGGGAGCAGGGACCAAGGGTCAATCCCTTCACCTTGGAGGGGGAGCAGGGACCAAGGGCCAAACCCCTCACCTTGGAGGGGGAGCAGGGGCCAAGGGCCCACAAAGCCCACCCAAGCCTAGGACCTTCTCCCAGCTCCAGGAGGGCTCCTGCTCTCCCCCCCCTCGCTCACCACGGTGTAACACAGAATCGGCCCAGGCCATCCTACACAACAGATGCAAAGCGCCTCGAATGTGGCTGAATGTATAAAAGGTCAGGGCTTGGAGATCATCCAGCCGGGGAAGGCAGGACCTCAAAACAGGGGCTCCTTCTACTCCAGCGCCCGCCAGCAAGGGAGGAGGGACCCCACGGCCTTCTGGGATAGCCTCCCGGTTCACAAGGCCTCCTCACTGCAGGCCCCCCGCAGCCTTGGCGAGCCTGATCCCCGCCTGGCTTCCTCTGAGGCCGGGCCCTAAGTGACCCCGCTTCCCTCCGGGATGGCCATGGCCCAGGCTTGTGTGCAGGTGCCTCTCTTCCCCTCCCCCCTCTTTGACAGAAAGCTCCTTGAGGGCAGGCACTGGCGGGTGCCTCGCTTCTAGTACCCAGCATTCAGCACAGTCCCCGCATACAGTAGGTGCTTAATTCGAGTTCACAGGCACCTTCCCCTCAAGGCAATCTCCAATTTATCCTGTGTCTCCTCTGACCATAAATGGTTGCAGACCTTCCCCCGAGACCGGGAGCCCCCTGAGGGCAGGCCCACCTTTGGCCTTTGGGGGCGCAGGGCCTTGCACACAGTAGGTGCTCACCCACTCGGCTTGGCTCCCTCGGGAGCTGGAGGAGGCCGTGAAGGGGGAGGAAAAGGGGGGAAAGGAGGGGGCGGGGCAGAGGGAGGAAACCGGGCACAGACCACTACCCCACCACCCATGTGACCCTGCGGCTCCCCAGCACCGACCTCACTTCCAGGTTCTCTATCACCCCGCCTCCTCCACGCTAGAGCCCCGTGTCCTCTCCCTCCTCTTGCAAGTCAACAAGCACTGATTCAGCGCCTGCTGTGCGCACTGCTCTCGCCCCCTCGGATTTCCCAGGTGCTGGGTTCAAGTCCCACCTCCGCCGGTCAGGAGGTCACGTGGTGTTTCCGGGCCTCAGTCAGCGCCTGTAACCTCGGAGCGCTCCGGGGTCCGCCGAGCCCGCACCGCCCGCGCTGCAACGAGGGGACACTGGCCGCGGGAGAAGGGGAGAAGCGGGGCTGGGCCTCAGTTTCCCCAGGAGCTCGGAGCCGGGGGAGGTCCGGAGGGGTTCGCAGCCTGCACTCACCCGCTCGTCCGCCAGTCCGCTCCCGGCCTGGACGCGCCCGCCCGGACCCAGGACCCAGGCTCCCAGAGCCGGCACCGGGGGCAGGGGCCGCGCTCGCGCTCGCACCCGCGCTCGTGCCCGTGCCTAGGCCCCGCCCCCTCAGCGCGGCCCCGCCCCCGCCCGAGCCGCCGGCACTTCCTCATCCGGGGCTCGCCGCCGGGAGGACAGAGGGCGGGGCAAGGCGCCGGGACGCGGCCCCGCCTCTGTTTCCCGCCAAGCCGACCATTGGCGGGGGCCGCGCGTGCGCGTTGGGGGAGCCCCGCCCCCGGCCTGTTCCACTCCTCCTGACTTCTGGAATCTCCTCTGGTTCCTTCACCCTCCTCCCCGTTCTCTGCGAGCTTTGTTATTGTGGCGGTGGTGGTGGGCTTGAGTCATTGCAGTCGGGTCCAACCCTCCGTGATCCCGTTAGGGTTTTCTTGGCAAAAAGATACTGGGGCGGTTGGTCATTTCCTTCTCGGGGCTCATTTTCCAGCTGAGGAAACTGAGGCAGACAGGGTGAAAACTTGCCCAGCTGGTAAGTGTGTGAGGCCGGATTTGAATTCAAGGCTTCCTAACTCCAGGCCACGGCTTTCTATGCTTTACAGTGCTATGGCTGCCTTCGCCTCAGTTTCCTCAGCTGGAAAATGGGAATAACCAGGCTGGTATGGCTCTGGGGTCCTCCTCAGGTCCTCCTGACTCCAGGCCACCTGTAGGGGCCCCTCCTGAACGTTGGGAATACAGACAGATTCCTGGCCAGGTTCATCTGCCTCCAATCATGGAAGTCTAGTCGTTGTAGGAGCAATTTTTTAAAAGGAATGGGGAGGGGCGCTGCCCCCTCCTGCACGGGTCCAACAAAGCAGATGCCAATGGCTGCAAAGAAGAAAAGGAGCTGAAACACTCACAAGTTCACGGGAGATTGGAGAAAAGGGCCTGAAATGATGAGCTCAAGGGTCTCTGCAGATTCTCCAAGTCTGGGCAAGCGGCAAGATGAAGACGAGGTCCGGCAGCCAAGAGGCCATTTGGTCTTCAGAAGGAGCCAAGAGAATCGGCTAGATAAAGACAGAGATGGGAAATAACTCCAGGGGCCAGCGCTGGGGAGGTGCCCTTGTGAGGAAATACAGGGATCATAAGGGGAAATCTCGGCAGAGCGTCTGGGCAGAGATGGAGGCCTGCGGGGTGGGAGAAACAAGTGATTTTTGTCATCAGACTAGACTTACAGACCACCAGGCAGAAAGAAAGAAGAAAGGAGATGTTTGAGAGACAGTTGGAAAACATGGGAATGAGGCATGACAAAGGACTGATGGAGAACTTCAATTTTATCCAGATGTCTCCTGGTGCTCTCTCTGTCTCTTTGTGTCTGTCTCTGTTTCTCAATATCTCTCTGCCTCTCTGTCTCCATATCTCTGTCTCTCCAAATATGTCTCTCTCGATATCTCTTTATCTCTGCCAAAAGCAAATGTTTTTTTTTTTTTTTATTAAAGCTTTTTATTTTCAAAACATATGTATGGATAATTTTTCAACACTGACCCTTGCAAAACCTTGTGTTCCAAATTTCACCTTTCCCCCCACCCCCTTCCCTAGATGGCATGTAATCCAATGTATGTTATACCTGTTAAAATACATGTTAAATACAATATATGTAAACATATTTATACAATTCTCTTGCTGCACAAGAAAAATCAGCTCAAAAAGGAAAGAAAATGAGTAAGAAAACAAAATGCAAAAGAACAATAACAAAAAGAGTGAAAATGCTATGTTGTGATCCGCATTCAGTTTCCACAGTCCTCTCTCTGCGTCCAGATGGTTCTCTTCATCACAGGTCTTTGGAACTGGCCTGAATCAACTCCTTGGAAAGAGTCACACCCATCAGGATTGATCATCATAGAATAATATTGATGTTGCCATGTACAATGATCTCCTGGTTCTGCTCATTTTACTCAGCATCAGTTCATGTCAGTCTCTCTGAAATCATCCTGCTGGTCGTTTCTTACAGTTAGATTTTTTTTTTTACTGAGGCAATTGGGGTTAAGTGCCACCTCACTGCCCCTCGATTCTTACAGAACAATAATATCCCATAACTTTCATATAGCATAACTTATCCAGCTATTCCCCAAGTGATGGGCATCCACTCATTTTCCAGTTTCTAGCCATTACAAAAAGGGCTGCCACAAACAAAAATGCAGCTGTGGGTCCCATTTCCTCCTTTAAGATCTCTGAAGTAAGAAACCCAGGCAGATAAAATATTTTAACAGTAGTTCTTATTTCAAAAGGTCTAAGAGTTTTGATTTTGATAGTCACTAACAGGAAGGAGCTGGAAATTATAGGAAGGTTGGAGATAAGGGATTACTCCATCCTAGGGCTTTTGTGAAGAGAGGAAATCCAAGCAGAGTCTCACATTCTCCTTAGATTTTAGGAGAGCAGATTTCAGAAGTTTTAGAAGAAGAATAGGTAGGATCCCATGGATGAAATTTCTCTCAAAGAAACCATTTATGGGATTGAATGAATAAATGAATGAAGCATTTATTAAGTGCCTACTATGTGCAAAGCACTGGCAATATAAATAGAAATATAAGAATCTCTTCTCTCTAGGAACTCACATTCTAATGGGAGAAACAGGAAGACTTGAGTTCAAATCCAGCCACAAATACTTACTAGCTGGGCAAATTACTCAACTTCTACTTGTCTCAATTTTCTCATTTGTAAAGTGGGAATAATAATAGCACATCTGTAGAGGGCTGCCAATAAGCAGATCTCCTAAAAAGCTATTTAACAGTTAGCATACTCTCTGTGCAGCTCTGGATTGATGTGCAATAGGCTCACCGCTCTCCCATAACCAAATTTGAGAATAGGCTGTGTTGATCTATTAGATCAAAGAAGCGCTATTAGCACAAAGGTGCAATAAATCTGGAAGTTACCTATGTGAACATGTAAGCATCAGGAAACCGTGTTTGAGAGAAATTCACTGAACTTTGCAAGACATCACAAACCAGACAAGCTATCGTTATGTTGTGGTACACAGGTTGTTATTGCTAGTTACTATTTAATATTAATGCCTAGCTACAATCTAACAATGGAATATACATTATGTAACTTTACATGTACGTTATTGTAACATTAACATAAAAGTATATAAACTCTGGCTCTCAAATCAATAAACGAACTTCGAAATTCATTAATCAAAGTCTCCTTCTGTCCCACTCATGCCTTCTTCCCAATGAGGCCCTTGAACTGGTCTCAAGTGGTGCCCAAACAGGGATGAACACAGGTCTACAGTGAAGCAGAGAAACATTGAGGAGGACAAGGTATCCCTAATCATTCAAGACTCTGAAGCAACAAGAGGTAAGAGAGACAACAGGAAAGCACAAAATTTACAGGCCCAGTCATTATTAGAGATAGAAGAGGAGCTGCAGTTTTATTTAAAGTCTTGGGCTAATTTTAATTTCACTTTATTTAGTTTAGCAAAATGGAACAATATCAATCAGCAGAAAAGCAGACAGGTATATCTAAAAGTGGTTTTTGAAAAAGGAAGTAAAAGATAGGGGATTGCTTATAATTACTGATCAATTAAAGGAATTCATGATGTGTATAGAAAAATGCTTCCTGTAATGGGCTAAGCTTGAGTTGATGCACTGAGGTCCCAAGCATGTGAGGCTAAATAGTAATTGGACCATACTCTATTAATATATATGCTTGGAGAAAGAATGGCCCCACCTATTCTTTGTGCAAGTCCTGATGTGTTGTATAGGAAATGACGATTTTGGCGGGTGGAGGCAGAGGGGCAGAGAGAGAGGTGGAAAGAGACTGCTGGCTGGTTCCTGTCACAGCTGCTCACATTGCAAACCCCCCCTTCACCTCCACAGAGAATAAATATTGAAGATTTTTCCTTAATCTGAATTCCTGACTCCTGCTGATTTTAAAATACGCAGTCATCACATTTGGCGCCCAACGTGGGGCTGTTTTTCATTCCCTGTGGCAAAACTGTCCATTCATATCTTTATAAGGTTCAGCTAAGTTAACGCTGGGCACTGAAAAGGCAAATCTTTTCATATCCTCCTTATCCAGAGGGATAGAATAGAAGCAATCCTTAATATCTATGACCCAAAGAGACCATTCTCCAGGCAATTGAGTAGAAGATGGAAGTCCAGGCTGAAGAGTTCCCATAGTTTCCATCTGTTCATTTACCTTTCTTAAATCAGTCAACATCCTCCATTTTCCAGATTTCTTTTTTATAAAAAACACTGGGCAATTCCAAGGACTTAGAGAAGCTTGTAAGTGTCCTTGGTCAAGTTGCTCCTGTACTATATCTAATAAGGCCTGAATTTTATTGCTACCAAAGGGCCACTGTTCTATCCACACTGGTGTATGATTTGCACCTGTGTCTACCAATCCTTCTAATGGTAGGTCATTTATATAGATCATGAGCATAGGTCAGTCAGCTGTTACAGCTGCTGTCTAGTATATTCCTGGATTTTGTGGCCTGGAGTCAGAATCTGGGTGACTATCACCAGGTTGCTTATTAGGATTCTGTATGAGTAAACACTGGCATACCTTTTAATCCTCAAGGACAGGCAATAGTAGAGAGGAGAAACAGAGACATTAAGATGCTCCTCCAAAAATAAAAGAAAGGGGGAACCACGGGTAACCCTAGAGAACTTCTAAATCTAACCCTTTATACTATTAACTTCTTGATTTTTGACAAAGATGCACTGGCTCCGGCAGACAGGTTTTGTAACCCACCAGAAGGGCAGTGTCCAGTGCAAGCAGCTCCACTATCTTTAGATAATTACCAGGTGATGTGGAGAGATCCAGAAAGTAGTGAATGGAAGGGACCAGATAGGCTAACTGCTTGAGGGAGAGGGTTTACTTATATTTCTACAGGTGGGGAAGGAATCAGATGAGTGCCAGCAAGCTGTATTCGCCTTGTGCATTGGAGAGAGAGAGACAGAGAAGACCCTTGAAACGAAGGAGAAGACCCAAGAAATATTGGGTGTTTCTGTTGCTGATTGTGCTCATTATTGAAAGAGTGTGGCAGTTATGGTGTTTGACTCATGGACATCGAAAATTATTGGACTTCAAAACCCTCAGGAATCATTGGATTCTCTGAGACATGATAAAATTGTCGTAGGACTTGAAAACCCTTAGGAATCACTGGATTCTCTGAGACATAAGACTTGAAAGCCCTCAGAAATCATTGGATTTTCTGAGAAATGATAAGACTGTTACAGAACTTCAAAATCTGCTGGAATCATCGGATTCCCTAACACATAAAAAGATTTTTGCAGGACTTCAAAATCTTGGAGGGATCATTGGATTTCCTGACATGTGAAGCATGGACACTAGATTTGTTTTGGACTATCTCTTGCTGTTGAAGAAGGCGTATGTGTGACTGTTGTTTACATACCCTCCTTCTGGGACTTCTGGAAATCTTTTACAACACCAGATTGATTTATATTGTTTGTTACACCGCTACTTGCGTGTACAATTCATGTTTGTTACACCACATCAAGCCTGCATGACTGAGGGAAGGGTCACCACTAATAGCCTCTGTGTTATTGCTATGTGCTTATGTAATACCTCCCATGCTGATGGGTTTGTGCATAATAAGACCCTTCAGCCCAGAAACCCACTAGCAACCCCCACTTCCCTTTGGTGCTTTTCATCTCCCTTCCTGAGATGTTGGGGAGGGCATGATCATCTCCTTTTTAGTGCTTTCACCTCCCTTCCTGAGAAGTCAGGGAGAGTGTGATCACCTCCCCTTGGGGGCTCTGACCATCCCTCAGGGATGTCATGACCACCTGTGATCTAAAACAAAAGAAAGCGGGAGATGTAATGGGCTGAAGCTCGAGTTGATGCACTGAGGTCCCAAGCAAATGAGGCTAAATAGTAATTGGACCATACTCTATTAATATATATGCTTGGAGAAAGAATGGCCCCCGCCCATCTTTGTGCAAGTCCTGATGTGTTGTATAGGAAATGATGATTTTGGTGGGTGGAAGCAGAGGGGCAGAGAGAGAGGGGGAAAGAGACTGCTGGCTGGTTCCTGTTGCAGCTGTTCACATTGCAAATCCCCCTTCACCTCCACAGAAAATAAAGATTGAAGATTTTCCCTTAACCTGAATTCCTGACTCCAGCTGATTTTAAAATACGCAGTTATCACAGCTTCCCACCTCAGAGAAGTCTTGACCTGGAAAAATGGGAAATAATAGGAAGACAGATGAAACTTGTCTGGAATTTTTGACTCCTTTCCCAACCGAAATCTGAAAGCAGACATCACACCAGAACTTTTGGTGACTTTGGATGTGGGACTTTCCCCTGAAAGGGAGAAAAATCCAAAGAGACCTCAGTGTAGTAAAAATGAATTCCCCCACTCCCTTTTCTTCTTTGTGAAATTGGCAATGAAGCAAAATATATAAAAGAAAGAAAACTGGGAGGACACTTCCAAGATTACTTGAGTATATTAGGCTTCAATTTGTACATAAGGAGTAGATAGGTGGTACAGTGAATAGAGCATCAGCCCTGAAGTCAGGAGGACCTGAGTTCAAATTTGACTTCAGACACTTTTAACACTTCCTAGCTGTGTGACCCTGGGCAAGTCACTTACCCCCCCATTACCTCACCAAAAAAAAAAAATTGTATATAAAAGCTGAAAATAGACTCCTCTGTATGTGTATGTCTGTTTTGCATTCTGAATTCTGTGTTAAAAGTTAGCAAGATTTCTCTGTCATAAAAGAGAGAAGAATTCAGCCTCTGTATTGCTGACTAGGAAAAATATCACTGTGAATTATTAAAATTAGAATTCATTCAGAGTAGTAATTCTTTTCAAATGACTCAGAGTGTATTTGATCATGTAAGATAATTTGGGAGCAAATTTTGAGCTCTTCAAGATTAGGGTAGTGCAAGGAGAGAAAATCTTTTTCCCTCCTATACTTCTGGCTGACTGCAAAAGCTTTGCATGAGAGGGAGAGAGAAAAAAAATATGTTTAATATAGCAAAATAGTGAGAAATATATACAGAGAGAGAAATATTTCTCATATAGAAATGAGAAGAGCATAGATGAAAGGAATTAGAAAGTTAGGGAACTTTTGAGAAAACAGAAGAGCAGTGTGGGATCACTTAAAAAACTCCTGTAAGAAAGGAGCCTGAACCTTGTTATCAGAACTCAGGTTTGTGGAATTATAGGAAGAACTCAAGGTAAAAACCTTAGGAAGCACGAATGGGCATTTAACTCTTTCCTGGCTTACTAAAAAGAAGAGGCTTGACACAATGAAATAATCACCGTGAAAAGTTTAGCCTACCTTTTCCAGGGAAGCTCTACATAAATATTATTATGATGATGTCCACTGATTATCTTGTTATTGAATCATTTGAAAATGCCAAGGATTTGGGGGACAAGTATTTTCTGATCTGGGTCTTTGGTAGCTGTGACTGCAAACCTTGCAGGAGCAATTCTGGGTCATATTTCTCCAGGATGACAGCTAAGGGCACCGGGATGGAAGCAAGGCTATTTCCAAGTCCCTTGGGCTCAGTTTCCTGGGCAGTCTCTATCAGGGTATATGGGGAGATGGTGATCAAGGGAGTTGGGGGTTGACCTGCCTTGGCAAAAACTGCCTGTCTGTCCCTCCTTTCCAGGTGCCTTGATATTTCAAGTCGGTAGGCTTGGCTGCTCTGTGACCATCAGCCTGTGGAGACGGCTGGCTCCTTTTCCACAGGAAATGCTTCCACAGATGATGGGAAGGCATGATAGGATGTTATGGAAGAAAACAAACAATGAAATTCTGAAGACATAAATGGAAATTTCTTCCAAAGAGAAGGAAAAATCAAATTTATATGAGGAGACCAATTTGAATCCACCATTTTAGATTCTTAAAATATGTTGATAAATATATAAACATACACATAATGTTTATACACACACAAGATAGAAATAAGGACTGGTAATAATGGATAAGATCCACTAGGTGGTGCCATAATGGATGGAGCACTAATCAGAAAGACTCCTCTTGCTGAATTCAAATCTGACCTCAAACACTCACTAGCTGTGTAATTCTAGACAAGTCATTTAATCCTGTTTGCCTCTGTTTCTTCAGCTGTAAAATGAGCTGGAGAAGGAAATGGCAAACCACTTATGTCAGCATCTTTGCTAAGAAAGGTCATGTAGAATCAGATACAACTGAAAAATGACTAAACGGTAAAGAAAAAAAAATCAGTATAAATGCAAAAGAACTCTGTATGGTCAGAAAGAAAAGTGTTGATACAATTTAGATTATAAAGAATTGAAAAGGTTTTGTACAAACAAATTTTGAGTTAAAATTAGAAAGGAAACAAGTAATTGGGGTGAGGGAGAAATACTTTGCAGTAAGTTTCTCTGATAAAAGTCTCATTTCTAAGATATATAAAGTAGCAATTCAAATTTATTGGGTAAGAGGAACCATGCCCCAGTAAAGACAGAGAGTTAAGACGTGAATATGCAGTTGGAAAAGTACAAAAGGCAAGCTATCAATAACCATAAGAAAAAAATTGGTCCAACTCCCTAATAATTAGAGAAATGCAAATTAAAGCAACTCTGAATTTCCATCATACCAGATGGGTAAAGAGGACATAACAGATGTCAGAGGAACTTCAAGAAAATAATCAAACTAGTTCACTATTGATGAAACTATGGATTTGTTTAGCCATTCCGGAAAGCAGTTAGAAACTATGCCCTCCATGTTATTGAATTGTGGCGTACCATTTGACCCAACTGCATCAAGACAGAGTCTATGACCTCAAGAATCCAAAGGAAAAGGATATGTGTGCAAAAAATTATTTATAGCAGTTCTTTTCATGGTAGATTAAAAAAAAAACCTTAGAAACTCAGGGTTTTTTGCTAAGATGTCTATCTTTTGAAAAATAGCAAAACAAATTCTGGTATGTGAATGTAATAGAATATTATTATGCCTACAGAAATGAGGAAATCAGAGAGCTCTCCATGAGCTGATGCAGAGTAAAGTGAATAGTATTAGGAGAACAGTTTATACAAATACAAAAACATTATAGAGAAAAACAACTTAGAAAGACTTTAGGACTCTGACTAATGCTAGGATCAATCCTAAGTCAGGAGGTCTGAACAGAAATCATGTCTCCTGCCAACATCTGCCTCCTGCCAAAGAGATAATGGACTTAAAATCCAGAATTAGGCATGGATATTTGGTCACGACCCATGTAAGGATTTGTTTTGCTTGTGAGGGTTTTGATTTTTGAATTGTTTAATGGCTATGGAGCAGTAATAGGAAGAATTTTTTTTTAATTGTAGGGCTGATCAATGTAGGGGCAGCTAGGTGGTACAATGGATAGAACCTCAGATGTAGAGTCAAAGAGACACATCTTCCTGAATTTGAATCTGGCTCAGACACTTAGTGGCTAGGTGACCCTGAGTAAGTCAGTTAACCCAATTCGTCTCAATTTCCTTAAATGTAAAATGATCTGGAGAAGGAAATGGTGAATTGCTGCAATATCTTTGCTAAGAAAACCCTACATGGGATCGCAGAATTGGACACGACTGAAAATGACTAAATATACCAATGTAAGGTATACATGCTGAGAACTTTTAAAAAAATGAGTGGGTTAACAACAAATAAATGAATGGGCAGCAAGGTAAATTAGGAGCAATGATTGATAGCATTGTTAAGAGTGTAATACATGAATATGTGGATAGAGACATAGAAGAAGCAACTGATATTTTGTTATGATTTTTTTTTTAAAGAAGAGTATTAGGGCAGCTAGGTGGCACAGTGGATAGAGCACCCGCCATGAAGTCTAGGAGGACCTGAGATCAAATCTGATCTCAGACACTTGATACTTCCTAACTGTGTGACCCTGGGCAAGTCACAACCCTAATTGCCTCAAGAAAAAAAAAAAAGTATCAGGACGACTTGTTACATGTGATAACCGTATTGGCCAGTAAATGTTCATCTTTGTGATCCAAACAAAAAACAAAAGAACTTGAATAGAACTTTGCAGTTCAGACAAACAAAAACTAAAATCTTTCAATAGAACTTCCATACCACTTGTGACTGCTGAGCCAGTGACAGGGATGTTTGAAAGAGCATGGGAAATGGGAGAGGTATTGTGAGAGAGGAAAAAAAAAAAAAAACCCAAACATCAGCTTTTCTGGGGGCTCCTTTTTTCCCCCTGTAGAATTATGGGGCAGAATTAAATGATGGGCCTCAGAGGCCTCTGGTCCAGTCTGCTTCCTTTATAGATGAGGAAATTGATGACCATAGGGATTGAACAATTTGCTAGGATCTGACAGCTGAGGGCAGAGCCAGGAAGGACTCTGAACCCTTCTACTCCTATCTCTTTGTTTTTAGGAGGAGAAACTTCAGGAGCAAAAGGGGAATGGACATGATCAAAAATCACATGGGTAACTTCAGCTAGGTGGCTCCATAGTACACAGAGCCCCGGGGCTGGAGGCCAGAAGATGAATCTTCCTGATTTCAATCTGACCTCAAACACAGCACTGTTTGCCTCAATTTCCTCATCCGTAAAATGAGCTGGGAGAAGGAAATGGCCGACCGCTCTAGTATGTCTGCCAAGAAAACCCCAAGTGGGTTCACAGAGACTCAGGCATGACTGAACAACATTTCTTGATTCGAAATCCTGCCCCAAGGAGACCTGGAATAGGAGCAGCAGGGCTTTGACATCAATGGCATGGGATAGGTAGGAAGGCCCTTAGAAGGGAGAAATGGATGATTTCATTGGGGGACATCTCCTCCTTCTGGCTCATGCCCCTTTTGCTCTGGAAACAATTCCATGAATTTCTACGGCCGGAAGAACTCGTCCCCGGTAGTCGGCTCTCTGCTGAGGAGCCCATCTGCTCTGGGGCAGGACAACAACTGATTTATGTGGCCCTTTGCACACAACTGCCAGTTCCTTGAGGACAGGGATAGCTTGGCAGAGTTCCTGCACATACTTAATCAGTGTTTGCTTATATAACAGACTGAGGGGGGTCGCTTCGGACGGCCTCTGCCATCCGGAGGGGTCCGGAGAATCTGCTGCACCCAGAATTAAGATGATGTTTAATGGAAGTGCATTCATAAACAGCCTCTAACTGGTCCTGATCTGCTAACCATATGGTAAGGAGGAGCCTTTCAGATGGCCTGGCTATCGAGAACTGGGAGCTTCCAAAAGGATTAGGGACGGAGACTCGGATGTTTGTTCCTTTTCTCTCCAATCTTCCTCTCTTATTCTTATCTCTTGGTAACATTGCCCCGTGAGACACAGTAGGCTCCAGTTTTTGCCACCGAGGCCGGAAGGCCTGATTCTTTGTCTATTTCTGGTTTTGTTCCCCAGTTTGAAACAAAGAAGTTGGATGAGGGGGACAAGGAGACTTTGGGGATTTCAAAAGGTCAGAATTCCAAGTCATTCATATCCAGGGTCAAGTTTTATAGCCAGCAAACGCTTATGGCCCAAGGAGCCAGGAGTGACCTTTGGGACTCAAACTAAACAACAACAACAACAGCTGAGCTGGAGACTCATCTGGCAGTCATGAATTTCATGGGACCAATGCTAGGTAGAAAGTGTTGGGAGACCAAGCCCACTCTCCTCTGCAGAGACCAAGATGGGACGGGGCGTGTGGGGGTAAATGTTTGGATTTTCTTCCTGTTATACCGTCAAAGCAAGTAAGCTTTTCTAGAGATTAATTGATAGCAAATAGAACCAGGGTATCAATAATTGACATGTAGAAGAGGGAAAAATAGCCAGTGGGGTCATAACCAATGGCAGGAGGGAAGGAACATCTTTGAACCTTTGAGGACCTGCCCCTAATCCTTTGAGGATCCTGTGGCGTCTGCTTGGCTTTGGAAAAGTAAGGAAGAGCATACTCAATACATTTACTGGATGCAGAGTGCCTGTTACATGGAAAGTTCTTTTTTTTTTTTTAATTAAAGCTTTTTATTTTCAAAACATATGCATGGATAATTTCACAACATTCACCCTTGCAAAACCTTGTGCTCCAATTTTCCCCCTTTACCCCCCACTCCATCCCTTAGATGGCAAATAATCCAATATATGTCAAACATGGTAGAAATTTATGTAAAATCCAATATATGCAGACATATTTATACAATTATCTTGTTGCACAAGAAAATCAAATCAAATCAGAGAAAAATGAGAAAAAAATGCAAGCAAATAACAACAAAAAGAGTGAGAATGCTATGTTGTGATCCACACTCAGTTCCCACAGTCCTCTCTGGGTGTAGATGGCTCTCTCCATCACAAGACCATTGGAACTGGTCTGAATCACCTCATTGTTGAAGAGAGCCACGCCCATCAGAATTGATCTTTGTATAGTTTGTTGTTGCCCTGCGCAATAATCTCCTGATCCTACTCATTTCCCTCAGCATCAGTTCTTATAAGTCTCCCCAGGCCCCTTTGAAATCATCCTTCTGATTGTTTCTTTTTTTTTTTTTAAATTAATTAAATGATTGTTTCTTATAGTCCATAACATTCATCTCCCACTACTTTATTCAGCCTTTTCCCACTGATGGGCATCCACTCAGTTTCTAGTTTCTTGCCACTATGAAAAGGGGGCTGCCATGAACATTCTTGCACATGTGGGTCCCTTTCCCTCCTTTAAATCTCTTTGGGATACAGGCCCAGTAGTGATACTGCTGGATCAAAGGGGATGTACAGTTTGATAGCCCTTTGGGCGTAATTCCAAATTGCTCTCCAGAATGGCTAAATGTATTCACAACTCCACCAACAATGCACCAGTGTCCCAGTTTTCCCACATCCCCTCCAACATTCATCATTATTTTTTCCTTTCATCTAGCCAAGCTGAGAGGTGTGTAGTGGTATCTCAGAGTTGTCTTAATTTGTTCTCATAGAATGCATTTTAATAGAGTCAATAAGCATTTATTAAGTGCCTACTATGTCTCAGACACTCTGCTAAGCATCGGGGACAGCGGCAAAAAAAGTCTCAGTTTTTGATCGGTTCACTGTCTAATGAGGGAGACAAACGACAAATAAATGAGCTAAAATCAGATGAAATCAGAGAGAGGAAGGTACCACCGAAGGGCAATCAGGAAAAGCTTCCTATAGAAGGGACTTGAAGGTGAACAAGATGAGGTGAGATCTTTCAAGGCAGTTGTGAAAATCGAGTAAGGTTTCATCTACTTCAGAGTTTGCGTAGGCCTGAAGGACTTGGAGCATTGATCCAAGGGCACACCTAAATCCCCTTCCTGCAATCCTCCCATGACATCATTTTCTCCCTATTTCAGTCAAATATGGGCAACTATGTACTTATTGGTCAAGTTCAATTACTTGAATTTACCTCAGCCAATGAGGATGAGGGTCAGTGGTGGGAGGGGGTATTTGCATTTGGGATTAAAAGTGTTGACCCTGCCCAAGGATGAGCTTCTTCCCTTAGATTATCTCCTCTACGGGTGGACACCCTTCTCGCGAGAATGTATAATAAACTTTGCTTTGCTTCTAGATCTCTGCAGCTTTTTTTATTAAATGGTGACTCCTCACCTTTTCTGAACCACACAAAAGAAGTCAGGAACCAGGGGGCAGAGATGAGGAATAAGAGGCTTCCTGGCAGAGGCACAGGCAGAGAAAATGCCACGTGTTGAGGAGAGCCTTGTGCTGGGCAGACCTACTGGCAGCTACTGTAAGGGCAAGGGGAGAGCTTGCCCCAGAGTGGGGACAGGGTCTGAGGAGAGGAGGGGCCATATGCAAGAAGTGCTGAAAGTAGAATCCAGAGGATCTGGCCACAGATCGGATGTGGGCGTGACAAGGAGGGGTCCAGGATGATACCCTAGGTTGAGAGTGGCAGGGCCTGGGAGGGTGGTGGGGCTCTTGAGAGACACAGTAAAGTAAGGAAACCTTGAGGGTTGGGGGGAGAGGCAAAATAAACTCAGTTGTGGATACATTCAATCTGAGTTGCCCAGAGACAAGGACTGGATAAATAGCTCCGAGAATCATCTCCAAAATCGGTCAGACGGGCAATAATAAGCTTTTATTAAACACCTACTATATGCCAGATGATGTACTAAATGCTGGGAATACAAATATAAGCAAAAAGAAAGTCAGGAGCTTACAATCTAATGGCATGATTGAATGGAAAGAGTAAGAGTGGCAGGATGATGTTAGGGCAAGGAGAAGGTCGGAGGGAGATCTCAGGGAGTGGCTATTTTATCTTTCTCAGTAAAATGAAGCAATAAGAGGGCGGGAGCCAAGGAGCTGGGGAGAGGGTTAAAGAAGGATAATCAGTTTTGAAAAATAGTGGCTGGAGTGAAATGAGCAGGACCAGGAGGTCATTCTATACTTCAACAACAAGACTATATGATGATCAATTCTGATGGACCTGGCCCTCTTCAACAATGAGATGAACCAAATCAGTTCTTTTTTTTTTTTTTTTATAACTTTTTATTGACAGAACCCATGCCAGGGTAATTTTTTTTACAACATTATCCCTTGCACTCGCTTCTGTTCCGATTTTTTCCCCTCCCTCCCTCCATTCCTTCCCCTAGATGGCAAGCAGTCCTATATATGTTAGATATGTTGCAGTATATCCTAGATACAAGATATGTTTGCAGAACCGAACAGTTCTCTTGTTGCACAGGGAGAATTGAACCAAATCAATTCTAATGGAGCAGTAATGAACTGAACCAGCTACACCCTGGGAAAGAACTCTGGGAAATGACTAAGAACCACTACATCGAATTCCCAATCCCTCTATTTTTGTCCACCTGCATTTTGGATTTCCTTCACAGGCTAAGTGTACAATATTTTGGAGTCTGATTCTTTTTGTACAGCAAAGTAATGGTTTGGACACGTATACTTATTTTGTATTTAATTTATACTCTAATATATTTAACATGTATTGGTCATCCTGCCATCTAGGGGAGGAGGTGGGGGGAAGGAGGGGAAAAATTGGAACAAAAGGTTTGGCAATTGTCAATGCTTTAAAAATTACCCATGCATAGAACTTGTAAATAAAAAGCTATTAAAATTTTAAAAATAAATAAATAATAAAAAAGGAAAAAAATATTGTGGCTGGTGGGACAGTGAATGGATTAGGGAGGTGTGGTTGACTCCCTTTTGTTTTTGGACTTTGCAGGGTTGGAACCCATAGGTGCTTCAGGAATTGTCATGTCATTGAAAGCATAGGTGGGAATGGAACCCATAGATTATCCCATCCATTTAAAAGGAACTTTTTTTTTAATACAATTTTTTATTTTCAAATGATTTGATAACATTGACCCTTGCCTAGCCTTGTATTTCAGATCTTCTCTTCCTTCCTCCCACCCCTTCCTCTAGACGTCAGGCAATTCAATAGATCTTAAACATGTGAAAATATATGTTAAATTCAATATGTATAAACATATTGATACAATTCTCTTGCTGTACAAGAGAAATCAGATCAAAAAAAAAGAAAGAAAATGAGTAAGAAAACAAAATGCAAGCGAACAACAACAAAAAAGTGAGAATGTTAGGTTGTGATCCGCACTCACTTTTTTGTAAGAACTCTTTTGGTAGAGCCAAATAAACCAAATCCCTTTAGGGGAGCCATCTGTTTGCCCTGTGGCACATTTTGTATCTTGTAATAAGGCAGTGAGTGGAATGGATTCAAGTCCTGCCTTGGACACTTATTTATTAACTGTGACCCCATCATTTCATCTCTCCAAGCCTGAGTTTTTTCCCATTAAAGGGGAAGATGGGACTCCCATGCCTCTCAGGGCCCTTCCAGCTCCAGGGCTAGAACTCTGATCTGCACCGGGATGTGAAAATGTTTAGAATTTGATTCAATTTGTCCCTAGAAGAAAAAATATATATATATTTTAACCTCTGGAGGAAAAGTCCTGATCTTTATTATACTTGAGTTTTGAAGTTCCAAGTCATCGAAGTTGTTTATTATGATAATTCTTGTCCCAGAGCTGGTGTTTGTAAGGCCCAGTTTTCAATCTTGGGCCTTGGAACATCCCTGAGAGAAGCAGATAGGCAGGGCAGGGCAGGCTATCTCTGTCCTACAGAGGCCCAGAACTGGACGTTGAGAAGCCGGGTCTCGAGGCTAGGAAGGAGGAGGGAAGCAGCAGGTGGCCTTCCAGTCTGGCCATCGGGAGGGTCCCAAGAACCTCAGGACCTCGGAACCTGGCCATTGAGTGGGTCCCAAGAACCCCGGGACCTCGGAACCTGGCCATTGGGTGAGTCCCAAGAACCTCAGGACCTCGGAACCTGGCCATCGGGAGGGTCCCAAGGACCTCAGGACCTCGGAACCTGGCCATCGGGAGGGTCCCAAGGACCTCGGACTTGGAATTCTTCTGCTTGGAAAGACGAGCATCAGTCCTGAGTTCAGGATGTCAAAGATGAAGTCCAGACCCTCCTCCCCTCTGGTCCCTTATAATTCTTCCAGTTCTTCAAGCGCTCCCTCCGACAGCAAGCTCCCCGCCCCCGCCCCCAAGTCGGTGAGGTGCTCTCCGTCTTCCGATGATCTTGCACAGATTTACCCACAAGCTGCTAGAGGATGCCGCCTGGGTGACCTGCCCGAGTCACCAACCTCCCGGGCCATCAGGTGAGTAGCAGAGAAGGTGCGGCCCGCATTGATGAAGGGACTTTCCTCATCTGGGAATTCTCTGTACCTGTAAGATCACACGCCAGTCCTTGTACGTCAGTACAGTCAGGTCGCAGCGGACCTGGTGGAGATGCCGCAGAGGAGATGCGGAAAGAGCCTTGGGATGAGTCAGAGGAGAGCTGGAGAAGGCAGGGTCAGGAAAGCCCACAAACGTTTGTTAAGCACCTACTACGTGCCCGCACTTTGCTGGGCACCAGAGACGGCGTCCAGGAGAGGTTGGGGAGAGTGGGGAAGGAGACAGCATTGATTAAGCACCTACTATGTGCCCGCATTTTGCTGGGCTCGGAGAGG
The DNA here is from genome assembly GCF_016432865.1 of Antechinus flavipes. Classification (NCBI taxonomy): domain Eukaryota; kingdom Metazoa; phylum Chordata; class Mammalia; order Dasyuromorphia; family Dasyuridae; genus Antechinus; species Antechinus flavipes. The sequence continues at coordinate 716,905,853 of NC_067398.1, read as the reverse complement.
GCATCCAGGAGAGGTTGGGGAGAGTGGGGAAGGAGACAGCATTAAGCACTTACTACGTGCTCGCATTTTGCTGGGCACGGAGGGGGCGTCCAGGAGAGGTTGGGGAGAGTGGGGAAGGAGACAGCATTGATTAAGCTCCTACTACGTGCCCGCACTTTGCTGGGCACCAGAGACGGCGTCCGGGAGAGGTTGGGGAGAGTGGGGAAGGAGACAGCATTGATTAAGCACCTACTACGTGCCCGCACTTTGCTGGGCTCGGTGAGGGTGTCCAGGAGAGGTTGGGGGAGAGTGGGGAAGGAGACAGCATTGATTAAGCACCTACTACGTGCCCGCACTTTGCTGGGCACGGAGAGGGCGTCCAGGAGAGGTTGGGGAGAGTGGGGAAGGAGACAGCATTGATTAAGCACCTACTACGTGCCCGCACTTTGCTGGGCTCGGTGAGGGTGTCCAGGAGAGGTTGGGGGAGAGTGGGGAAGGAGACAGCATTGATTAAGCACCTACTACGTGCCCGCATTTTGCTGGGCTCGGAGGGGGCGTCCAGGAGAGGTTGGGGAGAGTGGGGAAGGAGACAGCATTGATTAAGCACCTACTACGTGCCAGGGACTGCTAAGTACGCTTTGCCACTTGATGACTTTGTGAGGATGTTAGTCAGAGTGCAACGGCTGAAGAAGCAGAAATGAGGTGAAGTGAAGTGAATTGGGCGGAGTGGCAACGCAAGGAGGGGGCGGGGTTGCGCTGCGAATCGCGGGAGCTTCGGAGGGAGGACGCCCATCTCCGGGAACGGTCGGGGGCGGAGCTGCCCAGGCCCGGAGGGCGGAGCGGCGGAACTCGGAAGAGCCCGCGTGGTTGGCGCGGGGCAGGGCGAGTGCGCGTGCGCGGCCAGTCAGCCAGCTGCGGGTCCCGGATGGGGAAGTGCGGGCGACCATAGAGAAGCAGCGACGGCGGCGGCAGCGGCGGCGAGAGCGGCCCGGCCCTCCCTCGCTCCCTCCCTCGCTCGGCTCAGGTAGTAGCTGCAGCCGCGGTAGCGGCGGCTCCGGGATAGGGGAGGGGCCGGGCAGGCGACGGCGGCGGAATGGGGACAAACGCCGTGGGCAGCGCGGGTAGCTCGGGCCCGGGGAGGGGCCCGGCCATGTCGCGATAGGCGCCACCGTGTCGCGACAGGCGGGTGGGAACCTTCCCGCGCGCGCCCTGTTTTGGTGCGCGCGGCCTTTTGCGCCCTCCGCCATCTCCCGATAGAGGCCACTCATGTCGCGACAGACTCCATTCTCTCCTCTTCCCCTTTCGAACGGCCTTTCTAGGACCTGGAGTGAATTGGGTTTGGGAGAAGCCGCCCGGACCCTGGCCTTGGAGCTGGCCGAGGGGATGGGGGGAGCAGGGAGCATTTCAGCGCCCTTCCCCCACAGAGTTGCCCTCTGCCCCCCAAGTGAAGAGGGAGCTTTCCATCCCCATCTCTGGGCCGTCTCCTAGAGACCTCCTAACTCACACCCAGAGCCCCCATCTTCCCTTCGGACCCCCCGATTCTCCTCGCAGCCCGCCCCCCCCCCCCATCGGTGAGGGCTATATTTCCCCACCCCCGTGGAGAGCTGCTCCATGCACACTCCTGGCACCTTCCTAAATCTCCCCAGGGAGGAGTGCCCTCCCCACCCCCTTCTAAATCCCACAAAGAGCTTTCCTCTCCTGCCTCTGAGCTCATTCGTGGACCCCCAAGTGGAGGGAGAGAACCCTTCCGAGATCCCCTCCCCCAAGTTCCCCAGGTGGGGGGAGCTTGCTCACCTCCCACAAAGAGAACCCCCCCCCCCGGCTCTAGATCTCCCCCCAAATCCCAAGCAGAGAAAGCCCCCCTCCCCACTTGGATGGAGACGCCACCTCTTCCCAAAGTTCTCACTTCTCCCAGTCCTCTCAAGTAGACGCAGCCCCTTCTCCTGACCTCCCTGTGGTGTGAAGTGTTCCATCTGGGATAGAATCCTGCTCCCCTGTCCCCAAGTTCTCTTCCCAACCCCTCCAAGGGGAAGGAGCTCTTGTAACTGTTCCCAGCCCCCAACCTAGGGCCCTTAGTGTGTGGGAGGGTGGGGGGTTCCTGTCTTACTGGATGAAGGGAAGGCTGCATTTTCCTCCCTCGCTCCCTGATCCCCCATTCTGAGAGGGGCGAGATCTCGGCAGGCTCCCCTAAAGAGGAAGGAACTGCCTCCTTTTCTTCCCCTGTGGAGACCTCATTCTTTCTTGTCCTTCCCTCCTCGGAGGGAGCTGCCTTCTTTCCCCTCAGCCATACTCGGCCAGAGGAGGTGGTTCCATCCTCGTGTTCCATCGACTTTTCCCTGGGAGGAGGGCTGGATTGGGAGGCAGGGGTGACCTTGGGCATATACCACTTTTTGGGCCTGTTACCTCTTGTGTAAGGTGAGGGGCTTGGCCTAGATAAGCCTCTTCGGCTCAAGTGCAGAATCCTGTGATTCTTTGGATTGAAAAGGCCCCGATTTTTTTAGGCAGCCAAGAAAAAGAGACCTCCCTAAAGGCCTGGGAGAAGGGCCTTATGGCCCATCTCCTGGAGCACAAAACCTCTCTTTTATCTGCTCCAGGGAAGATGGAGCTGTCTCCATGGGGGAAGCTGAAACAAAGCTACCTCCCACCATGTTCCCACTGTGTCCCTACTAGTCCAGTTGCATCCCTTGCACGCCACTACCCTCCCACCCCTGCCTTTTCATTCTTTAGCTCCCCTCCTTCCTGGGGTAAAACAGCGAGGGGGAGATGGCCCATCTCCTTTGGAGATTCCTAGAATATTTCTGGTTGAGAACTTGGCCCTTGTGTCCCCAGCTCCCCTCAGTTGGAGTTTTCCTTCCCAGAGCCGAGAAAGGGGGCTCTTCTCCCAGTTGTTTGAAGCTTTGGGGAATAAAGCCCCTTTCTGGGAGGGGAGATGGCGTGTGAGTCTCTGAGGACATCTAACTCTGAGCGTGCTGCTCAAACTGAGCATGGCAGCCAGTGTTTTTTGGATAACTTCAGAAAACAACCTGAAATGAATGGGATTAGGCCTTTAAAAGACAAACATCCTGGAGTCATTACTCTGTATTGTGTTTTGTGTTGCTTTTTGTCCCCAACTCTCATGTTTTGATGATTTGCGGGAGGATCTCGAGCGCTGACTTTTTTTTAGACGGGTTCCATACTTAAAGACATGCAGTAAAAGCGGATGACGTCTTTATTTTTGGTTTTCCAAGCTTTTAATAGTAACCATCAAAGGGGCTGCTTGTGTTTAAGTAGTCATTATTGATTTTTTTTTTTTACTTCTTCCTCCTACAAACTTATTATCCATGGACTTGTTTTGTGAAAATTTAACATGGGTACATTTTTCCGATACCCACAGAAGGCTTCTTACCCTCCCATTCTTGATCCTGAGTGGGTTGGGGTTCTTAGCTTATTTTACTTAGTATGCTTCTGCAAACCTGGAAATCCTGGTTCTGGCTTTGTCCTATCCTCCCCTAGTAGGAAAGACTTGCCTTTAGAACTTAGGGCCCTTGGATTCTACTCTGATACCTCCTCCCCCCTTCCCCCCCCCAACTGGTAGCAGGAAGTGAAAATCTATATTGACTTGCTCCTGACTGACCCATAGGTCTATACTCTTGATCTCATTTTAGAAAGCCTCCACATCCAGAGCAAAGTGAAGCAGACTTCTTTTCACCTAAAAAATTGGGAAGGAATCTTGGGAATCACAGCAGTCATTGGGAGGGAACTAAATATCCTGGAAAACTTTGCCCTGGAAGGCCCCGAATTTAAGAATACCTTGAAGGGCTCATGTCCTTTGAAGAGCACATTGTTGATTCTTTTAACTGTAAGGCAAAGAAAATAGAAAATAGGATGGGTTTTTTTATTTCAAAGTAAATTGATATCTATCTGTAATTTTCATTTAGAATGAAAATTTGCATAGATAGGATAAGTTATAGTAAATTTATAAAAAATGGCCTCAATTAATGCATCTAATCCTTCTAGGATTTACTGTAGAATTCCTGTAACTGATCTTTGCTTCCAGGGAGGGTCTTTGGGAGGATCTCCTGATGGGGATCCTTTTGGGTTTGCAGATCAGTACTTCCCACAGGTACTGCAAGACTTGTGATCTGCCTAGACTTCCCTTTGATAGTACAACAGCATTAAGAATCCGAAGCCTACTTGAGCTCACACTTCCATAAGTTGAGCTCATTGCCTCTGGCTCATTTAAAATGCTGGCAGCTTTTTGGGAAGGAATCCATATTAGTTTGGCGTTTGAACTACTGACTGGAGGGAGGGGGAAAAAACATGGAAAGGAGAGGGACAGCAGTTTATTGATGGCTGGTCAGAATAGCACTCAGTAAAATTATAAATTTTTCCCTAGATCTGGTTTTTTTTTTTTTTTTTTTAACTTGGGGCCTATTCACTTGGTCTTTTAAATATTTCAGTGTAACTGATTTTCTTCATAATTCTTTGTTTGATTTTGTGCTTTGAAAAACATTCTGAGGAGTCCTCAATATAAGACATTTACGAACCCCTGTTCCACATGTTTTCATACAAGAAGTTACTTTAAACAGGTTGGTTATGAGTCAGGATTCGAGTTCCCCTTTTCACCTCATTTCCTGCTTTGGACCAGAGAGCCAGGTTCGGGCAGGCAGTCCACAGGGTAAGAGTTGGGAGTTTGCTTCTCAGCTCTAATCTGAATTCTTTAAGCACCTGGTTAAAATGGGGTCCTGCCCACAGAGAGCTCCTGTTCTCATTGAACCCTTTCTCGTAGAGTTCTCAAGACTTTGTTTCTTTGCCCAAGATTCCCCCTATGGAACGTTAATTTGCTGATTGTTTTTCATTGTTATCTTTTAGCTCGTTCACTGTTACAGTAGCTATGGGAGGATGTGAATTCTTGCCAGTATTTTAGGGAACAAAGAAGCACACACTTGTAAAATGGCCTGTGTGAGGCAACATTCTTGGCTTGCCAGCTCATCAGATTTGTAACATTTCTTATTGTAGTTTCCAAAGCTAGCATCTGTAAAATGGGGTGATTGCTGTCCTGCCAATATCATGAGTTTGGTGCTAATCCTGAGCGAGGGTGAGCCAACGCCAGCCCGCTGCTTGTTTATCGGATGTGACCCTTGCGCTCTCAGGTGCTGTCCTCTGACCCTGGAGCGCTGTGTAAATCCAAGCTTTCGGTATTACGCTCTCCTCTGAAGTCCATGAAAAGCACTGGCTTCTCAGAAGGTGTGGTCTTGTTAATAGGCTCTGCCAGGGCCTCCTGAGATGGAAGGGCTTGGAGCTCGGTCATCTAGAGACCGGAGCCTCATTGCCATCACCAGAACCTTGGCTCCAAGAGAGTGATTTGTTAATCAAATCCCAGTGACTCTTGTTATGATCAAATAAAAGTGGAGGGAGCCCCAGGGCGGTGAATGACCAGTCTTTGAAGGGTCATTTCACATCTGAGAAAACAGACAAAGATGCTGATTTTTCCCAGATCACATCTGTTAAATGGCCGACACGGGGAAAGATGCAAAGTTTAGATAGAACATGATTGGTGCTTACCCTCCTGGAGTGTTTTGTCTAATAGACTGCACAGAAAACCAACAGTGAGATTGGATTTGTAAAAGCAGTTGGCATAGTATCTGGTATATAGTGGGTGTTCAATAAGTGCTTATTCCCTTCCCATAATACCGAGTAATGCTGGATAAAGAACTTTAAGAAAAGGGCAGTTGGAATACTATGCTGGGGGAAGACGTTGAGAGAATATTGGCTCTAATATATAATATATAAATATAATAACTGCTCACTGCAAATTGTTTTGTGTACTTTAGCTTATTTGAGTCTTTTGGCAACAACTCTAGAGGGACACCCCAAAGATTGACCCCATTTTACAGAAAAGCCTGAGACTTAGGGAGGTTCCAGACAACAAGGCTTGTGGGGTATACAACCTGAGGTTTCTGACTCCAAGACCAGGTTGTAAGAAGCTGCTTTTCCCTCCCCCTTGCTTGCAGCTTGGTGCTTGGGGTGCCGGCTTCTCCAGAACCTTTTCGGTAACAGGTCAGAATAGAAGCCGAGGCCTCGGCAGACCTTGTCTCTGGGGACGAGGGCCTCTTGGGGGCTTGCAATGCATTGAGTCATGCAGGTGTTTATTAAATGCTGTTTGGGGCCCAGCTCTCACCTCGTGAGGTGCTGAGAGTCCCACAGACTAGGATATGTTCCGGCTGTCGGGAGCTCACTCTAGTTAGTGAGTGGGAGCCCCAGTCACCGAGGGTAGTTGGCTTCATACACGGTGTTTGCTGGGTGATCGGGGAGAGTCACAGTGGAATGTCGTTCACATGGGACTTTATTAAGGAATAAATAGAAAGTAAATAGGAAAAATGGGGGAGGGCCAGTGATTGGAAGCGTCTTTCATCTCTCATTGATCTCGGATCATTTTGTACTCCTTAAATGTGCTAGTTTGTAAAGACGCATTGCCTTTGTGGACATGTCTTTTTTTTTTTTTTTTTTTTTTTTCATAATTATAATTTTTTTATTGACAGAGCCCATGCCTGGGTAATTTTTTTTTACAACATTATCCCTTGCACTCGCTTCTGTTCCGACTTTTCCTCTCCCTCCCTTCACCCCCTCCCCTAGATGGCAAGCAGTCCTATACATGTTAAATATGTCACAGTCTATCCTACATACAATATATGTGTGCAGAACCAAACAGTTCTCTTATTGCACAGGGAGAATTGGATTCAGAAGGTAGAAATAACCCGGGAAGAAAAACAAAAATGCAAACAGTACATTCATTTCCCAGTGTTCTTTCTTTGGGTGTAGCTGCTTCTGTCTATCATTGATCAATTGAAACGGAGTTAGATCTCTTTGTCGAAGAAATTTTGTGGACATGTCTTATCACTCCTGCTACGTAATAGGTTCTTTTTGTTTAGATGTGATTTTATATCGGCTAGTATTTTTATTGTTATTTGGTCATTTCAATCACATCTGACTCTCATCCTGTTTGGGTTTTTTTGACAGACACTGGAGCAGTTTGCCATCTCCTTGAGATCATTTTATAGATGGGGAAACTGAGGCAAACAGGGTCAAATGACTTGCTCAAGATCTCTCAACTAATAAGTGTCTGAGGCTGGATTTGAACTCAGGAATGTGAGTCTTCCTGACTCCAGGTATGGAACTCACTCTATCTACTGAGTCACTTAGCTGCCCATAAAGCGTATATACATTGGTATAAGATAACGGGGGAGTGGGAAGCAGGACACTGTCATCTGGGGAGGGTGGGAAAGCTTCCTGTAGAAAACAGTACCTGAGCACCATTAACTTCTGAAGGGAAAGAGTGATTCCTAGAGGAGGAAAGTATTGGAGGCGAAATGCTGGAACTGAGCTAGAGGGGGGTGGTTAGAAGCAATGACAACATGGAAAAGGGCTGTGGCTCTGAGGAATGCGGCCTTGGTCATGGGTCCTATGGACTGGTGTGGGCCACATCTAACCTGTTCTGGGTCCCAAGCCAGGTCTTTGAGAGAAGAGACTGATTTTATCCTCACCTGTAGGGGGCGGGTTCACAGGAGCGGCTGGACTGCATTTGATTGAATTGGAGATATGATAGACTAATGGGAAGGGAACAAACAAATGGGATTTTACAGGGACTGGAAAGTATACAAGGGTAGTTCAGAAGCTACCTGAACTAGAAGTAGAAAGAACATCCGAGGTCATGTCATCCATAACCTTCCCCCCTTCTCCCTTACCTCCATCCCATGGACTAAGTCACTGGATTTCATTAGTAAGATGGGGGAGGGGGTGGGGACTAGACCATCTCTAAAACCCCTCCCAGCCTTGACATCCTCTGTTCTCAGGCTCTCAGCTCTGACCTTCCATGTTCTCAGCCCCTTCCCGGTTCTGACATCCCCTGTTCTCAGGTTCCTCTCACTTCTGATAGCCCATGTTCTAAATCTCTAGCAGTAATGAATCCCCTGTTCTCAGGCCCCTCCCACTCCTGATAGCTCATGTTCTAAATCTCTAGCAGTAATGAATCCCCTGTTCTCAGGCCCCTCTCAATTCTGAAAGTCTGTTGGGGAAATATTCTCCAATTCTGGCTTGGCCAATCACATTCCTTACATTGGACAGTGCAGATAAAGAAATGATCTTCCCCAAGTCATTTTCATGGCATTTTTATGTCATCCCTAAGTTTTCTTAAGCTGTCCACACCAAAAGGCCTTTGTGGAAGATGACATGGTAATAGTGGCAGACGAGAGCTCCAGGTTCGAGGCTGACTTTGGGTATCATTTAAATTCATGGAGTCTCTGTTTACTTTATATTACATTCCCATCCAGTACTCTATGAGGATGTTGAGGAAAAGGTATTGTGTAAACGTTTTTAATACTTTATAAGTGAGTTAGAAACTCTGCATTTATATACTGTCCTTTTTAGAGCAAATTCATTGTGGCTTCTGGGAGGAGTTTATTGGTTATGAATAGGAAGAGAACTCAGAATGGGGAATAAACTTTGACCAAATAACAATAATTCATCAGGGCCCTGGTTTCCTCACTGTAAAATGGAGAAGGGTGGGGGTTGGGCCAGGTGACTTTAAATCCAACTTGAAAATTCTGATTCTGAAGCCCACTTGTTAGTGTCACAGACCGGGGCAGACTCTTTGTTGGCCGGCCACACCGGTTGTAAAGACTTAAGTTTCAGGCTCAGATGGGCAGTGAGATGACATCATAAAGGATGCGTCTCAGGGGCTCTTGTGGGGTGGGAAGGAGAAGGAACCAGAGATGTCCTTGCTATTTCAGGCATTAAAGGAACAACAGATTTTTCTGATATCATTGGGTGATGAAGTGTGCTCCATTTCAGCCAGTTTTCCAGGTAACTGAAACTGATCCCTTTATGTGCCCAAACTATTTTTATCTTACCCATTTTTAAAAGAGAATTGAAAAGAAGGCATTGTACCCTTTTTAACCCCAGGCTTAACATCAGAAAAAACTTTGGCAGTCATCACAGCGGGCCCACAGTGGAATGGGGCTGTCTGGGGCGGGGGCTCCTCCCCACACTGCAAGACCATGAATCTGGAGCACTGAAGGATTCCTGGTTTGGCCTGGGCTCCACTTGCTTCCCTCTAATTTTCCCTTCCAGTTTTGAATCTGTGGTTACATGATTGAATAGGACCCTTTTTTAGCCGCCATATTGGTCTTAAGAACATGGAGTTAAATGGGCTTGGGAGTTCCTCAGAGACTTGGGACTTTTGATCCGGGAGCCTGATGTCCGTGATCGCCGGCTGTGCAGTTGGGCCGTCACCACAGGTTTCTTTGTGTTTTCCGCTTCTTCTCTCTCCGGATATTATTTGTCATCCGACCTGCCTCCAGCAGGGTTACAGCCTCGTAGCCTGAAGTCAATGATTAATCCGGTTAGGATTGCTTATAGTCGCAGCTTAACGTTTAGGTTGTAATGACCAAAGTGGTCGAAGCCCAGTGGGTTCAGGGCCTCTGAGTCTAGGCCCAGCCAGTGCTCTGCCCACTGCACCGAGCCGCGCCAGAAGGCTCCTGGCTGCGCTCCAGGTGCTGGAAACCTGACCTGGATGAACAGTTTCACCATATAGGGGTTAAAGCTTAGAGGCAGCAAGGGAGCGATCAGATGAAGGAACTTTGTAATACATGAGCAGAAAGAGGAGAGGGCAGGCCAAAGGATCCCACACTTAGAGCTAGAGGGCTCTTAATGAGCCTTCTTGGTTTACAGAGAGGGAAATGGAGGCCCAGAAAGGGACGGGACTGGCCCAGGATAAGACCAGGTAGAAAAGAAGTGAGAGTGGGGACAGGAGCCATGGCCAGGATTAGGGGCCCTGCGGAGTAAAGGCCTTCAAGCAAACTCCCTCCCCCCAATTCCTGGAAAAAACCCCAAAAAGAGCCAGAAGCAGAAGAGGTGAGCTTTACCACCCCCCACCAGAGGAAAGGAAGGGGTCTAGCACAGTACATTGCCCTGGTAGGTGGGCAAGGTTTGGGGACAGTGGAGCACTCGGGAGAAGAGGAGGAAGTGCTTGACTTCTCCCTGGTTTCCCTCCTGAGTACAAAGCAACAGCTCTTTCCTTTCCAGTCCCCTTTTCCCTCATCCTTAAGGTAGACATCCATTTTTGGCTCTCCCCATAGTTGGAGGCCTCTTTGTCCTGGCTTACTGCCACCCCTGCTCAGGGAAGGATCCTGAAGGCTTCACAGAGTTGAGAGAGAAGAAATCATGCAGTTTAACAACAGAGAATGAAGTTAAGCAAGATCATAGATCTTGCAGCCCCCTCTATTTTATTTATGTTTTAATTGTATTTTCTTTTTTATTTTATTTTAATAAAAAAAAGGAAAGAAAAACAAAACAAATCCAAAACACATCGTCATATTCTCAGCAAAACATGGGGAGGATTCAGAATTATAACAATGTTGCCAGTTCAAGAAAATATATAAAATAATAGAAAAAATTATATTCAGAGTGTCCATCTTTTCTTTACTTCCTTGTAGGTTATTCTTTTGTTCTCTGAGTACTTCTTTTACTTTTCTTTTTTTTCCTCTTTTCATCTCCCCACTTCCCCTAAGCAGGCTATAGTTAAGCAAGGCTATATTTACATATACATATATAGATATATACATACAGACACACTCCTCCCCCTCTACCCCCAACATATTTTTCTTATTCCTGCTAACACTGCTTTAATTCTGTTCCTTAACTTGCCTTGTCTTCGCCTACCCTTTGCTTTCCCCGCCACCCATGCCTCCTTCATTATTTCTTTATAGATTTTGGAGAGGGCTGTACCCTTCATGGTATATATGTAGTATTGCCTATTTAATCCTTTCCCAATGGGAGTGGGTTTTCAGAATTACCAGCCCTCCTCTCCCCTCTAGTACCTCTGTGTCTATTCTTCCTCTGTACTTCATTTGTATAACATAATTACTCTTTCTGCCTTAACTCTGCCCCAATCTTTGTTTTGAGCTACCGAATTGCCGATGCCAATCTTAAACATATGGCATACGTTTCCATGTAAAAAATAAAATAAAAACAATTTGTCCATGTTGAGTTCCTTGAAATTGATCTTTGACGTTGGCTCTTATATGTTAGATTTTCTATTAAGTTTGGATTTGGTCCTGAAGATATGCAAATTCTTTGAATGCTCCTTTTTTTCATTCACTATCATGGATCATTTTGCTGGCAATGGTATTTTTGGCCACAGGTCTAGTTCTTTTGATTGCCAGTATATATGATTCTAGATCCTGTGGTCTTTTATTGTAGCTGTTGATAAATCCTGTATAATTCTAATTGTACTTCCAGCATCTTTGAGTTGTTTTTTTCTTGTTTCTTGTAAAATTTTCTCCTTGATCAGGGGTTTTTGAAATTTGGCAATAATATTCCTATGTATTTTCCACAAAGGATCTCTTTGAGGTGGTGATGGGTGGATTTTTTTCTATTTCTTACTTTCCCTTTGTGTTCTATCATACACACATTTTCTTGGTTTATTTTTTGCATTATTGTGTTAAGATTTTTTTTTTTTGGTTACAGTTTTCAGATAGTCCAATTATTCTTATATCCTCCTCTTGATCTGTTTTCCTCTTATTCTATTCTATTTTTCATTCTTTATAATCTGTTTTGTTATTTCTTAGTTTCTTAAAGCTTCACTGGCTTCTCCCTGTTCAGTTCTAATTTTCAAAGAGTTATTTTTGTCTTTAAGACTACTTTGTATCTCCTTTTCTAGTTGGTTAACTTTTTTTTTCATAATCTTATTTTTCTTGAGTGGCATTTGTTTATTTCATATTTTTCGTGGTATTATTTGGTTTTTAAATTCTTTTTTGAGTTCTTCTATAAATTCTCTATGGGTTAGTAATTGTTTAACATTACTTTTTGGAGTAGAAGCTTTTTTTACCTCAGTGTCCTCTGAAGATGAACCCCAGTCTCCTCTATTTCCATAGTAACTTTTTATGGAAGTAGGTTCATTCTTTGTCAATTAATTTTTTTAAATGGGAATGTAGCCTCTAGTTTCACCTCAGCTCTCTCATCTAATTGAACCCTAAACCGAGAACTCCATCCTCTTGTAAGTGCTGGTGTTCCTGTGCCATTGTTTCTGCACTCCTGATGTGCTGGTTCCTTCTCTCCATGTCTCTGCAGCATAGCTGGACCTGACGTTCCTGATCAAAGTTGGACTCTCTTCCCCCTCCTCCTTACTTTCCCCTTTTCCCCCACTTCATACCAGTTCTGGAGGTAAAGTTTCTGTGCTGAGGCTCCAGCCAAGCCAAGCTAGCCTCAGGGCTCCCCAATTGGTGTTTCTCCCAAGCTAGCTTGGAAGTATTTACACATAACATGGATTAATCCTTGGCCCATGATGTTTTTTAGGATTTTTCTTGGTTTATGCCAGGACCTCTGTTCTGCCCCAAGTCTTCTTGATTTTTCACCACTTTCTGTTTGTCCTGAGGTGCAAACTTGTTCTGTTTATGGGGGAAATTTAGAAAACTTGAAACTTACTGACCTATTCCAATACCTTCCCAGAATCCTTCACCAGCCCCCTCGCTTTATAGATGCAGAGGTTTAGGTATAGCTTCTGGCCCAATGTTATGCAGGTTGGAAAAGAAGAGAATGGATGGGAAGCTGGGTACAATCTGTAACAAAAAAATAATTGGGTCTCTGAAGACCAAGACCCCCTTCTGTACTGGATCCTGAGGATCATGTACCATAAAACCTGGATTTTGCTGAAGGGATGGTAGACCCTTGACCTGTCAGGATAGAAGGAAAGCCATTTCTGGGGTCCAGGGGAAGGCGTCACTGAGTCTGGATCACTAGTGGCAAGGTCTATCTAGAAACTAACTTAACTGATTTGTTGCTTTATGGCCTCAGAGGTCTCATGTGCTCTGTTGGTCATTTGCTCAGACTGTTTCACAAGTCGTAGGGAAAGAGATGAGGAATCCAGGCAGACACTGTCTAGCAGACTGTGTGTGTCCTTTTCCAGGTTGTAGTGGGAAGGCTGGAAAGGCCGAGTCTGAAGGTGGCTTCATTCTGCCATGACAAGATCCCAGTTCTGCTTGGAGTTCAAAGGCACTAGTTACTGCCACTGTAGCCACTCCCTGGCATTCAGAGTCCACCCTCTTCCTCCTTTCCTCGTATTCCCGGATCTAGCTTTACTCCTTCTACTTGACACACATTTGTGCTAGCTGTCCCTCCCACGTTTTATCCCTCCTCCCTTTTCACTTTCTTCTTAGGGTTCCTGGGCTTCCTTCAGGATTCAGCTCAGATGCCAACTTCTGCAGGAGGTTGGCTGCCTTTTTTAAATAGTATTTTTTTTTTGCATTTACATGTAAAAAACAACTTTTAACATTCATTAAAATGTTAAAAACTATCTCCTCTTAACCTCCTAAAAAGGCAAGAATTTTACATAGGTATGTATGTGTGTGTGTGTGTATATATATATATATATATATATACAGTCATGTAAAACATTTCCATATTAGTCACGTTGTGAAAGAAGAAACAGCAAAAAGAGAAAACTATGAAAGAGATTAAAAAAGTGAAAACAGCCTGTTTTGCTCTGCATTCAGAATCCATCAGCTCTTTCTGGAGGTGGATAGCATTTTCCATTGTGAGTCCTTTGGAATTATCTTGGATCATTATGTTGTTGAGAAGAGACAAGTGATTCATAATTGATCTGGGATGTTAAAATCATTCTTGTGTAGTTTTTTGATGTATTCTTCTTAATTTCTTTGACTTTTAGAAAATATCCTCTCATTTTGTCTTTTATCTTGCCCATTTTTGTCTGAAACATTCTCTTAACATCTATAATTTTCTTAAAGCTATTTCTTGCCTTTCTCATCCTGTTGTTTTCTTTTATTTCTTTACATTGCTCATTTTAGAAAATCTTAACCTCTTCTGTTCTCTGCAAATCTGTATTCCACAAGGCATATCTTTCCCTTCTCTCCCTTTTGCTTTCCCTGCTTTCCTCAGCTCTTCATAAAGCTTCATCAGGCAGCCATTTGACTTCCTTGCCCTTCTTTTCTTTGGGGTGTTTTGTGTTCTCACCTGCCCAGTGTTGCAAACCTCTGTTTGTGGTTCTTTAGGTAGTCTATCTAGTCTTTGTATTTTTGTATCTTAGTCAGTCCAGTAGCTGACTCACGGTCAACACTTAACGCTTGTTGACTGATCATCTAGTCTGATACCCAGCCTCAAACATGAATCCCCTTTACCACATCTCACGTGGTCATCCATATTGAACTGTGCTTGCAATTCTGCTCAGAATCTTCCTTGCTCGTATTGAGTATGGCATTATTTTGTATCAGTATTCTGGCTAGAGCAACAGTGTTGAGGGGAGGCAGAGGGCCTACTTAGCCTTGAATCCTGCCTGTGACACTACCTGTGTGGCCTTGCCCTGGTCCCTTTTAGCTCAACTCTTTGATGCCCTTTCCACTTTTGGACATTCCAGATGTTGCTTAGAGTTGTACCTGGAAGTCCCCGAAGGAAAGCCCGGTCTCCTTCAGGCCAGGCCTCTGTGTCAAGCCCTGGGGTTGGGTGAAGAGCTCACACACACAGGCAGGAGTGAAACAACCACCTTCCCCTCCTCGGCACAGAGCTGACAGGTGCTGCTCTGCTCTGAGGGAGAGTTTTCCTCCCCAGGAGCAGGAGGAAACACAATAGTGATCTAAAACTGAGAGCATTAGCTTATTTTTTTTTTTTTAAACAACTCCCTCTCGCAAAAAAACCCAGAAAGAAGTTTAATATTTCAAACAAGCCAGTCATTTTTATATAGATTCCTGATAATCGTTTGAAAGAGGTTATCTTAGTATCCAAGATATACAGACAAATAATACAATTATTTAAGTTATTTAAGCCAAAAACCATTTCCCAGTAGATAAGTGGGGTCAATGGATAGACCAAACTGTTCTTAAAGGAGCCTTGCAAACTTTTTTCTTTATGAATTTGTATATCTATTTTTTCTTCCTTTTTTTTTTTTTTAATAATAGCTATTTTTCCAAATACAAGTAAAGGTAGTTTTCAACATTCACCTATGCAAAACTTGGTGTTCCAAATTTTTTTCCCTCCTGTGGATAGCAAACAATCCAATATAGGTTAAATGTATATAATTCTTCCAAACATTTCCTTATTTATCATGCTGCACAAGAAAAATCAGATCAAAAAGGAAAAAAACAAACAAACAAGCAAATAAATAAAAACAAAGGTAAAAATACTAGGCTGTGATCCACATTGAGTCCCTATAGTTATGTGTCTCTGCAGGTGGCTCTTTCCATCATGTCTATTGGAATTGCCTTGAATCCCTTCATTGTTGAAAAGAGCCCTGTCCATCAGAACTGATCATTGTATAAATCTTGTTCTATATAAACATTTTTTGGTTCTGCTCACTTCCCTCAGCATCAGTTCCTGTCAGTCTCTCCAGGCTTCTCTGAAATCATCCTGCTGGTCATTTCCTACAGAACAATAATATTCCATAACATTCATATACCATAACTTATTCAGCCAATCCCCACTGATGGGCATCCACTCAGTTTCCAGTTCTTTGCCACTATAAAAAGGGCCGCCGCAAACATTTTTGCATATCTGGGTCATTTCCCCTTTTTTATGATCTGTTTGGGAAGACACTGCTGGATCAAAGGATATTGATGGCTTAAAATTCTGAAATCGTCAACATCCCCTTTTGGTATGATAGTCCTTGATATAGTCATAGGTGGTTTTCATAGAATCACAGAAAATAAGGGCTTGGCAGGGACCAGGGAAGTGTGGTAGAGTAGAGAGGAGGACCTAGGGACCAGTCCTGCCTGTGGACAAGGCACTTTTCCTCAAAGGGCTGCAAGGCTGCAGGTTGTATTGGTAGAGGAAGTTTCCTCATCTCCATAATCGATGACATCAGTTTGGCCAATCAGTAAATCTGTTAACGTTTGCTTTAAAGTCTGAAATTCACTTCATGGCATCTCACTGGAGCTGTGAGATAGGGACTACAGATGAGTATAATCCCCATTTGGCAATTAAGGAGCTAAAGCTCATAGCCGGGACACATCAAAGGGACGGTTTCCATCCAGGTCTTCTTGGTCCTGATAACTGGTTCTGTCTGTGCTGCAAAAGACTCCTCTCCACCATGACCGTGAGGAAGCAGTCCTCTGTTTGTAGCTGTCCGGGGATGGGAGTCCTCCTGCTCCTGTGGAGGCTCATCTGCCGAACACATGCCCAACATCCAGCTGAAAAAGAGCTCTTGGTCACTCACAGTGTTGTTTCTGTGGGCTCAGGCAGAGGGGCTAATCTCCCCAAGTCTCATTTGGCGTGATCTCGGAGGCTTTCCAGTCCTAGCCTTCCTAGGACACGGTGCAGTGCTTGGTTAGGAGGTTGGGGAGTTTGGGATACCTGGGAGGAGATCCAGTCTCAGATGCTCATTAGCTAAGTGATACTGGGAAACTCACCTCTCCTCTCTGAGTCCCGGTTGGCACCTCTCTAAAACAGGGATAATAAAGCATCTGCTTTAAAAGGAATTGGGAAGGGCAGCTAGATGGCACCAGCCCTGAAGTCAGGAGAACTTGAGTTCAAATCTGACCTCAGACACTTAATGCTTCCTAGCTGGGTGACACTTAGCCCCAGTTTCCACAGCAAAAAAAAAAAAAAAAAAAAAAAAGCTATTGGGAGGGTCAGGTGAGACGATACGTGTAAAATGTTTTGTAAATCTTAAGGTGCCATATAAAAGATGCTGCCACATAGAGCACACCCCTGAGCCCCAAGATGGCAGCAGCTGTGGTGAGGGCTAGAATGTAGTCAGAAGGGGAGAGTTCAAATTTTGTGGCCTATGTGAAGGATTCGTGTAACCTTGAACAGGTGCCTTTCAATGGTGAGCCCCTTTTCTGTGTTTGTTGGCTTCCTATTGAAGAAAAGGAGGCGTTTGGCTTGAGCTCTGCCAGCTGCCTTCCTTCATCTCGGAGCTCATGTGGTGCTTACTCTCAGGAAATTCTAAGGCTTGCTAACGATGGTGGCTGTGATTAATGACAACGTGGGAATTTATTATCTTCATCATTTAACTGTTTGGGTCTTAACTTTTTGGTCTGTGCTAGGGTGAACCGTCCGCATCGATAAACTGGACCCCAGCATTCTCGGCCGCCCTCATGCTGTCATCTGGCGTGGAGACGCAGCCCGTCTCTCTCGATGCCTCCATGTCTGCGGGGGCCCAGGAGTTATACGCGGAACTTCCAGTGAGCGTCTCCCCGGAGCTTCCTGCGGAGTTTGAGCCAGGTGTGACTCCAGATGCGAAACCCGAGGCCTCAAGCTCCTTGCTACGGACTTTGCCTTTAGAGCCACAGAGGAGTCATGTGGAAAATTGCTCTCGAGACGCTGACCCCATGGACGGTGGGGAAGAACCGAGATGTTGTGGTCTGGCTGCAGAGTGCCCAGCCAGAGACGTCGAGGCTGCAGGAGTCCTTGAGAAAGAGAGGGCTGTGGGGAGAGGGAAGCAGAAGTCCTTACGCAACCAGGGGAAGCAGGAGGCGGCGGCGAGCGCTGGGAGAGCCCCCCCGGAGAGATTGGCGGAAGGCCAGGAGCAGCCTTCCTCAGCTGCTGCTGCGGGAGCCTGGGGCTTGTGCCAGGTAAGAGACAGCAGGCGGGATTTCTGAACTCCAGGAGTGAGGGAGTGAATGAATGAAAAGCCATTATGAAACATTTACTATGTGTTAAGCACTGGGGAGTAAGGAGACAAGTCTGCTAGTTCCCTGCTGTCCAGGAGTTCGTGGAGCTGAGCTCAGCTGGCGGGCCATGGGGAGGCCTGGGGGCTTCTGGGAGGTCCTCGGGGCAGCGCGCCTGCAGCAGATGGTCTGCAGCATCCCAGTCATATTGCAAATGTCTCCTGCTTCCCAGGGGCTTGTTTATGTTTTGGAAATGTTCTCACATGCCATGTTTCAGAGGACATCCAATGGCCGATTCTTCTGTCATGAGGATCAAACTTGAAGGAGAGAGGGAGGGGTCCTTCAGGCTTTGGTGAGGGCACTTTTGAGGGTAGGCTGTGAGGTAGGATGGCTCAGAAATAACATAATTGTGGGGTTAGGGGAAGTTTTTCTTATTCTTGGTTGTAAGGGCTGGCTCTAGAAGGCAGTGGAAGTGGTGTTCAGTGGTTTCAGTCATGTCTGACTCAGTGCATTTGGAGTTTTCTTGGCAAAGATACGGGGCTGGTTTGCCTATTTTACAGATGAGGGAACTGAGGCCAACAGGATGAAGTGATTTGCCCAGGATCATAGAGCCAGTAAGGGTCCGAGGATGAATGTTCCTGACTGCAGGCCTGGCATGCTATCCACTGTGCCACCCTGCTGCCCAGAAGTGTTGTAAATGAAACAGAAACAAATCCTAGCAACAAAAATACATACATACATATATATATAATTTTTTTTTAAAAGCCCTTTGCTCACAACAAAGAGGTATAATTAGTACAGAAATAGCATCAGAAGCAGAACCTTCAGTCTGTAAAATGAGGTTGGTGATCCTGTTCATGTTCTCCCTCTCTCCCAAGGGCCCTTGTGCCCATCATTACAGAAATGGGGTGCCCCTGGTCCCTAAATCCCCATCCCAGGCTGTGGAAGTGATGGGCGCTGGCCTCAGATCGTCCTTTCAGGAAGCACTGACAGTCCTCCCCCATCTCCCCACTCGCCAGAGCCACGGGTCCTAAGTGTCTACTGATATGCTGGGAACTTTGCCAGGCTTGAGGATCCAGAGATAAAAAGCAGAGACGCGGGCCCTGCTCCCAACGCATCTGTGTTCTGCAGGAGGCAGGGGTGGGAAAGAACAACACGGACCCAGAGAAGTAGTTTGTCTTAAGTAAGGCTTATTGAGAACTTTCTTTTTTGTTTTGCACTAGCATGGTTTTCCCTCTCATTTATCCCCCTCCCTGGGGAACCATCCCATGTAACAAAAAAATGATTTTTTTTTAAGACAAGAACAACAAAAAGAAGGAATATCACACAGCTGATGAATAAATAGCTTGGAAAAGTCTTGGAAAAGCGCTCAGTAGTTGTCTTCTAGGAAATGTGGGGGTGTTCCGGGAAGATCTTCTCCTGATTCAATATTTTACACATATGCCTAAATGCACACAAAGTCAATGGAACATGATGCTGCAGGGAGGACCATTAACTGCCGGGCAGTCTGGGAGGCCCTGGCCCTTTCCTTGAGTCCTAGAGCTGAGATGTTCTGGAGGACAGCCTGGTCTGAGGATGGCACAGAGCGGAAGCCCCTGGTTGTGACTGTTGCCTCCCTGATTTGCAGCCTCCTTTCCCTGTCTCCTCCTCCTGACTTTCAGTTAGCTTTGTTGCTGTGTTCAGTCTGGGCTACCTAGCACTTTTTGGCTAGAAGAGAACAAAACCCTTAGAGACTGCTTCCTCTTTACCAGACACAAAAGGTTAGAAAGAAGACTTGAGGAAGAACAGATGGGGTCTAGAAGAGGCTACTTAGAAGAGTCTGTGGGCTTTTTGATAGGAGATGAGCCCCTAGTGGGGCCAAAGCGTCAGAGGTAGCTCCTACCCCCTAGACATCCAGTTAGGTCCAAGTAGCCATCTTCCTTTCTGGAGGCCTCATGACCGCAGTTGGTCACAGCCGTTGGTGTGGCCTACACAGCAGCTCCTTATTACAAAGGCCTGTTCTGTACCAATCTACAATCAGACTCCGTAGTTTTTTTTCCTGCCCGTGGATAGCATTTTTCATCATGAGACTCTTGGAATTGTCTTGGATCATTGTACTTCTGAGAAGAGCTATGTCACTTATCGATGATTATCATATGATATTGGTGGTGTTGTGTACGGTGTTATCCTGATTCTGCTCACATATTGAACGTTTCAGTAAATTTCAATGTTTATTTTCTGCCACTGCTACCATACACCAAACAGGCACCTTCCCTCTTGAAAAAAAAGAAAAAGAAAGATAGAGTAAACCTTTTTGACAAATATCTATAATCAAGCTAAAAAATTTTCATATGCTCATGAAGCTCAAAAATGGGTCTCTTATTCTGCAGGCCCATCTTAGTAATTATTAGTTCCTGGGATCACGGATGGTCATTGTACTGATCAGAGTTCTTTGTTTATATGAAAAACATGTAAAACATTTCTTCTAAGTCCAAATGTGAATAAAAAGCCAGGAAGATAAAGTAAAAAAATATGCTTCAATCTCTATTTAGAATTCATCAGTTCTCTCTTTGGAGGTGGATAGCATTGCTCATCTCGAGTCCTTTTGAATTTTGGTATTGACTCTTTTATAGTTAATCATCACTACAAAACTGCTGCTACTGTGTTTTTTCCTAGGATCTGCTCACTTCACTTTGTATCAGTTCATAACAAATCTTCCCAGATTTTTCTGAAATCATTCTCTTCGTCCTTTCTTATAGCACAATAGTATTTTTTTTTTTAAATAACTTTTTATTGATAGAACGCATGGCAGGGTAATTTTTTACAGCATTATCCCTTGCGTTCACTTCTGTTGCGATTTTTCCCCTCCCTCCCTCCACCCCTTCCCCCAGATGGCAAGCAGTTCTTTACATGTTGAATGGGTTACAGTATATCCTAGATACAATATATGTGTGCAGAACCGAACAGTTTTCTTGTTGCACAGGGAGAATTGAATTCAGAAGGTAAAAATAACCCGGGAAGAAAAACAAAAATGCAAGCAGTTTATATTCATTTCCCAGTGCTCTTTCTCTGGGTGTAGCTGCTTCTGTCCATCTTTGATTAATTAAAGCTCTCTTTATCAAAGAGATCCACTTCCATCAGAATACATCCTCAAACAGTATTGTTGTCGATGTATATAATGATCTCCTGGTTCTGCTCATTTCACTCAGCATCAGTTCATGTAAGTCTCGCCAGTCCTCTCTGTATTCATCCTGCTGGTCATTCCTCACAGAACAATAATATTCCATAACATTCATATACCACAATTTACTCAACCATTCTCATCCTTTCATTTTCCAACTTCTAGCCACTACAAACAGGGCTGCCACAAACATTTTGGCACATGCAGATATCCCTTTCCTTTCTTTATGATCTCTTTGGGGTATAAGCCCAGTAGTAACACTGCTGGATCAAAGGGTCTGCACAAGTTTGATAACTTTTTTGAGCATAGTTCCATATTGCTCTCCAGAATGGCTGGATGTGTTCACAATTCCACCAACAATGTATCAGTGTCCCTGTTTTCCCACATCCCCTCCAACATTCCGCATTATCTTTCCCTGTCATTCTAGCCAATCTGACAGGTGTGTAGTGGGATCTCAGAGTTGTCTTAATTTGCATTTCTCTGATTAATAATGATTTGGAGCGTATTTTCATATGTCTATAAATAGTTTCAATTTCTTCATCTGAGAATTGTCTGTTCATATCCTTTGACCATTTATCAACTGGAGAATGGTTTGAGCCACAATAGTATTTTAAAACAATCCTGAAACACAGCTTGTTCAACCATTCCCCTATTTCTCTTGGTTTCTAATTCTTTGCCTCCACAAAAAACTGCTATAAATACGATTACAGTGTGGGTCCTTTTTTCCTTCAATCTCTTTGAAATAAGACCTAGTGATATTTCTGAGTCAAAGGACATGCAGTTTTATTGCCCTTTGGATGTAGTTCCAAAGTGTTCTCCAGATTGATTCGCTCCATCAACAGTGCCTTAGTGTCTGTTTTTTCATATCGCTTCCATTTGTCATTTTCCTTTTCTGTGCTGTTAGCCACTTGGATGTATCTGAGGTGGTACTTCAAAGATGTCTTAATTTGCATTTTTCTAATCAGCAACGATTTAGAACATTTTTCTATTATTGATAGCTTTGTTTTCTTCTGAAAATTGCCTGTTTATATCCTTTCATCATTTGTCAATTGGGGAAAGGCTATTTTTCCCCCAAATAAATTGGACTCGGTTATGATACATTTGAAAAATGAGATCCTTATGAGAAAAACTTGCTGTAAATTTTTTTTTCTTCTAATTTCTTATTTTCTTTCTAATTTAGCTGTATTGATTTTATTTGTGCCTGTGATCAAAATTATCCATTTTACTTAGAATAATACTGTGTACCTTATGTTCCATTATAAACTCTTCCTTTACCCTTTGATCTGATAGATAAGTTTTCCATGTTTCCTATGTTACATTTGTTCCAAGGCTCTTTAGAGTCTTTAATGGAAATAAATGCTATATTTTGTCAAAAGCTTTTTCTACATGATTTTTCTTGTTTTTGTTTTTTAAATGGTCAATTATGCTTATCGTTTTCCTGATGTTCAACTAGTCTTGCATTCATGGTAGAAATCCAACCTTGTCTTAGCATGTGATCTTGATAAATTGCTATAATCTTGTTGGTATTTTAAACTTTTGCATCAGAAGTCATTAGGGAAACTAGCCTATAGTCTTCTTCCTTTGTTTTTGCTTTCTCTGGTTTAAATATCAAAATCATATTGATGTCATAGAAAGGACTCCTTTACCCAACTTTCTTTCCTCCTCCAAATAGTTTAGGTAGTTTTGGAATTAGGTGTTCTTTAAATTTGATAGAAATTCATTTGTAAATTTGTCTGGTCCTGAGTTTTGGTGGTTTTCCTTTTTGTTGTTTTTTAAAGATAGGGTTAAGTATTCTATTTCCTCTTTTAATTATATTTTGAAAAATATTTATCCATTTAATTTAGAATGACAGATTAATCACTTTCAGGATTTTTATTTTGGCGTTTTGAAAGTTTTTAATTTGTCATTTCTCATTTTTTTTAGTTACATCCCAATTCATTAACTTATTATTATTAATATTATAATATTATATTTAATATTATTATCATTATATTAATATATATTGTTTATATGTTATTATTATTATATTTAAGGGTTTAGAGATATTTCCCCCCCTCCAAGTGCCACTTTTGTATTCCATAGATTTTGGAGCATTATGTTGTTTTTGACATTCCCTTTAATGAAATTGATCGTTTCTGTGATTTGTTCTTTGACCCACTCTTTCTTTGGGATTTAGTTTTACAGTTAATTTTTAATCTTTGTTTCAAAGGCCCTGTGTTGAATGTAAATTTTGTTGCTTTGTGATCTGAAAAAGGTACATTAAGTATTTCTTCCACATTTGTAAGGTTTTTATGTCTTAATACATGGTTTGGGGGGTTTTGGGGGTATAAAAATTGAGAAAAAGATAGACTTCTTTCTATTTCCATTCTTTTTATCCCAGAGGTCTGTCGTATCTAACTTCTCTAAAATTCTGGTCATCTTCTTAACTTCCTATTTATTTTGTGGTCAGTTTGTCTGGGTATGAGAGAAGTAAATTAAGAATTCCCCACTAGTAGTATATTAATATCTTTTTCTTATTCTAATTCATTTAACTTTAACTTCAACAATTTAGATGCTATGCTGTTTGAATAATGTTTAGTATTGTGATTTCTTTGCCTTTTTGTATCTTTTAGCAAAATGTAGTTTCTCTGATTATCTTTTTAATTGGGTTTATTTTTGCTTTTGACCTTTGCTGAAGCCTAATAGACTCTGTTCCAGCCTCTTATTTTAATTCTGTGTCTTTCTGTTTCGGTGTCTCATTGTAAATAACACCTCGTTGGATTCTGCTTTCCAATCCATTTTGTTCTTCTCTTGTTTTATTGATGTGTTCATCTCATTCATCATTATGCTTGCCAATTGCCTGTTTCCCATGAATCTTCTTTTTAATCTTCTTTCTTACTCTCTCTTTTAACTTTAACCTCCTTTCTGACTTCTGCCTCGCTTAATAAACCCCTCCCTCTTTTCACTTCCTCCCCAACTTTCTCTTAGCAACTTCCTCTCTTACTTCCCTGTTGGATAAGATGAATTTCTCTATCCCATTTTGTGTGTGTATGTGTGTCTGTATATTATATTCTAACCTTTTTGAATCATTTCAGATGAATCAGTGAGTTACAGTGACTGGTTGTTCCCCTCCATTTTCCCTTCCATTGTGAAAAACTGTTCCTTGTACTCCTCTTTTATAGAAAATCATTTTCCCTTTTTCTCAGTACATCTTTTCCATTTTTCTTTTGTGATCATCCTAACATAATAAACATATAGCCATTCCCTCTTAAGTAAATAAATTTCTCACTCGTGTTTACTTTTTCATTTTCTTTTTGTTCTGTTTAAATGTCAAATTTTCTGTTGAGATTTTGGCTTTCATTGGAAATGCTTAGACATCCTCATTTATTAAATGTGCATTTTTTTTCTCTCGTAGGATCACACTCAGTTTGTTGTGAAGGTTATTCTTAGTTGTTAACCATAGCTCCCTTGCTTTCCAGGACATCCTATTCCTTCTTTGCTCCTTTATGGTAGAAGCAGCTAAATCTTTTGTGATCCTGATTGTGATTGAAAGGTTACTTTCTGGCTTCTTGACCAGGGAGCTATGTGGGACTGGTGCTAGACCCCCTCACCCAAATAGGCTCCTCTGAAGCATCTTCAGATACAAATAGGAAGCATTTATTCAGTCCTTGCAAGGAGAGGCCCAAGTACTCCAGCTGAGCAGATCCAGAGCTTCTCAGCTTCCATCTCCCAGCATTGTGCCTGCCCTAGTGAACCAGAAATAGTGATTTTAATTAAATAGCAAAAAAAAGTTCATTGGATGGATTGAAAAGGAAGTAACCTTTAAGCACTGGTTGACAATGCTTCTACTTCCTGTGGGTCACATAACTTCCTGAAGCTTAGTCCCAGGATCTGATCTTTTCTGTCTTACAGATTTCTGAGAATAGGGTTCAATAGACCTCTTACAGGAGGTGTTTAGGGGAGTCTTTGATTTTCTGTTGTGTCCCCTGGCTTAAAATGAATGGGTAGTTTTCCTTTTTAATTTCTTGAAGCATTCTGTCTGTTGGCTCTTTTTAAAGTAATTTTTTAGGTAATTCAATGATTCTTAAATTATCTCAATCTTTTCAAGGTTGGTTTCATTTTTTTCTTTTTATTATTTTGATTTTGTTTTATGGTTTTTTTGATGTTTCAAAGAGTTGTTAGCTTCTTCTTGACCAATTCTAATTTTTAAGAAGTCATTTTCTTATTGTTTGTGCTCTTATCAAACGATTCTTTTTTCATAATTTTCTCCTATTGCTCTTCTCAATATTTCCTTTACTTTTTAAATCAGATTTCAAAAACAAAGATTTTGCCTTTTTTAAAAGCTATTTAAGGAATCCTTTTTGGGCTTGTGTTCAATTTGCATTTTTCCTTTGAAGCTTTGCTTGTAGATGTTTTTAAGCCATTTTCTTCTGTTTTTTCTTTTTTGTTTTTTTGTCTTGCATTTCTATCATCATAGTAGCTTTTTATGGTCAGGTTCTTTTTTGTTGTTGTTGTTGCTTGCTCATTTTTCCAGACTAATTTTTGACTTGGGCCTTGATATTGAGAGTTGGCTTTTAACATATATGGAGGGGGAGGGTTTGAGGGGGAATGACTTTCCTAAGTTTTAGGCTATGTTCTGATATTTTCACTGCCAGGCATAGAGTTTTTGGTGCTTGCAGGGTATTGTGATTTGGTGAGAATCAGCGCCCTTCCGGTGTGCACTCTGATCCTTGCCAGGTAAGTGGCTCCCTCTTAGCCACAACTCCTCAGCATCCTGGAACTGCAACCTTGAACTGGATAATGAACAGTGGAGTTGCCAAATGGCAAGGGTTCTGACGCCTAGTATTACTAAGGGGTTCCCTGTAAGCTCTTTCTAAATTGGTGTTCATTCCCCTTATTGTCTCTAAGTAGTGAGTTCTCCCTGTACCATTCTTGCTGCTATTTACCTCCCAAGTTCTGCAGTAGGTGCTTCTGCTACCGTGTTCCTGACTGATTCCTACCACACTGTCCTCCCAAATTGTCTTGAGCGGGGAAAGTAACTCTTCTTGGCTTTTTCTTGATTATTCCACTTTGAATTCAATTTGACAAACTTTTTAAAAGTTCTTTAGAGAAGATCATTGGAAAAGCTTGGCAGAAATGCTCACTTTACTCCTCTAACTAGGCTCTGGGTCTCCCTCTAGCAAAATTCATTTTCTTTTCCTTTTTTCAAATATTGCCGTTTTTTCCAATTACATGTAAAAAAGTTTTTAACTTCCATTTCGAAACTTCAATTTTGAGTTTGAAATTCTCTTCCTCCTCTCCCTCTTTATTGAGAAGGCAGGCATTTTGATACAGATTACTAACACATGTATAGTCATGCAAAACATTTCCGTATTAGCCATGTTGTAAAAGAAAATATAGACCCTCCTCTTCTCCTGGGGGAAAAAACCAAAACACAAAACCCAATTCCTTCAGAATTGCCTTGTATTATTATATTGCTGAGGATAGCTGTCATTCCTGGTTGATCATCCCTATGATATGTTATATTATACTTTTCCTAATATTGTTTACCAAAAGGTTGTTAAATGAGATTATTTCTTTATCATTAAAGAGTCTTTCATAATTTTGTTGCACAGGTGGGAAAGTATTGTTGGAAAAGAACCTTTAAAAGGGGTGATTTTATTTACTACATTCCTTACTTATTTCACTCAGTTATTTTTAAATGGGTAATCTTCAGTGAAATAGATCGTTTCTTACATGTTGCTCTTTGGCATATTGAGATACTGTTTATTGGTTTAGAAAATCACCAAACTATGTATATTTTTTGGACCTGGGAATCTCCCTATTAAACTTTTTTTTTTTTATTATAATAACTTTTTATTGACAGAACCCATGCCAGGGTAATTTTTTACAACATTATCCCTTGAACTCACTTCTGTTCCGATTTTTCCCTCCCTCCCTCCACCCCCTCCCCCAGATGGTAAGCAGTCCTATATATATTAAATATGTCGCAGTGTACTCAAGATACAATATATGTGTGCAGAACCGAACAGTTCTCTTGTTGCACAGGGAGAATTGGATTCAGAAGATAGAAATAACCCAGGAAGAAAAACAAAAATGCAAACAGTTTACATTCATTTCCCATAGTTCTTTCTTTGGGTGTAGCTGCTTCTGTCCATCCTTGATCAATTGAAACTGAGTTAGGTCTCTTTGTCAAAGAAATCCACTTCCATCAGAATCCATCCTCCTACAGTGTCGTTGTTGAAGTGTATAATGATCTCCTGGTTCTGCTCATTTCACTCAGCATCAGTTCCTGTCAGTCTCTCCAGGCCTCTATTCATCCTGCTGGTCATTTCTTACAGAACAATCATATTCCATAACATTCATATACCACAATTTACCCAGCCATTCTCCATTGATGGGCATCCATTCATTTTCCAGCTTCTAGCCACTACAAACAAGGCTGCCACAAACATTTTGGCACATACAGGTCCCTTTCCCTTCTTTAGTATCTCTTTGGGATATAAGCCCAATAGAAACACTGCTGGATCAAAGGGTATGCACAATTTGATAACTTTTTGGGCATAATTCCAGATTGCTCTCCAGAATGGTTGGATTCATTCACGACTCCACCAACAATGCATCAGTGTCCCCGTTTTCCCGCATCCCCTCCAACATTCATCATTATTTTTTCCTGTCATCTTAGCCAATCTGACAGGTGTGTAGTGGTATCTCAGAGTTGTCTTAATTTGCATTTCTCTGATCAATAGTGATTTGGAACACTTTCATATGAGTGGTAATAGTTTCAATTTCATCCTCTGAAAATTGTCTGTTCATATCCTTTGACCACTTATTAATTGGAGAATGGCTTGGTTTCTTATAAATTAGAGTCAGTTCTCTATATATTTTGGAAATGAGGCCTTTATCAGAACCTTTAACTGTGAAGATGTTTTCCCAGTTTGTTGCTTCCCTTCTAATCTTGTTTGCATTCGTTCTGTTTGTACAAAGGCTTTTTAATTTGATATAATCAAAGTTTTCTATTTTGTGATCAGTAATGGTCTCTAGTTCATCTTTGGTCACAAATTTCTTCCTCCTCCACAAGTCTGAGAGATAAACTATCCTATGTTCCTCTAATTGATTTATAATCTTGTTCTTTATGCCTAAATCATGGACCCATTTTGATCTTATCTTGGTATACAGTGTTAAGTGTGGGTCCATGTCCCTATTAAACTCAAGAGGTCAAAGAGAAGAAAGGGTACAAAAATATACATTTTGTTGAAGGAAGGACTTGAAACAAAGTGAATGGCTGGCCCTCAATTGCAGAATGACTGAACACATTCTAGGACATGACTGTAATAGGATGTTATTGTGGCATAAGAAATTATCAATGTAAAGAATTCAGAGAAACTTGGGAAAACTTAGATGAATAGATGCATTTTTTCTTTTCTTTTTTTTAAAATTATAATAACTTTTTATTGACAGAACCCATGCCAGGATAATTTTTTACAACATTATCCCTTGCATTCACTTCTGTTCTGATTTTTCCCCTCCCTCCCTCCACCCCCTCCCCTAGATGGCAAGCAGTCCTATATATGTTAAATATATATGTGTAAATGACTTTACCCACTAATCAGTCAGAAAAAAAATATTGATTTAAGGAAAACAGATAATGAATCACCTTTTGGCATAGATATAATATACTGGAATGGTCACACAATATATGACCCATGTGATGATTTATTTTGCTACTATTCTCCTTTTGGTATAAGAACAATTTTCTTCAATAGTATTTTATTTTTTCAAAAACATGTAAAGATAGTCTTCAACATTCTGGACTTTGTAGTCCAAATTTTTCTTCCTCCTTCCTTTATCTCTCCCCTCCCCAAGACAGCAAGCAATCAGATTTAGGTTAAATATTTGCATTTTTCCTTATTTGACATGTTGTGCAGACAAACAGGAGGGAAAAAAGCACAAGAAAGAAAAAGCAAACGAACAAACAAGCTTCAGACTCTATAGTTATCTCTTTGGATGCAGATGGCAATTTCCATCCCAAGGCTATTGAATCGCCCACCGAATTGATGAGAAAGGGTCAAATCCATCACAGCTGATTATAAAGTTGTGGTTTGTGCATATGGTGTTCTTTTGGTTCTGCTCATTTCACTCAGCATCAGTCCATCTAAGTCTTTTCAGGTTTTTCTGAAATCAGGCTCCTAATTTCTTATAGAAGAATAATATTCTGTTGCATAATTTATTTAGCCATTCTCCAACTGATGGGCATCCACTCAATTTCCAGTTTTTTGTCACCCCAAAAAGGGCTATTATAAACATTTTTGCACATGTGGGTCTTTTTCTCACTTTAATGGTTTCTTTGGGATATACATCCAGTAGAGACACTATTGGGTCAAAGAAGATGCAAAGTTTGATAGCCTTTTGGCCATAGTTCCAAATTGCTAATCCAAGACTTTTTAGGAGAGGTGAGTAGGTTAGTGGGAATATGATCAGAGTCAATAAACATTAAGAATAATAAATAAAAAGAGTAATAACCAATACTGATACTGTTTACTATGTTCCTGGCATTGTTATCACATTTGATTCTCCCAACTTCCCTGAGAGGTAAAAGCTATTATCCCCATTTTACAGATGAGGAAAGTAAGGTAAATAAAGTTGAAGGATCCCATAGCTCGTAAGTGAGACTGAATTTGAGTCTTCCCAACTCAAGCCAGATGCTTTACTTTGAGTCAGGTACTGTACTAAGTGTATTGGGAAGAGAGAGAAAGCCCATTCACAATTCACATAAAGAGAAGCTGAAAATGAGGGAGGGATAAACTCTGTGCAGGGAGATGGTTAAGTTTTATAACTGGGCTGAGAAATGATAAGGGGATAAGGGGGAGCTCTTGGGACCCTCGGAGGTGGAGGAGCTGGAAGCTACTCCCTGATGTCTCCCCTTCATAGTCTTTAACAGGGCCGAAGGTACTCGGGAGTTGCGGGGTTGCTATCGTCTTTCAGAAAGATGAGCTTCAGGAGGTCAGCTGGGTGGGAGATGGTGGGGTGATTGATGCCAGAGAGGGTACGAGTTTCTGCGAACCAGGTTGGTGCTGAGGTGTGAGTTTCAGAATTGACTGAGAGAGATCTGAAAAAAGGAAAATGTAAGAACAAAACAGAAATGTTCTCCAGGGAATTGGGGTAAACGTGGCAGTGATGTCTTATTCAATTTAATGCACACTTTTCCAAAAGACTGTAGATTACCCAAGTTCCTGGTTTCTTCTCCAGTCCCCTCTCTTTCCTTTGTATGTTGGATTATCTGGGTTTGTGAATGAATAAGTTAATAATAAAAGGAAAAGTTAAAGACTAGCCTTGAATACATTTCACTGGACATTTTTACAAGGCTGCCTATTCTCTATTAACTAATATCTCTTCTGTAGATGGGAAGAGAGGAGTGTGTGTGGTGGGGGTGGTTGATGATGATATCTTACTCACTTTTAGGATGGGAAGGGGGGGTGGGTTAGTTATTATGAGGTCAGAGCATCCAGATCTAGTGCTGCAATGGACTTTGGGAGGCCATTGAGTCCAACATCTTGTGATTTTCCAGAGAGGGAGACTGACATCCAGACGGTCCAGCTTCAGTGACTTGCTCATTGTCCGTCAAAGAGCATCTGTGTGCCAGGCCTGGATATGCCATTACAGTGACTGAGGCAGCTTCACTGTGCAAAAGGAGCTTCCCTACTGATGGGGAGGTAAAAAGAAATAGAGAAAAGTTCTGTTTGGGGTCCTTTGAGGTGGGAGGGCAGAACCGGAGGAGCAGGAAAGGTTTGACTCTGAAGATCGTGTTTGAGCTAAATATTGAAGGACAGTGGGGGGTGGTCAGGACAGAGGCACAGAGGCTGTAGAGGAAGAACTGTGGGTGAGGGGCAGATTATCTAGCCATGGGAGAGTCATAGGCAGTGAGGCTGTAAATGTAGATTTGGGATCGTGTTGTGAGCCTTTGGAAAGATGGAGCCAGGGAATTTGTTGTTCTTAGAGCCATAAAGTGCTATTTGAGTTGGTAGAGTAGGGGAGTGGAAAATGGGCTGATTTGGACATGTGTCCTTATAGGCACACTGTGTCTAATCTTACCTATTAATGACTGCTCCTGCTGCTATTGCTACTAACTACTATATCCACATTTTGCTAGAGGACCTGTGCTATTTTCTTCCTGTCCCATAGAATCTTTTTTTTCAACATATACATAATATGTGTATATTTATAAATATATCTACATACAAACATATATATGATTATACATTTCTATCTATCAATGACTTTTTCTTTTTTATTACAAGATATACGCATGGGTGATTTTTCAGCATTGACAATTGCAAATCCTTTTGTTCCAACTTTTCCCCTCCTTCCCCCCACCCCCTTCCCCAGATGGCAGGTAGACCAATACATGTTAAATATGTTAAAGACAATATAAGTATACATGTCCAGACCTTTATTTTGCTGTACAAAAAGAATCGGACTCTGAAATATTATACAGTTAGCCTGTGAAGGAAGTCCAAAATGCAGGCGGACAAAAATAGAGGGATTGGGAATTCTATGTAGTGGTTCATAGTCACCTCCCAGAGTTCTTTCTCTGGGTGTAGCCAGTTCAGTTCATTACTGCTCTATTGGAACCGATTTGGTTCATCCCATTGTTGAAGAGGGCCACGTTCATCAGAATTGATCATCATATAATCTTGTTGTTGAAGTATATAATGATCTTCTGGTCCTGCTCATTTCACTCAGCATCAGTTCATATAAGTCTCTCCAGGCTGTCCCATAGAATCTTAAGTTGTGATCATCAGTATTAATATAGTCATTTTTTATTTCTATAAGAAGGGAATCCAACATCTCTATAGATAGGGAAGTAAACGAGATAGAGTATTCAGAAGTGATTTGCACTTAAGAAGGGATGTAAAGACTTAAGATTTTGAAATAAGTTCATTGCTTTCCAAAAATTATTGGGAAAACTGGAAATCTTTATGGAAGAAACTGGGTATAGACCAGTATCTTACACCTTTTACAAGATCAGATCAAAATTGACACATGGCCTAAATATAAAAAGATTTTATCAGAAAATTAGAAGATTGTGGAACAGATTAGTTAGAATGTATACATGAATCTGCAAAGGCAGGTGTAAAATGAATCATTTTGATTACATTAAATTAAAAGGGTTTCATGCAAATAAAACATAGTAAGGATTAAAAGGAAGGCAGAAAATTAAGGAAACAGTTTTATGAACAGTTGATCAAATAAAGGTCGCAGATCTCAAATATATAAAGAAATTTGGCAATTATATAAGAATACAAGTCATTTCCCAGTTGATAAATGGTCAAAGGATATGAATTTTCCAGTGCAGAAATCAAAACAATTTATAGTCATATAAAAATATGCTTTAAATACATTATTAATTAGAGAAATACACCTACCAGATTGGCTAAAATTCTAGCAGGAGAAAATATGTTGGAAGGGACGTGAGAAAAATTAGGATACCAATTCACTGTTGACGGAATTATGAACTGATCCACCTATTTTAGAGAACAGTTTGGAATTATGCCCAACAATTTAATAAATTATCTGTGTGTACCCTTTGACCTAACATGACTGAGCCTATTTCTGAAGGTGATTAGGGAAAAAGGAAAAGAACTGACATGTTCTAAAGTGTTTCTAGCGGCTCTCTTTGTGGTGGCAAAGAACTGGAAATTGCAGGGAGGCCCACTCGTTGGAGAATGGCTAAACCAGTTGTGGTATTGTTGTGGTCGTTTGTCAGACACAAACAGGATATCAGGGAGGCGATGCCATGACCTGCGGGTGAATTGGATTTGAGGGGGGAAGCGGTGCAAAGTCACCAGCTTCACTTCCTCCTCCAGAGCTGTCTGGGTCCAGTGGCCAGAATTAGATCAGGACCACTAAAGATGGCCCTGGATGCAGTGGGAGACGGTGGCCTTTTTAAGCTAAGTTGTGGATTGTGATGGAATACTGTGCTGTAAGAGATGAGGAGCTGGCTGGTTTTATAAAAACAGACTTGCATGAAATAATGAAGAGTAAAATGAGCAAAAGCAAGGGAACATTGTGTACAGTGAGAGCAACATTGTTTTAAGGATGACTTTGAACGAATAACTTATTTTGTCTACTATAAATGCAAATACAAATTAACTCTAAAGAACATATGAAGGAAGATGCTATCTGCATTCAGAGAAAGAACTGATAAATAGGAGTTTGTATGGAATAGTTATATCTGTATCTCTATATAGTTCTATTTGTCTCCAATAGTAGCCATCTTGGGGGAAGGGGAGAAAAATGTACATGATGATTTTGTTGTATATTTGAATGGAATAGCAAGAGGTAGATAAAAGATTTACAGTTTCACATGCAATCCTCTTTTTTATTATATTATTATGGAAATGCTTGTTTTATTCCATAAATTAAAAAATAAAAAAGGGATGGGAAAGAGAACATCAAGGAATATGGATGTTCTTATTCTATCCCTCAATCCTTGACCTCCTCTGCCCATTTCTTAGCCTCTTCCTTTTAGGGTTTTAATAATTCTTCTATTTTCTTTATCATATCTATTTCGGAGAGATTTGTGAGGTTGTGGGAGATGGGAATAAATGTATGGCTATTTGGTTGCTCATGGAACCATCCATATATTTTTAGGGGTTTGTCCCCTGTTCCTGGAACACTCTGACATCCCTTCAACTTCCAGTTCTTTGCCACCATAAAGAGAGCTGCTAGAAACATTTTGGAACATGAGTTCTTTTCATTTTCCTTGATCACCTTGGGAGATGGATCTACTGGTGGATTGTTGAAGGTGACAGGTAACACTTGGAATAGCAGTCCGGGAAGAAGGGGCAAGCTCCATGTTGCCCCCGGAAAGCTTTGGGCTTGCTGGTATAGTAGGACTAATGCTAAATAGGAGAGCCCGCTCTCTCCCGGCCTTTTCTCTTCCTCCCTGGTTACAGCATGGCTCATTCAGTGGACAGAGCCCCTTCTTCCCATTGGCAGTGGCCTGAGGACCCTGTCACCTCCTGAGGCAACCTGCGCTTCTTTTTGTTACACCTTAAATTCTCAGGAAGTTCATCCTGGCATCAGGCATCTGTTTGGTCCCTTCTAACCACTGTGCCTTATAGATTCCCTGTGGGCATAATCTCTTTTCTGTATGATAATCCTCCAAGTACTTCTCTCATGTTCCTCCTTTCCCTGTTCTTTTCCCCTTGCTTTTTTCCCATCCCTACTTCTTCAACCAGTCCTCATATGATGTGCCTCGAGGCTCACCTCCATCCTGTCAGCCTCCTTTTGGAGGCTCTCCAGTTCGTGGCTGGTGATGTTCAGCTCTGGCCCCAGGGCCACAGATGGGGCGTGCTCTGCAGAGCTTCTCCTGCCTTAGCTTTTGGCTGCCATGTTACCCTCCTTCACTCTTCAAGCTTGCAGCCCACTTACCCCTCCCCCCTCAAACATTTTCAGACCCACCACCCCTTACAATCTTTTTATTCCTATTAAATTTCATCTTATGGATTCAGCTTAATGTTTTAGCCTTTCAAGCTCTTTTTGGATCGTGACTCCCATTTTCTTTGGTGTTAGTTCTTTCTCCTAGCTTGATATGTCATCTGAACGTTTTTGTCATCTGTATCCTTATCCAAGGTGTCCAAAAATGTTCCACATGACCCAGCCCTTCAGGGAGACCTGGCTGCAAACAGGTGGAACCATTGTTGAATCTAGCCATAAACCAGCTCTGAATGTATCTGAATTAAAGCGCCATCTAGTCCAGGCCTTTTCATGTTTTCTAAGCTGATGGTAAGAGGTACCTTGCTTAATTTAGTAAAATCTAGGGAAACTCTATTCACGGCATCTCCTGCCCAGCCCAGAGCTTCTTAAACTCTGTCCACTTGAGGTCCCATTTTGTCCAAGACATTTGTACATGTCCCCATCTTGAATCTGATCCGAGGAGTTTCTGACAGCATTTGTGTGTGCACAGTGCAAGTGCACGTCTTGTATGTTGAGAACCCAGGCTGCAGTGAAGTCACAAGATGTCACATGTGAAAGTGCTTCCAGAAGCACCTCGGGGGCATTGCGCATTTGATTTTGAGTTCCCTTTTGATCATTGTGTTCAAAAAACCTCTTGCCACATTTTTCATGCTCCCCTGTGGAATTACTACCCACAGTTTAAGAAACTTGCCCTAGTAGAGCGATCCTGTCAGAAAGGGAAGTGAGATTTGTTCAGTATTTGGGGCTGAGACCTGTTGGGTGGGATTCTCTAGAGAAATGAGCAACTGGGAAGTGAGGAAGTTGGGGGAACATCACTTTGTCTTGTATTCCCCTTGTGTGAAGGTAGGAGTTAGGGAGTCAGAAGGGACTGGGATGGGGAGTGTCCCAGAAGTCGGCAGAGCCAAGATATCAGAACTTTGGTTGGTGGGTTGATGTAGCTTGAAAACCTCAAAGGAGAAATTAGTGAGGCAGGAGGCTGGCGAGAAGTTGCAAGGGCTACAGGGAGGTACAAAGATTGAAGAAATGGTGGCCATGGCTGGCGAAGGTGGCCAGGTTCCACTATCAGGAGAGCCGGAAGGGGTACGTGCCAGAGGGAAGCAAACACCACAAGGAGCATGATGAGAGGGGTAGGAGGGCACTGCCTGGAGGTGGGAGAAAGAGGAGTGGCCCATGGACCATGGGGGGGGGGGGCAGTGACAGCCTTAGCACTTGGTGACAGACTGGCAACTGGGGATTCCAAATCCCTGTCTGCAGAGAAGCGGGATGGTAGAAATGGTAGATGTGGATGGCCAATAGTTCAGATGCCTTGATATCATAATTAAGATTTCACTGACAGGGTACAAGGCAGCTCAGATGAGGGGAACACTGGGGGAGCCGATTGAATGCAGGTGGAAACGGCCAGGAGATCGACAGAGGGAGCAAGAAGGAGAGGCATTTCTTGGTTCCCTGCAGGCAGCAATGGGACAGGAGACCAGTGCGCAGTGGAATGCCATCTTTTCTCCTTTCCCTGTGGGTGGCTGGTGATAGGTAGGATCTCCTATAAGGAGGAAGAAATGGCCAACCTAGGATGTAATGGCGCCTGT
This sequence comes from Antechinus flavipes, assembly GCF_016432865.1. Lineage (NCBI taxonomy): Eukaryota > Metazoa > Chordata > Mammalia > Dasyuromorphia > Dasyuridae > Antechinus > Antechinus flavipes. Next base: position 716,870,076 of record NC_067398.1, on the reverse strand, counting down.
CTCTGCCAGCCTGGGAACCCATTCCTTTCTCTCTTCTCCATGCAGGGAGAAAGAGGCCAGCCTAGGATTTGGGCACAGACTGGCAGAGTGCTGGCCTCTGCATTTAGCGAATGGTCAGTCTGATCTCCTTATCAGTGACACGGCAGACCTAGAGGTGCTCAGCTAAGGCCTCCTAGAATCAGAGACAAGTGTAAATGGGAGTTCGGCATTGAACTGGGGAATGCAGAGGGAGGTCATGTGTGGAGACCAAGACTTTCTTTCTGTGGTGTGTGTGTGTGTGTGTGTGTGTGTGTGTGTGTGTGTGTGTGTAGCTGGGAACTGTAATTTCTTGCTCAGAGGAGAGACATTTCTTACAGCACTAGTATTTTCTGAATACAAATGAGTAATATAATCGTTGTAAAGTGGCTTTTATGCCAAGATTTAAATTAAAATAGATTCTTTCAGAAATGTGCAAAAGAAGATCTAATTCAGAAGATAGACAAAAGGAAGAAACTTCCCTGTCCAAGAGGAGTCTATTGTTCATGAGAGTCCTTAGCCACGAGTGTGGGCACTCCCTGGAGTGAGCTTGACATGATCCATCTGGCAGCCGCCTCCGGCCCCTGCCCCTCCTCATTTCTGCCATTCCCGTCTCCATGTTACAAGGATCCCCACGGCATTCTGCGGCACGCCCTCCTTCCCCAGCCCTCACTGTCCCCACTTTGCCTTTCCCATTAATGATGCTGATAACTGGCCTTACAGTAGCCACTTAGTGCTCAGTAGGTATTGCCTCCGTGGAGCCGGAACTGCCCAGCGGTACAACATACAGCACCCCTGTTTTACTTGTAAGGAAACGGAGGCTCAGCTTGAAGGGTTTGTTGGCTCCTGCTCCCATGCCCTATGGGATATGTAGGATTTGAACCCTTGTCTGAAGTTCAGCACCCTGTTGACCATGCCGGGGTACTCCTCTTTTGTCCGGTCTGAGTGGGAGCTGGAAGTTGTGATTAATGAAGCCCCGTGAGAGTTCAGGTTTCTTTAGCACCCAGGGTTTCCAGAGGACTTGCTTCTTGCCAGACCGAGTGGTTGGAGCGAGTCTCATCCTTCTCTATTACCGGTGAGATCTCTCTGATCTCTTCCAGCTCCAAAACAGATGACTCAATTTCTACAGTTTTCAAAAGAATGAGCTCCCAGCATCCCTTTCTCTGGTGCTGGGTTTGCCTGACCTCCCTGAAGGAGGGGCTTGACTTTCCAGTCAGAAACTTGGGACCACATACTACTTGTTTTGGTATTAATCAAACCGCCGTGGAATATAAACCAGCTTCCTGTGGTTCCAAAAGCACTTTTTGGGTGCCTGTCTTTTTCCTGTATTGTTTTTGGAAAATAAAGTGGATTGTTGTCTCTATAACTGAAAATGACGTTGTCCCCTCAGGGTGAGATGCCCTTCCCAGTGGTGGGGGTGGGCCGGGAAGGGTGTGGGGGGAGCCTTCCAGGCCCAGCTGATTCATTGACCCTCTTTGTCCAGGTGGTCCTTGGGAAGCGGCTGGATCAAGATCTGAGCTGGAGCAAGTCTGAGGATGAGCCTGAGGATGAGCCGCATCACACAGGTAGGGATGGAGTCCCCTGAGATTTCTCCCCTCTGTAGTTCTCCCTCCCCCAGGCCTCATCTTTTTTTTCACTATTGTGATGAAGAAAGGGGCTTTATTGGAACTCAGTGTTCTTTGAAAAACCAACAAATGGCTTTTCTGTTTTATTCCTGTACTTTTCCTTTACAAAAATCAACTTCATTTCATATTCCAAATTCTCCCTTCCCCTCCTTCACCCATTGTGAAAGGAAGAATAATAAAGCCCATTATAAGTACGTAGAGACCTGAAAAATATTTCTGCATTAGCCGCATGTTCCCCTGCTCCCCTCTCCCAAAAAAGGAAAAGAAAGAAATAGAAGAGAGCCCGCTTCAGTCTGCACTTGAGGGCCGCCACGTCTCTGTCTGCAGGTAGGTAGCATGGTTCATCCTTAGTCTTTTGGAATTGTGGGTCACTGTGTTGATCAAAGTTATCAGATCTCTACAGTATTGCAGCCACTGTCAGTGTTCTTCATTCTGCGTCAGTTCATGCAAGTTTTCCCAGGATCCTCGGAAACCTTCCGCTTCATCCTTTGTAGGACAGTAGTATTCCATCCCATTCATAAGCCATATCTCGTTCAGCCATTCTACCTCTGGTGGGCACGCTGCCCTCAGTGCCCACGTCTCCCTTCCCGTTTCCTCACCTCATGTGAAGAGGATGCACTAACTCATATGGGGCTGTTGTGGGGTGAGGTCTGTTACCCCTAGGGCACACTTAGTATGCCATGAGTACTCCCTCTCCAGCCTGGGCAGAGGATTGGAGGAGTTGCTGGGATCAGGGATGGCCTGTTCCTCCGTGATTTAGCCATCGCTGGGTCCCAGATGGGAATCTTTTCTTGTACTCGGCTGGCAGAGCGGGGTGGCCTCGGGTCACCTGGGACTAAAGCAGCACCTCCATACTGAGGCCTTCTCGCTTGCTGGAAATCCCGGGTCGGTATCCATGGGAGCCCGTACCTTGCCTGGTGCATAGTGGGCCCTTAATAAAGGAGTGCTGATTGGATCAGATGAACTTGACTTTTTAATCAGAACTGTTTCTCTGGAGGAGCTACAGAGCATCCCGGAGTCCTCCGGCAGGCTCTTGCTAGGACTCAGATCCCTGGGCTTCCTGCTGGTGATCTGTTTAGGAATGGAGTCCCTCAGGGATGTCTTCCTTCTGGGCGTCCCTGATCGTTGTGTGACGCCGCCTTGAGGAGGGACCGTCTCTGCTCAGCTTGCCTGGTGAAGGCAGTAGACAAGAGGACTTATTTGTAAAACTTGAAGGGATTTTGAGCTTTACGATGAGGCTCGTGAGCTAGATGCCCTTAGACTCCTTCCAGACCTGGCTCTAAAGGCACCCGCCCGATGCTCCCGGGTTCTCGCTGTGCCTGCTTTGTTCAGGTACGTATGCACGGAGAACAAACGGATTCTAGCCCCCGTTTTCAGGGGGCCTTTGGTGCTCCCTGGCCTTGGATTGAGCTGCTGCTGACTTGGCCTTTTTCCTGGGAGGAGCTTTAGTCAGGGCCTGCCTCTGAAGTGGCCGGTCCCAAAGGGCTCTTCCCCCCAGGGTCACTGCCTCCTGTCCCCAAGCTTTCATTTTTGGGGTGGATTTAGCCCATCTATGGGCTTTGCGTTTTCTGAAACACTTTCCTGCACTGTCTTTGAAATGCTGTAAAAGGGAAGCTTTTATCAGAGTTTGTTGGGAAGGATGACTGGAGGAAGGGGGTGGGACTGGGGTGGAGAGTCCCACAGAAGGAGAGTCTCTGTAGCGGAGGAGGCCCCTGGCCCCTGGTCACACAGCTTAGCTTGGAGCTGGCAGTTGGAACCAGCCATTCCTGACTGCAGATGTGGTGCTCTCTCTATGAGAGGTCCCAGGCAATCCAGTGGGCTCTCTCCCCTTGTCTAAACATTTGACTTAACATGACCAGCTTCAGTTCTCTTGGTCCCTGGTCACATTTCTAAGCAAAGCTAAGGGATCAGTACCCAAAGTCGAGAACCAGACGAGAATTCGTGGGGGATAGAGGTGTCCCCCCCTTTCCCCCCAGAAGGTGAGACAATATGCCAGTAAAGGGGAAATGCCTGTGGAGGCCTCCTGTTCCCTTCCTGCACATTCTGCATCCCGGCCCTCACACTGGATCTCTAGCTGCCCATGACCTACTCCTTTGATCTCGCTCTGGTGATCTCTCTTCCTAACTGTCCCTACTGTGCTATTACACCTATTTTATAAATGAGGAAACTGAGGCACCAAGAGATCTGCCTTACGCATGCTACATGCTCTAGCCCTTAAGAAGTACTGTTTTGAATTGAAGTGACCTGCTGGTAGTCTCCACTAGTGACAAGAGCCAGGTGAGGCTCCCTGTTCTCCTTTCTCCCCTTCCACCCCAGTCCCCCAGGCTGGCCCTACCAGACTCCCCCATGCCTCCAGAGCCCATGGTTGATTTCCCTCTTGGTCTGGATTTCACAGTAACTTTGCTGCTTCCTCCCAGAGGCAGCAGAATGGGGAGGGGGAGAGGGAAGGCAGACCACATTTGTGGAGATTGTCTGGAGGCGTGTCCGTGGCCACCTCGGCATCCAGAGCTGCCCGTATCCATGTCCCGAGCAGCGCTGCTCAGAGATGGGGAGCATGACCAGGGACCAGCCTGCCTGACTGTGCCCATGGCAGAGCTTGAGTAGAGTCTTGTGGGATCTAGTCTGAGAAGGTGCTTAGTTTGTCCTATGATGACATCTTCTCTTTGTGTTTAAAATAGTTTTCATTAAAACTGGACTCCAGTTCAGAAGGAAGTTTGAACTCGCCCATCCAGCTCCTTTTCCAGAGAAGGAAACTGAGTCCAGTGAGTTCAGGTCACCCAGATAGTGAGTGTTAAGTTTTGACGCCAAGGGCCTGTCCTTCCCACCACGTCCCCAGGTTTACAGGGTCCATTTACAAGGGTTTGGGGGCTGCCGGAAGCCCAGTGTCACTGGGGCCGGTGGGCGGGCGAGAGGAAGGTGCTTGTGGGTCTGATGGGATGGAGAAATGTCCCATGGTTATGGATGGATGTTCTGCAAAAACGTGCTCAGTTTGGCTCATGCAGAGTGTGTTCTGATGCCGAATAAAGCCACGCTGCCATACTATTCCGATGCTTGGTTTTGTTTATTTCTCTTCTCCCGTAGACTTCTCATATTGTGCGAACTCCACCGCAAACCCACGCCCTTCTGAGGATTTGTTAGTTTGGGTTCCTGTGTGGTCTTTCTGTAGAGGCTGTTTCCAAATTCAGGTCTTCCAGCATATCCACATTTTAATTTCTTTTGGATGAGGTTTAGAAAGCAGATCAATACATATTACCCAAAAGTTTCCACGTGGTAAATGTGTTAAATCAGTCTCTCTGTTCATTTGTGGAACCCCAAGAACCATAGTTAGATGCCACCTTTAAGGGATGGACTCTGGTACTGGAAAGAATCCTTTATTTGCCCCTCCACTCCCCCCAGTTGGTCAAACCTCCAAGCAACCTGGAAGGACAGAGGCCTCCCTAACAACTGGCTGGTGTTTTTTTGTTGTTGTTGTTGTTCTTGTTTAAAATATGGAGATCTTATTGAATGGGGTGTAAAAGAGGATTTGGGGATTAATGGGGAGAGGTGTGTGTGTGTGTCTAGAGAAATAGAAAAAGGGCAGAGGTGCAGTGGGGGAGAGTCTTACGTTCCCCTGGCTGCCAGCCTCCATGCATCCTGTGCTGATTACAATCCTTTCAGGCCTTTGCATCCTGATCAAATGCTATCTTCATTGGAGCCTGCTCACCTGGGTCTCTGCAGGCCCTTTGAGACTGCCCCAGGGAGGGGCTGCTCCTCAGGAACTGGTTTGTTGGCCCTATGACCACTCCTTAGACCCTTTTACCTCCCAGAAGTCTTCACTGGCAGAGATGTGCACACCAGGTCTTTTTTGTGTTGCTCAAGTCCCTGCCTCAGAGAGCCATGTTGTGGGAAATACTGAGAATTTTAAAAAAGATTTAAATTCCCTTTTATTCTGAACTAAATAATTATTAACAAAAACGAACACGTGTGTGGAGTTTATCTATGTATGTATATCTATGTATATACGCAGGACAGAATTCTGTGTGAGACCATGAGTTGGTTTATATGCAGCTTGTTTTTCTTTTTTAAAAAAATATAATAGTGTAATAATGAAGTTGCTAAGTCAAACCCTTTGGGTTTGGGAAACTTCTTTTCTTCTGTTTATTTTTTAATGCCTTATTACTGCTTTTTTCTCATCTCTAACACATGGCCCTGACTCGTAACCCTCCTGCCCCTGAGAGGTCTCTCTTACAACAAATAAACAGTCAAGCACAGTAATCTGGCTTATTGACTCTACCTGACATCATGGCTCTCATTCTGCCCCTCGAGGCCAGCCTCGTTACCAGGGGACCCGTTGTCCCAGCCCCGACCTGGGCTGCTGTTGTCTTGTTTCCGGACCTAGCTCATCTGGGATAATCTACCGGTGGGCCTCCCACTAAATACCCCTGCTGTGTTCCTTCTCCTTTGTCCACATTGTTCATATCCATGTGTCCTTGGCTCAGCCAGCCTTTTGGGATACTAATGGGAGAGGGGAAAAGTAAACAAAAGAAGAGAAAACCTTTGGAGTCTTTCCAAAGCTGTGGATCAAGACAGGAGCTGAGATGGTACCTTTATAAAAGGACTTCTCTCCATAACAGTCCTAGGAGGAAAGGAGCAATGTCCCCATTTTGCAGGTGAGTGGACCGAGACTTTGAAAGCTGTGGTTTTCCCATGCACCCACATCCACTCAGCTCAGGACCCCAAAACAGGCCTCTGGCCTCTAGGACAGAACGTTCTTCTTCCTCCCTCGTGAATACCTTTGGATGTGTGTGAGTTAGACCCTGTGGTACCCCCCCAGAGCATGTTATTATTCTGGGCAGAAAACCATTTCACAAAACAGCTGCTAAGTCTTTGACAAATTCCATGTAATTCCACAAGTATTTATGAAAAAACAGGCTCTGGATAGTGGATTGTGCTGGGGGGGGGGGGGGGGCAGGCCCTGACCTGGGATCACATGGCTTTGGGTACCTCCTCACCAGGGCAGGCCGACACCTCCCCTGGAATTGAAGGATTTGTCTCAAGCACTGAGTGGTGACACAGCCAGCAACGGTAATGACCCTGGCATTTGGTAGGGACACTGCTGAGAGCTTTGTAGGTATTGTCTGTCTGAGTCTCACAACAACCTTTAGAGGTAGGTGCAGTTATTGTCCTCCAAACTGCAGAGTATTGATGTTCTCGGGACCAGCCAGCTAATGGCTGTTTGAGGCTGGATTTGAACCTTGGTCTTTGCAATTCCAGGCCAGCTGCTCTGTGCCCTGGTGTCCCTGGACAGCCTCGCGGCACCGGACAGCCTCAGCCTCGGAGTCACCGAAGAGGACGGCCTGTGCTTTCTGCCGTGGTACAGCCTAGTTGGGCCAAGATGGATGCAAAGAGCGTGGTCCATGACCTCTGGAGACCTGGAAGGGGAGGAGGGAGGCACCCACAACCCCACCCAGGGCGCGCTGACCCCTTTGCTTCCAATAAAGCTGATGGTGAGGGGAGAAACTTTCTACCAGTCAATCAGTTTCTCCTGGTTGCCACTTGGGCTTTGTTGACCAACTACCAGCAGACGGGGAGTCGGTATGTGGGGCTTCCAGGTCAGGCCGGGCACAGGAGCTGCCTCATGATCCATTCCCAATTTTTTTTTTTTATAAATTAGACCTGATTGTATTTCTTTTTTTATTTCGTTTTGTTTGTGTTCCAGAAGTATTAAGGTTCGTGGAAAGGTATGGCCATGTTTTATACTATGTGACTATAGAGAGTCTTTCCCCTTTCTCAGTCACTTCCATATAAAACTACCTTGTGCATCCAGCTTTTCTATCAAACTCTCATGATGACAGCATCCATATAATGATTCTAAAAAGATGAAATTCGGTGTGGAGAGGTCAATGACAAAAAGAAGGATCATCCACATAAGGATTCTAAGAAAATAAAGTTCACTGTGGAGAGGTCTATGACAAAAAGAAAGGCTCTATATGCCCAAAAAAGTATTGTACCAACCCACCTTGACTTAACAGAGATGTAAAAACAAATCATGGGGCAGGATGAAGAAATTGTAGTATACAAACGTAAAGGACTATTGCTAGTAAGAAATGACCAGTATGATGAAGACTGAAAAGTTTGGGAAGATTGAACCTTTAGAAAGGAAAGTCAGTACAGTCAGCAGTGTCAGTGGGCAAGAGCAAAACAAAAAAAAGTGAAACAATGCTGGGTGATTATGATGACCCACTTGGGCCCCAGAAAAAAATGTGGAAATGCCCTTGATTTCCATTCCATTGCAATGCCAAATGTATTACATCCTTTGCAGAAGGATGTGGAATGTTGCATATGGTGGTAGGATTGGGTGACATGTTAAAGACTTTTTTTTTCTTTTTTAATGAGAAAAGATTTGGGTTGTTGGGGAGGGATGTGTATTAGAAATGATAAAGGCGATATTAAAAGATCGATCACTTTTAACACATCTGGCAGGTAAATTGAAAATCAATTCAGAAAAAGATTGGATGACCACTTGTTCAATATAGGATTTATTGACCAAGATTAACAACAACACTCTTGAAATCACTTAAAAGTGTGCTGTTTCTCAGTTATCAGAAATTTTTTGCAGTGCGGGGTCACAAATCAGAAAATTGTGAGATAAACAACACATTAAAGCTTCCTTGAACCCATATACTCTAGGTTCCTTCCAGGTTTTGAGCATGAACATCTGAAACCAAATAACAAGCCCCAGGCTCAGTCATTGAAACTTCCAAAAGTAATAAAGAGCAATATAAACACAGATAATGGTATTGTCAAGTCAGCAAGCATTTATTGAGTACTAATTGTGTGCCAAGCACTCTGCTAAGTGCTAAGGATTCAAAGAAAGGCAAAAAAGCCTCTCAAGGAACTCCCTATCAGGAGAGACTTTAGGATGTTCAAGATACACGTGGGGTCAGTTTATTCTGGTTTGGATAGTGTGTGGATATATTCAGAGAAAGGGCCTAGCACTGGGTGACAAAACTTGGAAGGGCTAAATGTTGGAGAGCTGGCTGGCAAGGGACAGACAGTGTGATGATGAGGCCTGAGGAAGCATCACTTCCCAGAGGCAACTTGAGTTATAGAAATATTGTTTAAACTTGGATTTGCTTTTTGTTCATTTTTGTCTGTTGAGAGATTAGACTTTCCTGAAATCTCTGCCACCTCCTAGGTCAAGAAGCGCCATGTCCCTGTTGGCTGTGCAGCCAGTGTTAAACCTGGATGAGACCCCTAAGTTGGCATTTGGGGCAAATAAATGGAGGATAGTCACTCTTCCTTTTGTTTTATCTTGTTTTAATGGTGCCTTCCGTTTTGATGGTTCCCTCCTTTCTAGATAACGCTGCTCCAAAAGTCTGAATGTAAACTTTTCTCCCTCAGTCTGAACTCCTTTAACTTTGACATTTCCCAGCTGAGAATTAAGATTTTTTGAGTTTGCCCCTACATATAAACCCATATCCCATCATTACTTTGGGGCAGCTAGGGAACTCAGTGGATAGAGAGCTGTCATGGAATCAAGAAGACTCTATTCAAATTCATCTAGCTTTGGGATGCTGGGTTTCTTAATCTGTTTGCCTGTTTGTTCATTTGTAAAATGGGGATCATAATGGCACCGAACACCCAGGGTGGTTTTGAGGATGTAGTGAGAATATAAAGTGTTTAATAGGGATGCCTAACACACAGGAAGCTTTATATCAATATTCACTTCCTGTAGTAATCACCATCATCCTTAGTTTAGCTGCCTTTCTCTGGAACTTCTCTGGGTCCATTTCCCTTTCTGAACATGCCTCATAGTTGACTGAATTTGGTTGTGGCAGCTTATGGACCCAACCTCGAGTCATTTCCTACCTTTAACTGATGGTGTAGTTTTATTTTCCATTTTATATCAAACCAAACCAAGTGTGAAGGAAATCCATATTTGACATTTTTCCTTGTACAGAAACTGCCTGTTTATTCCTACCTTTTGTTTCCCAGAACCTAAGCTGTTTTTTTTATTCAAACAACAGTTCTGCCCAATTCCAGGGTGAGTTAATTCAGGGAGGAAAAATAATCTTACTTACGTAACCCTGTCAGAGGTTTTATGAAAGTCTGAACAATGCCAGCTGGCTCCTCCTTAGCCATTATTTGGTTTTTTTTTCCTTAAAGGATTCTAGTTTATTAAACAAAAGTGATTTCCCGTTATAGAAAGAACATTGCCTCCTTTCTTTATCCAAGTTATTCCTGCTTAAGTATTGAGTGATCTTATCCTTTATTATAATTGCAACCAGCTAGCCAGGTAGAGATCAAATTCACTTTTGTGCGGGCCCAGGTGCTCTTCTAGCATAGATGAAATCCGTTCTCTGATAAGATTTCCATAATTCACATTCCTACAGGCCTTTAAGGCATGTGATAATCACACTTGTGCAAGAGCCTTCAGTGGAGGCTGACCTAGGGTATTGGAAGCCATAGGGTCTGTGTCATAAGGGTCAGCTGAAGAATCAGTACAAGATAACTTTTAAGTATTGCTCCATTTGGCCCTGAAAATCAGCAAGTGGGAGAGAGGCAGATTGAGGCCTTATGATAGGAAGAATATCCTGACCGTGGTGGCTGGGTCCAGATGGCATGGGGAGCTTCAGGAAGTGTTGGGCCCCCTCTCCTAGAGATAGAGGCTGGATTGCCACTTGCCAAGGAGGGTAAATTTACCAGAGTTGGTTTCTTGAGTTGGATGAAATGGCCGCTAAGGTCCCTACCAACTGTTAACTTCCATGATGTGGATTCCAGTGTTTCTTCCCCAGATCTTGGTAAGAAAAGTGTCACTTGAGTAACATCCTCATTTTATGGCTAAAGAAATAGACTCCCCAAAGAGAAGGGGCTTGTTCCGATTCCTAGAGCCTGTGAGAAAGGGTCAAGATTCCAATGTGATGACCCCACGACCAGAGTTTGTTCCACCACAGCCCAGTGCTCTGAGGAGTGGGAATGTCCATGTAACCAGGCTCCCCGTCTAACCTTGATTTGCTTGGTAGTCAGTTCTCATCTTGTAAGTCTCGACATTCTCTTCAAGTGTGGCCTATCACTCTCGTGGCTCCGCTCTGCCGGTGACATCAATGAGGGCCTGGATGGCAAACCACTCCAGAATCCTTGCCAAGAAAACTCCACACTTGGTCAAGAAGTCTTCTTTTTGAGGGCTTTTATTGACATTTCCATTTCCATATCCCTTTGCCTAGTCCCAAACCAGGACAGATGGTAGAAGGGCATATTTTTCTGGGGTTGAAGTAGGTTGAAAGGACAATCTCAGGGTTTTCTGCAGATTGTTTACTTCAAATGAACTTTCTATATTTCTTCCTAATGTTTGCATTTCATCTTATTTTGTGCTTTTTACAGCTTTATTTTTACACCGGTCCTGTCCCAGTTACAATGTCAATGTGCCTTCTGTTTTTCTTGAGGTAGTTGGGGTTAAGCAACTTGCTCAGGATCACACAGCTAGCAAATGTGTCTAAGCCTGGATTTGAACTCGGGTCCTCCTGAGTGCTGGAGCTCTATCCACTGTGCCATCTAGCTACATCTAGTACAGAAGTACTTTTAAATTAGTCAACAAACATTGATAAAAACCTACTCTGCCTTAAGCACCAGACTAAATGCTTTGGAGACAAAGAAGGGCACAGATGTGATTCCTGGTGTCCAGGACATTCAAATGAGGGTAGAGTGCATGTCAGTAGTTGTAGATATTTTTCCACTCATGACTCTTTTTCATCAAAGCAATGTTTACACAACTTGTGGTATAGATATATAAATCAGGTATACATATAAAATATTTACTCATAATCATCATTTCACAATCTCAAAATTCATTTGGGGGGTGGGTCTTAAACCACAAAGCAGAATTGAATTTGTGCATCTCATGTTTCTCCTGAGCTACAGAGGCCATCCCAAATGTTCATGGGGACTATTTGTGTGTGACCTGTGGCCAGGCATCCTAAGTTTTTATTGGGTTGCTTGGCCACAGTCAGACACCATAACTTGACTCTAACATGGTGATGTCGTTTTGGTGCTCTTCAAGAACGAAGGACAATCACCAACCAACCAAGAAATTGGGGTATATATACGAGAGAGAGACTGAGGGAGGGGGAGAAAGAACATACAAAATAGACTGACATATGGCCCATACCGTTGAGCCCTCCTTGGTCTGTGTCAAATGCAGGGAGGGTAGTGCCAGTTTCTCCAATCAGGAATGGGTTTCTGCCTTGATAGAATGGAGTTCCTGTTTCTTTACATTGTCTCAGCCAGTCTACATTTATGACTTTTTAAAAATTTTAGTCTGTTTTCCTCTGCATCAGTTGTATCTCTGAATTCAATATATTGTTTCTTCTGATGTATTATTCCATTAGGGAGATTTACCACATATACCCCAACCAGTGGGCACCCATTTTGTTTCTTGTTTCTTACTCCACGGAACAAAGATGGTATAACATGTTTTGGCAAACACCAGCCTTTGTTTCTGGCTAAGATATCTTTGGGGTTTTTCTCTAATGACATGATCCGTGTTTTGTATCTTGTTTCTCTTTTATAAAAATAAGGACTCAAATGATAAATTGATTTTCCTTCTCCTTGGGATTTTTTTTTTTCAGGTTTTCAGCTTTTGTTGTTCTAACATTACATACGTTTGCTAATCTATCCCTCATCTTCTCTCTCCTGGAAAAATGATCTCTTATGACAAAGAAAAAGAGAAAAACAATATTCAGTGAAACAGACCCACACTGTTCTACAACCATAGGTCTCCTCTTCCTCCTCCTCTGCACCCCTGAGAAGGAAGGGAGGGAATTGGCGACTTCTCTCCAGGACCTTAAGTTTCATCGTGTTGCTGTCCTCTGTAGGAGACATCTTAGGGCTACTCAGAAGGACTCCATACCAGACCTATGCCGACTGTGGTTGGGAGGTTGCCTGGTGTATTTGAATGGGAGCTCCCTAAGGGCAAGAACTGTTGGATTTTGGTCTTTGTATCGTCACACTTTCCACCATGAAAGAGTGGGATTGAATTGGACGGGGAGTCAGACAGCTGAGCATTCTCTGAGACCCAGTTTCTTTATGTGAAAGCCAAAGACTTTAGCCAGATACTCTCCAATCCCTCTCCCAGCACTGATTCAGTCTTAAGCCCCTCAGTGTTGTCATTTGACCAAGCTTTCCCACAGCCTGAGGCTAACTGTCACAATTGTCACTTGGCTATTTCTGCCGTGGCATGTCCTAGTATCGTAAATAGGATCTCCTAGAATCTCCTATAGAATGTCCCTAGCCCTGCCTGACTTTGTAGTCCTGGTAGGCTCCTTTATTATACTCAGTTCCCTGATCTAGAAAACAGGACTAATGACAAGGAGCTGCCTCACAGGACTGGGGGATCAAGTGACCTCTGTCCTCCTTATCATCATCCATGTCCCAGCAGATCCACACCTGAATCTTTGTGTATTAGTCCATCCATTTTAATTTTCTATCATCTGTACACGGATGGGTTTGACCAAAACTATCATTGGTAGGGACCCTGGCTCGCCTGTCATCTCTCCCACCTGTCAGTCGTTTTGATCTTCAGGTCTCTTAATTAAAACCTTCATCCCTGTAAGTACTTCATCCATATGGTAACACCCCCAGTGTAGATTCTGCTCCCTTGGTACCTCAGTAGATGGGCTCTCCCAGGGCTGTGGTCAAAGGTATTCATCTCCCATGGAGCAGCCTTTGGAAGTTGTGCATCTCTAGACCTGTATGGTCTGCTCAGAAGGTTCCCATCGGCATGCTGTGGTGGGAAGAGCCTCAGAGCTGGTCCCGGTTTAACCTTGGGCAAGCCCCGGCTCTCGGGCTGTCGGCCTAGATGTCCTACCAGCTCCGAGTCCATGTCACATTGAGGTATCAGAAAGAGAGTCGGGAGTCAAACCTCTGAATATGCTCCAGGCCTCTGAATATCTCTGATGTTATTGGTATGGAAGCCCCTTCCCCCAACACAGACCCCAAGCCCTTCACAGCTGCTGTGACCCAAAGATTCACCACCATGTGGCCAGATTTGGGTCAGAGCTAAGAGTCAGAGGCTAATTCTGCACATCTTTGATGTTTGCATGAGCTGTCACTTGAACATTATGCGTAGACTTAAGGTGTATTATCACCTCAAATGCTACTAAAATTTCTCTTTACTTAGAGAGTCTTCTTTATACAAACAAGAAGGGATTGGATTTGCATAGATCAGAAATTCAATCCATTAGCATTTATTCACTGTCTACCTTGTGTCAGCACTGTATTTCTAAGTACAAACACAGGCTGAAGTAATCCTTGCCTAGGCCCTGGAGGTAAATTAAAATCTAAGCAAGATGGAAAGAGCAGGGAATTTGATGAAAAGTTGAGTTTTTTTATTTTTTGAAAAAATAACTTTATTAATCTTCTGGAAGAGTCAGCTTTGAAAACACTAGTTCAGAGACAAGGGCCCAGATTCAGATTGTTGCGGAATAAATCGGTTATGTCCAATTGATCGTGCATCCACTTATGTGTGAGGCACTGTGATAACTCCAGAGGGATATAAATAAATAAGACCTTCCAGGAGTTCCCGTTCTAACTGTATCAAACTACTTCTCAACATTTTACTGAACCTCATAGCCTGGTTGCCCTGCTCTTGATAAATGCACTGTAGCTTGGGCATGTGTTCTCTAAACTGAACCCAGTACTCCGGGTGTGTCTAGTGGAGCTGTGACCTTCTTTAAAACTCTTGTGATTTAATCTGTTCAAAGGTAACATCAATCATAGAGAAAGGATGAGAGGGCTTCCTTTTCAGGGAGGCGGTGCTAGCCTTGGTAACGAGGAATCTGTGTGATGGGTAATATGTGATACTCGGTCCATCACTTCCCTGGGTGAGTGACTTAATGAATAATCTTTGGAGAAAGCTGCTCACTAGACTTGTTTCTTCCAGTTTCTACTTTGGTTCTAGGGCTTAACAGTTTGTAGCCTCAGCAGCCATCTCCACTTGATGGATGCTTCTTGGCCTGTCAAGAACAGAACTCTAGAACCCTGCAGCATAATCTGAAACTAGAAAGGACCTCTAAGATTATCTAGTTCTGATTTTTAAAATGAGGAAACTAGGCCCAGAGAAGTTGAGTGATTTGCCCCATCTGATCAATAACAAACATTTGGGTTTTTTTGTGTACCTTTTGTGTACCTCTCTGAGGATACAAAAACTGAAATGAAATAGTCTTTGCCCTCAAGGAGCATACATTCAACTGGGTGGATACAACATGAGCACAGATATATTCAAAATCATTTCCACATGAATGTGTTACTAACTTGCAAATAAATCAGGCTTCGTGGACGAGGTGGTACCTTCTTTTAAATGATGCTTTAAAAGAGGCAGAGGTGAGGAAGGACTGCATTCTAGCCATGAGAGACCGCTTATTCCAAGGCACAGAGGCGGAACAGCTAACAGGCCAGTTTTTAACGGGAAAGACTGGAAGGGTCACACAGGTATCAAGTGGCAGAGGCGGGATTTGTACCCAGGTCTCCTGACTCTGGATCCAGCACTCTTCTCCTGCCCCACAATAAGGGTTTGTTAATAAAATTAAAGCAAAAGGATTGGGGCATTTTTTATTAAATGGCATGTCATACTGATTTGGGTTCATTTCTCTTGTGCAGAAGAAAACCAAGGAAACGTACAGGTTACAACTGAAACTCTGCCAAAACCTACTGAAGAAGGACAAGGTATGAAGGTCAATGGGACTAAGATGATTAGTAATGCAGAACACAGGAATAACAAAGTGAGTAAAAGTCTCCCACCTGGGTGCATCGACTGCCCAGATGTAGACAAAATCATGACCAGTTGTGAGGTTTCAGAAACCAGCACCGTAGTGTCCCTAGAACCTTTAACCTCTGTGAAGCCTGGATTGACAAAAGCGCCTTCAACAGAAAAAGAATGTGAAACATCCAGCGTTTGCCCATCACCAGAGGGCAGTGCCAGCCTCCCGTTGTCTAGTGGAGAAGTTCCATCAGGATTGGGCCTTGACCACGAAGCCACCGACAATCATCAACACAACTGTGGGTGGGATGTTAAAAATCCTTCCGAGACCAGCATTCCTCAGGTGAAGAGCAAGAAAGATGGCGTTCTTTCTTTGGAAGCAGACCCCCAAGAGGCACCTTTCCCATTGAGCTTAGCTTGTGTGGGGTCTGGGAGTATTTCCACGGAAGAATGTGGCTCTGGAGATGTGCTCCAGAGGACAGAAAAAGTCTTCTGGACCAGAGAGGTCCCGAGAAAAGAAGGCTCCGCTTCTAGACTAGCGGAGGAAGAACAACTTCAGAGTGTCCAGAGCAAAAGTCGAGAAATACTACCTGTTAATTCAACGCCAGAAGGAGAAGAAAGCAGCACATCTCCTTTGAAATGTGCCAGGGATGAAAGAGGATGTGTCCGTGGTAATGGCTGCTGTGTACCCAGCCCCAGTCAGAGCTCTCGAAGTCTCCAGCAAGAGAACTCTCATTCTCCCTCAGAAGGAGATCCTGTGAAAGTTCCTTCAGAAAGTCAAGAAAATGTCAACAGATGTGAAGGCAAGAGGGTAACTTGTCCTTGCGACCTACACCACGATGAAGACACTCTAGAGGAAAGTGACGACTTGGTGATGCAGAAGGAAGAATCAGAAAAGACCGTCTATGGAAACCCAAGCGTATTTGACAGGAACGTTGACTCTTTGGTTGGCAGCCAGACAGGCCCAGGAAGCACCACTGAGAAAAGAGACCTCACTGCTTGTTCTGTGCCAGATGAACCACCCAAGCCTGTAAGAAAAGTCTCAGAGGCCAATAAAGTTCTTCCCCAGTTCCAGATGGACAAAAAATGTGACCTTGCTAACCAGCCTGAGGCGAAAGAAACTCTGGGTTTCTTAAAGAGGGGTGTTATTCCATTTGTAGATGGACAGAGAAGTGCTTCTTATGAGCAGAAGGAATTTGTTTCACACCCTGCGGAGTCCAGTGAGGACAAAGAGGAGCTTTTATGTGAATTATCTGGAAAGAAGTCTTTCGATGCTCGTGACCACAGTGAAGCAAGGGATTGCCAAGAATTGTCTTTAGGTGATAATGCAGAAGAAGTCTGCAAGGGAATAAACGAGGTTTCTCCGCAACAGGCTAACTCCATTTTGGAGGATGGAGACAAGGTCATTGCTAGCCAGCAAACCATTCTGACTCACATGAGCAATGTGAAGGATGCCTTCCGCCCAGGTGCCACCACCTGCCGTGCCTCTTCCCAGAATCATGACGTCTGTGCTAAGGCAGTAAACTTTAAAAGAGTGCCAAAAAACACAGTTGGGGGAACTCTAGAGGCGATGTCAGCAGTATCCATGTTATCTAAAGAGGCAGAGCGTGAAAGTGCTCAATCCCAGGGATGTCACAGCTGCCTCCGGAGAGCTGAAAACGCCCCAGAAGAGGACGTAAGTGCAGAGGGTGTTGCCTACAAGTCCACTGCAACCTCCTCAGAAGCTGAGAATCGCTCTGTATTGACCTCTGAAGACACATTGGTGCCCAGTGATCCTCACTGTCCAGGAACAGAAAGTAGCCCGGCCGAAACTATCCTCGATGTGAGACATCCCTCGGGGGAAAGTGAACTTTCTAAAGAAGAAACTGAAGATAGTTTTCAAGAAGGCAAGATCAGGAATGAAGCGGCTTCCTGTTCGTTAGTCAGCAGAGCCTTAAGCAAAAGCACACTTGCCTTGAGCCATGTTAAGCCTGGAAATTTCATAGCAAAGTCAGCTCGAAAAGGAAAGAAACTGGGAACACAGAGTAAGGAGACTGCATTACCTGGTGAAGCCCAAACCTCTGAGGTTAGTGTTTTAGAAAGTAAGCTGTCCTCAAACATTCCAAATCCTGCAGAACCGAAGGACCTGTGTTGCAGCTCAGATGTGAAGGGTATAAACCAAGCAGATGGGACAAATAAAGGCCTTAAACGCCAGAGTGACCTTAACAATCCAGTTGAATGCTGGAGTGAAAGTGAATCGTCTACAAGCAGGCATCATGCTGTGGGGATCTCTGATGTCCAAAACACAGACAGTCATAAGAGTGAAGAGATTTCAAAACCTAACAAAGGGTTGCGCTCCAGTCGCAAAGAACTGCTAATTAAGGACTCGAGTACTGTCCAGCCATCTTGTGGTCTTCCAAAGAAAAATGTTTCTAATACCTCCCTCGATAATGAAGAATCGACCGTGTGCAGAGCCGCCCCAGCTCATCTTCGTAACAAGCTTGGAGAAGAGGTGTTAGAAATGAAAGAATCTGGTGCAGCTAGGAGTCACAGAAGGCAAGAAGAGCTGTCCCGGCTTCAGACAGATGAGCCTTTGAGTAGGGACCAGCCTCAGGGAGAAGTACGAGTTCCATTTCAAAGACTGATAGATGAGGACTCTGTTGTATCAGGTGCTTCCAATTCCTTTAATATGAGACCTCTGAAAATCTTAGCTTCTTGTACAGGGACACCATCGGGAGACCAGAGTCATGGCGGTCTTGGTAATGCCGTGAGCTGGGAGGGCAAGAAGCTGGGTCAAGCGGCACGAGACAATGAAGCACATGGGCCCAAGAACTCCTCGGCCCGTGGGAAGGGATCTGTTACCAAACATGAGCCAGATGCAAAGTTATCAGATACCACGAATGGAAGAGTTATTGAAGGAATACTTCCAGGGGAGACACAAGGAACAACTGGAGGGCCACAAATGAATTCTGTGTTTGATGAGAAAGATTCCTTAGAAGTTTCTTCCAGAGAGCATGATCTTGGTGAAAAAGCTAAAACAGAACATCTTCCTGTGTCAGCAGATGTCAAAGTCCTCCCAGAAATTTTAAAGAATAGCACATTGAAGACTAAAGGGAAGAAGAGAGCACCCGAGAGAAGCCTTAACTTTGATACAGGAGGCAAGAGAGATACAGCAGGAACATTCCAGCCAAAGCTGGTCTCCTCTATGACAACTTCATCTGTTGAACTGAATCTCGAAAATAAAATGAACAGAAGAGAGATAGAAGAACAGCAAAGGACCTTAAATAATTTAAAAGTCAGAGAGGAATCTGAAGGGGAAATGTCGAGAGAAGAAGGTGGTGAAAAGAGTTCAGATGCTCAGAGATCGTGTTTTAAACGGAAGAGGATGTGTGGCGGGAGTGGAACAGAGAAAGCTCACGCTGTCCAGGGCTACAGGTGTCTTAAAGGAGGGCGAGAAGGGACGCAGCCAAAGAAAAGAGGAACCTTTTCCCAGAAGGAAGCTTCACTGAACGCCAAGCCATTTATCGGGCCAACAACGGGCCTGTCATCACGAGACTCGGCGAGTCAAAACCACCTTCAGGAATACGCACGTGAGCAGAGTCCTTTGAAGGATATAGGAGCTGAGGTGACCGAGGAGGAATGTCTTCCTCAAACTTTTCTAAAGATGGATAATTCAGAGTCGAGTTTCCCCACTTTCACTAGGACACCACAAGACATTAGTGGTTCTGGATGGGAGAAAACATACGGTACCTTTGCGATTCTCCCATGGCAAGGACAATCTCTTCCATCATTAAAGAAGGAGCTAAACATCCCTTGCCATGAGCCCAACGAGACTGGAAGAAACACGAATGATGTCCAGGCGTGGGTTCCTCTAAAGAATGCTTCAGAAACCATCTCGGGCAAAGAACACGGAGTCCTCCGCTGGTCTTCTGCTGTCCCTCCATTCTCTGCTTTGAGGGCCGATCACACGCCCCAGCTGAAAGCCCCGAGACGCCTTGTGCTGAACAGCACGAGGCTTGAGAAACCTACCAAAGAGTTGGCCTTGCTAAGCAAGCTGTCCGTTCTGGCCAGGAAGCTGCTGACCGCGTCCACGGCGACCCAAGAGTTACGACGTCAGCCATCAACTGCCCAGCTTCTTCCGGTGGCTGAGACCTACAAACGGCTCAGGTTTAAAAAGCTCCAGGATGAATCTCCCCACAACATGACGCAGCTTAACCTACGCCTCGGTGATTATGGGTGCAACAAGACACTTGATGGTCATCAGCCTTTGGCACTTTATCCCCTCGAAGCTCTCAGAGCAAGCTTCTTAGACTTGATGAACAAAATGCCATCATTGCAATTCAATGCGCAAATCTTCCCAATATCCTTTCACATGAACCTGGACTCAGAGCTCACAAGTGATTCTACAAGAATTTTTTCTGAGCATTGTTCCCCTCCTGAGAGTGCCCCAGCAGGGGATCCCATGCACCCGCCTCAGCCTCCAAAGTGGACCGTGTCCTTCCTTATGTCCCAGGGTTCTTCAGGGACAGCCACATTCAGGGAAGATGCAGGGCTCGGTTGTGAGCTGCGCTCCCATGCTGCCCTGCAGACCCTGTCCCCCGGGCAAGCCCCTGGAAGCAATGCTATCACGAAGGTCAGAGCCGGTTGCTCTGTCCTTGGCCTTCATACAGTTTTAGCACTTTCTTCCCCTGGATGTTATAGGATCTGGACGAGAAGGAGGAGCTTATCCAGTCATTTGCCTACCATCCAGAGGCTCTTCATGACTCAGTTTACACAGGGCTTCAAAGGGTTAAGGCTTCAAGCATCTCTATCCAACAGTCTCTTCCCTTCTCTGCCCCACTCAGTGGGCAGGGTACTGTCCATATGGAGCCAGCATGGTCCTTCTGCCTGCCCCTTCGAAATCACTACTCTCCATTCCAAACACAGCAAGTGGCCGCCAACTCTGGGCATCAGGAACAGGTAATGTCCACGTCTGTCGGCTTTTTTTTTTTTTTTTTAATTTTTTTTATTTTTTGCAAATGTTCAGTGTATATTCCCTGCCATTGGGCAAAGGAGATGGGGACTGAGTTTGAGTGGGAAGCACAGGATTCTTTTCAGGCCTTTTCCTTCTGCCTTCCTCTTCTGCTAACTGGCCACCTCTGCAGAGAAAGGCCAGTAAGTCTTGTCTAGACTTCTGTTATCACAAGGGTTCTTTTCTTTTTTTAAATTTCATTTCCTGGATTCTCTTCACTCTTGAAACTCATTTCTTTCTCTTTTTTCCCCTCCATATTTTTTCAAACTTCTTGGCCAAACTCAACATGAACATATATACTCCTGATAATGTATCGCTGAGAGGTTAATAGTAATAATAAGAAGAACTAAATAATAAAGTGACATCCTGTGATCATTTTCATCTGAACCCCATCAGAAAAGATGATACAATGATAGTTACATTAAAGCACTTTCCAGTTTGCCCCACGCTTCCAAAAATGTGATCTCTACTATAGCAACTTTCTCCAGAGATCTCAGAGCATTCATTATCCAAGCATGATGGAATTTAGCTCGTGACCCTTTTCCAGCTGGTTTGAAGGATTCGCTGCACAGCATCAGAGCTGTCGTGGCCTGGAAACACCTTATTCAGCTGGGCCTTCAGAGGCCAGCACTTCTCTCCCCAACAGTTGGGAATAGCTTCGTCGTTTGTGAAAGCTAAGAGACGAAGAGATGGAATGCTGCCTTCTGCTCTCACTCGTGACTGGCCTGACTTTGCACCTTCCGATTCCTAAAGAAAGACTGGATGCTGAAGCACAAGAAATTAGTGAATATCTCCTTCCTACGTACCCACCATTTTCTGGGGACTGCAATAGAATGGAAGCTCATCAAGGGCAGAGGCAGATTATTTGATGTTTTTGTTCTCCCAGTGCATTGCACGTAGTAGATAGACGCTTAATGTTTTTTGAAGTTAAATGAATTATTGTAGGCAGACACTTTCTCACTTAAGAAACTTGTTCATAAATAGACATCCCATCCTTCTCCCCCCAAAAAACAAAACCTTATAAAAAAAAATCTGAGGAGCCAAGGCTAATTTAATGTCCCTCAGTCAGGTTTTGTCTTGTGCTTCCAGAATATTTTGCTAGTCCTGACAGGTTTCAGGGCTTATCAGAAAAACAGAATTTTGGAAATGTAAACAAAAACCCAGAAGTAGCACCCAAGAAGCTCTGGGTTTTTTTCCTTAAAGATTTTGAAAATGGGGCAGTGGCTGATATAAGAAGTACCAGCTGAGATCCTTGGGTCAAGCCCTGGTGGCCTGTGCCCTGACCTTTTGGGAACAAATCACATTGAGGAATGACAGAAGCCCTGCTGTCAGAGTGGCCCCAACCTCTCACACAGTTGCCCTCTTGTGCACAGAGCATGAGCCATTAATTCTGTTAGACTCTTAGAAAAGTCTCAGAGTTGAGTTTGGTTCAACACTTGATCATTTCACCATATGATGAATGGAACGAACCTCTTCCATATGATTTTTCTCTCCCATATCGACACCCTCATTCCCGTTTGTCATCTCTGTCTGTTTCTCTTTCTTGTTTCTTGATTTCTCTGCCTCTGTCTCTGATTCTTAAAGAGTTATGATATGCAGATGTTTGGGGGCTTTTTTCACAGGGAGGGACAGAGGGAGAAAGAGGCTGTTCTGCCACAGTGACACCTGTGAGGACACGGGAGCTTTTCCTTAGTTTGAGATCCTTCCCAGTCATTAAGGGTTCCCATCCTGCCATGTGCTTTTCGAGAAGGTCCCTCACAATTCCTTGCCAGGGCTGAGAGATCATTTCCTAAGCCAAGTGTGGAACTCATGTTTCCACTTGTGGCCTTCAGAAGGCGTTTCTTTTTCATTGTAACTAGTAGTAAATATCCGCCAAAGGATTTCATGCCTTCCTTCAGCAGGGCATGAGAATACTGACTATCGCAATCTTTTAATGCAGCGGTATGGAGAGCTTTGGGCAGCCAAAGCTTCCATTTATCATAATATACATGTGTCTCATGTTGTTACATTTTCGAAAACCTCCTTTGAGCCTTGGCATCCCCTTGTGAGACAGGACAGACAGATCCAATCACCACCTTAAAGATGCGATCAGGGTTCGAAGTGAGACGAGAAGAATAACTAACTGGCTTACCCAGGGCAACACGAGCTGTCCTTAGGTCAGGATCATATACTTGGGCCTATCACAGCATTGTCACACCAGCCATGGGACTGATGTTCGCTAGCCTGACAATTTTCGGGTGGACAGAGACTTTCATACCTTTTTCTGTCAATGTCTGGGATTGCTTTTCCCCATGGATTAGAGAAACTGTTCAGAGCAGTGAGGAGACTTAGAGAAGAAACACAAACTTGTCGTTTTATGGACCAGGCGGAGAAGAGATTCAACCTGTCTATGCAAAGACAGGGTCAGGTCCTGGGAGGGTCCAGCCAGTCACCTTCACATTTCACATCCTGCTATATGAATGGCTTCAGCAGCAGCAACTCAGGGTTACCCGAGGAACTTGAATTGACAGAATGTTCGCCTCCTAACCCTTCAGAATCTCTTAGTTCTTAGTGCTTGAGGAACTTAGTGTTGAGGAAATTGTTTTTAGGCAACCTTAAATGCCTCAATAATGAAATTATTCCATTTCATTTCAATTTTCAATAATGAAAGTAGCATTCTGGAGGTCGTAAATATTGATATTTTCTCCAAAAAGGATAATGGACTCATTCTACTGGGAGAGCTTTACTGCCTTCCCAAATCAGAGAGCAGAGTGTTTATGGTGAGTTGCTAAAACTAGCCACTTAATCATTAAGGTAACAGCCTGTTGGCGGTTGCTATCCCACTTCTGTTCCACGGATCCCTGCTCCAGAAACCAGTCTTGGTTTCCCCTGCCCTCCGTGAGGTAGATGAAAGCATCCTGAGCAAGTTGTCCACGTCCCAGAGCAGCACTGGGTGTCCATGAAATTGGGCAGTCATCACGTATGCGTGACATCTTTGGACATCTTTTCTTTCCTTGAGTCACATTTTAATAAGCCGTGTTCTCTTAGAAGCAGTGGATGGTCTGTTTCCAAGCGCTCCCCTCACACTCACGCTCATCTCACTCCCTTCCTTTCGTCCTTAGAAATCTTTTCTCTTTAAACTCTATGATGTAAGCCATGACTACCAGCCCATCCAAGTTACCCGATACTCTTCTGGTTAGGAGGATTATGGTGGGGTTTTTGTTTTCTTTTTTTAAGATGCCAGACTTTTTTTCTTCAGGAATCCTGAATTAGAATTAAAACCACCCCAGGGATCGCACTTTTTTACTCTCTAGTTGCTTGTCCTTAACGTGCTTGCTTTTATCCTTTTTCTCCTTCACACCAGCCATGCCATCCTACCACACGTGCCTCTGTTGGGCATGGAAGCCACCCCTGTTAAGACCAGAGACAGTCCAACTAGGTAAGCTTCGTACCGGCTGTTGTATACCATTCACCGTGATGGGGCCTCTTGGACCCCAGTGGGGGCTGAATTACCCAGAGGGAAAGAGGCAAATCAAGGATGAATTTAGATCATTTAAAACATTAACTGAAGAAGTCTCCGGAAGCACTGGGTGTCCCTTCTAATGTGTTGATATGAATGGGGTCTCACTCACCTTCTTTATCAGAGAAGTATATCTTTTGACCATGGTGTTCCAGTGTGTTCCATAATCTTTCTTTTATTACATAAAATATTTCCAACCACGAGTCCTTTCTCCTCCTCTAAAAGCTGGAATGAACTTGGAAGTCGTGTACATTCTAGCCAGGTGGGAGCCATGTGGAGAAGCCAGAAGAAAGTCACAGATGTGACTTTGTTCTCTGCCTCTGACCCCTCCCAAACCTCCCATTCCTTTGGTAAAATGGGATTGATAAGCACTTGTGCTTTCTAGCTCACAGAATGGTTAAGGAGAAAGCATTTTGTATGAACGTTTTAATACTTTTAATATTTTTTATTTTGCCCAGTTACGTGTAAAAGAGTTGTTACCATTTATTTTGAAATCGTTGAGTTCCAGATTCTCTCCCTCCCTCTCCCCAACCTCCATTGAGAAAGCACATGTGAAGTTATGTAAACCTTTCCGTAAAAGTCATATTGCGAAAGAAAACCTAGATTTCTGCCACCAAAAAACCAACTAGAAAAAACCTCCAGGGGAAAAAAAAAGTTAAACGTATATCCCAGTCTGTATTCAGCTACAATCGGTTCTTTCTCTGGGTATGGATAACAAGAGGAAAGCATTTTGTAGACATTTGCCAGAGATGGCATTAATATCCTGGGCTATTTACTGGCATCCAGCTTGTAGAAGGCTCCTTTAGGGAACAAAAAGGAATTTTGGCTCACGTGTTATTTCTGAAAGGGGGTGGCCTAGAACAGCATCGTTTCATCTTGGCTTCAGGCCTGCTTTCCATTTCCAGTGGGCTAGAACGGGGTTGGCAAACTACCTCTTGGCTCAGGGATCCTCTAAAAACAAATAACTATAAATCGCTGACCCTCTCGGGATGAACCAAGAAATGGTCAGCTCTAATGCTTCCTTCTTTCTCCTTTCCGTTATCTCAGGTCGGGATCTCCAGTCTCTGCTTTGGCACCAAAGTCCTGCTTAGCCTTTGAGCCAGTGGTCAGTGTGCTCCGGCTTTCCACCTCTGACTACCAGATTCCTGCTTTGAAAGAGCTTAGGAGAGTCCCCCCTGTGTGCTCCAATCAGCACAGCAGTACCACCCAGAAAGAGGTAAAATTATGGGCCCCTTCTCACGTGGGAACCTTGTTCTGCTGGGCCTCCGAGGCCGGAGCCAAGAATGGCAGGAGATGGTCTGCCCTAGAAGTGGTGGATCTCCCTCCTTTGCAGGGGAGGGACACTGTGGGCGGAGCTGGGCTGGATTGGAGTGGGCTCAGGTCCCTTTGAGTGCCTGAATTCTGCACTCTGATCTCGAAGAGGGCCGCGACCATCAGTGGAGAGATTCCTTATTAGTCATGGCCTGGGCACCCTGAGTCTTCCTTATGCTTCTCCTGGGCCCTGCTTAGAGCTGCCAGTCTTGGTCTTCCTCCCACAGTCTCACTTGGCACTCGCTCCGGACTCTTCTCTGAGTGTTTTGTGATCGGCCAAATTGTAAAACCGAATAAGCGCATGACTTGCATATGTCCAGAGCCCCTGTTGTGGTTCACTGCCCTGGCCACCTCTCCCAGAGCGCACATCCCCATCCCTGGGCCACTTCTGATCCTTTCTCAGCTTCACTGTGCCCTTGTGTTCTCATACATTTCTCAGAATAAGGTGGGAACCCAGGTGGGCAGGAGAGCACAAACAATGGGATGTGCGTGAAGAATTTACATTTTCTAGATTTCACAATTGAATTGTGTGATTGTTTCCCAGGCCTATAAATTAGGGGTGACGGGCCCAGTGACAACCTTGCTCTTAGGAAACAAATTGTCCATTGATCCCAGTAATTCAGAAAACCAATGAGGTGATATTGGGAGCAAGTACAAAGCTGCTTTATGAGTTTTTTGGGGTTTGTACTATTTTTTTCTTTACGGGTTTCTTCCCTCTGTCAATAGAGTGAACCAGAGAAGCGGCCAACAAAAGTCTCCCAGATTAGAATCCGGAAAACCATTCCTAGGCCAGACCCCAACCTCACCCCAATGGGCCTGCCTCGACCCAAAAGGTGAGTTCTTCCTCTGCAGTAAAGAAATCCTGCAACTTTGCAGCATCCAAGACTTTGATTCTTGACTATGTGATCCTTTAATTTGGGGTCACCTCAGCCTATTCTTTGGAAGGGGCTGCTGACTTTCTGGTTTGTGGAGTAGGAAGAACCGTCAAAAGGGAACTGAGATGTGACCATCTATGAGAATGATGAGAGAAATCATCCCATCCTTCAGGGCTTGGGCCCTCATTCTGGGAAATAGCAGAACTTGAAGAATTTTCGTTGGCTTTTTGCTTCTAGTGTGGGTGTAGTTTGACAGACATTGCCCTCTGTGTTTTGACCCAGCAAACCCCTTTTTTCAGTCAAATCCTTCAATCATGTCAAAGGCCCAAATCAATGGGCCTTTCTGTTGTTAAGTAAAGAGAGCAGTTTCTTTCTTTCTTTTTTTTTAATAGCTTTTTATTTACAAGTTCTATGCATGGGTAATTTTACAGCATTGACAAATGTTGTTTTGTTCCAATTTTTCCCCTCCTCCCCACCCCTCCCCTAGATGGCAAGTTGACCAATATATGTTAAATATGTTAAAGTATAAATTAAATAAAATATATGTATACATGTCCAAACCGTCATTTTGCTGTACAAAAAGCATCGGAGTTTGAGATAGTGTATCATTAACCTGTGATGGAAATCCAAAATGCAGGCGGACAAAAATAGAGGGATTGGGAATTCTGTGTAGTAGTTCTTAGTCATCTCCCAGAGTTCTTTCCCTGGGTGAAGCTGGTTCGGTTCATTCCTGCTCCATTGGAACTGATTTGGTTCATCTCATTGTTGAAGAGGGCCACGTCCATCAGAATTGGTCATCATATAGTGTTGGTGTTGAAGTATAGAATGATCTCCTGGCCCTGGAGAGCAGTTTCTTAACTGATCATTTGGAAATGATTTTCCTGGGACACCTATGTAACCTTTGTCATGAACAACCAGGGTGAGAAGAGCTGGTCATCTTGTTGCAGTTGTGTAGGAGGGGGGGCTATTCTGAGCAGGGGACTGGCCCCAACAAGCTGGTGGGCAGCACACTGTGGCCTCGTCTGTGATTCCTCCCCCTCCTGGAGGAGGAGAACAGAATCTGGTCACTCAAAGCAGCCTCTCGGTCTACCCAGGGAACTCTGGGCCCCCTTCCTGATGTTTTGGGAACAGCCAGTTTCTGCCCTCACTTATCCTCGGGTTCTCTTTTAGTGGACACAGGTGCCCTCGATGCCCTGTTTCCAAGGAGCCGAGTCTTCATGAGAGGTCTCCCGTTGTATGGGCAGAGAACACTTGGCCAAAAATAGGAATCCTTGGGTTCTAGGCCTCTGCCTCTTACACTGCCTGTGGGAACTGGGAGCACCAGCACTCGCCCACTCCATAGAATGCCTTTGAGGATTAGATTAGCTACCGCTCGTCCAAGGGCTTCAAAAGTGGCTCCAGCCCTGAGCGAGCTCAGGACGAGGATACAAGGGACTCATGTTCTCTCCTTTTCAGGCTGAAGAAGAAGGAATTCAGTTTGGAAGAAATCTACACCAACAAAAATTACAAGTCCCCTCCTGCGTCCAGGTATGTCCCCCGTGCCATCTCTCGGTGGCCCTGGCCGATGTGGTCATGGGAAATGTGGGTGCATGGGCCAAAGGGATCGGTCCCAATATCAGAGGGGGGCCGGAGCCTCTTTGCACGTCCATACTAGACAGACATGAAAATACAGGCCAGGGCTGGCGCTGAATGACTTCCTGGGACCAGGGGCGCTCCAGCACCGGCTGCTGAGAAATGGAGTCGGCTTGGGGCTTGTCTCCCCGTTGTCCCGGCTACAGAGAGTCTTCATTATCCCAACAGTAGAAGTAATGGCCTAGTAGCTAAGACTAAAAACCAGGAGATTAGCACACGAGAGAGGGCTCTCCAAACCCTTATACCTTGGAAAGCCGGGATAGCAGGACGTGGCCCCAGGCTGTGAAGCCTGCAGTGGGAGGGTGGCTGCAGGGCCAGGCCTGGGCTTAGCTTTGGGACAGACACCCTACAGTCGGCCAGAGGGGCTGCCCCGGGATGGGGGAGAGGTGCTCTTCCTGGGGATGCCGGAGGACTCTTCGCTGTATTCATTTTAGAGAGGAGTTCTGGGGGGTCGGGTTCGAGGAGCCAGCCCTGGCCCCTGAGGATCCTCCCAGGCAGAGCCTCTGCGTGTACAGGCCTAATGGCCCCGTTTTGATCTCCCAATCCCAGGTGTTTAGAGACCATCTTTGAAGAGCCCAAAGAGAGAAACGGGGCGCTCATTTCTGTCAGTCAGCAGAAGAGAAAGCGGGTCCTGGAGTTCCAGGATTTCACCGTCCCCCGGAAGAGGAAGAATCGTGGTAAGATCAAGGTGACGGGCAGCTTCACCAGGGCAAAAAAAGCTGCCCTGCAGAGCCAAGAGCTCGACGCCCTTTTGATCCAGAAGCTAATGGACCTGGAGACTTTCCTTGCCAAGGAGGGAGAAGACGAGCCGGCTTCAGGCTGCTGAGGGGTCGAGTCCATGGAGGAATCTGGGGACCACTGGGGGCCGTTCTCTTGGACCTCCTCGGTGAGGAGAATCTCGTGGCGATTCTCGGTCATTTAAACCACTCAGCCCGCGTGAGGGATCCCTGGTGAACAAGCTCCGTCGAGGCGCCGACATCTCTGCTCTGCTGCTGAGGAAGGCTCGCCTGCCCTCCCCGGCGAGGGCCCGTGCCCTCCCCGGCGAGGGCCCGTGCCCTCCGCAGCCTTGGCGCGCCCCCGGGCCAGCGGCCCACCTGTGATAACACTAGGATCCCCAGGACCCACCCACCTCATTTTGCACGTCCCTGTGGACTTTCTCCATTGTTTACAGCGGTGCTAGTCGCAGAAGCTGAATCACCTTGTTCTTGGGACCCCCGACTCGCGGGAGGAGCTGGGGAGTGGTTCGTCCTGAGGTTGTTCTTAAATCCTGGGAATGAGTCTGCTTAGCCCTGGGTTCTGTGTGAGTGGCCTCCCCCGCCCCGCCCGCCGGTGCCCCGGCCACTGGCACCCGAGGAGCCCAACAAGGCACCATTCCAAGTCAGTTGCACTTTTCAATGTTGTGGTGTTTCCTCTTTTTATTATTATTGTTGTCATTGTTGTTATTATTATTATTATTATTATTATTATTGCTGCATGTTGGGGAGCCTTTAAATGTGATTTTTGTTTTTGTTTTTATTTTTTAACATGTGGAGGAGAAAGGCATTTATCTTTTAAGCAGAGACTGTTGGCTATGCCATGTGGGTCTGACCCAGTCCCTCACCGGGCGGTGCGAGCCCCGGCCCCTCCCTCCCTCCCTCTCTTGGGCCGCTCCTCCCCCACATGCAGGGCTGGCCAGCCCGGAGAGGAGGGGCCCCGCGGCCGCTTCCCACCCTCCAAGTGAGCGGACTTTGTGGGCAAAGAGCCGGTTTTTCTCCAGGTAGTTTTTAATGTACTGGGACGAGATGGGATTTTACTTTGTTTTATGGTCAAAACATGATGGTGGATGATGCTGGACTTACTCCCTGGGGCTGGCTGGGTTCAAAGGCTTATTCCCTAAGTCTCTATATGTATGAAAAACCGCCTGCTTCGGGGCGGAGAGGGCGCGTCCACGCCTCCTTGCTGGAAGTTGCCTGGAGAAGCCCGCCCCAGCGAGGGCCCGCGCTCTGGTCACTGTGTTTGTGACCTGTACTTGAAGCTTTATGAAGAGAGAGGGAGAGAGAGAGGGGTTGCAGCTGCTGTAGAGCGAAGCCGCCTTCATTCCCGGAGCCCTTCTCCTCGGGATCCGCTTGGTCCCCTCCCCCTCTGCTCTCTGCGTTTCTTTTTCTTGTAAGCAGGTCTTCCTTTGTAGAGAGCTGGGCCTCCCTGCCAGGGATCAGGGTGCTCCTCTTCCTCCAGGTCCCTGGCACCTCTTCCATTCTTCCAGGCCTCTCTGCCGGGTACCCTCCGGGGCACACAAGACCCACCTGTTGCGTCGCGTGTTCCCCCTTGGGATTAACTTACTCGAGTTGGGTGGAGGCCTTTGGCCTCTGCCCTTCCGCAGTCCGGCTGTCTGCGCCCGCCTGAGAGAGCGTGGGCTTTTTCCCTTGGAAGTTCCTGGCCTAGACAAAGGGACCCAGAGCGTCCGCTATAGACGGATGGGACCAGAACCCTTGCCCTCCAGATTGGACCAACTCGGTATCGTCCGTGGCTGCAGCGGGCCCAGGCCACATCCTAGAGGCCTGCAGCCTTCAGACCTGCCTGGGACAGAGGGTTCCTCCCTCTCTGTGCACTACCCTGGAGGAATAGTGTGTGCTCTTCACAGCCTCTTTTCGGGGCGCCCCTTCCCCCCCAACCTAGCTGTCTTGTTCCAGAGGGACCATTTTGTCAGATCCGTTGGCGGTATCGGGAGATTGGGTCCCGTGACAGTCGGTGGACCAGGAGGCAGACGCTGCCGCAGTGTCTGTAATAATGTCATTTCAGCTTTAGCGCAGCCACAAGTGGGACTCAGAAAGGCCAGGTGACCAGGGATTGATGAAGTTCTGGCAGCACTGTGGAGGGCGAAGGGAGCCCCTATAGTGAGCCCCAGCGGCCCTTGTTATTTCTCAAGTCAGCTGACTTGTCCCGTAGCTTTCCTTCCACCCCCCAGTTTTAATGAGGCCAGAAAGGCTTCTTTTTAGAGACCTTTGCCATTCCCTCCAAGTCTCTTATCGGGCTTCCAGTCACTCACAGGGAGTTGTCGGATGTGGGGGCCTAGAACTCGGTAGCCACGTCTGTCGTCATGTCTACAGGCTTTTCATGACACTTGCAGCCCCCCTGGCAGGGACCAGGTTCTGGCCCAGCTGGCCTGGATCACCTCAGGGGCGAGCGTGTTTCCTGGGTGGGACGGGGGAAGAAATCTCAGGTCTGAGCAGCGTTCTGCTTGTTGCTGACCCTTTCGTGGCTGACTTCCCTCTTCCTACCGCTTCTCTCCCCCTTCCCTCCCTTTCTAGTCTCATTTCTCTGTTCATGTGAAAGTACCTCATTCAAACCGATCATGTCTGTGTTGTCTTACTAAGGGGGAGGGGGGTGCAGTGAAGAGACATGTAGCATTTGCCTTACTCGGAGCCCAATGAGCTCAGAAACTCATGCTGTGAATCCCAAAACATGATGCTCCCCTTCCCCCCAGCTGTGAAAATCATGACACTTGGTCACACTTTTGCCTGAAGGGCACGCTGGAGCTGGAGCCAACTTCGAAGAACGGGGGCATCTGTTCTTCTGCCCCGGCTGTGGGCTGCTCGGTAGGAGGGTTCTGGGATGGGGGCTCTAGAGCCGCCCTCTCAGTCTCCAGACAAAGATTTGATCTTCTTTCATTAAACACTATGTATATTAAGATCAACCTTTAGGCAATGATGCTTTTCTCTTGTCACTTTGAGGCAGGGGAATGATAGGCAGTTATTTTTATTTTGTTTTGTTTTTCCTTTAATGCCTGTGGGAAAATATTTTTTAAATTTCTTCTGGTGTCTGTGAAAGGACCTAGGATGTACCACATTGTGGGTGGCTTTATCCAAAGCATTACAAAGAATTGGCAGAAGTGTCCCTTCCTACGGATCTTCTCAGGAAAGGACCCTCCCTGCCAAAGGAACTGAAATCCTCACGTCCAGGCACTGGACAGGGGAGAAGGCTTCAGCCGACGGAAATCAGAGTTTAATATTCCATTGAGCCACAAACCCAGCCCCAGACGTTTTCTGGGTATCCTGGTGGGTGGGGTGGGGCGGGGCGGGGTGGGGGTTGGGGGAGGGTGGAAGAATAATGATGGTCAAAATTGTTACTTCAGCATTTTCACAAGCCACCTCGTGCTGCATTTGACTTCTGGGAGACGTTTCAGCACCCTTGGTGCTGGACAGGGCCAGTAGCTGCCTGAATAAAGTGTTTCTATCTTATCATGAGAAATAGTTCGGTGAAATTTGTACATTTTTGGTAATCTCAATCATGCCCCTTGAAGTTTCATTTGTTTGGTAGTTTGTGAATCTGAAATTCCCACTGTTATATGTGTTAATTTATGAAAATAAAAAAAATTAAAAACCTTTTTTTTTTTTGAAAAAGTTTCAAAAATTCTCAAGTCTCTGTGATTCTTTCTTGTGGCTACGGCATCGATGGGAATAACATGTTACCCTGGGGAAGGAGAGAGAACATGCACGTTCCGGTGAATGGCACCTTCTGTATCGGAAATGGCATAGGTGCCGTCCCTGTGGGCTTCCATCTGTCACTGAAAATTTTCATTGACCTCTTGTGAAAGTTCCCTCCGGGCCTGGGATAGCAGACATTCCTTTCCTTCTCACTGGGGTGACATACGTTAAGCTTTAAGTCTTCAGACACTGCTCAAAGAATTCTGAACAAGTCTGATTAATAGGATGGGTGAGTTTTGGACCGGACTGCCCGGCCCCTGCCCTTCTCAGTGTTTGTCCTCTCAGTTACCTCCTACCGATTACATGTGTTTATGCCTTAGCTTCCCGCATCAAAAACAAACTGTTGAGTTTGGGGACTTTTTGCATCCCTGCCGTGATGTTTGATACACAGTAGGTACTTCATGAATACATGTCCCTTTTTTCTCCGTCCTTCTTTCCTTTCCTATACCCCTTCCTTCCTTTCTTCCTTCCTTCCTTTCTCCCTCCCTTCCTCCCTCTTTTCCTTCCTTCCTTCCTTTTTTATGTCAGATCCCTCTGGTAGCTAGAACTCTATGGTCCCTTTCTTCAAATTTCATTAAAGCTTTTTGTTTTTAAAACGTTTGCATGGATAAATTTTCAACAGTGATCTTTGCAAAACCTTGTGTTCCAAATTCTCTCTCCTTCCCCCACCCCTTTCCCTAGATGGCAAGTAATCCAGTATATGTTAAACATGGTAAATAAATGTTACATCCAATATATGTATGCACATTTATGCAATTCTCTTGCTGCACAAGAAAAATCAGATCAAAAAGACAAAAAAAATATGCAAGCAAACAACTAAAAGAGTGAGAACGCTATGTTGTGCTCCACACTGTTCCCACAGTCTCTCTCTGGGTACATATGGCGCTCTTCAGCACAAGGTCATTGGAACTGGTCCCAATCATTGTTGAAAAGAATCACGTCCATCAGAATAGATCCTCATATAGTCTTGTTGAAGTGTATAACAATCTCCTAGTTCTCACTTCCTTCGGCATCAGTTCCTGTCAGTCTCTCCAGCCTCTCTGAAATCCTCCTGCTGGTCATTTCTTACAGAGCAATAATATTCCATCACATTCATACACCATCACTTATTCAGCCATTCTCCCACTGATGGGCATCTTCCCAGTTTTGTTTCTCGCCACTACACAAAGGGCTGCTGTTCAGACATCAGTATGCTGCTGACTCTGCTTATTTTACTTTGTCTCCATTTTAAAAAATGAGTAAGGAATAGTGGAAGTGGTCACTGGTGAGGAGGGAACTGGGTGGGTGGGACTCCAGCTGTGAGGCTGGTTCCTTGTCCATGATACTTGCTGTGGCTTCGGTGGGAAGGAAAGCGGGAGCACTAGCTCATTGCTAGGGTGTGAACGCCCCTCTCCTCACTACTGCCAGGCTCTCCTCCTTCCCAGGCCCTCAGAGAAGTCTCCAGTCATTGTCCTTTGCGGCATTTGGACCAGTTCTACCAAGTTTAGCCCCATCTGAGGGCTTCAGAGATCTCCGGCCATCATGTCATAGAACGATGATTGAAATGCACGCCCAAGAACAGCCATGGGCAAGATCTTTTATTCACGTGTTCACATTCTGCCCCTAGCTGACCCCCTGCTGACTCCCAGTCAAAGAGGACCTGCTTCCTCGTCCCACCACTTAAATAGGGTCTGTGAGGTCACACACAGCCAGTCAGAGAAGGAGATGCCTCCCATTAACGATGTGCTCTTGATGCAACCAGAATTCCCGCCCACAAGGTGGTCCCTGCTTATTCATAGAAACCACTTCCGGGGGTCTCGTTTGCCCTGCTCCTGACTCCTCCAACCCTTACACCAGGGGTCGCCTGGGATGCTGATAGGGGACCCTTATGTCCATAATTTCTGGAGAAAAAGTGTGCTTCCTCACGAGTCCTCTGGCTGCTCCTTGTGTTGATGGGTGTCCCCAAGTCTCTGAAAGTGTCTTTAGAATATTGCTGTTACGGAGTAAATCATCCTCCTGCTCCTGCTCACTTCACTCTGTTTCCGTCCGTCCAAGTCTTCTCAGGTTTCTCTGAAGCCCTCTCCTCCATTTCACACAGTATATTCCAGTACATTCATGTTACCGTGATTTATTCAAACATTTCCCAACAACAGGTCGCCCCCTTAATTTCTAACTCTTTGTCGCCACTAGTTAAAAAAAAAAAATTGCTCCTCTAAATATTTTTGTCCTTGTCGGCTCTTTTCCCCCTTCTTTGGTCTCTTGGGATACAAAGCTGGTGCTGGTGTAGCTGGATCAAAAGATAATCAGTCGCCCTTTGTAGCTTTTTGGATCTAGCTCCAAATGGCTCATTAGAACGGATTAGTTCACAGCACCAGCCAAGGTGTATTAATGCATCTCCAGTATTTGTCATTTTCCTTGTCAACTTTGCCAATCTTACGGTATTGGATGTATGGCCAAGAGCTCTCACATTGAACTATCTTTGAAAATGATTGGTTTCCTGGCAAATCATTACGCATTTTGAAACATTCTGAGCGGGGCTCACCAGCCCACCAAAGTGTATGTGTGTGTGTGTGGGGGGGGGGGGGGAAATGGAGAAAATGTTCGTAACAGGAAAATGATTAAGAACCCCTGCACTACACCAAGCTGCCCCTCTGTTCAAAAAAAAAAAAAAAAAAACACCTTTTCTCTTAATTAGGAAATAGTAAAAAGTTACTAAAAGGAAAATGTCACTGGAAAACAAAGTAAAATTGCTATTTTAAAACCAGTAGTCTTGAGAAAGTTTGTGAAAGAGAATAAAAGCTCCCTAGCTATTGAAGTGCTTCTTCTACCTTTATCCCCATCAGAATTAGAAATGAATGTTGCCCAGAACTTCATTAACCAAGATGTAATCAGCTGGACACCCCATTCTAGGGGTGAGTTAGACTAGATCAAACGTATTTATTAAGCTCTTACTGTGTGTGAAGCACTGGGAATTCAAAGGTAAAAGTGAAAACGTTGCCTGTCCCAAAGAGTCAGCCTTGGCTAAACAGGTGGCTTGAGCTTGTCAATAAACTTGTGGCCCCAAGTCAGAAGGATCCAGAAATTACGATCTTGTCCAGTCTTCTTGGAACTTCTTCCAGGAGTGGAAACAAGTATCTGCAGCTGAGACCTTAACTAACATGGGAGCAGGGTCAGAGAAGCGAAGAAAGATGATGGAGAAAGTAGAGGGTTCAGCCTTGGATCTTGATGGGAAAGAGCCCAAGCTCCTCTTATTGAAGAGGAAACCAGATTAGAGATACCCAATTTCACACTTGTTATCTAGGAGGTTTTAAAGGAAGGATTTGAATCTAAGTCCTCTGATGCCAGAGTCAAGCCTCTTTTAGTCAATAAATATTTATTAAGCACCTACTGTGTGCCAAGTACTAGAGATACAAGCCAAACCACAATCACTGCCTTTAAATGAGGAAGACAAGCAAACAAATACCTACCAACAAGCGAGAGAGAGGAGAAATGGGAAGTAATTGAGGAAAAGCACTGGATAAAGAGTTGCGAGGAAAGGCTTCCTGGAGAAGTCAGTGTTCTAGTTGGGATTTAAAGGAAGTCAGGAGGTAGAAGAGGCACCATGGGAGACAGCCAGAGGAAATGCCCACCACGGAGAGAGAGTTTACCTGTGAGAGCCACGAGGCCGCTGGCAGGGACCAGTGTAAGTTGGAGAGTGAGATGTGAGAAGACTGGAAAGGCAGGAAGGGCTTTGAATGCCTAGTGGAAGGTTTTGTCTGATTCCGGTGGCAAGGGAGAGCCCTGGGAGTTCATTGAAGCGGCAGTTGTGGTAGCAGAGACACATTAGATCTGTATGTCACTGGGGCTGAATGGAGGATAAACCAGAGGGGAGAGGCCTGAAATAGGCAGCCCCTTATGCCCCCCCAGCTATTGCTGTGGTCCACGGGGGAGAGGGTTAGGAGACAGAGAGGAGATTGGGGGTGAAATCCAGAAGCCCTAATAAAAGCTTGAATATTGGGGGGGGGTAAGGTGAGAGATAGCGAGGAGTCCACGATTGGGAGCCTGAGGGAATTAGGAGAAGAGGGCCATCCTCTACAGTAATAGGGAAGGGAGGGCTCTAGGGGAAAACAGCATTCAGTTTAGGACATCCCCATTCTAGGGGTGAGTTAGACTAGATCAAATGTATTTATTAAGCTCTTACTGTGTGCGAAGCACTGGAAATTCAAAGGTAAAAGTGAAAACGTTGCCTGTCCTCAGTCTAGTTTAGGGAGATGCGCCTGTATATGCCCAATCAATAGCAGGTAATTGGGAGGGACGCTTGGGGAGACGAGAAGCCCTGCCACCCCACTTCTAAAACTCCACCCCAGATGCCTTACCTACTTTCTGATGCTCCCCACCCCCACCCCCCTGCCACTTTCTGGGGCCGTACCATTGCTGCTTTCCTGCTGCTCACAAACCATCCCTGGGTCTCCCCTGTTCTCCAAAAACCCCTCACTTCATCCACCATCTTCCTCCCCATACCGTCTTACGTTTCTCTTCCCTTTTAGGGCTAACCTCCAGGCCACTTACCATGGACAGCTCACTCTTCTTCCTCTCTTCTTAATGATCCAGCCTCTGACCTCATCATTCATCCCTCTTCTGCCTCTTCCTCTTCAAAGCTCCCAGGGATCTGGGCAAAAGCCTTTTCTCCATCCTCTCCTTGACCTCCCTGCAGCCTGGACACTGCCCATCACTCTCTCCAGCTTGACTTTTCTCTCCTGCCTCCCTGAGTGATCCTTCTCAGTCAGTCTCCCGGGCTGTCTCTTTGTTCGGGTTGTCCTGTTTATGGTGGCTGTCTCTATTTACATGGGAATGTCCCCATTAGAAATGTAAGCTCTGGGACAGCTGGTGGTGCAGTGGTTAAAGCACCAGCCCTGAAGTCAGGAGGACCTGAGTTCAAATCTGGTCTCAGATACTTAACACTTCCTGGCTGTGTGAGCCTGGGCAAATCCCTTAACTCCACTTGCCTCAGCAAAAAAAGAAATTTAAGCTTTTTAAGCTTACATTTAACTTGCAAACCTTTAAGGTTTTCTTTTCTTTGAATCCTTAGTGCTTAACACTAAGCCTGGAAAATAATGAGCACTTAATAAATACTTGTTGAGTTGATGAAAACTAGGGACTCTTAAAAGAGAACCTGAGAATGATGCATCTTCCCGTCCTGGGAGCAAAATCGCAGCAAAAATCTAGAGGCTGTAGCTGTACCTGATCTAAAATTATATTTTAAAGCAGCAGTCACCAAAACCATTTGGTATTGGCTAAGAAATAGATTAGTGGATCAGTGGAAAAGGTTAGCTTCACAAGACAGAATAGTCAACTCTAGCGATCTAGTGTTTGACAAACCCAAAGATCCTAACTTTTGGGATAAGAATTCATTATTTGATAAAAACTGCTGAGAAAACTGGAAATTAGTATGGCAGAAATTAGGCATGGCCCCACACTTAACACCATATACCAAGATAAGATCAAAATGGGTCCATGATCTAGGCATAAAGAACGAGATTATAAATAAATTGGAGGAACATAGGATAGTTTATCTCTCAGACTTGTGGAGGAGAAAGAAATTTGTGACCAAAGATGAACTAGAGACCATTACTGATCACAAAATAGAAAATTTTGATTACATCAAATTAAAAAGCCTTTGTACAAACAGAACGAATGCAAACAAGATTAGAAGGGAAGCAACAAACTGGGAAAACATCTTCACAGTTAAAGGTTCTGATAAAGGCCTCATTTCCAAAATATATAGAGAACTGACTCTAATTTATAAGAAACCAAGCCATTCTCCAATTAATAAATGGTCAAAGGATATGAACAAACAATTTTCAGAGGATGAAATTGAAACTATTACCACTCATATGAAAGAGTGTTCCAAATCACTATTGATCAGAGAAATGCAAATTAAGACAACTCTGAGATACCACTACACACCTGTCAGATTGGCTAAGATGACAGGAAAAAATAATGATGAATGTTGGAGGGGATGCGGGAAAACGGGGACACTGATGCATTGTTGGTGGAGTCGTGAATGAATCCAGCCATTCTGGAGAGCAATCTGGAATTATGCCCAAAAAGTTATCAAATTGTGCATACCCTTTGATCCAGCAGTGTTTCTACTGGGCTTATACCCCAAAGAGATACTAAAGAAGGGAAAGGGACCTGTATGTGCCAAAATGTTTGTAGCAGCCCTGTTTGTAGTGGCTAAAAACTGGAAAATGAATGGATGCCCATCAATTGGAGAATGGTTGAGTAAATTGTGGTATATGAATGTTATGGAATATTATTGTTCTGTAAGGAATGACCAGCAGGATGAATACAGAGAGAACTGGCGAGACTTACATGAACTGATGCTGAGTGAAATGAGCAGAACCTCAACAATGATACTGTATGAGGATGTATTCTGATGAAAGTGGATCTCTTTGACAAAGAGACCTAACTGAGCTTCAATGGATAAATGATGGATAGAAGCAGCTACACACAAAGAAAGAACACTGGGAAACAAATATGAACTATTTGCATTTTTGATTTTCTTCCCGAGTTATTTTTACCTTCTGAATCCAATTCTCCCTGTGCAACAAGAGAACTGTTCGGTTCTGCAAACATATATTGTATCTAGGATATACTGCAACATATCTAACATATATAGGACTGCTTGCCATCTAGGGGAGGGGGTGGAGGGAGGGAGGGGAAAAATCAAAACAGAAGCGAGTGCAACAACATCATCATGTTGTAAAAAATTACCCTGGCATGGATTTTGTCAATATAAAGTTATTATTAAATAAAATAAAATTAAAAAAAAATCTAGAGGCTGGAGGTGAGTACTGTGTGTAAAAAGCAGCAAGAAAGCCTGGATGACTGGACTGTGTACGAGGAGGGAAATAAAGCAGAAGATGGCTGCTTAAGTAGTAGAGTGGGGAAGGGATGCTGGGTTGCAAAGGGTACTGTTTCAAACACGCCATTTTTGTTGATTTAAAAAAAATTAGTTTTTAAAAAGCATGGGATGGGGGTAGCTGGGGGGGGGTGCAGTGGGTAGAGCACCAGCCCTGAAGTCAGGAGGACCTGAGTTCCAATCTGGTCTCAGACACTTAACACTTCCTGGCTGTGTGACCTTGGACAAGTCACTTAACTCCAATTGCCTCAGCAAAAAAACAAAAAAGTCACGGGGATGGCATTTTCTTATATCTCTTCAGTGGGACTAAGCTTGGCCATTATTGCTTCAAGATGTTGTTTCAGTTTTGATGTTTCCCTTTACATTCTTACAGTCATAACGTGTATTGTTTTGTGTTTTATCCAGGAGGTAATAGGATTCGGACAAGAGTTTATGCAGACATGTGCCTTCCTGGGAGTCCTGTTGTGACTCGGTTTACACAGGGGTTCAAGGGGTTAAAGCCTGCAGCATCTCTCTCTCTGTCCATGTCTCTTCCCTTTTCTGCCTTATTCAGTGGACAGGGTACAGTCCATATGGAATCAGCATGTCCTTCTGCCTGTCCCTAGGAAATCCCCTCTCTCCATTCCAAACGCAGCAAGCGACCGCTCACTCTGGGCAGAAGAAAATCTGTCATTTGGTTTTTGTAAATGTTCGGTGTATGTTTTGTGCCACAAGATAAAAAGAGGTTTGAGTTTATGCCCGAAATAAAGGTCTCCTTGCTTCCTGTCCCTTCCAGCTTCATCTTCTCTTAACTTAAGAATCCTAGAATTAAGCCGCTCTGGAGGGTATCTTTGGGATCATTAATCTCATCCCTCCATTTTACTAAGAGAAAAACAGACTCATGGGACTTGCCCAAGATCATATGGCTAATGTAAGTGATAAAACTAGGTCTGGAGTTCAGATTCCAGCCCCTTCCCCAAAATTCTCTCAGAAGAAAGGTCAATAAGAAGTTTGCTATCGAGTCCACTTCTGTTTACTAGAAAGCTCTTTTGTTTCCATTTGTCTTTCACTGTTGCTCAAGGGTCTGTCCCTGACAAAACTTGAAATGATAGTTCTGTGCTTTACTAATACCCTTTGAAAATTACTACAGTAAAAAAAAAAAAAAAAAAGAATTCTTGACTCCGCTTTTTAAAAAAATCAGTTTTTACTAGCAAAGAGATTCTAGCAATTTATCACAAAAATTATACACCATGACCATGTCGAATTTATACCAGGAATACAGGGATTTTGTAATATTAGGAAAACTATCAGCATAATTAACCATGTCAATAACAAAACCAACAAAAATGATTTCAATAGTTGCAGAAAAAACTTTTTCACAAAATATAATAAAAACACTAGGGATAAATGGAATCTCTTAAAATGATAGGCACTATCTATTTAAAATCAATGAGGATAAATTAGAAGTCTTCCCAATAAGATCAGGGGTCAAGCAAGGGTGCTCATTTTCACCACTATTATTCAATATTGTATAGAAATGCTAGTTATAGCCGTAAGACAAGAAAAAGAAATCCAAGGAATAAGAAGAGTCGATGAAGAAG
The DNA here is from genome assembly GCF_016432865.1 of Antechinus flavipes. Lineage (NCBI taxonomy): Eukaryota > Metazoa > Chordata > Mammalia > Dasyuromorphia > Dasyuridae > Antechinus > Antechinus flavipes. The sequence goes on along the minus strand of NC_067398.1, from coordinate 716,829,468 downwards.
CAAAATTATCACTTCTTGTGGATGATATGATGGTATGGAGAACCCTAGAGAATCAACTAAAAATCTATTTTGTGTTTGTTTTGAGTTTGTTTTGTCTTTACATTATCCATATTTCCTAATGTGTGTTTTCTTCCTTCCTTTTTATTAGAATCCTCTTCTAATAAAAGAAGAAGTAAAGGAAAACCAGTTCAACACAAGTGATCAGTGTATGGAAAAAGCTTAACATTATATGTAACATGCCATACCCTTAGTCACCCACCTCTGCAAAACAAAAAAAGATTCTTGTTCCTGTCTTTGACACATAGGCCTTCATGTCACCATGTCACCCCCCTTTTCTTGCCCCAGCTCACAAGTGCATACACTCTTCTAAATGGCATCAAGGAAGAAAAATCACTCCTGACTCCTGCTCAGTTTACCAAGCACATAAATTAGCAATCTTAAAGGATTATATAGGGGTCGATAAATTCGATTAAGAAAAACGTTGTACTTGTCTTTACAGAATCAGCAGTTGAAGCCACTATTGATTTGGGGGCTCTAAAAGATTAAAATGTAGTATAAAGTGTTGATGAGGGAGGACTTTTTATTTATTTTTTCTGAATATCGATGTTTTAAGCACCAAAAAAAAAAAGCATTCTCAAACATACAGCAGAATGGGAATCTAAAAATGGGTTCCATATGAATTCCCATTATATATTTGCTACTTTAAACTTTTTAAAAAGTAAATTCTGTACATTAGTTTCATCCTACTCATTTGTTACTTCCTTTAGAACTCCTTTTGTTCTCTTACATGCATTTAAAAACATGTCTCAATGTGTAAAGTCCGGACTACGTCTCTGGAGGACCTCAGGATTACCTGAGTCCTTCGTCTCAATGGAGGAGTGAAGGAGGCAGGAGAGCTGCCATGTGGCTGGTCAAAGATGGAGTCTGGCGTCTTTTCTTGTGTCTGTGGCTGAGAGAGAATCTTCTGTGCCTGAGACTTCCTTCAAATACTCCAATATGATTTCATTACTATATCACGCTGACCATGTGCAACCACACTAAGCATGTGCACCTGAAGCCATTACTGTGCAAAGTGGTAACTATAGTAGCATTATATCACCACAGCATATTAAGTATATGTACTTAACTAGAATGATTCCATCATTAGCTAGAGAACCATTATTTCATTAATCAAACCGAGTCTTAAGTATACCTTTTCAGAGTTCTGGCCCTCTACATCAATGGATTTTTTTAAAAAGTAATAGCTTTTTATTTTTCAAAATATATGCAAAGATTTCAAATTTTTCTCCCTCTTCCACCAGACAGCAAGTAATATATTTCCACATTTATGCAAAAAAACTCAAGTCAAAAGGGGAAAAAATAGAAAAAAAACAAATGAACAGCAACAACAAAAATGTGAAAATACTATGCTGTGATCCATATTCACTCTTCACAGTCCTCCCTCTGGATGCATATTGCTTTTTCCATCATGGAGCTATTGAAATTGCCTTGAATCATCACATAATCTTGTCACTATATACAATGTTCTCTTGGTTCTGGTCACTTCCCTCAGCATCTGTTCCTGTCAGTCTCCCCAGGCCACTCTGAAATCTTCCTGCTGATCATTTCTTATAGAACAATAATATTCCATAATATTCATATACCACAATTTATTCAGCCATTCTCCAACTGATGGACTTCCGCTCAGTTTCCAGGTTCTTGCCACTACAAAAGGATCGCTATAAACATTTTTGCACACGTGGGTCCTTTTACCTCTTTTATGATTTCTTTTGAGATGCAGACCCAGTGAGGATTATTCAATTGTGAAATATATCCTGAGAGAACTTTAGAGCCTACTATGTGCCAGGCACTTAATAAATGCCACTTCAGGAATTGAGAAAGAACTTCATTCCCACTGTTGTGGGTATTTTGTGTGTCTTCCCAGGTTTTGTTTCCTTCAGCCTAATAGTTCCTTTTCTTTTAAAATAATTTTTATTTATAACTTTTTTATATCATTCCATAGTTCCAATATCCTCTATTTAGAAAGCCATCCCTTAAGGCATAAAATTTTTTTTAAAAGAAAGAAAAAAGGCAACTCTACTAAACTACAGATAAATGACTCTCACGTGTATGCAATGTTTCATACCTAAAGATTCCCACCTCTGCAAAAATAACAGCAAGTTTCATGTTGATCAATTTGATCTTTTCATTTACATTGTTGCAGATAAAGGGTATATGAGTTTCCTGCTTTCCTATTTTCAGAAAGTTTAACTCCACTTTTCTTTGAGTATGGCAATGATACTGAATGAAGAGAGATGTTTTGTCCAAGATGTTAAATGGCGGGACAGTCCTTTGTACTCCCCCTTCATGCCTATTCCCATTCTGGTCTCTATTCCTGGAGTGCCCTCAAATTTATTCTTGTAGTTAGCTTATTTGTAAATAATTGTGTAAATTATTGTGTGTGGTCTTCCCCATTAGAATGAGAGCTCCTTGAAGGCAGGGGCTATATTTTTACTTTTCTTTGAATGCTGACCCCTTAACATAATACCTGAATCAAAGAAGGAGCTGGGCTGTGCAAATCCAAGGTCACATATATCATAAATGTTCTAATGGACCACTTGTGCTCAATCTGGGATACAGCCTTCCAAACCTGCATTAGTCTGTTCATCCAGTCAAACACTGTACCCTGACTCCAACATTATGATGTCACTGGCATTCTTCAAAAACAAAGAACGAACAAGAACAATAACTTAACATAGTACTTGGCAAATCGTAGGTGCTTAATAAATGCTCATTTATTGACTGACTGCATGTTGACTGTATTGAGGGACTATCAAGTCAGGAGACCTGAGTTTAAGGCTCTGTTTCTTTACCTGTCAAATGGAAACACAGGTGTCATGACTCAACCTTTAAAGCCCATCTCATATTTCACCTCTTCCATAAAGACTTTCTAGATTTTATCAGATGGTAAAGACCTTGCCCTCCTCCTCTTCCAAAGACCTTATCTTTGCATAATGAGTGGGTCAGAAAATTTTAAGTTCTCCAGAACATTGCCAACTAGTTAATGTAGAGGGGAAGAAATAAGTAAAAGTTGGGGTGAAACAATTGTCCTCCTAAGACAACAGGAGAGGATGTCTGGAGATACCTGACCTCCAAGAATAGAATTCTGGCCTAAGAGAAGTACAAATATCCCCAGGCAGACTCTGCTGAACCAACAAACAGCTAGCTGAGGGGGCAGCAGGGTCCCTGAGCTTGCCTCGACTTCAGTAACTTTCACCTCACGGACAGTATGGGGTCAAACCACCGAGAAGAGGACGACTGATGGAACTTCTGCTGCATCGGGGTGCCAGGTCCGGCTGTGTTAGCCAGATGTGGTTCTGAGCTGCAGCTATGGGTGAGAGGCAGTGAGCACTTGCTGGGTAAATATATAGCAGAAAAGTGGAGGGTCCTGTTGGCTTTGGGCACTTGCTGGAGAACTGAGTCCTTAGATTTGACTCAAAAGAAGAGAGCAGAGCTGAAATTTGCTACCATAAGTAGGACCACAGGGAGCAAGAGCAGTTGCATGTAGTTGACGGCTCTAGCCATAGTTTAGGGGTGACAGGAATACCCGATGTTGGACCCCTCAGGGAGAACTCAGAAAATAACACTTTGTAACTAGAATCTGATTACAACAATAATCAGCTAAAAACAAAGCAAAATAAAATGAGTAAGCAAAGAAGAAACAACCTAACCATAGACAGGTAACATGTGGAGAGATCTGTGAAGTTAAAAAACCACTCTTACTTTAAGGAGAAATGTCAAATGTTCACAAGCCCAAAAAAAGTCCATGGAAGAACTTAGAAAAGATTAAAAAATCAAATAAAAGGGATGGAAGAAAAAATTAGGGGAAAAAAATTAGAGTGATTGAAGTAAATCAAGAAACTTATGAAAAGAAAGTCAACCAATTAAAAAAAAGAAATCCAAAAGCTTAAGAAAAAAATCTGAAAACTAGATTTGGGAGAAAAGGAAGCCAATGATGTTATAAGACATCAAGAAGTAACAAAATGGGGGCAGCTAGGTGGCGCAGTGGATAGAGCACCAGCCCTGAAGTCAGGAGGACCCGAGTTCAAATCTGATCTCAGACACTGTCTAGCTGTGTGACCCTGGGCAAGTCATTTAACCCCAATTGCCTCAGGGGAAAAAAAAGAAGTAACAAAATAATATTGAGAAAGAAAAAATAGAAAGGAATGTGAAAGCTCTTATTTAAAAAATTGATCTAGAGAGCATATCAAGAAATAGGAATTGTTAGGCTGACAGTTACAATTTAAAAAAAACAAGTCTTGATACAATATTACAAAAAATTATTAAGGAAAATTATCCTGAAGTTCTAGATCAAAAGGGTAAAGTAGAAGTAGAAAAAATCGACTGATCATCTGAAAGAGATCTCAGGATGAAGACTTACAGGAATATCATAGCCGAGTTTCAAAGCTCCCAGGTTAAGGAAAACCAGCAATAAGGAGAAAAAAGCAATTTAAATGTCAGAGCTATAATCAGGATCATATAAGATGTAGAAGCTTCTACATCAAATGCATGTCTTGGAACATTAGATTTCTTTTCTTTTTTTTTTTAATTTCTTTTTTTTAATTTTTAAATAACTTTTTATTGACAGAACCCGTGCCAGGGTAATTTTTTACAGCATTATCCCTTGCACTCATTTCTGTTTCGATTTTTCCCCTCCCTCCCTCCACCCCCTCCCCCAGATGGCAAGCAGTCCTATACATGTCAAATAGGTTACAGTATATCCTAGATACAAAATATGTGTGCAGAACTAAACAGTTCTCTTGTTGCACAGGGAGAATTGGATTCAGAAGGTACAAATAACCCGGGAAGAAAAACAAAAATGTAAGCAGTTTATATTCATTTCCCAGTGTTCTTTCTTTGGGTGTAGCTGCTTCTGTCCATCCTTGATCGATTGAAACTGAATTAGCTCTCTTTATCGAAGAGATCCACTTCCATCAGAATACATCCTCAAACAGTATCGCTGTTGAGGTATATAATGATCTCCTGGTTCTGCTCATTTCACTTAGCATCAGTTCATGTAAGTCTCGCCAGTCCTCTCTGTATTCATTCTGCTGGTCATTTCTTACAGAACAATAATATTCCATAACGGAACGTTAGATTTCAAAGAGCAAAAGATTGGGGTTGCAACCAAAAATAATTTTATCCAGCAAAGTTGAGTATAATCCTGAATAAAAAAATAGACATTTAATAAATTGAAAGACTTTCAGGTATTTGTGACCAAAAAAAAAAAAAACAGAACTCAATGGAAAATTCAACATATAAAATGCAGGAGATATGTAAGATAAATATTAAAGACTAAAGGGACTCTATGAGATCAAACTGTTTACTACATATATGTAAAAATTATCAGTACTCTTAAAACAATTGTCATTACTTGAGTAATTTGAAAAAAAAGGCTTGTGTTAAGCTGAGTATGATGGATTGATTCTAAAAAAAATAAAACTTTGTAAGGAGAGGTTTAAAAAAAGGAGCAATTTTCTAATACAAATGAGTCATGAATGGAAGAACTGATAAAGAAGCAGCAAGTGGAGGTGGAAGGCTGGTAGTGCTGGAACCTAACTGTCATTGGTATGGGAAATGTACATGTCTAGAAAGGTATAAAACACTTTTAATTTATTATTTTTTATTATAGCTTTTTATTTACAAGTTATATGCATGGGTAATTTTACAGCGTTGACAATTACCAAACCTTTTGTTCCAATTTTTCCCCTCCTTCCTCCCCTCCCTTCCCCCAGATGGCAGGTTGACCAATACATGTTAAATATGTTAAAGTATATGTTAAATATAATACATGTTTACATATTTATACAGTTATTTTGCTGTACAAAAAGAATCAGACTTTGAAATAGAAACACTTTTAATTTATAAAGAAAGAAGAGGTCAAGGGGTTAGAATAAGGAAAAGATGCTTAGAGGATAGGTAGATTAAGATGGAGGATGGAAAGAGGTTAGGGGAGAGACTCCTAGAGGGGTGGTTTGATTTAGGACTAGAAAACCATGGTAGTGGTTAGAAATAAATTGATATATAGAAAACATTTTTACATTCAAAGGTTCTGATAAAAGCCTCATTTCCAATTGACTTGAGAATTGACTCAAATTTATAAGAAATCAAGCCATTCTCCAATTGATAAATGGTCAAAGGATATGAACAGAAAATTTTCAGATGAAGAAATGGAAACTATTTCTAGTCATATGAAAAGATGCTCTAAATCACTAGTGATCAGAGAAATGCAAATTAAGACAAGTCTGAGGTACCACTACACACCTCTCAGATTGCTAAAGTGACAGGAAAACATATTGATGAATGTTGGGGGAGGGAGAAATGTGGGAAACCTGGGACACTGATGCATTGTTGGTGGAACTGTGAACAGATTCAACCATTGTGGAGAGCAATCTGGAACTATGCTCAAAGAGTTATCAAACTGTGCATCCCCTTTGATCCAGCAGTGTTACTACTGGGCCTATATCCCAAAGAGATCTTAATGGAGGGAAAGGAACACACATGGGCAAAACTGTTTGTGGCAGTCTCTTTATAGTGACCAGAAACTGGAAACTGAGTGGATGCCCATCAATTGGAGAGTGGCTGAATAAATTGTGGTACATGAATGTTATGGAATATTATCGTTCTGTAAGAAATGACCAACAGGATGATTCAGAGAGGCCTGGAGAGACTGACATGAACTGATGCTGAGGGAAATGAGCAGAACCAGGAGATCATTATACATTTCAACAACAATACTATATGAGGATCAATTCTGATGGATGTGGATCTCTTCAACAATGAGATGATTCAAACCAGTTCCAATTGTTCAGTAAGGAAGAAAATCAGTTACACCCAGACAGAGAGGATTGTGGGAACTAAGTGGACCCCAACACAGCATTTCCACGCTTTCTGTTATTGTTTCCTTTCATTTTTGTTTTCCTTCTCAAGTTTTTTCCTCTTTCTAGATCCGATTTCTCTTGTGCAGCAAGATAACTATATAAATATGTCTACATATAGTGCATTTAACATATACTTTAACATATTTAACATGTATGGGACTACCTGCCGTCTAGGGGAGAGGATGGGGGGAAGGAGGGGAAAAGTTGGAACAGAAGGCTTTACAAGGGTCAATACTGAAAAATTACCCATATAAATGTTTTGTCAATAAAAGCTATAATAATTTTTAAAATTGCTATGCAGCAAGGAGGGATAGGGTAAAGAGGGCACACAGGATAAATATTGAGGAAACTTATGGATGAAGGAAAATACACAACTAATAATTATAACTTTGCATGTGAATGGGAAGATTTAATCTAAAGAATGGAAATGATTAGCAGAATGGATTACAAAATCAGAATCAAACAATATGTTGTTTACAAGAAATACAATTTAAAATGAGAGCTACACATAGTTCAAAGGGCTGAAGTAGAATTTATTATGCTTCAGCTGATGTTTGTAAAAAAGCAGGGTTAGCAATCAAGATCTCAGAGTTAAAACTAAAATAGGCTTAATTAAAAGAAATAAACAGGGAAACTATACTGTGCAGCACAAATATTATTCAATATTTTCAAAGTAACCTTAGCAATAGCAATAGGATGTAAAATAAACCTACATGAATCATCAGCATTTTTACATTCACCAACAAAACTCTGAAAAAAAGATAGTCATTCAAATTAATTGTAGACAGGATAAAATAGCTGAAAGATACTTGCCAAAACAGACCCAGAAACTATGCAAACATAATTACAAAACACTCTATACAAAATCAGATTTAACATTTGGAGAAATATCAATTGTTCATGAGCAGAAAAAGCCAATATCATAAAAATGACAATTTTACCTAAATAATCTACTTATTCAATGTTATCCCAATCAAATTATTTTTAAATTTTTATTGAGTTAAAAAAATAAAATCAATTTGGAAGCACCAAGGGTCAGGAGTTTGAGCACCATGGTTTGGATGTATTTGTTGGCATAAAATAATGGAAATTTTTTGGGAAATTTGTGGAGATCACAGATGATATGTGAAGGCCAGCAGATGACACAGAGCTTATGACCAAATCCTTGGTCCAAATTGTAACAATAATATCATGTACACACCCCATCGTAAAAGAAAAAGAAAATATTCGGGCTTCTTTTCTAGTATGAAGGGAGGGCTAAATTTTTTTGTGGAGACTTTACATATTGCTGAGGTGCTGCACCCCCAAACCGCATGATGTGGAAGAAATAACTTATTATAAGGTGGTAAATATCAAAACTATCTGGTACTGGTTAAGAAGTAAGTAAATCAGTGGGACAGAGTGGACATACAATACAAAGTAGTAAAGAATTATAGAAACTTTTTGTTTGACAAATATAAAGATTTGGGGCAGCTAGCTGGTACAATGGATAGAGCACCAACCCTGAAGTCAGGAGGACCTGAGTTCAAATCTGGTCTCAGAACCTTAATACTTCCTAGCTGTATGACCTTGGGCAAGTCACTTAACCCCAATTGTCTCAAGAAAAAAAGGGGCTATTGGAAGGGTCAGGTGAGACGATACCTGTAAAATGTTTTATAAATCTTAATGTGCCATATAAAAGATGCCTCAGGAAAAAAAAAAAGAAAGAGAAATATAAAGATTTAAGTTTTGGGGATAAGAATTCGTTATTTGTTAAATTTGTCGAGAAACACCCTATACCAAGATAAGGTCAAAACAAGTTCATGATTTAGACATAAAGGGTGATACTATAAGCAAGTTAGTAAAGTAAGGGGTACTCTACCTGTCAGATCTGGGGAGAAAGGAGGAATTTATTGCCAAAGAACTAGAGAACATTGTGAAATGTAAAAAGGATTATTTTGATTACATTAAATTGAAGAGATTTTGCGTGAACTAAGCCAAGACAATCAAGACTGGGAAAGCAGAAAACTGGAAACAACTTTTACAGGCTTCATTTCTAAAATATGTGGAAAACTGACTCAAATTTTTAAGAATGCAAGTCATTCTGCAATTTATAAACAGTCAAAGGATATGTTTAGACACTGTTCAAATACAGAAATTAAAGCCATCTATAGTCATATAAAAAATGCTCTAAATCACTATTGATTAGAGAAATGCAAATTAAGACAATTCTGAAGTACCTCCTCACACCTTTCAGAATGGCTGAAATGACAAGGTAATAATAAGTGCTGAAGGGGATGTGCGAAAACTGGGACACTAATGTATAGTTAGTGGAGCTATGAACTGATCCAACCTTTGTGTAGAGCAATTTGGAATTATGCCCAAAGGACTATAAAACTGTGCGTACCCTTTCGTCCAGGGGTCTCCCTACTGAGTCGGTATCCCAGAGATCGATCTTAAAAGAGGAAAAAGGACCCATACGTGCAAAGTGTGTGCAACAATTCTTTTTATAGTGGCAAGGAATTGGAAAAATGAGTCGATAACCATAAATTGGGGAATGACTGAACAGTTAAGGTAGATGAATGTAGGAATATTATTGTTCTATAAGAAATGACCAGCAGTGTAATTTCAGAAAATCCTGGAAAGACTTACATGAACTGATGGTGAGTGAAGTGAGCAGAACCAAGAGAACATTGTACACAGCATCAAGATTATTGATGATCAAATATGATGGATTTGTCTCTTCTCTTCAGCATGATGATTCAAGACAATTCCCAAAGATTTGGGATGGAAAATGGCATCCACATCCAGAGAGAAAACTATGGAGCCTGAATGTAGATTGAAGCCTAGAATTTGTACCTTTTTTTGGTTTGCTTTTTCCTTTTTGATGTTTTTTTTTTTAACTTTTAGGGTAATTTTTCTTATATAACATGACAAATATGGAACTGGGTTTTTAAAAATTGTTGGAAAAGCTGGAAAGAAATTTGGCAGATATTGGACATAGAATACACAGCAATAATGCAAAGCAATGCAAGATAAATAGGTACTAATTGAGAGGGAAAGCACTGGAATTAAGAGGGGTTAGGGAAGGCTTTCTGTAGGAGATAGGATTTTTTAAAAATAGCTTTTTATTTAGAAATTATATGAAGGGTAATTTTACAGCATTGACAATTGCCAAACCTTTCATTCCAATTTTCCCCTCCTTCCCCTCACCCCCTCTCCCATTGACCAATGCATGTTAAATATGTTAAAGTATAAATTAAATACAAAATAAGCATACATGCGCATACAGTTATTTTGCTGTACAAAAAGAATCAGACTCTGAAATAGTGTACAATTAGCCTGTGAAGGAAATAAAAAATGCAGGTGGGCAAAAATAGAGGGATTGGGAATTCTATGTAGTGGTTCCTAGTCATCTCCCAGAGTTCTTTCCCTGAGTGGAGCTGGTTCAGTTCATTACTGCTCCATGGGAACTGATTTGGTTCATCCCATTGTTGAAGAGGGCTATGTCCATCAGAATTGATCATCATATAGTATTGTTGTTGAAGTATATAATGATAGGAGGTAGGACTTTAATTGGGACTTAAAAGAAGCCAAAGCTGTTCAAAAAACATTTATTAAGTTCCTACTTATGCTTCAGCTGATGTTTTTTTTTTAAAAAGTAGGATTAGCAATCATGATCTCAAAGTTAAAACTAAAATAGGTTTAATTAAAAGAAATAAACAGGGAAACTATATTGTGCAGCATAAATGTTATTCAATATTTTTAAAGTAATCCTAGCAATAGCAATAGAATATAAAATAAACCCACATGAATCATCAGCATTTTTACATTCACCACCAAAACCCTGCAAAAAGAGATAATAATTCAAATTGTAGATAGGATAAAATAGCTGAAAGATACTTGCCAAAACAGACCCAGGAACTATGTGAACATAATTATAAAATATTCTTTACACAGTCAGATTTAACATTTGGAGAAATATCAATTGTTCATGGGTAGAAAAAGCCAATATGATAAAAACAACAATTTTACCTAAATAATCTACTTATTCAATGTCATCCCAAGTGCATCCCAGTGCAAGGCACTGTCATTGATGAGTTAATTGATTTTAATAGGTCAGAAATGTGATATGGAAACCGATATAGGTAATCTTATCCTGGACTGCATTAAAAATCAACCAATCAATTACTAAATATCTATTAAGTTCCTACTATGTGCCAAACCTTGTAATGAATTAGTTGATCTCAAAGGTCAGCAGTGTGATATGGAAATGAATTTTAGGATCTTGGGCTACTTTGAAAAATAGTAGGTTTCCCCTCCTTGGTGAGCTTCATTCATGAAGCTGGAGGATCCTTTGTCAGGTACATTATCATGGGAATACCTTTTTGGATATGGGTTGGATTCAGTGGCTACCGAGTTATTTATATTCTTATATATATATATATATATATATATATATATATATATATATATATATATTATATATATATTATGTATTATATTTTATTATAAATAATAGTATATATTATATATATAGCATATATATATATCTTTATATATAATATATATACACTGAGTTTCTGTTAATTTCTGTACTTCTGTGATTTTCTCTGTCAGGTATATCCAATCACTCTAACCCCTAACCTTCATCTTGACTTTTTGCTTAGGACTTACAATAATTCTTCTTCTCTGTTGGCCCAGCCCATTCCCAGTGTTGCCCCTTACTGATGATGTCATAATCAGTACTGATGAAATCTCCGGTCTGCCCATATCCCTTCCCCAAAAGCTTTATTAGTAACAAGTAGAGGCCCTTCAATTTGGAGTCAAGAATTGGTTTGTATACCTTTATCTGCTAGGGTTTGTTCTGCCACCTAGCGGCAGGTAAAATAAAATTTTATTTTCAATTTAAATTTTATTTTAAAATTCAAGACAATGCTATACCTGCCCTCAGAGAGTTTATATTCTACTTAGGAGGAAAAAAAAAAAATATATATATATATATATATATATATATAAAGTATATGCAAAGAAATTTCAAGAAGAAAAAACTGAGGGATCAGGAAATGGCATTAAAGTTCTGTTTCAAAGGGAGCTGGGCAGGATGATTTCAGAAAGGCCTGGAGAGACTTACATGAACTGATGCTGAGGGAAATGAGCAGGACCAGAAGATCATTATATACTTCAACAACAAGACTATATGATGATCAATTCTGATGGACCTGGCCATCCTCAGCAATGAGATGAACCAAATCAGTTCCAATGGAGCAGTAATGAACTTTGACTTCCTTCAAAGGCTAATTGTACACTATTTCAAAGTCCGATTCTTTTTATTCAGCAAAATTTGGACATTATACTTATATTGTATTTAACTTACGCTTTAATCTATTTTACATGTATTGGTCAACCTGCCATCTGGGGGAGGGGGTGGGGGGAAGGAGGGGAAAAGTTGGAACAAAAGGACTTGCAATTGTCAGTGCTGAAAAATTACCCATGCATATAACTTGTAAATAAAAAGGTATAAATTTTTTTAATTAAAAAATATAAAAGGAATTGGGAATTTTGAGAGCCAGAGATGAGATTTCAAACAGGGAAACCACTTATGCAAAGGCGTGGAGGTGGGAAATAGAGACCGTTGTAGACAAGCTGAAGCGAGCAAGTCATCTTAGTTAGAAAAGAGATTGTGGGAAGAAATTAATGGGAATAGTCGGTGAAGGAATTGGAACACCACCTCCCAGGTCTTGTGATTCACCCCAGCGGCCACAGGCAGCCAGTGAAACTTTCGGATACAGGAATAATATGGAGCCTCAGCTTCAGACTTGACTGGAGGATGGGGTGGGGGTGGGGTGGAACTGAGGCAGGAGCATCATATACTGCACTGGAAATGATGAGATCCCGGACCAGGAGGGAAATGTGAACAGATGGACAGTGGAGGCAGAGGGGCCGAGAGGCAGAAACTGACCAGTAGGGAGAAAGGAAGGGCAAGGGTAAGTGCTGACTTGGGGCTGCCAAATGGTGGTGGACAGTCTTTCTCCAGCATCTAGTGTGACTCCTGTCCCTGACAGCACATCGAGCCTCCACAGAGATGTCGTCTTCCTGCTCACCCTTAATTCTACTACCTTCCTGTGACTGGTTCCCTCCATTTTATCCCGTCTGTAGCTTGTGTAGATGGAATTGTTTGCAAGTTGTCTCTCCCATTAGACCGAGAGCTCCTTCAGAGCAAGTACTGCCTTTGGCCTTTTGTATCCCTTGCATTTGGCACACTGCCTGGCACATAGTAGGCACTATATATAAACAAGTTAATTATGATTATTATTAATTAAATGTGTGTTGTCTCCCCATTAGACAGAAAGCTCCTTCAGGAAGAAAACTGCCTTTGGCCTTTTGTATCCCTTGCATTTGGCACACTGCCTGGCACATAGTAGGCATTATATATAAACAAGTTAACTATGATTATTATTAATTAAATGTATGTTGTCTCCCCATTAGACAGAAAGCTCCTTCAGGAAGAGCACTGCCTTTGGCCTTTTGTATCCCTTGCATTTGGCACACTGCCTGGCACATAGTAGGCACTATATATAAACAAGTTAACTATGATTATTATTAATTAAATGTATGTTGTCTCCCCATTAGACAGAAAGCTCCTTCAGGAAGAGTACTGCCTTTGGCCTTTTGTATCCCTTGCATTTGGCACACTGCCTGGCACATAGTAGGCATTATATATAAACAAGTTAACTATGAATATTATTAATTAAATGTATGTTGTCTCCCCATTAGACAGAAAGCTCCTTCAGGAAGAGTACTGCCTTTGGCCTTTTGTATCCCTTGCATTTGGCACACTGCCTGGCACATAGTAGGCATTATATATAAACAAGTTAACTATGAATATTATTAATTAAATGTATGTTGTCTCCCCATTAGACAGAAAGCTCCTTCAGGAAGAGTACTGCCTTTGGCCTTTTGTATCCCTTGCGTTTGGCACACTGCCTGGCACATAGTAGGCATTATATATAAACAAGTTAACTATGAATATTATTAATTAAATGTATGTTGTCTCCCCATTAGACAGAAAGCTCCTTCAGGAAGAGTACTGCCTTTGGACTTTTGTATCCCTTGCATTTTGCACATTTCCTGACACATAGTAGGCATTATATATAAACAAGTTAACTATGAATATTATTAATTAAATGTATGTTGTCTCCCCATTAGACAGAAAGCTCCTTCAGGAAGAGTACTGCCTTTGGCCTTTTGTATCCCTTGCGTTTGGCACACTGCCTGGCACATAGTAGGCATTATATATAAACAAGTTAACTATGAATATTATTAATTAAATGTATGTTGTCTCCCCATTAGACAGAAAGCTCCTTCAGGAAGAGTACTGCCTTTGGACTTTTGTATCCCTTGCATTTTGCACATTTCCTGACACATAGTAGGTACTTAAAATGCTTATTGACCAACTGAGGGCTCCTTGGGGTCTTTTAAATAGTAGTCAATAAGCATTTTCCAATCTTATTCCACCATAACCTGTGACTCACCTTTGGCTCCTCATCCCTTAAAGTCTTGAACAGGTCTGGGTTTGTTTTTTTGTTTTTGTGGGTTTTTTGGCATCCCCAAACAGAGCCTTGAATGTGGTGGTTACAAGGCCAATTAAATCTTGCTTTGAACATGTTGATTGTGGGTTGACGTCGGGCGTCTTGAGCGAGACCCGGGGGCGCGCCCTGTTTTCCTGCAATACTTAGAGGCCAGAAGTCAGCCTGACTCCTGGTGCCAGTCAGCGGTGCCAGCTTTTGATGTGGCAAAGGGGCATTATGTGGTTTAGAAGCCGCAAGTGTAGACTGGGCAGACTTGGAGCCACAAGGGCTTGCTTTGAATCCTGGTCTTGACAACTGGCTCCAAGGGCTTGAGTTTGAATCCCGCCTCTGATAAACCTCCTAAACTGGCTTCGGACAAGTCCCTCAAACCCCCTGGGGGGTTCTCTGTAAAATGAGGGCATTGGACTAGATGTTGCCCGAGGCTCCTCCGAGACCTTGGTACATGAGCCTGTGAAGCTCCTGGCTGAGTGACTGATGCTGGGAGTGGATGGTCTGAACTCACTTGTAAAGTGGGGGGAATAGTGTCAATCAACAACCACTAATTGATTAATTAAGTACCATAGTGCCAGGCCTATGCCAGCCCACAATGAAGGAAACAATCAAGGAGCTTACGTTCTAATGGGAAGAACGACGCAGGAAAAAAAATATGAAGAGAATCAGTACAGATTAAGCAAAAGGAGCCAAGGGACTCGGGAGTGAAGATCTTGGCAGAAGGAGGGGGAATGGATAAAGGGGGGGTGCTCAGAAAGCTGTGCTGGAGCAGGGTCTTGAAGGACTGGAGGGAGCCAATGAAAGCCAAAGAGAGGGAGAGCCTCCCAGGCCTGGAGAAGGGCCAGGACCAAGAAGGAAAACCCCAATGTGGAGACCAGAAAGAAACCCCCCAGGAGAGATCCCAGAGTTTGGGAAAGGGAGCAACGTCGAGTGAGGCTGGAAAGGGAGGGGGAGACTAGGCCACGTGAGGCTTTCCAAGCCAGAAGGGTCGTTTGTATTTTACTCTTGAGACAACATGGAGCTACCAGGTCAGCGGAATAGGAGATCCTGACTTGAGCCATACTTAAGGAAAATTAGCTTGGCAGCCGAGTGTGGGATGGACTGGAGTGAGAAGACACTGGAGGCAGGGAGGCCAATTTGGAGGCTGTTCCAGTGATCTTGGCGGGAGGTGAGAAGGAAAGGAACAAAGGGGGTTAGCTGTGTGATTGGAGAATAGGGATAGAGATGAGAGAGATACGGCCGGAGGGGGCGATCGCTTGGATATGTAGGAGCCTGGAGAGAAGTAGAGGGAAATGACAAGGTTATGAACCAGAGATACCGGAGAAATGGTGGGACGTCCAGCAGGAATAAAAAAGTTTGGAAGAAAAGTTTTAGGGAAAAGAAAATAAACCTGCTTTGGATTTGTTGGATCTGAGATGCCGTTAGGAAATGGCCAACAGTCCAGGGGCGATTTGGGACTCCAGGATGGGGGACAGATGAGTTACATACACATATATTACTGGGTGTCCTGCATAGAGGTAGGAGTCAAATCCATGGGAATTGGTTAGTTTATCGATGGAGAGAATGGATCGGGGGAAGTAAAGGCAGAATGGAACCTTGAGGAACACCCATAGTTAGGGTGTGACATGTATGATAGGCTAGCACAGGAGAGGGAGGAAGTATAGTGGAACAGGTAAGAGGAGAACAAGGACATCCTGGATAAGTCACTTATCCCCGTTTGCCCCCTGTGTAAAATAAGCTGGAGAAGGAAATGGTAAATCTCAGAGGATTTATGTCAAGAAAACCACAAAGGATCAGACACAACTGAAACACTCCTTTCCTTTTGATTTTGTCTCCAACCTGGACTTCCAAATCGCCATTTGTTCTTTTTGTTTGGTTTGGTTTTGCTGAGGCATTTGGGGTTAAGTGACTTGCCCAGGGTCACACTGTTAAGTGTCTGAGACCAGATTTGAAATCAGATCCTCCTGACTTCAGAGCTGATTCTCTATCCACTGAACTACATAGCTACCCCTCACCCTTTGTTCTTTTATTATTATTATTATTATTCTAGCTTTTTATTTACAAGATATATGCACGGGTAATTTTTCAGCATTAATAATTGCAAAACCTTCTGTTCCAACTAGTACTACTGGGTTTCTATTCCAAAGAGATCATAAAGAAGAAGAAGGATCCACACGTACAAACGCATTCATAGCCACTCTTTTTGTGGGGGGAAGGAATTGGAAATCGGGGAGATAGCCGTCAATTGAAGAACGACTGAATACATTTGGGTATGTGAGTGGAATACTATTGTTCTATAAGAAATGCCGAGCAGGCAGATTTCGGAAAAACTCGCTAAGACTTCCATGAACCAGGAGAACGTTGGGCACAGTTACAGCAACATTGCGTGGCGATCAACGTTAACAGCTTAGCTCTTCTCAGCAATACAATGATCTAAGACAATTTCCAAAGACTCATGACGGAAAATTCTCTCCATACCCAGAGAAAAAACGAAGAAGTCTGACTGCAGATCGACGCATTCCCCTTCATCTTTTGGGTCTTCTTTCCTCCTAGTTTTTCCTTTTTGTTCTGATTCTTCTTTCAAAACATGACTAAGATGGAAATACATTTCATGTGATTGTAGATTTCAAATCTATAGCAGATTGCTTGCCATCTTGGGCGGCGGATGGCAAGGGGAAAGGAGAAAAAACTGGAACTCAAATCTTATAAAGGCGAATGTTGAAAACTGTCTTTGCATGTAAATAGAAAACCTAAAATACTACTTTGGGTGGGGGAAGAACTCTCCACCTGGACCCACTGGCAATCAATCAGTCCACAACCACTGATAAAGCTCTTACTCTGTGCTAGGAGTTGTCACTGACTGCGAACTTCTCCCATCATCCCAATGGAAGTCTTCCCTTGTAACAGTTGAGCACAACTAATTAGTTCATTTTTTTAAATAACTTTTTATTGATAGAACTAATTAGCTCAAACCCAAGTTGGCCGTATCTGAAAATGGGCTCCTGTACTTCTCATCCATCCCCTCTCTCCAGGAAGTTATATTTCATAGTCAGTACGGAATTACATATTCCTATTCCGGCTTCAATAACTCCTCTTGGTTTTGTATATCGTCTGAATGGACTTGAATGTAGAAGCTCCCATCATACTTCAGTCCTGCCCTGGAGAAGCCCTTTGTACGTCAGACAGGTCCTGTGATGGCCGGACACAGGATAAGTATGGGATATATTTCTAGGTCCTGAATTCCAGAGAAGAGCGTGGTCGTTCCCTAGGTTTTGCCCCTGGACAATAAAAAAACGAAGGCGGAATCTACAAACTCAGGGAAACAGTTGTATCTCCAGCTCTCCATTGTATCGATGGGGACCATGAAAGAGGTACACATTAGGGATTACACGGAAGAAAGACCGAGGATTAAGGTTAATTCTGTTCCACTTTTCTCCTTGCAGTTCCAAGTCATTGGTCTCAATGCTTCCTTGAAAATATGAAGCTAATGTTCTTCCGCTTTCTAGCTTTGAGATCCCAGATTCCCCTCTCTGCCACTGGAGGGACCGGCTCACGGTTGTTCATTCATTCATTATTCCTCCATACCATCTACTAGGTGCCACCGTATGTAATGTTTTGGGCTTGGAGTGAGAAAGATTTGAGTTCCAGTCGTACCTCTGATTCTCCATAATTGTGTGACCCTGAGCAAACATTTAACTTCCACCAGCCTCAGTTTCCTCATTTATAAAATGGGGCTAACGATAGCTCCCTATTCTGGGAGTGATAATGAAAATAAGATGAGATAATATGTGGCCAATTGAAAAGGTTTGAGAGATATAGTTTTCTAGAAATAGTTTTAATCATTTTTATTAATAATGCCAGCATGTTGTTAGTAAAAGAATGGTCATCTGACTGGCTCTTTGTTAGACCAGAGACAAACATGGCTCACAGTTTATATACCCTTCAGGTGTTCCTGAGGGATGGCCATCAACACCCATTGGATAACACGATAGGAGGTGAGCTACATTAAAATGAGAGTGAGAGATGCTTTCATGTCACCCTTGGACAGGGAAACCTTGTCTCCTCGGGGATCTACCTTGGGATCTGTGTTCATCCAAGCTTGAGTGAATGGAGTTCACCTACGATTAGAGAGTCCTTCTAGGGCTGGATTGGGTCAGATAGAGGAGAAGTTTAAATTGACCTTCAACGACTAAGATCTTGAAAATAGAAAAGGAAAAGAAAACTTTGAATCTCCCCAAATCAATTAGTTTTGAATAATCATTTCTCTAAAATATTTGTAAAATTCTGTGAGTCATTATTTTATTCATTCAGCAAGGATTCAATTTATAAGTTCCCTCCCCACCATGATTTTTGCATATAAAATTGATTGCTAAAGATAGTAGGGGAGGTTCAAAAACTGAGAGATCTGAGGGATTTCTTTAATGTTAGGTTTTATTTTATTTTCAGATTTGCATTAAGGGAAAAGAATATCTATTTATATAGCTAGGCAGTCCGCTAAGTGTTTTACAAATACTATCTCATTGATCCTCATAATCCTGCAAGATTTTTGTTGTTATTACCTCATTTTACAGTTGAGAAAACTGAGGTAAATGGAAATTAAAATGACTTTCCAAAGGTCACACAATCAATATGTAACTGAAGTTGAATTTGAACTCAGGTCTTCCTGACTTTGAGGCATGGGGTTCTACCCACTGCTCCCTCCAGCTGGGAGCTGGAACTCCAGCTGTTTTCTTCCCCAATTTAGAAAGTAAGAAAAGCAAGATTCCTATTACAAGCACGATCAAGCAAAATAAATTCCCATATTTTTGTTGTTTAGTCCTTCCTTCTCCAGTACATTTTATATAAGAGGAAACTGAGGCAAATAGGGTGGAGTGACTTGCCCAGGGTCACCCAGCTAGCAAGTGTCTGAGGCTGGATTTGAGGTCTTCTTGACTCTAGACCTAGCACTCTTTCCATTGCACTACCCATCTGCCTCGCAATTCCTACATCATCCATGTCTAATATGTCCATACACATAGAATGATATATTAATATTAATAAATATGTGTCTATTAATAACATTAATGTATATGTGTGACTCAATATATGACTTGATATGACTCTAGTAAGAGACTGTGAGTCTCTTATTTCTTTTAGATCATGATTCTTCATTAATCCTCTAGAATTGTGGTTGGTCGTTTTTTTTTTTTTTGTTTGTTTTCTATTTATTTATTTATTTTTGCTGAGGCAATTGGGGTTAAGTGACTTGCCCAGGGTCACACCACTAGGAAGTGTCTGGGGTCAGATTTGAACTCAGGTCCTCCTGACTTCAGGGCTGGGGCTCTATCCACTGCACCCCCCAGTTGCCCTGACCATTGTTTTTGACCAGCATCCTAAGTTTTCTAAGTTATTTGCTTTTATAAGTTATAATTGCATAAACTATTCTGGATCTGCTCACTTCCCTCTCCATCAGTCCATATAAAACTTCCTGGATTTCTCTAGGACAGCTCTTGTACAGAGTGCTTCCAGCAATTAGGGCCGTCCAAAGGTACAGTAGATTGCCTTGTAGCCTGAGCTGAAGGGCTGGTTCTGGAGAGGAGTTATAGAAAGGGAATCCTGGGTCCATGCAGGGGTCCAGCTTCTGCAGGGGGTCCAGGGAGCTGAGCAGGAGGAATAGGGTCAACAACCAGGAGCCGTGGGGTAGTTTGAGGGAGGAACTGATGGAAGTGATGCTCCCACTTCTCTCAGGCTTCTTCAGGCTTTATTTTATACTATATCATGATCATATACTTTTCTTTAGGTCAAATCTGACTTATTGACCTTTATATGTTCCTACATTTAACATTTAATATTTCAGTAAGTTTTTTATGATTAGGTGTTAATTATTGATTACATTACGCGAAGCCAATAATGAACGATAAATGTTATACAAGGTTAAATGTCAGTGAATTTTGTTAATTACTTATGTCTTTTTTGTCAATCCTATGGATTGTTTGATTCCTCTATTTCCCTGACTTGGAACCATGTCCATAGGCATTTAGGGCGATTCCAGCTATGTTTTAACCCTCCACTGAGTCCTAGGCAAACCGATTCTTTCTGTGACCAAGTTAATAAACATCACTATGGCTTAGATGTTTGGATTCCCTCCTATAGAGACAACGGTGTTCAAAAAATTCGTGTATATGATATCGGAGCCCCTGATGTACTTTCTTCTAAACCCTGTTGATTTTTCTCCTAAGTAGGTAATCCTCTCCCGGGATTTGGAACACTTCAGACTTTTGGAATACATCCATCATTTGTCTCAGTGAGAGATTCGTTTTATTAGGACAGAATACGCCTGTGGAATCATTTCTAGTTAACTTACCCAAATTCCTTTTGTTACCAGATTTTTTTAGTTGGTTAGTTTTAGTTAGTGCTGTGATCAGGCCAATTATAAATAATATCGGAAATAGTAGTCCACTGATGAGAATTATAGAAGGAAATGTTGTTCCTGCATGAGTGCCGTGCACGTCTGATCTCAGTGCTGGGCTTTGCCAGTTAGCTTAGAGATTGCGGCTCCTGACGAGTCCACTGACTATCGAGAAGAGGGCCTCTAAGGATTCTGGGAGCTGGTGACGGCCATAAGAAGATGCACTATCTCAAGCTGATCCCAAGGAGGAACGGTTCTTTGTTAGATATGTAACCTCCCTATGGGCAAGAAGAGTTTTACTTTTGGTTTTTGCATTAGCTATTAAAGTGCCTCACGCATAAATTCTTGTTGATTGGTTTGCACCATACAGAGCACTTAGTAATCGGGGTAATTTGTAATTGTACATAACAAGCACTCAGAAAATATCTGCTTTGGTTTTCTCAGATTAGGTGTGCCGAAAACCTTTGAAGAGCCCCGAGAGAATGGGTTTATTAATCTCAGCCAGATCCTGAGAGAGGAAGCTGGTTCTAGAATTCCGGAACTTCATTATCTTTCTGAAGATTAACTGTATGGAAGGCAGTGGGCCTTTGAATGGAGTCCAAGATTCCATGTACTCGGACAAAGGAAGATGCCCTTGTATCTGAATTAAATGGCACTGGAGGTAAATGTTACTCTAAAGACATTTGGAAATTACTTTGAAATTTGGACAATCCTAATTCACTTACATCTGTAGCCCGTCTATGGCGCCATCTCCTACCCTTCACTCCACTCATGCTTTGCAGTCCCAAGATGGGGGCTTCCTACTTACTCTTTGAGTTTTAGGGGAACCCATAGAGCCTGGGACTTCTGGTGCTCTTTAACTCTTGAGGCTTCATTCTTGCGTGTTTCTGGTCAACAAAACAAACCAGTCAGAGTTAATTAGCTTGTACAAAAGGTATTTACTAAATGCTAAGAACAATTAGTATAAAACATGAGTCTATGAAAACTTCCCTGGTGAGTTTAAAAGAATCATGTTTTTTCATTAATAATAAAAACTGTAGAATTGGAAGGAATTTCACATATCCAAAAACAATCGCTTCTAGCATATGTTGACAAAATGATCATTTGGTCTCTGCTTGAAGATTTCTACACCTCTCAGGCCGACCCAATTTTATTTTTGAAAAAAAAAAATGCTCTAAATCACTGTTGATCAGAGAAATGCAAATTAAGACAACTCAGATTGGCTGAGATGAAGGAGACAAGACTTTGAAAGAGACGTAAAGGATTTGGACTTTAACCCCTGGCTGCCTTTGGGGTGATTACTGAACTTAAAGGAAGGCTGCCTCCAAAGATCCCAAGGAAAGCCCAACAAGAGAAGGTTACATTTTAGAGAAGAATATTACACAGAGTCACACAGCCAGGAAGTGGTAAGTGTCTGAGGTCAGATTTGAACTTGCGTCTTCCTGACTTCAAGGCTGGTACTCTATCCACTGCACCCCCTAGCTGCCCCAACAACCGATAATCTTTACAATATTGTTGTGATGGTCAACAATGTCTCCTGGTTCTGTTCACTTCACTTTGCATCCGTTCATATGAGTCTTCCAGTTTTTCTGAAACATCTCCTTTGTCATTTTTTACAGCACATTAATTTTCCATCACAATCATAGACCCTGACTCGTTTGGCCGTTCCCCAATCGATGGGCGTCCCCTCAATCTCCGGTTCCTGTCACCACTGCTGTTATAAATATTTTTATATAAATACATCCTTTTCTTTTTTTTAAGGTTTTTGGGATATAGACCCGGCAATGATATTGCTGGATCAATGCCCAGTTTTAGCCCTTTGGGCAGAGTTTCAAATTATTTTCTAGAATGGCTGAATCAATTCACAGTTCCACCAACAATGTATTAGTGTCCTAATTTTCCCACATCCCCTCCAACATTTGTCATTTTCCTTTTCTGTCACATTAACCAATCTGATAGGTATAGGATGATATCTCAGAGTTATTTTAATTTACATTTCTCTAGTTTCTCTAATCACTCTGGATTTAGAACATTTTTATATGACTATAGATAGCTTTGATTTCTTTGTCTTAAAACTGTCTGTTCATTTGGCTTTTGTTTTTATGAATTTGACTCAGTTCTGAAGGAGTCTCCTTGTAACTCCCATTTTGGCATCTAATTCTGTCTCTTGGAGCCAAGAACAAGCTGAACAAGGCTAATCCTTCTTCCATATAATAGCCTTTGAAGTACTTGAATGCAGTTATGTTTTCTCTCTCTTGTCTCTTTTGTAATCAAATCTCCAATTCGCTTATTTAATCCTCATGTGATACAGTCTCAAGGCATTTCCTTCTGGTTATACTCTTCTGAATGATCCCCAGTCACCAGTGTCCCTCCTAAGCTATGGCATCCCACACTGGACATG
The DNA here is from genome assembly GCF_016432865.1 of Antechinus flavipes. Classification (NCBI taxonomy): domain Eukaryota; kingdom Metazoa; phylum Chordata; class Mammalia; order Dasyuromorphia; family Dasyuridae; genus Antechinus; species Antechinus flavipes. Next base: position 716,806,197 of record NC_067398.1, on the reverse strand, counting down.
GCACTACTAATATGGCCTAAAGAAGACCAAGTTCGGCAGGGCTATCATCACTTTGTTTCCTTTCTCAATGCAGTACCAGATCACATTAGTGCTTTCTTTAGGGCTGACAAATTCACAATATTCATTCATGTCCAACTTGCAATCTACTAAGACCCCTGACTCTTTTTCAAGCTGCTTTCTAATCATTATTCTCCCTTCTTGTGAGAATGAAACTGATTTTTTGAACACAAGTATAACTTTCCACTTATCCCTATTGAATTTCACCTTGTTAAATAATTTATCCAGTTGCTAGAATCTGTCAAGATCTTTTAGGATTCCAGTGATGCCATCCTGTGTGCTAGCTTTCCTTCCCAGCTTTGTGTCATATGAACATTTTGTAAGGTCTAGATTCACTTTGTTTTGGTTTCCTAAAATTTGTCGGCAAGTCATTTTTCACTCATGTCTGACTCTTTGTAACTCCATTTGGTTTTTTTTTGTAAAGATACTGGAGCTGTTTGCCATTTCCTTCTGTGGTTCATTTTACAAATGAGGAAACTGAGGTAGACAGGTTTAAGTGACTTCCCCAGCTAGTGAGTGCCTATGGCCAGATTTGAATTCAAGAAAATAGTCTTCCTGACCTGGCAATCTTTCCACTCTGCCGTCCAGTTACCCTTTTCCTAAAAGTGGGTGTCTAGAATGACCCTTTAAGAGATTACATTCATTCCTTTAAGGACTTAAATTGGTACAGGATTCAGGCTGTGTTAGGGCTAGGGAGGCATCCAGCCCAGGTCTGGCTCTCCAAGGAGCAGAGGGTAACTTTAAGCACTTAGGCCAGCCGTGGCTGAGACAAGAACTCGTCAAGTCTACCTGTGGATGTGGACTCGGTGGGACCCACGATGGGATGTTCTCCGTCATTCTTTGTTTTCAAGGAGGGTAATGACATCACGGGTGTCATGCAGGTTAATTGGATCTAGGAGGCAGTGTTGCCGGGAGTCGTCCGCCTCACTCTCTCTTCCAGGCATCCAGATTTAGCAGCAAGACTGGTAAGATGACTGGTGATGTCCCAGGATGCAATAGATGACTTGGATGACCTGCCTTTTACTTCCTGCTTGAGCTCTCAGTGCTTCAGCCACTTTCAAGGCCGTGGGAACAAACTGTTCTCATCCACCCGTTCTGCCGGGGGAAGTCTTCCCTTCTTGGGGTGCTCATCCCCTAACTCATCAACGGGTTTGCGGACTCTTGCTTCCCCTCAAGCTCTTTAAAGCCCTCCACTGAGACCGCTTTTCCTGGCTGTGGCTGCTGCATGTACACAGCTTCTTGAAGTCTCAGGCAAGAGGTGAGTGGTACTCTTTGCAGATGATATGATGATATACCTAGAGAACCCCAGAGATTCTACTAAAACGCTATTAGAAATAATTCATAATTTTAGCAAAGTAGCAGGATACAAAATAAATCCCCAGAAATCCTCAGCATTTTTATATACCACCAACAAAATCCAACAGCAAGAGATACAAAGAGAAATTCCATTCAAAATAACTGTTGATAGCACAAAATATTTGGGAATCTACCTACCAAAGGAAAGTCAGGAATTATATCAGCGAATTTACAAAAAAGTTTCCACACAAATAAAGTCAGACTTAAATAATTGGAAAAATATTAAGTGCTCTTGGATAGGCTGAGCGAACATGATAAAGATGACGATACTCCCTAAATTAATCTAATTATTTAGTACTATACCAATCAGATTTCCAAGAGGTGAGTGGTAGGTGGACCCCAAAGATGGGTGACCAGCCCTGAAAAGGGCTCAGCAAGCCTTCACTCCAGAGGGACCAGTCCCCTTGAACACCTCATGCAATTGCTCCTCCCCCAGCCATGTAGAAGCTGAGCTGCTGCCTTGGAAACCAAGGTGGGGCAGGGAAGAACATGCTTAGAAGGTATTGGGGAAAACGCTTGTTCTTGCTGTAGTTTTGAAATATGTATCTCTTTGTAAAAGTCAATTTGGGGGAGGGGGGAGGCAGTTAGGTAGCGCAGTGGATAGAGCACCAGCCCTGAAGTCAGGAGGACCTGAGTTTTGAAATTTTTTTATTAAAGCTTTTTATTTGCAAAATAATATGCATGGGCAATTTTTAATCTGGTATAGGTAAAATATGTACAATTCTTTTCTTTTTTTTTTGCTTTGAAATTTTTTTTAGGACCTAAGTTAAATCTGGTCTCAGACACTTAACACTTCCTGGGCAAGTCACTTAACCCTCAAACTTCAGGGGGAAAAAATCAATTGTTGGTTGAGTGATTAAATGGGCCTTGAGGAGAAGGACCTTGTCACTGGCCCCTAATCATAGGTGTAACATTGTTGGTGGGGGCTTGAGCGAATGATGGCTGTAGAGAGGAATCAGGAAAGCCCTTCAGGAACCCTGAGAGAAGATGGCGCTCAAGCCAAAGATTGCATCCTTCCTCATGATCCTCCAGAGAAGGCTTGTGGGGAGGCTGAAAGCAGCAGGACTTTGGACAGCGGCAGAGCCTTGATATGCTGTAGATGCCTCTGTCCAAGTCCTTGAGAAAGCTGGGAAATGGAGCCATCCCTGAAATCCTCCCCGGAGACTCCAGGGCAGTTAAACCTGAGCCACCGATGACTCCGCTTAGCATCCTGCCTCCAAACACTTCTGTCTCTAGCCAGTTACATTACCATCCTGGGTACATTTCTCCATCTTCTCTTCCAGAAGCCAGACCCCAGCGAGTGTCGGTTAAATGTAGCTCAGCTACTCTCCTCCTCTACTAACTTAGTGACCCTGGAACAAAGAGAGCATGACCAGATTGCAGTGGCCTTTTCCAGACTGAGCCGGACTGACTCTAAAGTGGTCACTGCTTCCTTTTCTAGACATATTTGTCGGCTTGTTCATTTTTGCCAGGAAACTAGGTTTAAGTGACTTGCCCAGAGTCCCACAGCTGGGAAGTGCTCGGGGTCAGAGGCAGGATTGGGCCAGATATTTGGCAACAGTTTCTTTAATGAGATTTTCTAGAATTTTCTCGGGAAGTAAAATCAAGGTCACTGGCTACATAGTGTTTTAAGTTCATAGATTTTACTTTTCTCTGCACTTTTTCTTGAACATAACACTGATCCCTCTCCAGTCTTTTAGTATTGATATTACTATTACTACTAATACTACCACCACCACCACTACAATTACTACTATTACTATTACTACTACTATTACTACACTATTAGTACCATCACCACCATAACCATTTCTACCATTATTACTAGTATCATGTACCACCATAATTATTATCAACTTTACTACTACTATTACTATTACAACAACAACGATAACAACAACAACAACAACTACTACTACTACTTCTACTATTACTATACTATTAGTACTATCCACCATAACCGTTTCTACCATCTACTACCATTTCTATCTCTACTACCATCATATAACTACTACCACCACCACTACTATCACTTTTAGTACCATACTACTACTACTACTATACTACTACACTACTACTACTCCTACTACTACCAACTACTACAACTACTATACTATTAGTACCACCACCATCATAACCATTTCTACCATAGTAATGGTAGATTACTAGTATAGTAGTATAGTAAATAGAGTAAATTTCCATTACTATAACTACCACTACTACCATTATATAGCTACTACCACCACCACTATTATCACTTTTATTACCACTAGTATATTAGACAGCACTTATATAGTGTTTAGTGTTTCTTGTCTTTGTATCTTCAGTGCTTATCATTGAAAAGTCTCTTCCCTTCTTCCTCATCTTCTCTTCCTTCTTCTTTTATCCTAGATCTAGAACTAGAGGACTCTGTAGACCTTCATTTGGTGGTCAGTCTGATACTTCTCTTCCCCCCAACTTTTATTTGGAGATTCCTAGATGGAACAGTAGGTAGAGCACTGACCATGAAGTCCTGAGGATCTGAGTTCAAATCTGGTCTCAGACACATAAGACCTACTAGGCTGTGAGATCCTGAGCAAGTCACTCAACCCCAATTGCCATGTCAAAGAAAAGAAAAAAGAAGAAAAGGTCCAGCTGGAGTTTCTTCATTTGCGTACCACCTCCCACCCCCATGTTACAGATGAAGAAACCAAGGTTCAGGGAAAGAACAACTTGCCCAAGATCACACAGATAATAAGGGTCAAAGGTGGGATTTGAATCCAAGCTGTCTGACTCCCAAGCCAATAGTCTTCCCATCAAACATGCTGTTGTCTACCTACTTTTTACTGAGTCCGAGTCTAGTGCCTGGCACATAGCAGGCACTTTAATAAATGCTGCTTGACTTGATGGACTGACCGGACATCAAGTCCACGTCATCCAGTCTTGCTCTGTGCAGAGGAGGCAACAAGTGGAGCGACGTAAGAATTCCACATCTCTGCAATCTCATTGCCAGTGGCCGTAGCCCATCCTCCCCACATGGCAGCTCTGGTCTCTCGAACCTCTTCTTTTCCCTAGTCGAGCTTTGGGAAGGTGCCCCTCAGATTCCCTGACCGCCCTCAGCCCCTCTGTCCCTTAGTCCCAGAATGGGCCGGCTCTTCTGTTCCTTCTCAGCCTTGGTTCTTCCTTTAGAATCCAACTTGTCCAGCCATGAGAAGGCTGTGACTAATCCGGGGAATAAATGTTTTTCTAGCCCTGGTCTGCTTCATCTTCTAGTCAGTCATCGGCTTGACCATCTCACCTCGAGCGTGTCCCAACTCGCACACGTGCCTTATTGTGTCCTTCTTGCTCTTGGTGACTCATTGCAACATCAGGCAGTGTCTGCCTTCTTTCTGGAATTAATGATAGCTCAACAAGGAAGGTGCCCGTCCATCAAGGAACGGCAAACAAGGTGTGGTACGTGGGCGGTGTGCTCCTCACATTCACAGATGACAAAGAGCTGGGCTGGGAGGCTAACACAGAGACTCGACACTAGGAGCCTTGACAAGGGTTCTGGGCTAATCTAATAAGAGAAAATTGAATAGGGATTACGTAAAATACTTGGAGACCAAAAACTAATTATGACCATAAGCTCGGGAGACAGAGCGACAAGGGTTCTAAAAACGATCAGAGGGTTTGGATGGACTGCAAGCTCAATGTGGACCAGCAGATGGTGGGACAGCCAAAAGTGAATGGGATTTTGGACGACATTAACAGAGGCAGAGTTTCTAGGACTAGGGGATCATGGTCCCTCTGTAGATGGCCCTAGTCAGACTCAATTTAGTGTTCAGCTCTGAGCACCATGGCTACTGATCATCAGGAGGGCGTCTAGAGGAAGGCAATCAGAACTGCGAAGGGCCTTGAGTCTGTATCATTGGAGTTAAGGTTAAAGGAACTGGCTGGATATTTAACCTAGAGCAGAGAGGGCTAAGGAGGGACCGTATCAAGTATCTGGAGGACTGTTATGTCAGTCAGTCAGTCAATAAGCATTTACAGACACTGTCCTAAGCACTGGGGATAGAAAAAGAGAGAAAAGAGAATACCTCCCCTCGATATTTATATTCTTTTTACTTATATAGTATACTTATACTTTTTTTAGTTTTTGTTGTTGTTGTTATTTTATAGCTTTTTATTGACAAAACATATGCATGGGTAATTTTTCAACACTGACCCTTGCCAAAACTTCTGTTCCAACTTTTCCCCTCCTTCCCCTCACCCCCTCCCCTAAATGGCAGGTGGTCCTATACATGATAAAATATGGTAAAGGCATACTTATATTTTATACTAATAAACCCCTTATACTCTACTGGGAGAGATAACAAGCTAACCAATACGTACAAATAAGCTATAAGCAGGAGAAATAGGAAATGAATAAGAGAGACTATAGAGGAGGATCAGCCCTATTTTAGGTTTTAACAAAGTTTTTCATAAAGTATTTTCTGCTCCTCTTATGATGAAGATGAAAGTGTAGATATTAGACAATGATACAATGAAATAATTCACAGAGTTGGAAGGGTCCCCAACAGCCATCATGACTAACCCACTTACCAAGAATGCAATTTTTTCTTTAGCAGTCATTAGTTTCAAAGAGAAAGGGAGGTGTTTGTTAGTTGTGGTGTTGCTATGAGTCACTGTTGTCTGGAACCAAGAGCGAGAAGGACGGAAGAAGGACATCCAGCACTTAGGTCAGTATCCATTATATGTTATCGTTATTTTTCAGTCGTATCTCACTCTTAGTGACCCCGTTTGGGATTTTCTTGACAAAGATACCAGAGTAGTTTGCCATTCCCTTCTCCTGCTCATTTTGCAGTTGGGGAAACTGAGGCAAACAGGGTTGAGAGAGTTGCTCACAAGTGTCTGAAGTCAGACTTGAACTTAGGAAGATGGGATCTTCCTGAGTCTGGGCTCTGCAGTCTATCCATCCCATTTTCTAGCTGCCAACCTGGCACATAGTAAACCCTTGCTGAGTTGACATCTCCGGACATAGCAGAAAACAATGGCTGGAAGCTGTAAAAAGACCAACTGAAGCTCAGGGGGAAAATTGTCCAACACCGAGAGCTGTCCAGAATAGAATGGGCTGCCTTCGGATATGTGGCGGGGGCGGGGAGAGGGGAGGAGTAACCGCCTTTGAAATTTCCAGGCAGAAGCTGGGTGAGTACTTGGTGGAGTGGGGTGGCCCCGAGGTTCCGTCCAACTTTAAATTTATGGTCTTATAAACCAAAAGGAGAGCCTGAATATAATGGAATAAGTAGGCTTGACTCTTCGAGAAGTGACGGGAAAATGTACTTCCCTTCTGTGCCAAGGTGAGGGACTAGGATGTGGGGAGTTGCCTATTCTGTCAGTCAGCTGATGTACGGGTTAGTCAGTCAGACTTTCTTTGGAATATTGAGCGGTACCACAGATTAGAAATCGGAATCAATTGAGCTTGTCCAGAGAGGGGCAGCCAAAAGACCCCAAAGCCATTTAAGACGAAGAGAGTTGAGGGAACTGAAGATGCCTCTCAATCCTGGAGAGAACAAGATTCAGGGAAGCTGTTTTCAAGTGCTCCGGGACTGTCAGGTGGAAGGGGAGTTACGCTCATTCTGCTTGCTCCATCAAGCAATCACCACTTATCCGTCGTATGCTGTGCTCCAGGCACCGAACTAAGCGCCAGGGATACAAATAACGGCAAAAGACAGTCTCTCACAGAGTTTACAGTCTAATGGCGGAGACACCATGTAAACAGCTACATACAATCATGCTACAGACAAGATAAATAGGAAATAATCAACAGGGGGAAGGGGGTAGAATTAAGAGGGTTTGGGCTTTCTGTAAAAGGCGGGATTTTAGCCAGGACTTGAAGGAAGCCGGGAGATGGAGATGGAGGTGGGGGAGATGAAGACGATCGGCCCAGGGATGGCCAGTGAAAGTGCCCGGAGTCAGGATCGTCTTGTCTGAGGAACGATTGGAGTTTGATGTCATTGGATCAAAGAATACATGCAGGAGGCATTAGGTGTAAGAAAATTGGAAAGGAGGGGAATGGACTGAGTTAGGAATGGCAGACCCAGGAGCAATGGGGGGAAGTTACGGGAGGCAGACGCTCTTCTAAGTATTGGAGTGGTCTCCACTCCACGATAGAGGGAGTCTATTCCGCTTTACTGAAGGTTGTTACAGTTCTTACAAGGTGCTAAGTCACCTTGTTAAATCTAGTTTAGCACTGATTTAATCCTACAACAAATAATGGTTTCCTAGTGATATAATGATTGGTTGTACTCATGTGCAGCATATAAGCAAGAAGCTCCCAGGGCCAAGGAGCACTCTGGGAGATTGAGAAGCCAGGATTCAGTCGGGCAGAAAAAAGGGAGACAGAGAAGAAGTGGCAGACTATCCTGTGGAAAACACTGAAACCAAGATCTGGAAGGCCTCCGGAAAACTAGCCGAGCCCCAAGTGAAGGTGATAAGATGTTGGAAGAGACAATAAAGGATTTGGACCTTTAATTCCTGGCTGCATTTGGGGTGATGACTCTGAACTGAAACTAAGGCTGCCTCCAGAAGCCCCCTAAGAAACCTGTTCCCAGAGAACATTATAATTTAGAGAAGAGAACATTACAGAAGGTCTCCAGGCAGAGGGTAGATGAGAAGCTAGAGACAGGATTCTTGTTCAGGCTCACGTTAGCTCTGAAACTCTGGGATTCCACATGTTGAAAATCCAGGGAATCTGATTTTGCTGTGAGCCAATGATTATTAACTGAATAATATAATATATTATTGATTGAAATGGAATAATAATATGTTATTATTGAAATGATTATTAAATGAACACTCTTTAAAAATTGGAGAGACAGGAGGGAGCTGCCTGTCCCCCAAAGTCTTTCACCCAACATTTGATGTTCTGTGTTTGGGATGTTTGGAGATTCCAAGGTTTCAAGCTTCGTGCTTCAAATAGAAGTTGAACCGTTCAGTCAATCAACAAGAATTCATTAAGATCCTACTATGTGCAGACACTGAGGTCCTTAAATCGCTCCCTGCTCTTGCATCAAAATGAAGGCACTAGGAATGTTTGGCTGGGAATAAAGAAAAGTCTAGAAAAAGATGATTGCTGCCTTCAAGGGTCTAAAGGGTTGCCTCTTGGAAGAGATACCTCGTTCTTGTTTCCAAATTCCTTTTTTTAAAACTTTATTTATTTATTCCCCCCCCTTCGGCCCCCAGTTATACATTAAATAATTTTTAGTTATACATGTACATCCATTTTTTGTGCCTTATTAGCCAAGATTTTTAAGAGGAGGCCGAGGGATCATTTGTCAGGTATTAAAAAATTATTCCGAATTTAAGAAGCACCATTTAAAATGAGCCAGATGCAAAGCAAAACGAGCGTTGCCTTCCTTCCTTCCTTCACGTCTGACTCCTTGTCCGAGGAGTTTTCTTGGCAGGGACTGGAGCGGTTTCTCAGTCATTTTCTTCTCCAGCTCTTTTTACGGATGAGGAAATGGAAGCTTTTCCTTTATATAAAACAGTTCCATGTCCCTTTCAGAGATGCTGTCCACCTCCCAGTAGAGAGGCCATTGTCTTTCTGGGTGAAAGGGAGCTTGCGGGGTTCCCCTCAACTAGAAAAAAGGCTTCTCTCCCCACTCTGGCCAGTCCTTGCTCTATCAGGGCCAGATGGCCACTGAGGTCCCTGCGGTTCTGAGATTGGTTCTGATCCATCAGCCAGCATTAATTAAGCACCTACTATGTGCCAGCCCAGAGTTAGACCTGTCCGCTATTGAGGGTCCATTCTAAAAGGGGGAGACTAGGACATTTGGAGAATGAAGAAATACACATCTGGACAGCGTGTAACTATACATCTGTACAACCTACAAAAGTAGTTTGGGGGCAGGGCAGGAGCATTTATTGAGCTCCTCCTGCACACCCAGCGCCGCTGCGGGGAGTCGGGAGGCGTGACCCGGCTCCTGCCCCTCCGGAGCTGCCACTACCAAACGCACGTGGCCAGAGATCTGGCGGAGGAAACTCCTCCTCCCGGGGCTGCCGGGGAAGTCCCGCCCCCTCTCCCGGCCCCGCCCCGAGAGTCCACACGTGCAGCCTCCGAGTGCCCCGCCCCCGCCCCGCCCCCTCGAGAAGCACAGTCTCATTGGCCGCGGAGAGAGCACCGCCTCGTGACGTCACAGCGCGTCCCGTCGCGCCGCGTGACGACAGGCCGGCGTCCAGCTGTGGGGGGAGGGAACAAGATGGCGGCGTCCGTGAGGCGAGTGCAGGCTGTCTTGGGCCTCTGGGCAGCCCCAAGGACAAGCAGGTGGGCCCGGGGTCGGGACTCTGGGGTTGGAGGCCCACTGACGGAGGCTGGGGGGGTTGGAGCGCGAGCCTCCGGAGGCCCGAGCGGCCTCGCTGCCTCAGTTTCCGCGTCTCTGACAGGGAGGAGGTGGGTGAGAAGCCCCAGGGGCCTGAGTCCCCAAGCCCTGTGTGCTGTGTGACCTCGGGGAAGGCTCAGTCTTGTCTGAGCCGCCTCAGTTTACTTATCTGTGACATAGAGGGGGTGGGCTAAGCCCCAAGGGCCTGACTCCCTCATCCCCCGTGTGCTGTGTGACCTCAGAGGAACCTCGGACCTCTCTGGGCTGCCTCAGTTTACCCATCTGTAACATATAGGGGGCGGGGTGAGGAGGCCCAGGGGCCCGACCCCTCCATCCCCCGTGTGCTGTGTGACCTCGGGGGAGGCTCGGACCTCTCTGAGCTGCCTCAGTTTCCTCCTCTAGATCCCCTCTAGCTCGCGTACCCTCTCTCAGCCTGAGTTTTCCTCTCAGTGAAATGGGAGCTTTCTGAAAGCCGCTCAGTCCCAGGCCCGGCACCCGCCACATTCACACGTGTGTCCCTGACTGAGTGACCGGGGGCAGAGTGGCCCGGCTGCTTCCCAGCTCTGGGACCTGGACAGGTGCACTTTGGCCTTCAGCGCCTTCCTTTGTGGGACGGGGGAGGGCCAGAGTCGGTGAGCCCCGAGGCCGCCCTCGAGCTTTGCTTCTTCTGCACAAGGGCCTTTCTGGGTGCGAGGACCTGGGGAAGCGTAGGGAGGAGCCCGGGGGAGGCGTCGGGAGGAGCCCGGGGGAGGTGTCGGGAGGAGCCCGGGGGAGGTGTCGGGAGGAGCCCGGGGGAGGCGTCGGGAGGACCCCGGGGGAGGCGTCGGGAGGACCCCGGGGGAGGTGTCGGGAGGACCCCTGGGAAGCGTCGGGAGGAGCCCGGGGGAGGCGTCGGGAGGAGCCCGGGGGAGGTGTCGGGAGGAGCCCGGGGGAGGTGTCGGGAGGACCCCGGGGGAGGTGTCGGGAGGACCCCTGGGAAGCGTCGGGAGGACCCCGGGGGAGGCGTCGGGAGGACCCCGGGGGAGGCGTCGGGAGGACCCCGGGGGAGGCGTCGGGAGGACCCCGGGGGAGGCGTCGGGAGGACCCCGGGGGAGGCGTCGGGAGGACCCCGGGGGAGGCGTCGGGAGGACCCCGGGGGAGGTGTCGGGAGGACCCTGGGGAGGCGTCGGGAGGACCCTTTCCTGTCTCTTGGGCTTCTTGGTCTCCCGTGGGGTGCGTGGCCTTTGGCAGCCCCTACAAGCCTCCCTCCACTGGGGCATTCGCATCCTGCTCTTTCAGCGGGGGTGGGGAGGCCGGTGGGCAGCTGGTGTTCTCTGTGTGACCTCGTTCCCCCCGCTCCGAGGTCCCCCGCTCATGGGCGTTGTTGGGGGCCCCGTGTGGGGGAGCGGCTCGGCTTTGGGCCCGGAATCCCGCTCTGTTCCCGGGGAGCTCGGGGTGCGGGCCCAGGGCTTCCTGCTTCCCTTCCACAGGCCCCCGTGGGAGGAGCGCGGCCCCGTTAGACTCTGGGTTCTGAGCGCTGTCGGTGGCTCGGCCCAGGTCCCTCAGCCTCCCTGCGCCTGCGTTCCCTCCCGTCCAAAGGGCTGCTCCCTGAGCGGTGCTGGCTCCCAGGGCTCCAGCCCGAGACCCTTCCGGTGCCCAGGGGTTTGCACCTCGAGGGACGGCTCTGGCCGTCTTTGTGTCCCAGAGCTTATGCCTGGCACACAGTAGGCGCTTAATCGGTGCTCGTCCACCGGCTGACTGAGGCTGGGGCAGATGTGCAGGCGGGTGGAGGTTGGCAGGAGCTGGGGGGGAGGGGTCAGGTGCAGACAACGTGGGTGAGGATTCAGGGACCCCCTAAATCCAGTTTGGGCCGGACCGCCTGCCCCCAGGGGTCAGGCCTAAGCTTGTCCTGGGGGCCAGGGAGGCCTTCCCCTCATTCTGACCTTCAGGTGTCCAGGCCCCTTTCTGGAACCTTCCCCTAAAAGCTGAGCTGGGGTTCCCATCCCCCTCAGTTGCGGCTCGGGCACCGGCTGGGACCCACGGACAGAGGCCAGACTGGGGCCCGCAGCGAGAGGAGGGAGACGGAGGAACCCTGGCCCTGCGGCCCCCGGCAAGTCCATGCTCTGCCCCCGGCCCCACGGAGCTGGACGGTGCAGCAGAGACGCTCAGGGGCTGTGGGACCCCAGCCCAGTCCCTGCACCCGGCTGCCTCAGTTTCTTCATCTGTAAACTGAGCTGGAGAAGGGAATGGCCAGCCCCTCCAGGATCTTTGGCAAGAAAGCCCAGACAGAACTGGAAAATGAGGGAGCATGAGTCCTCCAGACGTTCTGGGCTGAGACAAAAGGGGGCATCCATCTTTAAAGAGAGACACGGATTAACCTTGCGGGGAAGCCCCTTGCAAAAGTGCTGCCTGAGCTGAGTCTGGAAGGAAAGCAGGAAGTAAGGCCTTCAGATAAAGATGGCCGAGGTGCAGAATGGAGCAGGCTCTCGGGGAGAGGGGGAAATCGCATGAAATCAGGCCTGAAAGCGAGGGGGGCTCCAGATTCTGAAGGGCAGGACGGCGACAGTCACCAAGGCTTTGGGGATCGCCATCGGGCAGCCAGGAGCCAGACCCAGGACACTGACGGGCCCAGGACCTGTGCGGAGAGAAGCTGACGTAGAATCAGGGCAACTTGGCGCTGGCTGACCGTGGTGGGCCCCGTGGCCCTGAGCGACCCTGCCCGAAGAAGTGCGGCGGGTTTGGAGCAGAAAGGGAGCATGTCCTGAGAGACATGGTGTTCAGGAGGGTTTCTGGGCTCCTCTAGGTCTCCTGAACACCATGTCTCTCAGGACATGCTCCCTTTCTGCTCCAAACCCGCCGCACTTCTTCGGGCAGGGTCGTTCAGGGCCACGGGGCCCACCACGGTCAGCCAGTGGATGAGCACAGATTAAGCACCTACTGTGTGCCAGGCATAAGCTCTGGGACACAAAGACGGCCAGAGCCGTCCCTCGAGGTGCAAACCCCTGGGCACCAGAAGGGTCTCGGGCCGGAGCCCTGGGAGCCAGCACCGCTCAGGGAGCAGCCCCTTGGACGGGAGGGAACGCAGGCGCAGGGAGGCTGAGGGACCTGGGCCGAGCCACCGACAGCGCTCAGAACCCGGGGTCTAACGGGGCCGCGCTCCTCCCACGGGGGCCTGCGGAAGGGAAGCAGGAAGCCCTGGGCCCGCACCCCGAGCTCCCCGGGAACAGGGCGGGATTCTGGGCCCAAAGCTGAGCCACTCCCCCACATGGGGGCCCCCAACAATGCCCATGAGCGGGTGACCTCGGAGCGGGGGGAACAAGGTCGCCCAGAGAACACCAGCTGCCCACCGGCCTCCCCGCCCCCGCTGAAAGAGCAGGATGCGAATGCCCCAGTGGAGGGAGGCTTGTAGGGGCTGCCAAAGGCCACGCACCCCATGGGAGCACAAGAAGCCCAAGAGACAGGAAAGGGTCCTCCCGACACCTCCCCCAGGGTCCTCCTGACGCTCCCCGGGGTCCTCCCGACGCCTCCCCAGGGTCCTCCCGACACCTCCCCCGGGGTCCTCCTGACACCTCCCCAGGTCCTCGCACCCAGAAAGGCCCTTGTGCAGAAGAAGCAAAGCTTGAGGGCGGCCTCGAGGCTCACCGACTCTGGCCCTCCCCCATCCCACAAAGGAAGGAGCTGAAGGCCAACGTGGAGCTGTCCCGGGTCCCAGAGCTGGGAAGCAGCCGGGCCACTCTGCCCCCGGTCACTCAGTCAGGGACACACGTGTGAGCAAGCGGCTTTCAGAAAGCCTGGAAGTGACACTCTTCAGGAAAGCAGGACTGGAGCTTGACCCAGGCTCAGGCCCCATTGCACTTGTTCACATGTTAATGGACTCGTTTCTTGTGCTCTTGCTGTGTGCCGGACACCGTGCTAAGGGCTTCACAAATAGCGCGTTTGTCCTGTGAAGCATTACCTGTTACTGCTGTCCCCACCACCTCATTTCCTTCCCACAGATGAGGAAACTGAGGCTTCTGCTCCTGAGAGAGAGGGAGACACAGTCAGGAGGCGTCCGGGGCTCTTCTGGGCGCCAGGCCCGGTGCTGGGCCCCGTTGGGCCCAGCCAGCTGCCTCTTTTCAGGACCCGCCTCCACCAAATGACAAAAGTACCTAAAGTGGAGCTGCGCGTATCTAAAATTGTTTAGATATTGGGTTCGATTCTGGCCGTTAACTGTGGGGTCCCCGGCTCTGGCCCGGGTCCCCTTCTCTTCCTCTCTGTCATTTCACTCACTGATCTCGTTTGCTCCCATGGTATCAGCTATTGGCTGCTAAGCTTCTTAAGTCTGCTTGTTGATTGTTCAGTCATTTCAGTAAGACCTTTCGAGACCCCCGTTGGATTTTTTTTTTTTTTGCAATGCTATTGCAGTGGGGGGCCAGTTCTTTCTCCAGCTTACAGATGAGGAAACTGAGACCAGGTGGGTTAAGGACTTGCCCAGGGTCACACAGCTAGGAAGGGTCTCACAAAAGATGAGTCTTCATGACTCCAGGCCTGGCCCATGCCCCCATCCTTCGGCTGTCCCAGACTTGCAGTCTTGGCGTCATCTCCGCTGCCTCGCTCTTATTCCCATTCTGTTTCCAAGACCCGTGCTTTTTGCCGAGGTAAAATCTCTTGTGTTCGTCCTGTCTCTCCTGTGACACTGCTGTCACCCAGGTGCAGGCCTTCCTCCCTTCTCAGCTGTCGAGGTGATCTTTTTTTTTCCTGAGGCAATTGGGGTTAAGTGACTTGCCCAAGGTCACATAGCCAGGAAGTGTCTGAGGCTAGATTTGAACTCAGGTCCTCCTGACTTCAGGGCTGGTGCTCTGTCCACTACACTAACGAGCTGTCCTCAAGATGATCTTAAAGTACAGCTCTATGACTCCCCTTCCTCAAATATCCAGGATCAAATATAAAGTCTTCTGGCATTCAGAGCCCTTCATGCGCTTGACCCTGCTGTACATCCTCTTTCCCATCTCTCTTGTGGACCCGCCTTCCTGCTGTTCCATCTCCCGGCTCCTGGCACTTTCACTGGCCGTCCCCCGTGCCTGCAGTGCTGCCCTTCTCCTCTGTGATTCCCGGCTTCCTCCAATCCCAGCTAAAATCCTGCTTTCTAGAGGAAGCGTCTCCTTAATTCCATCACTTTCTCGCTATTGATTTTCTCTCATTTATCCTGATGATTTCACATCGACCCTAGATACAGTTTGGACATCGTTTTTTGGCACGGGGTCTCCTCCTTCAGAGTGGCAACTCTCCTAACAGGAGCTGTCTTACTTTCCTTTATTATAGGTAGTGCTTAGGCTAGTGCTTGACACGTAGCAAGCACTTGATTTATTGACTGCCTGAAATAGTGAAAAATCACATCAGTATATTAATAAATGTTGCAAAAGGCTTTTGATGTAATCCATCCTCCATTTTTATTTTATACACACACACACACACACACACACACACACACACAAGCATAGAGATAAATGATTCTTTTTTTTTTTTTTTTTGACAATATTGCTCTTAAACCAAACATATAATGGCATAGAGAAAAGTCAGAGGCCTTTCTGGTAAGGATGTCCATCATCCCTTCTCCTGTTTTAACTTAGTCTGATTTATATGAGCTGTGACAACAAGAGGAGGAAAAGACGTTGAAGGCAGGGCCGTAGGCAAAGAGGAAAGAGAATTATTGCCGTGGTAGATAATTTGATTTACTAAGAAAATTCTGAAAAGCCAGCAAAAGCGATCGCCTCTGAAAGGTCCTGGATGCAGTGGCCATGCCTCGGCCTTAGACTGACTGAGGCCGTACCCAGTCAGTGATTAAGGCTAGGTAGTGAGTGAGACAAAGAATCTCCTAGTCAAAAAAAATTGGGGAGTTTGAAGAAGAAGCCTAGGGAAAGATGGGATGTTTGAAGATCATGGTCAGATAACGGCGTTTCAGAGCTCGTGGAAGGGAGAACACTCGGGAATTTTGCCAGAATCGAGGGGATGCCCATCTTGTGCAGCTCTGGTGGTGCAGGAAACGTAGCCCACTCGGGAACCAGGAGGATTGGCGGTACCTCCGATGGCTGTTGACGTCTCATGCTGTGAGAACAGAAGGTGTGATGGAAAGAAAGTCTGAGCCAGGTCTTGAGCTCACTGAGAAAAGAACAAGAATATTCTGGGAGCCGATTGGGGACGGCCATCAGGTTTTGAGAGTGTGGATCTTAAAGGAGGAGCTGCTGAGTGCGAGTGGGTAAGAGAAAGGACCAGAGTTGCTCAAGAGGAGCAAGGACTCTCCCACCTTGGGGGGCCAGGAGGCGGGACCCGGAGGACAGGCAGGGAAGGCGTGTTAGCAGGAGGGAGCTGGGCTTCAGTGAGTGCCAGAAGGTTTGAGATATAAGCGAGTCGGTGACTTCTAGGGCAGAGTGGCCACCACCGGGAGATGGGAAGTGACGCCTCGTGGGGAGGGGGCTCCGTTGCGGTGATGGCTGAATGCCCCTGCTGCCCTGCTCCTGGCCAGTCTCCCCTCTTTTGTTTCCACATCTCTGCTCATTCAGCCTCCTCCCTGTATCTTTTCCCAAGACTCTGTGCAGTGTCCTCTCCTCTCGTTCCTCTGGATGATCTCAGCAAGTCTCCTGAGATCAATCATCTTCTCTATGGAGACGACTCCCAGATGGACATATGCAGCCCTCAGCACTCCCTGAATTCTTCTTGACTTTTGTTGATAATACGAGGTGACCCTAAGTCTTAACGCAGTTTTAAGCTGTTAAAACAAACTGTACTAAAGCTTGAGTCATCCTGCATAGAAGAATGTCAGTGATTTATATGAACCTATTTTCTCTTTTCCCCTAAATGGGAAGAAATTTCCATTTTAATTTTAATTTTATTTTCGCTTTTGGATTCTGAACTGAATTCCCTTTTCTCCCACCCGTTGAGTAGGCAAGGAAAAAAACCATTACAATTAGGTTGAGCGTCACAAAGCAGTTCTTTCCTAGACTATCACCCTGCCTTCTTTTTCATTTCTTGACCCCTGGCTATTGAGCTCCACTCTGTACAATGTATTGGAAACTCTTGCCCTGTCTTGGTCACCTCTTGCCAAATTGGAATTACTTTCAATTCCTGCTTTCTCCCCTCCTGTTCATGTTAACTGATGCAGAGGTGGAGAAAATCACGAAACCCCTGCCTGACTCCCTCCCACATCTGTCACTTCTCGGCTGGGCCCTCCCTGCTCTGTGCCACCCACCGCAGTATTCTTCTCATTCCTAAGGCCTCCCCCATGCGCTCCCAGCAGAACACGGCCCTGCCTCATCCTCCCCCAGAGAAATCGAAGCTATCATTGGGGAGCTTCTTTTTTTCCCCTCTCCATCTCGCATCCCTTAGGCCTCTTCTGGTCTCTGCACCTGGTTTCAGAACAAAATGGTGAGCTTTCTGTCTCAAGGCCGACCCCTCCGAGGTGCAGCCTCGATTGCCCATCTGTCATCTCCCACGTGGCTTGGGTCTTTGGTCTCCAGTTATCTACTGGTCTTTCCTGGTACCCACAGACCTGCCGGTCTATTGGTCCAGTCTGGTTTCTGCCTTCACAGCATCTCCCATCCGTCCCTTCTCTTCTCGGACTCTGTCTCGTGCTGGAAGCACGGCTGCTTAGTTAGTCCTCAGCCTTACGCCTCCCCTCTCCAATCCCCTCCTGGCTTCTCCTTCCTCAAGATTTAGCTCAAATCCTACCTTCCGCAGAAAGCCTTGCTCGGTTTCTCCCATCCCTAGACCCTTCCCTTTGAGTTTATTTTCCAGTGACATTGTGTACATCTTTATTGTACATTCCCTCATTAGAACATGAGCTTCCGGAAAAGAGAAACGATGGTTTTGCTTTTCTGTGACTGCCCAGCCCTTAGCACAGTGCCAGGCGCGTTATAAAAGCTCATTGCCCAACAGCCTCTTGCTGTCAGGCAAGTCTCTAAGACAGGGTTCCTCCCCTTTTTTTATAATAATTGTGCCCTTTGGTCATTGGACGAAGCTTCAGGTACCTGGCCTTCCCTTGCCTCAGCCTGTAGACAAAGGCTTAGAGAATAGTAGAAGAATTGAAAAAGAGTCTCTCTAACCCGATAAGATTCCAAATATTTCATTAGGAAAAAATGTTTTGAAATTGCACATGTAAGGGCGACTAGGTGGCACAAAGGGTAGATCACTGGCTCTGGAGAGTGGGGTCCTAAGTTCAAATTTGGCCTCAGGAAATAGGTTATATGACCCTGGTCAAGTCACTTATCCCTGATTGCCTTCAGAAGAAAGAAAGAGAAACTGCAGATGTAAATAAATGGAGCAGAGTGGATATGTAGCCAATACAGCATCTTCAGTGTTCATTTAAATGGCAATCTATGTGCCAGAAGTCCCCAGGAATGACTAGATGGCAGGCCTTACCTGGAGTCGTAAAGTAGCATCATGCCAGCTCTAAGGGCACCGACCACTCTCAGAAGTTATTTTTATATGACCTATTTTTTCTTAATAATGGCTTTTTTATTGCCCAAATACATGCAAAGATAGTTTTCAACATTCATCTTTGCAAAACCTTGTGTTCTCCCTTCTCCTCCCCAAAATAGTGAACAATCTGATATAAGTTAAACGTGTAATTCTTCTATTTCCACATTTATCACGCTGCAGAAGAAAAATCAGATCAAAAAGGAAAAAAAGGAGAGAGAAAAAAACCAAACAACAACAAAAATGGTGAAAATACTATGTTGTGATCCACATTCGGGCTCCATAGTTTTTTCTCTGGGTACAGACGGCTCTCTCCATCACAAAATCATTGGAACTGGCCTCAATTATCTCAATTATTGAAAAGAGCCATGTCCTTCACAATTGATTATCATATAATCTTATTGTGCTGTGAACGATGTTCTCTTGGTCCCGTCCACTTCACCCAGCATCGATTCCTCTAAGTCCCCCCAGGCCTCTCTAAAATCATCCTCCGGATCATTTCTTACAGAACAATAATCTTCCATAATCACATGCCATAATTTATTCAGTCACTCTCCAACGAGCATCCCCTCAGTTTCCAGTTCCTTGCCACTACGAAAAGGGCCGCCGCAAACATTTTTGTACATGTGGGTTCTTTTTTCCTTTTTATGATCTCTTTGGGAAGACATTGCTGGATCCAAGAGTATGCACAGTTTGATAGCTCTTTGGGCATAGTTGCATGACCTGTTTCACCATTCAGTACCGTGACTGCATTGTACACAATTCTCTTGTCTTCCACAATGTTTCCTGACAATGGTGTCGATCAACCAAAAACAATCTTGCTGTAGTCCTTAAAAGCCATACGTCACTCTTAAATAATTAATGAAGGAATTACTAATGTATCAGGCTATTAGTAGGAGTTTTCTTCTTGCTAATCTTTTATTCAAAGGGCAGGAACATTCTCCCATGAAAGCGATCTTTCCCTCCTCAGATTTCTCTTTGCTTTGTCTGAATCCTTTCTGCACTTCTCAGTCTTTCTTATTATGATTAACTCTATTTTTGGTCTGCCCGTGGTCCTCATAGGCACAGTGCTTGTAGCTTTTCTTTGTTCTTTCTGCTCCTAGCATGAAATATAATTTCTTAATAAATACTTATTAATTGGTCTGCTAGAAAACTTGATTTTGTGTTTTGGTTCTACTATTTCCACCATTTACTAGCATTGTGATCCTGAACAAATCTATTCATCTCTCTCTCTCTCTGTCTTTCCTCCTCTTTCTTCCTCTCCCTCTCTCTATCTCTTCTCTCTGTCTCAAACACACACATCTTTATCAGGCATTCTGAACACTGACAGATAATCTTTGGATACTGTGGTCTGTGGTTCTGTTTACCCAGGAATCTCTGTAATTCACCTGTATGCCAGAGAACACTCCTCACCTTTTTTAAGGGAGAATCTTTAAGGCTGCTTGGTTTATTGAGTCAAATGCAGTTTTGTAATTAAAAACAACCACCACAACAAGCAGCCGTTGGTGCTCAGAGTCCCTATATCTTGCCGTCAGTAGTGTTGTGATGAATGGAGGTGATCTGTTAAAAAGATTTAAATGTTTTCATTAAGGGTTCCAGATTACCTCCTTGTGTGTATAAAAACCACTCAGAAAAATTTTATAGAAACAGGAAAGAAGGCCTTTTGTTTGGTGATTGCTGGTGTCTTCTTGGACATTTTGGAGGATCTCTTTCCCTTTTCTTTTAGATATCTTTTCAGCTTTTAGAGGAATGAAAAAAAAAATGATCTGAATGTCTTTAAAATGGCTTCCTCCTTTGTATGTATTTTTAGGTCATGTATAATAATTTTTCCCATTTTCATGAGCACCATTTCCATTTCTTCATGTAGAGCATCGAGTCAGTAAATCCATAAGCATTTATTAAATGCCTACTGTGTGCCAGGCACTACTCTAAGCCCTAGGGATCCAAAAAGGAAAGCCAACTTCTGTCCTCAAAGAACTCACAGTAGAGTGGCAGGAGGCAAAGGCAAGACAAAACTGGAAGGAGGAGGAAGAGTGAAGTGATGATGGACCTTAATGCCCTCTTTAAAATGAGGCTGAGAGCAGAGGTGCTGCTGAGCTGCAGTGAATGCCACGACCTTTACGTTTGATGGTGTGATATTCCCATAGACTGAGTTGTTCTGGGCCCAGAGAGTCGAGTCCAGCCTGGCTGATCGCCTACCACTTTCACAGTTCTTGGTTGTTCTTCTGTTTCATTTATAAATGTTCTTAGAGTCACCTGATGGGCCAGTTCCAGTGGTCTTAGGATGGAGAGAGTCCCACAGAAGACTGTGGGGACTGAGTATGGACCATAACATAGCATTTTCATTTTTTTTTGTCATTGTTTGCTTGCATCTTGTTTTCTTGCTCGAATTTTTTCCTTTTTGATCTGATTTTTCTTGTGCAGCATGATAATTATGGAAATATGTATGGAATTGCACATGTTTAGTTGGATTACTTGCTATCTAGAGGAGAGAGTCGGGGGAAGGGAAGGAGAAAAAAATTGGAACACAAAGTTTTGTAAGAGTGAATGCTGAAAACTATCTGTGCATGTGTTTTGAAAATAAAAGGTTTTATTTTAAAAAATAAAAGAATTGCCAGTACTTATCTTTTCACAATATGTTAATTTAAAACATTTCTTAATCGTTAAATGCTATTACGTTCTTTATATATTTTGGAAATGAGATTTTCAAAGTAAAAAATGTTGAAAATAAAAAAAAAAAAAAAAAGAATCATCTGAGAGACTGAGAGAAATTGGTTTACTCAGTCTGACTGTTGGGAGCCTTTGCAGCTTGGTCGAATGTGCAGAAGCTCACAGTTGAATGCCATTTTCAGGCCAAGAGGACTCACTTTGATACAGTGCAGCGAAGGCAGACTAGTGAAGGTGTAATATTTAGCCAGAAAAAAAAATTCAAACTTTGGTGGCTTCGCCATATTTTATTTCTTTCCTTTGATAGAAGTTAAGCATGTAGAACAGGGATGTTGCTAGAAGTAAATGTGTACAATTTCAGAATTTCACTACGAGGGAAACCTTGTTAATAAACTTAGCGTAGCGAGGCCCTTGGAAATAAGGTGAATGATCAGAGAATTTCAGAATTAATTGATCAGCAGTTATTCATTAAGCCTCTACTATGTTCTAGGGCCTTGGATACAAAGACAAATACAAACCAGTTCCTAGCCTTAAGAAGCTTACATTTTCTTGGAGAGGGAGCATGTAAAAATATACAAAATATATTCAAAATAAAATATGGAGGAAGTGAGGAGTACTCCCAGCAAGGGAATCAGGAAAGGCCTCTTATAAGCAGGGATATTTGAGCTGAGATTTGAAAGAATTGGGATTCTGTGAGGCAAAAGAAGGAAAGAATTTGTCTCGGGAGTAGGAAATAGTTTGTACAAAGTAGCGTTTCCAAATCCCCGACAATAATAATCCTTGGAATTAGGGAATCTAAATTTCAGGGAATTCCCAAAGTCATAATTTTTTTATATTTCTCAGTCAGTAGTCGGTAAACATTTATGAACCACCTATTCTGTATCTGGCATTATACTAAATATTAGGGTGACAAAGAAAGCTATGTCAGTTGCTTTCCTCAGAGCTCATAAACTAATGGAGGAAGACCACAAAGACATTAAAAAGGTGAAGAGAGGAGAGGGGGACACAACGGAGTGAAAAAGGAGTGATTTTATCTTGTCGAAGGGTGAGGATTTGGAGATCATGAAACCCAGAAGGTTTTCCATGAGTGGAAAAATATTTTACTTAAATTTTTTTAAAAATTAAAGTGGATGGTTATAATAATGAATTATTTTTCTGAGATAAGCTGTACTACAAGTTTCAAAAGTTTTCTGCTAAAAATATGACAATAAATGCAGTTTATTATTATCGTGAACCTCCATAGCAGATCTCCGTAATAGTGATTTAAAACATCCATCAATGACTAAATGATTTCTTTTATTTTTCTTAAAATACTTTCACCATTCTTCATATTCTTTACTCATTATTATGGATATCTAAAAATTGTTTTGCCAATAAGAATTATTAAGTTTGGTAGTATTGACAAAAAACTGTAGTCAAAAGTGAATATTGAAACATTGGAAAATGCCAGCGACCATAATTGGTCTTCAAATAATGTGGCATTTAGAGCTCCCGACAAGATTAAACCGTACCACATGGAATCAGGTGAAATCGCCCATTTTAGGACTTAGTTTGCTTTTTTCTTAGGCCATCAGGATAAAGTCCACTATGCACATAAATTAATTCCTATTTATTTTCTCAAATGATTCATTCTTAGTTGGAGTTAGGACCACGTGAAAGCACTTAAAAGCCCAACTATCCCATTAGACCAGGACTGCTGCTTTCCTTTGTGTTCTGTCCCAGTTCCTGGAGAAGTTGACCTTCTCCTTTGACTCTGCATGTCAGCATGTCTTGCTCCTGCTTTCAGCTTGATGTCAGTAGGTTCCTTTGATCCACTAACGTCTCTTTGTTGATTGTTAACCTCTAATTCTCACAAGAGAATTCTAATTCTGCCTCTAATTCTTGATGGATTGTTTTCCTCTCAGGATTTGGAATTCAGAAAAACATAAATTTTCAAGAAATGCTGGGAAAGAAACCCAAAGACATAGATCAGGAGAGATGAAATATGAGGAATGACAAGAAAGCCCAGTTTGCCAGACTGTGGAGTATGTGAAGTAGAGTCATGTGGAAGGAGTTTAGCAATCGAGGGACATACCGATGGGAAGGATGGTCAGGATGGAGCAAAGGCATCTGCGCTTTATCCGAGAGGTGACAGAAAGATAGTGGAGAGGCGACAGGGAGATAGTGGAGCTTGTTGAGCAAGGGAATGACCTGGTCAGACCCCTGCTTTAGGAAGAGATTTGCTTTGGCTCCTGGGTGGGAAGGATGGTTGGGAGGGAAGGAGGAGATGAGAGGTAGGAAGCCGACAGGGGGGAGGAGGTGGGAATGACAAGACTTTGCAGCTGATTAGATACAGTTCTCCCTTCCATGATGACCAATCATCATATCTACGGGAGGAGAGGTTCCTTTTCAGGTCCAAGCCAGACTCCTTCAGTAGACCTGACCTCCAGTTCATTTAGCTTGGAATTTGCTATATTGGTTCAATAAGTTTTCCCCTATATTTGCTTTTTTGCAACTTCTACCCATTGTCTTCAGTGATTGTCTTCTGGAGTCAAGGATAAAGCTAATTTCTCTTCTCCATGACAGGCCTTTAAGCACTTGAACCCAGTTATCCCATCTGCCTTGAGGCTTTTCCAAACTAGTCTTTTAATATGGCAAGAACTTAAGGCACTTCATCATCCTGGATTTACGGGTGTTTCCCATTCATCAGTATATTTCCTAATATAACACAGAATTCAGAATCGGGAGGGGCTTTAAAATGTAGATCATTAGTATTGAAAGGAACCTTAGCATCCCATTTGACTCTTTCATTTTGCAAAAGAGGGAAGAAGTAACTTGCTCAGAGTCACTCCAGATGTTATTGATAGAGCTTGGACTCGTTGATTCCTATTTCAGTTATTTCTTTCTTCACCTGCTTTAGAGCTAGAGAGGAAAAGAACCAATGTTAGAAATGTTTTAAACTTCAGATGTGAGAAGAAAAAAATCACCCTGTGGAATATGGTTTGACAAACTACTCTTTCCCAACTAGACATAAATGGCATTGGTAGGCAAATGGTTTGCTTTTTTCTCTTCATGTCAGCTGTGAGAGCATGTTGAGACCTGTCAAATTGAAGCCTAGGTGGTCACTGAAATGTTGAGAGTTTGGAAGCTTAAGAATCCCTCGGGAGACCCGAATCCTGCTTTTGACACATAACAGCAAAACTTGGGTTTTTCCAGACAAATCTAATACTGTAAGTCACCAACAAGGGGCTGATCTCTACTAATGGAATGAATTTCTGTGCTGGAAGCACTCTCCTACCATGGAATCATAGGTTTGGACCCTGTTCCCCATTAAAAAAAAAAAAAATCAGCTCTAAAGGAGCAGGAATCTATGATCAGATTTTCTTGGTTGACATTTTCCAGGACGGTAACCTTTGCCCTTTTTTGGGGACTGAAATAGAAATCTTGGCCAGTCTACTATGTTGTTTCCATAGCCATCAACCTAGTTTAGTTTAAACTCTTTTTACTCCTAATTGTGCTGTAGTCTTTCTCGGTTTTACTTTCCCCGTCTCCTACTAGGTCTTCAGTTTTCTGTGCCCTGATGAGTGAGGACCATTCTTCTTCACTTGATATCCAACGTCCTCCACGTTTGATCTAGTCTTCTTTCTCCCCAGCTCTTCTCTTCTTCTGTGACTATTCATATCCTGTGTTCCAACCCCACTGACAAACTCTGTTTTATCCAGATGTGCAGCCCAACTCTGTGCTGAGGTTAGGGTGGTCTCACATCAGTCCCAGCCGGTAGAAAGCTTTCTTTTTTAAGACCCCTAACATACGTTTCCCTCCCCTAGCCTCCCCAGTCAGAAACAAAATTTGTTTTTCTTTTTCCAAACTCCTCTAGCGCTTTCAGCCTCTGTACTGCATTTCAACAGTCTGTCTTTTTTTTTTTTTGAGGCAGTTGGAGTTAAGTGACTTGGCCTGTATCACACAGCTAGTAAGTGTTAAGTGTCTGAGGCCAGATTTGAACTTAGATCCTCCTGACTCTAGGGCTGGGCTCTATCCGTTGCGTCATTGAGCTGCCCCTGTCATTTATTCTCTTTGTATACATGTTGTGGTCTAACCCTCTCCTATTGCAGAGAAGGAAACTGAGGCCCAGAGGCAGGGACCCAGGCTAGCCTAAGAACCCCTCCTGAACTCTACATTCTTGGGGATTGAGGGGGTCCATCTTCCCTTCCTTTGGATCCCTTCCAGTTCCTGGCACCAAGTGGGCAATTGGTCATGTTGGCTGAATGAAATATTCACTCTTCTGTAAAACCACATATTTATTGTGCTTTTCTGTCCACTTGTAGCCTCCATCAGGGGAGAAATCCTTACCTGAGCCGCTTTCTTCTGTCCTCGAAGCAGCTACCTGTCCACACGTTTCGTCTTGGTGAGTAGCAGATCTCTTCTTTTGCTTTGGTTGGCAGATTCTGCTGATGTCCACACAGCTAGAACCCCCCGGGCCCTTGGAGGCTCGTGATCAACGGCCAGCTGCTGTCAGTTACGTTCTCTCATATAACCAAGGGATGCCCTGCAGTTTGATAATTTATTAAATAACTTTGTGAGCCTCTCCTAAAACGTATGGCTGCCAACATGGCTCTCTGAAGCGTCACCTCCCCTAGTCTGCCAAGTGTTCTTTGTTGGGTATTGGGACATGGACACCTAAAAGCAAAAGTGCCAAGTGGCAGTCATGAGGACGGCCTCTTCCCTTTCTGCTGACAAATTGAGGTCTCCTCTGATGTCTGGCTCAGGGCCTCCCATGGTGGGGTGGGTCAGGAGCCTGGCTGTGGAGGAAAAGCTGAGGAGAAGGGCCAGGCCCAAGGACAGACCAGTGTGTGCTCCAGTTTCAGCTGAACCAGTAGCCAAGCCAGCGGCTGCAGAGAGGTGTAGTGTGGGCTGCAGATAGTCTGAAAAACCTTCCCCGATCAGGGAAGGAGGTCGTGCCCCAGTGCCATCCGAGAGGTTGGAGGAAGGGTCACTTGTATGAGACGTGTGTTTGGGCCCAACAGAAGAAGCTGAAGTTGAACCAAATGGTTTTTTTAATATCACTTTGATATCTCTGAAAGAAAGAATCACTTCAGTGTTCTCCCTGTAGAGTAGGTTAAAGGTGTTTTCAGTTATGGAATTTGCCCTTCCCAAGGCAGTCTCCCTCCTTTTATCCTCTCGCGGAAGCTGATCTGTTTTTCTTAAATGGAGCTAAGGTCTGAGAGCTGTTCTTTATGATTTTTGTCATTCCCTCTGTAGAAGCAATTGGGGGAAAGGGACGTCTTCTTATGTCTTTGGGGTCCTGTTAGTTTATAGTAATTTTGTAATATTCACTTTTTGTTGTTGTTGTTTTTCCATTTACTTTGATGTTTTCTGGGCTTCCCTCACTTGGTGTAATTCATATAAGCCTCTCCAAGTTTCTCTGTATTTATCATATTCTTCATATTTTTGTAGCCCAGGAATATCCCATTACATTCATTTAGCTATCCCGCAGTCGATCTCTGTTTCCCATCCCTTAGTTGTCACAGAAAGTATTGTTCCTGAGACAGGCTCCATATACAGCACGGTGTTTCTGATTTTGGTGTACATGGAGCTTTTCCTTTTGTCAGTGACCTACTTGCAGGAGATGGTTAGAGTAGAATTGCTTTATCAAATGGTACGGACTTTTTAGCCACTTTATCTGCCTGATTCTCAGTTGCTTTCTGAAATAATAGATGTATTCCCATTTCCAATTCCCAGCTTCACCGACTGCAGATTAGTGGGCCTGTCTTTGTCCCTTTTTTGCCCTCTTTCTTAATTTGCTGGGTATGGATTGAAAGGTTAAGGCTGTTTTGATTTGCTTTTCTCTGATGATCAGTGACTTGGAACATTCTTTCATGTGTTTGCTTATAATTCACAGATCTTTTTGTTGGAAATGCTCTTTCTTCCTTTGATCAATTACCTACTGGGGAATGACTTTTGATCTCACAGGTTTCTATTGTCTATATAGTTTAGACAGTAAAGGTTTCTTTATCAAAGATGTTGAATACACTTTTTTCCCCTAGTCAACCATTTCCCCTTCTGTTATATAGAGAGAGATCTTAAATTTGGTGGTGCAAAAGCTTTTTAGATTATATACAATCCAAACTTCTCTCTTAGTTTTTGGGTTTTGGGTAAAGAATTCCTTTCTTATGCTTGGTTGTGAAAAGGAGGGAACTGAATTTTTTAAGGGAAGATCAGTGTTTTCCTGTAGGGCCTCTCCCTGCCAGGGAGTTGACTTAAGAGTTCTTGAGAATAATTGGAAAAAGCTCTTTGTATCCTGCTTCCTTTCATTTCCTCGGCTGGATTAGAGGTTGTAAAGGTATAGAGAGAGAAGGATAAATGGGAGAGAAATATATACCGAGTGGGATAAAATGGGAGTACAGAACAGGAATCGAAATTGAACATGGGTAGAGAAAGCAGTCACCTCAATGGTGCAATCAGAGGGTATTCTCCCTCCAAGATTTCAGAAGGAAAGAAAACAAAAGAGCCCGGGAAGATCCCTTCTTGAGGCTTAATGGTGGGGACTGCTCTGTGGTCTCGTAGATGTGAGTGGGTTCCAGACTACCCCCCCCGGTGATTGTAGCCTAGCTCTCTCCTCCCCCCATCTCCTCCCAAGTGGATCTTGTGGAGTTTTTGTACAGCTTGAGGAGAGGCCCAGCAGTCGCACACAGCGGGGTCTGCATTGCACGCGTGCCGCTTTCTGGAGCCATCTTTGTGCTCAGGGCAGGCGTCTGAGGCAGCGTTAGCGAGGACTGTGTAGAACTCTCCCTTGAGATTTATTGAAAAAGAACGTTCTCTGCTGTTGGTCTTCTCTTGGCATTCATTGAATGGGGTTTTGGGGTTTGAGAACCTAATTGGGGGCAGGGAGCCACAGGGACCTACTCGGTCCCATTCTAAACTTCGTTCAGGTGCAGAATTTGGCCAGAAACTGGACAAGATGAAACCCTAAATTTGTTTGGTGGGAATTGAGTCAACTTGAGCCACTGACCTTAGGAGAGGAAAGGCCTTTTGTGACCAGAAAAGCTTCGTATCTTCCGCTTCTGCCCTTTAGAAAGCTGCCAAGGGCATCGTCAGTGCCGCTGACCCCCTAGAAGCCCAGCAGGGTCTTTAGGTGGCGTCTCGTGGCATTCAGAGAAGCGTTTCGTCGAGCCGATAAATGGAGATCTACTTCTGTCTGGGCTCTGATCACGATCCCTCGGGCTAACCATTTTCCGAAGCCACGCCATCCCAGCTCACAGCTCATCTGGCTTTTGTTACAGATGCAAGGATGTTCCACACGGCCACTCCCCGGGCCCTTTTCCGCCTGCGCCCATTCTATTTCCTGGTGGCCACGGGCGGCGGGTACGCCGGCTACCGTCAGTACGAGAACTACAGGGATCGAGAACTGGAGAGGCTGGGACTGGAGGTCCCACCCAGGCTTGCCGGAGAATGGGAGGTAGGAAACTGGCCGATGTCTGCCTGTTCTCTCTTTCTTGAACACTTTCTCTCCTCTCCTTTGTCCTCGTTGGGATGTCTCAGGGAGGCTCCGCTGTCCAGAAGGCCAACGACCACAGTTGCAGGCTCCTTCTGGGGCCGACACACGTGTGGCCGGCTTCATTAGGAGACAAGGTCAGTCTCGTCTGGGGCTCTCTAGTGAGCTGGAGTCACTCAGGGCTTGTGGCTCCGGCCTCCCTGGGATCTCGGCCGCTGCAGCCCCGAGGCTTCTCAGTCTGATGTTTGAGCTCCGTTGGGAGGTAGTTTTGTGATGTGGATAAATATAAATTAAGGCCTAGAAGATTCCGGGTTCCTTTAGTTATTGGGCTCTTGGATACCCATGCCTATGTGGAGGCTGAAATGGGGTGGACACCCCCATTTCCTGCTCATGTGACCCTAATTCCCCAAAATCTGCCTACACAAAACAAAACTAATGAGCTTTGAAGTGTTTTAGGTTAAAGATGTTTTCAGTCATGGAATTTGTCTCCCCGCTTTTATCCTCTCGTGGGAAGCTGATCTCTTTTTCTTAAATGGAGGTAAAGTCTGAGAGCCATTCTTCGTGATTTTCGTCGTCCAGTTATGTGCTTCTCTGCCGGCCTTCAGGACGAGCTCTCTGAAAGCTGGTGGAGTCATTGTGAAGGACTTCCTATTTTGTAGAGTCACGCCTCCCCTTCGTGGGGACGTCCGGGGCCGAACAAGATCCTTGGTGTGAGAGGGGAATGGAAGCGGGGGGCTCAGGGAATGGAAGCGGGGAGTTTGGGGGGGTGGGCGCCCTTTGCCTCGAGGAGGCCGCCGAGATGGCCACGGGGGCAGCCAGGAGTGCATGTCTCGCCTCTCCCTGGAGCCGCTTGTCTCCTCCAGGAATCCCCGCTCGGTCTCATCCTCCGCTGCTCTGTCTCTCTCACCTGTGCCCAGAACATTGATTTTGCCTGCCTAGCATCTCCTGTATGTGCCCTCCTTCTCTCCTCTGACATGGTCGTCTCGTCGGTTCCCCACACACACACACCTCAGCTGGGGGGAGGGGGGAGATGGCCATTGACTTGGATAAGCCCTGGCACCAAAAGTCTGTTGTAACTAGTCAGCACATAACGGCTTCCGTGCTGCTGAGTAGGGCTGGCCTTTGAGGGGCTGGTCTCCTGCCCGACAGCCTCCTGGCCTCTCCTCAGTCATTCTTGTTCAAGCCCTTGTCCGTTGTCCTGCATGCAACACTCTTGGACTCTCCAGCCTCCTGACCAGGGTCGAGTTTCCCTTCCTCCGCCTCAGGTCCCTCTTCTTATGCTTTGAACCCTTTTGGATCACTTCTTTCTGCGGTGACCTCCAAGACTTTCTCCACTTGTGGGAGGCAGCTCAGTCCGTGCTCGGTGGGAGGCGCAGCACAAACTTCATTCAGTTTTGGGGTCGGGCGCTGAACAAGGGAAGGTTTTATTTTGCCCTAATGGACAGCCTGGCCAGCTCTTGCGTCTCCCTTTCTGACTACTGTTTCTTCCGTGGCTCTTCTCATTTCCTTTTTCCTTCCAGCTCCATGTCAGGATTTTCCTTTGCTTTCTTCTTTCTTTCCCTTTTCCCTGCCTTTTGGGAGCTTTGTAGCTCCAGCTGTCACTTTGGCACTTTGGACTCCAGCCCCTACCTCTCTCTCTGATTCTGATAGCTGTTTCTGGCTCTCTGCCAGATGCGCCTTCCTCTCCCTGCTTCTGCTTTTCCTGTGATCTTCATCATTTTTAATGTGGCCATTCCCTGAGCCATCCTCTCCAGTCCCTGCTTACACCTAGCATAGTGTAAGCCTTTTGTCAGAGCATAAGAACGTGTAGGAAGTGATGAGGAGCAGGTCAGCAGGGTTGGGAAGAACCTGGGGCCTGGCCCTACTTCTCCCTGCGGCTCACTCTGTGTCCCTGGGGAGAGGAAGGCCCTTCTCTGGTTTGTGATCACACAGGAAGCAGAGTTCCCTGAGGGTTTCAGAGTAATGGTGTAGCTGCTTTGGCGTCTGACGTCCTTGCTGTGTGTTCCATTGCCCCCTTCCCAGAACAAGTGGAGCTGCCCTATCTGAGGGGGCCTGGAGAGAGAAAGTGCTCTTGGTGGGGCCCACAAGGAGCCTTTCCACTCCCGCTCAATCCCACAAGCACAAGGGTCCGAAGTCTCTTCTTGGTCTTGGCTGTCCGGTGCCAAAGAAACAGCCACCCAGAATTTCATGCTGGGAACAGTGGAGTGAGGGACAAGACCACTGGCTCAAATAAATTAAGGAGATTTCTCAAGGCAAAAACAGAAAAGACTTTTATTAGGATCTCTCGAGAAAGGGCGTCTCCTTCCCTACAAGCAGTTAAGCAAGGAGAGCCTGGTTCAGTTAACAGACCAGAATTATTACATCCCCTATAGACTGGATCCCTGCCCTGATCAGCCAGGACAAATGACCTCACATTCTAAGGCATAAAAGAGGAAAAACTTTCCCCCAGCCACATCTTTAGGATTATTGAATTACCTTCTGTGGGAGGTAGCCCCAACTTAGTCTCCCAAAGAAAAAGTCCCACTCCTTGTAAGCCACGTGATCTCTGGAGAAAGAAACTTGGCCCTGGGGCCCAGCCGTCCCTCCCTGGGTCTTTAGAACCCTGTCTCCATCTTGTGAGACAACTGTCCCAGCTCACTTCATTCAATTCCCCCCTCCCTTTCATCAGTTGAAAGCTTCTCACCCCAAAGTTTATACATTTCTCCAAGTGCCTGATGGACTTCATCTTCAGAGTCTTCCCTATACTTCTAGGTTCCACTTCCCCCTTATCTCTTGAGCACCATCGATCGCGCCAGCCCCATGACTGTACCTTCTATCTTAATGATTTTGCAGTTTTCTGACCCACATTGGTAATAAGTGACATCATATGGGGAAACGTAACTCTACTGAGGGTATCGGGAAAAACCATAAAACCTGTCTCCAACAGGCTCCTTCAAACCAAGACCGCCAAGAGATGTTAAAAGGGGAGGTCCAAGTTTGAACCAGAACATGTGCTCATTTTCTGATGTCTTTCTATATAACCGTACTACAATGATTATATCTTTTACCAAGGCCATTGCTAGTATGCTATTATCAGTATTTTCTCCTGGAAATGTAGTCTTTTCTGATGGGAATATTAACTTTGAAATCACCCAATTTTGTCCCTTTCTTGCCCTTCATTCTCATCATCTTGGATAATACAGATTGGGAATCGGAGGGCCTCACCAAGTGCTGTGAGGATAGCTTTCCATAGACATCTCTTTCCTGATGGGAGTTTTCTTTTTGGGCTCAGGTAGCAGGGCCATCTATCATCCCAACCAGTTATGGCCCCCGTAATTTTTCACAAATAAAGATGCCTGCCACAAAAAGCAGCAACAACAGAGACGTTAAAATCGACAAACATGCTAGCAACAGGTAGCTGATTAGGTCAGTACTCACTTACTTTAGGATATAATGATCACATGGTTTTTTTTGAATGGTGCTCATGGCTTCTACCGATCATTTGTCCTGATTATAAAAACTTGCCATTAGCATCAAAATAGGCCCTTCAGGCCTTAACTTGAGTGCATGTACGGGATACAGATTAAAGCATCCTTAACTCAGTTTTATTTCACATAACTGTCCTAATTTTAACAATTCCACCTTAAATCAAACTCAGGAATAATCAGGTGGGTTCTTATCCAAAAGAACACCACTGGGAAATTGAGTCAGAAGGATCTTACCTTAAGCAGAGGCCAAGATCGTCCTTCTAATCCATTCTCAGATACTAACTTCCACCTGTAACAATTTCTTCTGAGTAGCTTGTGGCATATTCCTTTCAGACAGTGGCTCACTGGAAGTATTGACTATGTCCTTACATTGATAACAGTAAGAGATTCATCCTAGAAGGTTCACAGCTTATTTTTCCTATCTAAGTAGATGGTTTTAAGTTCAACATTACACGAGTCATTTTGCTTTTAAAATGCCCAATACATAGAAAAATTCTAAATTACATATTGTCCATAATAAAAACATATTCAAAGGGACAAAGACAAAAGCTATTATTCTCAGAGTCCCTTTAAAGGATGGGTCCAACTTTAAGGTGATTCTATACAACCAATTAAAACTCATACAGAATATAGAATATCCCGAATAAAACATTAGAGTTAACATTAATAAGTTCTTTATTAAAAAAAAAGATAATTCAACTTCTTCCAATTGAGAAATCCCTCTAAGCTTATTTATTTGTTTATTTTGGGGGATATAAGTAACAAGTACAGCACGAATATTGGTAAAATTCCTCTAGGCGCAAACATTTCCATCTCCCACCAAAACATTCCTAATTGCAAAGTTGCTTTTAGAGCTTATAAATTGTCCTTAATGGACCATTTGTTCTTTTTTTTTTTTTTTTAATAGCTTTTTATTTACAAGATATATGCATGGGTAATTTTCAGCATGGACAACTGCCAAACCTTTTGTTCCAACTGTTCCCCTCCTTCCCCCCACCCCTTACCCCAGATGGCAGGTTGACCGGTACATGTTAAATATGTTAAAGTATAAATTAAATACAATATATGTATACATTGGACCATTCATTCTTGAAGTTCCTTTAGGTCCTGTAAGCCTCGTGTTCTTCAGCTTTCGGACTGCAGTCTCAGTCATTGTCAAATCTGGGAAAGTCCTTCCCACTCTGCTTCTTCTAGGATTTAGTAAGTGCTCACTCGTCTGCAAACTGCAAACTCCAAAGGTATCCCCTGAGTCAGTAATCCTTGTTTCCTAAGGGCTAAAAAGGGATGAGGACACCTCCGGTATAAGCCAGTCTCATCTGAGCAGAGTCCCAGATCACTTGGTGAGACAGTTCTAATTCTTTAATAAAGCAATAAGCAAACATTTGGTCCAAGACCATCTAGTCTCTAATGTCAATTTAGTCATCAATTTCTTAAGAATCTGATTCATGGGGCAGGTAGGTGGCGCAGTGGACAGAGCACCAGCCCCTGAAGTCCGGAGAACCTGAATTCAAATGTGACCTCAGACACTTAACACTTCCTGGCTGTGTGACCCTGAGCAAGTCACTTCACCCCAATGGCCTCAGGAAAAAAATAAAAGAACCTGATTCATTCTTTCCACTTGCCCAGATGAGGGCAGATTCCCTATGGAATTGCTACTCAATTTGCAATCCTTCCCCATTCTTTCTTACAAAACCTTAAAAGTAAACTGTGTTTCTTTATCAGAATGAATTATCTCTACCAATTCATACTTAGGTAATTTGTTCCAATGTCATTCCACTAACCCCTCCTAGCAGCAGAGTTTAGGGGAAAGCTTCCGCCCATCCCCCAACTCTGTTTCCCCACTGGTGTCATTTCATTAAAGCCTAATCTAAATATTCTAGAGCCAGACTCCCTCTCTCTCTGGAGGACACCTCCTCAATACTTCTTATTTATTTTTAGACATGTTACACACCTTTCAGATCCAATTTGTTCTGCAATTACACATATTCATACGCTATGTTTTCTTGCTTTTAGAAACCTTAAGATTAATATTCTAAATAGCCTTGGATCAAATTTCACAAAATTTATGCCACATATCCAGCTGGGCCGACAGAATGTTAAAGCACAGCTCATATAAGTTTTACAAATGACCCAATATACAATTTAGCAAACAACATAGTAGCTTAAATATATTTCATCTAATTAGGAGATACAAACATGTGGTTTTTTTTTTGGTTTTTTTTTGTTTTTTTTTTTGGCTGATGCAATTGGATTAAGTGACTTGCCCAGGATCACCAAGCTAGGAAGTGTTAAGGGTCTGAGGCAAGATTTGAATCCAGATCCTCCTGATTTCAGGGCTGGTGCTCCATCCACTTCGCTATCTAGCTGCCCCTGACATGTGATTTCTTTTCTTTTCTTTTCTTTTCTTTTCTTTTCTTTTCTTTTCTTTTCTTTTCTTTTCTTTTCTTTTCTTTTCTTTCTTTCTTTCTTTCTTTCTTTCTTTCCTTTCTTTCTTTCTTTCTTTCTTTCTTTCTTTCTTTCTTTCTTTCTTTCTTTCTTTCTTTCTTTCTTCTTTCTTTCTTCTTTCTTTCTTTCCTTCCTTCCTTCCTTCCTTCCTTCCTTCCTCCTTCCTTCCTTCCTTCCTTCCTTCCTTCCTTCTTCCTTCCTTCCTTCTTCCTTCCTTCCTTTCTTTCTTTCTTTCTTTCTTTCTTTCTTTCTTTCTTTCTTCTTTCTTTCTTTCTTTCTTTCTTTCCTTTCTTTCTTCTTTCTTTCTTTCTTTCTTTCTTAGCTTTTTATTTACAAGTTATATGCATGGGTAATTTTACAGCATTAACAATTGCCAAACCTTTTGTTCCACTTTTTCTCCTCCCTCCCCCCCCATGGCAGGTTGACTGCTACATGTTAAATATTTAAAGTGTAAATTAAATACAATATAAGTATACATATCCATACAGTTATTTTGCTGTACAGAAAGAATTAGACTTTGAAATAGTGTACTATTAGCCTGTGAAGAAATCAAAAATGCAGGCGGACAAAAATAGAGGGATTGAGAATTCTATGACATGTGATTTCTTTAGGTAAGTTCTTAGAGAACCAAAATTTTAAACTTAAAATCAAATCAAATACAGATATAAATTTCTAGTAACAAATACATCAGTATGAATGCACACATTTCCAAGTTCTTAGACCAGAATAAACAAGTTCATAATTTTAGAATTAGTAGTAATTATCGCCTATAATTTCAGAATCAGAATTCCACACCATCCCAAAACTGAATGGGAGCAGAAAACTGCCCTTTCTAATCCCACGGAAAGACTTTAAGAAATTGACTGCCTCTTAAGACCCTGGGGCAAGGAGGTTGGGAAAAATTTGCACCTAGGTGTCTGGCTACAGATCTGTGGCCTTGGGCTGTCTCACTTTCTATGCCAGAAATGCTGGGGAAGGGTCATATGTCAAAGGCCTTGGGGACAGAAGTGCAAACCGCAGAAGAATTCAGGTCTGTCAGGGCCACCTCCCTAGCCAAGCTAGATTCCCCAACCCGGAAAAGCTTGGAAAATCCAGAGAGGAAGCAGTTTGGTTTTTGGCTTTTTCCCCCTGGGGCGGTTTCTCTCAAAAGATTTTTAATCTTATAAATTAGGCCTACTTAAAAACAGACTTGACCTGCTCAATTTAGCTTCTAGGGCCAAGTAATTTACAACTTAATCTCAAAAATCCCACAATCTGTTAAAATGTTTTTTTGTTTGTTTAAACAGTTGTATAACAGTTATTTCTGCAGACACAAATTGGCCAATTCTGGGTCCACAGAAATGTCATTTTTCATTTCATTCATTCATTTTTTTTTTAAGTGGTAGCACACTGCTTTTCCATTTCCCCCCCAAAGTTCTCAAACTCTCTAATCCCTTTCAGTCTATGCTCTTCTCATCCATACACACTTAAGTTTTCTCTTAATCTTTCTATATACAGTTAAAGATCTTTTCCAAACCAGGCAAGAGGGACTCCTTAACTCTCACTCAGCTTTTAACATAGAACACAGAATACAAAGCAGACCCACACAGAAATCTTATTTTATGTACAGATTTGGACATACTCATTAGCCCTGGGAGCACCCTCCCATACACAATAATCATTTTTGGCAGTGGGAGACTTGGCCAAGCCTTCCTGTTGAGGTCTAGATTTGGGGGAACCTAAATGAAATTAGGGTTTAGTTGAGGTCTAGTGGCAGGTTTGGGGTACAGGGAGTCAGAAGTCTCCTGCAACCCCCTTGGATTCGGCGCAAGGTTACGGCGGTAAATGAGGTCTAGTAGTAGGGCGAGTCCCCATAAAAGCATTTATTGACCCGAGCGCTAGATTGATAAAAGAGGTTTGTTATTGGGTAAGCAAGGTTAAAGTATAGGTGAAGGTAGAGATAAGAAAGGCACTGGACATGGTATGTGGTCCTCACATGCCTAGCATGTTTAGGATCTCTGCGAAGAGGGGGTTCCCAGTGTGGCCCTTTTATAATGGGAGATTTTGCTTGAGGGGCTTTTGGGTGTAGCCCCAGAGTTGGCTCTGATTGGAGTGGGACAGATCCGGATCTTTTATTGGAATTCAAAGGATTTGTGAGTCAAAGGATAATTGCATTAACTTGAGAGATTTGGGAATCAAAGATAGGAATCTTTCCCACATCACTCCCATTTTGAATACTTGACGAGACTTTTCAGAGCATCCAGAGACGAGCATCCCTTCAGAGTCTATGGACTCAAGAATTGACTCAAGGGTCTCCTCAAGGGCCTATCACTCATCCAGAGTCTATCCACTCAAGGGTGTGTGGGAAAAAGGTGAAGAACTTACAGATCAAGCACATATTGATCAGACACTGTTAGCTAAAGCCTTAAAGGCCTCAGTTTAGGAAGTATGTGATTTTAGATAAGGCCTGGACGACATTCCACTGGCCAAAAGAGGTTATGTGGTGAATGTTTGGGGAAAAAAGACCTACCCAAAGTGACCACTACAGAGATCACGCATAGTATTAGAATCTCGAGAAGTGGACCCCATCCTGGTCTGTGAGCCAAAGAACCTCCAGAATCCCCCCCTCTATCTGGTGTGATTGGTCACATAAGTCTATTCCTCTATTTGGTCGGTGGAATGCAGTAGATGTATAGCTTTCCCACCAGTGTCCTTCCTTGAACAATGGAACATAGTCCAGACCTTAGCTAAAATGGCATGCTTCCTCACCACGGATCCTCTTTTGGACAGTGGAATGTTGTCTAGGCCTTATCTGAAATCACCTACTTCCTAAACTGAGGCCTTTAAGGCTTTAGCTAACAGTCCTTGATCAATATGTGCTTGATCTGTAAGTTCTTCACCTTTTTCTCACACAATCCCCTCTGTTATTCATAAATATATGTGTGTGTGCGCGCACGCACGCGTGTATGTGTAT
This sequence comes from Antechinus flavipes, assembly GCF_016432865.1. Classification (NCBI taxonomy): domain Eukaryota; kingdom Metazoa; phylum Chordata; class Mammalia; order Dasyuromorphia; family Dasyuridae; genus Antechinus; species Antechinus flavipes. The sequence goes on along the minus strand of NC_067398.1, from coordinate 716,769,012 downwards.
TTCCTCATGAAGAACTAACATTGTAGTTAAATTCGATCAACATCTCTACACATTGCTTGTTAATCTCCTCATCTGGATCATCCCCTGCTACTGCCTCCCATCCCTCTTTCTGTAAAATCATCGTTTTAATGGCATCCTCTGTATGTAAGATTCGCGACAGTGATCTCCGCCGAACTATTCTTGTTACTAATGTAATCATACAGGGTGAACATAGCGGGAACAGAATACTACCCCTGATGGCAATGTCTGTACCATGAGAGCGGTTTCCACCAGCCACCATCAAACCGAGACCACCAGCCATTTGTGAAGGGAGATTTCCAAACTTGTACAGGCACATGAACTCTCCTGTGAATGCCCTTAGTAATTTCTTTTACCACTTGTCCTTTGTCATCAATTTGCATACAACAGCTGGACAGGTTTTGTTTCCCACAGACCGTTCCTTCCTCTGCTAACAGATAATCTAAAACTAATCTATGTTATAAAACCACTTCTCTCGTCTGGGTGCCTTGATCGACAGAGGGGACAGAGTACGTGGGGGAGCAGGACCCTCTCTGTGGGTGTTCTCAGCCCCAGAAGTCGGGATCCTTTGGCCGCGTGTGCCGTGAATATTCCACACCCCAACTCCAGGCTTCTGGTCTTGTAGTCACTGGCCCTTCCTTGTCTCTAGGTGTCCCCGAGCCTAGGTGACCCGTCCGTGTTGTCCTTCCCTCGTGACTCTGGGAATGGTGGCTGCCGTTAGTCCCTAAACATCCGGTACATGCTCTGCGCCAGCACTGTGCTACCCTCCAGGCACCTGCGGTCTAATGGGACAAACTGGGAGCTGTAGACGGGAGAGACAGGAAATATTATAATATTAACCAGGGGTCAGTCCTGGAAGCTTCCTGTAGGAGCTGGAATTTCGGTTGGGACTTAGAAAAAGCCAGGTGGCACAGGCAGGAAGACCCTCGTCAGGCAGTTCTTGGCTCTGGGATCCTGAGCGAGTCCCTTCATCAGGTTTGCCTGTTTCTTTATCTGCAAAATGGGCTGGAGAAGGAAATGGCCAGTCACGCCAATACCTCTGCCAGGAAAACCCCAAATGGGGCCACAGAGTCAGACATGACTGAAAAATGATTGCAAACAACCACATGTGACTATATATAGCCCAGCAAGCTATTATACTGTTTACACCTTTTAATCCAGCTATATCGTCACTTCTAGTCTGTATCCTAAAGAGATCAAAGAAAGAGGGAAAAGACCCGTGTGTACATAAGTTTCTTTTTTTATTTTTTATTTTCTTAACACACATTGCTTTATGAATCATGTTGGGAGAGAAAAGTCAAAGCAAGAGGGAAGAATGATGGGAGAGATTAAAAAAACAAAAAAAGAAGTGAAATGGTACGTGCTGATTTACATTCAGTCTCGTTAGATCCTTCTCTGGATGCGGATGGTGGTTTCCATCCAAAGTCCCTTGGGATTGCCTTGGATCACCGAACCGCTGAGAAGAACCGAGTCTTTCCTAGTCAATCATGGCACATCCTGGCCGTTCCTGTGAACAGAGCATCCTGGTTCTGCTTGTTTCGCTCAGTCCATGTAAATCTCTCCAGGCCTTTCTAAAATCAGCTTGTTCGTCATTTTTTATAGAACATTAATATCCTGTTACCTTCATGTGCCACAGCTTGTTCAGCCACTCCCCAACTGATGGGCATCCACTCCTTTTCCATTTCTTTGCCACTACAGACGGGGCTGCCACAAACAGTTTTTGCACAGGTGGGTCCCTTTCCCTCCTTTAAGATCTCTTTGGGGTGTAAGCCCAGTAGAAACACTGCTGGGTCAAGGGTGTGCAGTCTGACGGCCTTTTGGGCAGAGTTCCATACTGTTCTCCAGAGTGGTTGCATCCGCTCACAACTCCACCAACAATGCATCAGTGGCCCAGTTTTCCCCTCCAACATTTATCACTGTCTTTCCCTCGGCCAGTCTGAGACTCCACGTAAATATTGAGAGCAGCTGTTTCCATGGCAACAAAGAATCGGACCCTGATGTGCATCAGTTGGGGGCTGGCTTAGAAAGACAAAGGGGGAACAGGTGACCGAGTATGGTTCCAGAGGACCGGGCCCAGCACGCGCCGCTCACAGACAGGGAGCCGAGGGGTTCGGGGCGCGGCGAGTGCAGGACTCTGCTTGCCTGCCTGTCTCTGTAATGATTTTTGTTCTTGCTTTCTCGGCGGGCGGGCAGGAGAGAGTTCAGAGCCGAAACTAAAATCGAACCAAAAAAACAATGACTTAGGGCAGTGTGGTTTGGGAAGACTTCCTGGAGGAGGAAGTGGTGCTTGAGCAGGCCCTTGGAGGATGGGACAGCCCGCTACTCAGTTCATTTTCATTTTGAGTGTGACTTCCTTTTTTGTTTGTGATCAATGAACATCCATTGATTTTCTCTCCCCGTCTCCTCCCCTGGAAGCCCGCCGCTGTCCCCGGCTCTGAGTTGGGTACGTCCCCTCGCAGCTCTAACTCTGGTCAGGATCCCTGGGCCTTCTCTGCATCTGGGTCTTCCAGGGTTCTCTCAAAAGGAGCCTTTTTATCATTTCTGCCGTCATAGGAAGGCTCTTTCGCGGTCACCCGCGGCGCCCCCGTGATGGCGTCCCCTCCGTTGGGGTTTCCTTCCACCGTGAGAAGAGTGGCCGTCAGTCTTTGGGCGCCTCTCTGCACGGGGGTGGGCTGGTGGCGGGATGCTGGGTCAGAGGCCGGGGGCGATTTAGTGACTTTCCGGGCACAAATTATTTTCCAGGAAGTCTGGCCTAGTTCACCGCTCCCCCTGGAGAGGAAGCCGGGGGCAGGGAGGGGAGAGGGCGGGGGGGTTAGACTGCCAGTTACAGAAATGGCCGGGCCCGTAGCCAGCCCCTCGGAGCCCAGGCCAGGATGAGGGCCGGGCCTGCCCCTAGGGATCCCAGCTGGGCGTCCAGTCCCCTCCTTTTACAGATGAGAGGTCCCCAAGTGTTCCACTAGAAAGTGTGCCCGGCAGGCTTTGAACCCAGCTCCTCCCCAGGTCAATCCCTGCAGTCCACTGCGGTCACTCAGGGAGGGCTGGCAAATGGGTGTGATCGTGAGTGGTGCCCCTTCCCTGGCTGCTGCCCCTCCCTGGGCACTGCCCCCTCCCTGGGCACTGCCCCCTCCCTGGCTGCTGCCCCTCCCTGGGCACTGCCCCCTCCCTGGCTGCTGCCCCTCCCTGGGCACTGCCCCCTCCCTGGCTGCTGCCCCTCCCTGGGCACTGCCCAGTGCTCTGACTGGTTGAGGCCCTTCCATCACCTGCGTCTGTTTGTTGGTCACTAAGAAAGGAGGTATTGAAATCACTTTTTCCAGGTCTTTTTTTGTGAGGGGGGAGTTATAAGGTGGTAACCCCCAAGGAGGTAACTCCCGGGGAGAACTGTGGGGTGCGGGGCGCCATTAAGGGCCTGGAGTGACCGCTCGCTGTGTGACCTTGGAGAATCGCCTTCCCCTTTCTGGGCCGGAGCGCCCGTGGCCACTGAGGGCGGCCTCCTGCCCTTTCCTTCCTCCTTCCTGCAAGGGCCCTGCCTCTCAGTGGGGCCCACCGGGGGGCCCCCTTCCCCGAGGCGCCTCAGCTTCCTTCTCTAGAAGGAGAAGGGCTCTAGCTCAGGCCTCTGCTGGCCTGTGAAACCCTCAGTTTTGTCTCCTGCGAAATGGGTTGCTGAGAGCCGCCGGCCTCCCTGCGCCGAGCCTCTGGGTGGGGTTCCCGCTCCCTCCCTTGGGCCAGAGCCGGCCTTCCCTGGAAGTGCCCGGGAGGTGCTGGGCGGTGACGTCAGGGCCAGTCCCCTCCTCACTTTCCCTCATCTGCCCGCCCTGGGCTCCGCCCCTTAAAGAGGAAAGAGGCGAGGCTGGGAGTGGGGGGAGCCCATCCGGCCCGAAGGGCTGCAAGCTGAGGACCAGAGGGGGTTCGCCCCCGGCCGGAGCTGGGAAAGGGACCCGCGCCGCCCGCCCTGCCCGTGAGAGTGAGCAGCTGCCGGGACGGCCTCTGGGCCCCCTCCTGGCGGAGAGTGGGAGGGGGGCGCTGCTTTGTCCACTTGAGAATGGGGATGGCTTTTGGGGCTGGGAAACCCTGGCGGGGGAGAGGGCTGGGATCCGGGGCCTACGGGACCTCCGCGACCTCCGCCTGCAATCGGGGGGGACAGGCCGGGTCTCCTCTGCCGCCGGCGGCTCCAAGTGTGGCCCGTGTGGCCTGGGATTTCCCCTGCTCTGGGACCGGCAATCCCTTCCCCGAGGGCTGTCCTGCATGCTTCTGGCCTTCCCCTCCCCTCTCTCCCTCCCCGCCTCGTCCTCCGGAAGCTGGGCGGGTAGCGCCTGGGGCTGGTTCTGGGTGGGGGGCAGGGGCCTGGCCCCTCCCCCAAGCTGTGGGGAGCAGTGGGGGCTGGGGGTCCAGGGGCTTCTCCCCCAGCGTGGGTAGTGCCGTGCCCCTGGCTTCAGGACCACTTCCTTTGTGCGACCCCCCCCCCCCGACCCCCCACCCCCACCTTGCTAGTTAGTGGATGGGCAGTTATCAGGTGGCTCCGGCCCTCCTCCCACCTCCCCAAGTGACGGCAGGAGCAGGCTAAGGTTCTGGGAGACTTAAAAAGGAAGCTTCCCCAGCCCTGCGTGCCCCCCCGGCCTTTCCCCTTTCACCCGCTGCTTTGGTGAGTCCGGGATTGGAGTGGGAGAGCCAGGGGGGCGGGGCGGGCCCCTAGAGCACCTGGGGCTGGTCCTCCGGAGGCCCGGCCCTTCCTCCACCTGCGGCTCGCTTTACCTGGCTTTGGGGCAGAGATTCAGGGGCAGGTGCCAGCCCCACCCCCTCCCCGCCTTCTCCCCGGCCGGCCTCTCCCGGTCATCAGTTGGAATGTTCCACTCCCCAGCGGAGGAGAGCCCGCCACCCAGAGCCTCATGGCCCCCCCAGCCCCCCAGCGCGCGCCCGCCCCCGGGAGGCTCGCCCCCTCTAAAGCCGGCCCCCGCCGAGGCCCTTGGCCGGAGTCCCGCGAGCTCTTCTGACTCGGACATCGGGGCTCCTCCCGACAGACTTCCTGGTGGCGGCCGCGCTCCCTTCCAGGCACGGGGGCCGGGGTTTGGGGGCTGCCAGCCAGGTGAGGGGGTCAGGGTGGGGGTGACCCAGCCGCGGAGGAGGGATGGCTTGGCGGCTCCCCGGGCCCGGGCTTGTTGGCCATGTTCGGGCAGGCCCGTTTCCCGGCCCCCTCAGAGCACCCCGGGGACCCGCCTGGGAGGCAGCTTGTTTGGGACCAGAAGCAGGAGGGGTTTCCTGTGTGTGGGCCAGAAAAAGCAGCAGCCTGCCCCGAGGGGGGAGGGGGGACCTCAAGGGCTCCCACCTTCTGGTCCTTGAGCTGGGAGCAAGGCCTGGCTGCTGGTTCTGAATGTTTCATCCTGTGGATCCTCAGGCCTGAAGTCTCCTGAGGCCCCCAGGGAAGCCCCCCATGACAGGGGGGAGGGGTCAGTGGAAGGGCAGCGCTTTGGCTCTTGGGGATTTCTCCCTTCCCCCAGGAAGGCTCCCCTGGAGTTCCTCCCCCCGCTGGGAGTCCCTCAGCCAGCCTCACTGTCCCCTGCCGTCCCCTGGGAGCCCAGGGCCTGGAGCTCTCGCTCGCTCCCTGTTTTGCTTCTTTAAACTGGAGACTCCGGCCCGTGGGAAAAGAGGGGCCATGCGGCCCCCAAGGGCCCCCCCAGCTGCTTTTTCTGCCTCGCCCGAGGGAATCACCAGGGACAGGATGCACCTCCTGTACCCAGAGCCCCGGGGCCCAGCCCAGTCTGCCCCTTACCCGAGGCCGGCCTCGGTTCCTCCTCCGCCTGAACGGGCACCTGGACAGCCTGTCCCCCCCAGGGCAGCGGGAGGGTCCCGGCAGACTTGGCCCCTTTGCCTGGTGGGAGGGTTGGCCCTGCCCGGAGGCCGGCGTGGGGTCCCTGGGGAGAGCCCCGGTCTCCGTCCCTCCGGACTCCCAGGGCGCCGTGTCGGGCCGCGTAGTGTGGGTACGGCAGGTCCCGCCAGGAGAGTGTCAGTGGGACCTCGCCCCAAGGAGGGGCCCTCCCTGCAAGAACCGCTGGTGGAGCGGGGAGAGCCCGGGCTGGCCAGATCCACTGGGAAAGGGGCCCGGGGGCAGCCACGGCTGGGGGCCCAGGCCTTCCTCCCTGCACTTCCCCCGGGGACCGAGGCTGGTGCTCTGAGAGCCCAGAAGCTTCCTGGGGGCCGGGCTGGCGTCCCCTCGGGGGCAGTGCCTTCCCCCGGGGCTCCCCCCACTCCCGCTGCTGGATGCGAGGGGGAGGGGGAGCTCCATCCAGGGAAAGCCAAAGCTGTTATTGACCCAGTGCCCAGGATTAGGGAGGCGACGAGGTCCCCGAAGGGGGAGCGCGCTGGGGGAGGGGGCGTCCCATAAGCCTTAAGCTGGCAGGCGCAGAGCTAAGGGCTGTCAGAGCTGCCGGGGAGCCCCTGGCTTGTGGCCTTGGCCCTCGAGGCCCGCCCCTGGTGGGGGAGCTCGGCCGGCCTAGCTCCGGGCGAGGACTCTGGGAGGGAAGGAAGAGAAGCCTCCGCTCTGGGAGCTCTCCCCCTGCGGCCTCCCCCCCCCAGCCCTTTGTGGATCGTCTTGGGGGAGCGAGGAGACCCGCCTTAGCCCCTACTCTGTCGCAGCGGCGGCCTGGGGAGGGGGGGAGGTTCTCAGGTTACAGAAGGGGCCCAAGTGGCTTTTCCAGGGTCACCGAGGGTCCGAGGCGGGCCCTGAACTCGGCACCCCGGAGTCTCGTCTGTGACAGGGAGCTCACTACCTTTCCTAGCCATGCAGGCCGCTGCTGGACAGCTCCCTCTGTCAGCAAGTTCCTCTGGCCTTCTTGCCTTTACCCCTGCTTGTGTCAGCTACACCGGACCCCTTTCGCCCGCCCCCCCGATCTCTCCTAGGCCCGCTGTGAGCCCCGCAGAGATCGGGGGGGGGGGGTCCCCTGCTCAGCCTCCCAGAACAGCTCGAGCTGCAGTGCAGGATCCGGGCGGAATCACCGCCCTCCCCTCCTCCCGCGCCCCCTCCCCCTTCCCCGGCTGGCCCCGCTCGGCTCCGGGGAGAGCGTCCGGGGCTCCGCGGGGGCACGGGGCGCGGCGGGCGGCTCCGCGAGGGGCGGACGTGTCACCCGGTGCCTGTCTGTTTGCACTAGCCGGGAGCCTCGCAGCCGAGTCGCCGGCGATCTGCCCAATGGAGCGGGGGCATTAGGAGCCGTGGCCAGCGAGCTCTCCCTCCCCTGCTGGGGGAGGGGAGAAGAAGGCGCAGAGGCGAGGAGGGAGAGACTTAGCCCTCCGTCCGATGATGTGTCAGTCCAGCACCTTGCAGGGAGCAGAGCTGCACAAGGGGAAATGGTGAGATGCTCGCGAGCTTTATCTAACCCTCCTCCCTCTTGCTACAACCTCCACAAAGTTAAAATTCATGTCCGGAGGCCGCGCGCGGGGACCGGGGAGCAGCGGCCCCCACGGCCGGAGGGGCTCGGCCCGCTGGCCCTGGCCGGGGGCGCACCCAGTAGGAGAGCCCGGTTCAGGTACCGTCGGGTGTTTCTGCACGGGGAGAGGGGGCAGGGGGGCGGGGGGCGGCCGCCAAGCCCTTAGAGCTCCCGGGCCGCCCCTTCTCCGCCTCGGAGGGGACCCTTCCCTCTCCCCCTCCCCAACCTTGTGCCCTGGGAAAGGAGCCCAGAAGGGGAAGAATGCGGAGCTGTGGGAAGGGGGGCTCGGGAGCAGGTTGCCAGGATGCGGCTCTGCAGGGATTGGTCCGTTATCCTCCGCAGTGAGAGGGGGGAGGGAGGAGGCCGCGGGAGCCTCGGAGCTGCCAGGCGTCCCCCAGATCCGCGGCAGCCGGGGAAGGCCCCGGGGAAGGGGGGGCTGGGGCAGCCTTCCCTCTGCTGACTCTGCAGTCAGCCCCGGACCGATTTTCCTTCTTGGAGCCGGTCCAATCCCTGAGTCGGCGAGCCCGGGCTCCCCGCGGGAAGCGGAGCCTCGTTTCCTGGGGTTCTCTCAGAAGCTCCCGGCCGGTCCCTCATCCCTGATAGATGCGGCGCCCGAGGGCAGAGCGGGGAGGCCCGGGGCGCTCTCCCCTCGCAGCCGCGGGGCCTCCGGGAGCCCCTGCTCGTCCCGGGCCAGACTTCGGGCCCCGGGCGCGTTTTAAAGCTGCACGGCCCCGGCTGCCCCACAGTCCGGGGAGAGGAGCAGCCCAGCCCTAATCTCTGGGGATGACTCCCTGCGGAGGACACGGAGCTCAGAGAAGCGGGCTTGCTTCCGGCCGGCAGCGCCAGGGACTGTACCGGGCGCCTTGGGGGGGGGGCGGCGCAGGCCAGCAGCCCCCCCACAGGCTGGATAGCCCGGGGTCAGGAAGGGAGGCCACGGGCTCCTGGAGGGGGAGGGAGCGGCTGGGGTAACTAACCCCTTTGTGCTTGGAGCTCCGTACCTGCGCCTTCCCCGCTGCCGATGGGGCTTGGGCGGGGCCTCGTTGTCAGGGGCCGTGAGCCTGCAGCGGTTTTCCAAGGGAAAGCTGGATGCTCCGGCTGGGCCGCCCCGAGGGCAGGGGGCACAGGGGGGCGGGGCAGTCCCTCTCGGAGGCCCCCTCCCCACTCGGGCCTGGCTCCGGAGCAGCCCGCGGGCGGCGCCTTCATCTGTGTCCCTGTATGTGATCCACAGGTTGCAGTTCCCCCAGCTGGCCCTGAGGCGGAGGTTGGGCCAGCTCAGCTGCATGTCTAGGCCGGCTCTGAAACTCCGCTCCTGGCCTCTCACAATCCTCTATTACCTGCTGCCTTTCGGTGCCCTTAAGCCTCTGAGCAGGGTAGGATGGAGGCCCGTGAGCAGGGTAAGTGGGGGCCGGGCGGGGGAGGGGCAGGAGTGTGTGCGCGTCCCCCAGGGGACCGGGACAGCGCCAGCCCAGAGCAGCCGCCAAAGCCACGCGACCCTCCGTGGCCGGGGCCCCTCCCCTTGTGACCTGCCTCCTCCCTCCCCCGGCCGCCGGGACCCTCGGTAGCAGACGAGACTGTGGGGCCGGTGTCCGGGCTCTTCCTTCTCCTTCCTTGCTGCTCCTGGGCCCCGCCCGCGGGGCCGGGGACGTAGCACGTGGGTCCTTCCTCTCGTTCCCTTTCCCGCTGGACGAGACCGGAAACGGGCCCGGGGTCACTGGGACACGTGGCAAAGGCTTCGGGACCGAGGGGGGAGACGAGGACCCCGGCGTGGAGGACCCGCCTCCTCTGGCACCTCTGAGGGAAATGGCCCTCCCAGAGCGCCGTCCCGGGGCCGACCCTGCGCTCGGCGCCTCCTCAGAATCAGACGTTGCCCCCGAGCCCGGCGGGGCTTAGTGGGGAGACCTCCGAGCAAGGGCGTAGATGTCGAGGGGCCGCGGGCTCGGCTCTTCCTTCGGGCTCTCGGTCCTTGGGCTCCGGCTCCAACCTCTGTCCTCACATCTTGGAGAGACCCAGGAGGTCCCTGGGTCTGAGCCCATTTTCCAGAGGCCACGCAGAGATCCTGCTGTATCCACATCACAAAACTTGGGGAGGTGGGGCCGTCCCCGCGCTTAGACATCAGACTGAAAGTCGGGGGGGGGGGGGGCCGGGGAGGGGGCCTGCGGCTGCCCCGCAACTGACCCCGGCCCCGCCGCCCGCTGGTGTGATTGCAGGTGGCCCTGTACAAGTCTGTGCCCACGCGGCTGCTGTCGCGAGCCTGGGGGCGGCTGAACCAGGTGGAGCTGCCCACCTGGCTGCGGAAGCCTGTGTACAGCCTGTACATCTGGACCTTCGGGGTGAACATGAAGGAGGCGGCCGTGGAGGACCTGGACCACTACAGGAACCTGAGCGAGTTCTTCAGCCGCAAGCTGAAGCCGCAGGCCCGGCCCGTGTGCGGCCTGCACAGCGTGGTGAGGCCGGGGGCGCGGGGGCCCCAGGGACGGGGGGGAGGGGGGCCTCCCCGGGGAGCTCAGAAGTCGGCTCGGGGGCGGAGAGGGCCGAGGTCAAGGCCATCCGGGGTCACCGAGCTGGTTCCATCCAGATCAGCCCGTCTGACGGCAAGATCCTCAACTTCGGCCAAGTTCAGAACTGCGAGGTGGAGCAGGTGAAGGGGGTCACCTACTCCCTGGAGTCCTTCCTGGGCCCGCGGGCCCCCGCGGACGACCTGCCCTTCAGCAGGAACAGGAACGGCAACGGCGGCGGCAACGGCAGCAACAATGGCGGCGGCAACAGCAGTGGCAACCTTGGCGGCAGTAATGGCAACGGGGGCCAGGGTGAGTCAGCCGGGGCCTTCTGGGGCAGGGCAAGGAGGCCTTGGGTCGGGGGGGGCCTGGATTCAGATCCAGCCTCCCATAAGGCATCGCTGGTGCCCCCCGCAGCTCCCCCGCCCGTCTGCCCCCATTTCAGCTGTAAAAGGGGCTGCTGAGAGCGCTCCTCTGAGGGCTGTTGGGCCCCCGGGGCCGGCTCCTCCTTAGGGAGCTCAGGCTGCAGATGAGGCCGAGAGGGGCCCAGAAGGGCCGCGGAGCAGAGCCCGTCATTGGCCCCCGGGTCTGGCCCCGGCTGCTCCGTTACGCGCCAGCCAGGTGCTAGGGAAGGGGATAGCAGGGAGCCCGGTGGCATCGAATGCCGACTCCTGCCCCCTCCTGGAGCTGCAATCCAGTCGTTTTCCAGCTGTTTCCCTGTGACCCCACTGGGGGTTTCTCAGTAGAAATGCTGGAGGGGGTGGCCCTTTCCTTCTTCAGCCCATTTGACAGATGAGGAAACTGAGAAAAGCAGGGCTGGGGAGTGGCCGAGGCTGCATTTGACTCCAGGCTTGACGCGATTCACTGAGCCACCAGAAGTCAGTCGGGGGCGTCGGGCATCTTTACGGGGAAGCCCCGGCTCAGCTCTCGGCTCTCAGCTGGGACTTTGGGCCCAGGTTGGCTCTTTGGGCATGAGTTCTGACCTGCCAGGACATGCAGACCGGTCCGGGGGGGCTCTGGGGGCCACGGCCGTGCTGGCTCGGCCACACAGCGGAAGTCGGAGCGGGCCCGGGGCCTCCTGGGCAGTGCCCACCTGGGGCCTGACGCTCCGTCGTCCTTTCAGCTGGCACAGCCACGGCGCGCGGCTCCTTCCAGAACCAGCTGGTCACCAAGGAGGGCAACGAGCTCTACCACTGTGTCATCTACCTGGCCCCCGGCGACTACCACTGCTTCCACTCGCCCACCGACTGGAGGGTGGCCCACCGGCGCCATTTCCCAGGTAGGGCGGGCTCTGCCCCGGGGGGGGGGGCCTCCTCCTGGGGACACGGCAACAACGGGCCGGAGGCCGCAGCGCCCACCCTCCCCCTCCCCCCCAGGCTCCCTGATGTCGGTGAATCCCGGCGTCGCGCGCTGGATCAAGGAGCTCTTCTGCCACAACGAGAGGGTGGTCCTGACGGGGGACTGGAAGCACGGCTTCTTCTCCCTCACCGCCGTGGGGGCCACCAACGTGGGCTCCATCCGCATCTACTTCGACAGGGTGAGTCGGCCGGAGCCGCGCTCTGGGGGGGGAGGGGCCGCGGGCACTGGGTCTGCCTCGAGGCCTGGTCTCGGCTGGTCCAGAGGGGGTCCTGGGGGGCGGCCGGGAGGCGGAAGGTGGGGCCTGGGCGTTCCAGCTCCGCAGGGCGGGCCTTTGTCGGAACCGTAGGATAGCGTGTGGGAAGGTCCGGGCAGGACGGGGGGGCCCCACAGATCGTGGTGGCGAGAGCCAGGCTTGGTGAAGGGTGCGGGGAGGGGGGAGCGGGGAGCGCCCGGCCCCATTGGCAGGTCACGGTCAGACCCCCAGGTACCTTCTGCTCTCATAAAAAGGAGTAAGCAGTAGTTAGGGAGTGAGGGGTGGATCCCGGTGGATCCCAAGCTCACCCACATCAAACGATATTAATTCAGGAAAGCCGCGGGCACTGGGAAGGAGGAGCCGGAGAGGGAGAAAAGCCGAGGGCGGGGGCGGGGATAAAGGGCAGCGCCGGGGTTCGGAAAGCACTTGACAAATAGCATCTCAGTGGGTCCTGAGGAGGAAATGGGGGCAGGGTCCCACACCTTGGCGACCCCGTGACCCGCTCCTTGTCCCCCTCCAGGACCTCCACACCAACAGCCCCAGGTACAGCAAGGGCTCCTACAATGACTTCAGCTTCGTCACGCACAGCAACAAGGAGGGCATCCCCATGAGGAAGGGGGAGCACCTGGGGGAGTTCAACCTGGGCTCCACCATCGTCCTCATCTTCGAGGCCCCCAAGGACTTCAACTTCCACCTGAAGCCGGGCCAGAAGATCCGCTTTGGGGAGGCCCTGGGCTCCCTCTAGGCCGGCCCCTCCGCCCCAGGCGGATGCGACCCGGGAGACCCTGTAGGTCCGCGGGAAGGCCGAGGCTTCGGACTGCGCCGGGAGCCGCCCGAGCCCAGCCGTGGGGAGCTCCGGGGGCCTGGCTGCGCGTGGACAGGCTCGGGGCGCCCCCAACTCCAGCCTCTGAGGAGGCAGGGAGGCAGCCTTAGCCCTGCTCTCTGCCCCACGGCCGGGCGGGCCCGGGAGCTCGGGTGGATTTCTGGGTTCTGCGCCGATGTCCGGGACCGGCAGTGCTGGGTCTGGCCCGCGTCGGTTCCGTGGGTGACGGTTTTCTTTCGAAGGCGGTCGACGTTTTCATTCTCTTTCCGTTAGTGACCATCGTGGGCTGCGGCCCGTGTCTTAGCCTCCTCCCAATGAAGCCTCCCACAATCTCCTGGATCTTTTCAGGCCTTAATCCCTGCTCCCCCACATCCTCCGGGAACCCAGATCTCCCCCTTCCCCCCCCCGGGCCCCGGGAGAGGCTGCTTGCTGGTGCACGGGGTGAGATGCTTCGGCATTGACTGTGGACCAAGAGTCAGCTCCTTGAGCCGCCCCTGGGGCCGATTGTTGTTTGTTTTGTTTCTTTAAATTTACTTTTTTTGGAAATGTTGGGGGGGGGGCCAATCTTCCCTTGCACTGACTCCTGGGAACTTCTCTGTTGCCAACGTTTGTGTGCCTGGGAGACGGGCGGCTGTGCACGAGAACCCCGCCCCGGCCTCTAAAGCAGCGGCCTTCTTGGCCTTAGGACAGCGAAGGGAGGGCGGCCGAACCACGAGCGAGCGGGTGTCCAAGGGAGCCCAGGCGGCCCGGCCAGGAGAACGCGGCCCACCCCAGCGCTTAGTGCAGACGGGCAGGGTTTCTCCAAGCCCACTCGAGTCGGTGGGAGTGACGCCCCCTGCCCCCAGCCGGCGGCTCCGGGGAGCAGCTGTTTGCTACTTGAAAAGGGCCCAGAGGCCACCCTGGGAGTGGGGGGTCAGGAAGGTCGCCGCTCTTGGGGGAAGGGGTGCCGTCACTCTGTACTGGGGAGGGGGCTTGGGGATGCTGTGAATTTCTCCTGCCAGGAGAATCCATTGACTCTTCCACTGTATCAGTAGCACAGTATTTTTGTACGTCAGCCGAGACCGGGGAACAGGCGCTCATTTAATTGCAAACATTTTCCAATAAAAAAGATTACATTGCAAACAGCTCGCTGTGGGCCCCTCTCTTTCACCGTCCCCCCAGATCTGGCCAGTGCGACAAATGGGGTGTGTCTGTCCGTCCGCAGGCGGGGAGGGGAAAGGGAGAGCGCGGGCCCCTGGAGCTACAAGATGGTGGCCCTCAGGAGCCGGATGCGGGCCAGGTAGCCCTGCACCTGCTGCCGCTGGGCTCGCAGCTCCTCCGTCAGGCGGCCGATCTGCTCCTCCGCCTGCAAAGAGGAAGAGGAGGAGCTGGGCCCCGGCCCCCAGGTCCCGCCGCCCTCTCCCCTCTGCTGGCCCCGGCCCGGGTCCGAGCGTACCTGCTGAAGCTCCAGCCGAACCTGCAGTCCTGCCGCCGCCTCCTCGGGCCGGGGGTCCCCCACGCTCAGCTCCAGCCACTCCCTGAGGCTGCTCGCCTGTCTCTGCCAGGACCTGGCGGCCACCAGAGAGAGAGAGATGCAGAGCCTGGGAAAGGAAAGCCTTCCTCTCCAAGGACTCGGGGACTCCTTCTGTCCCCCAAGAATCCAGCCCCCATGGAGGAGGGGGTGCTCTGCATCTCCCAGAAAGCAGTCGGGGCCTGCGGGGGACAGCTCTGAGTTCTCACAGGCCTCCCCCTGCTGCTCTCAGCTCCCAAGGGGATTCAGCCCAGAGAACCCGTACTGAGAGGCGGGAGTCCGATGCCCACTTTCCAGATGAGCACATGGGATCGGGGCGGGGGGGGGGGGGGAGGAGTGGCTGCATCCAAACCCGACCCCCCTCATCTCTGGGCTTCCAGAGGCAGCTGGGAGGGAGACCCTGCCGAGCCCCAGCCGCCACCGCGGATGACGGCAAATCCGAAATGGGGCAAGTGCGCCGGGGGGTACGGGAGCATGAGGGGACTCTGGGGGCAGCGCTGGCAAGGGATGGCACCTGGGGGAGCTGCCCATTCTCTACAAAGTAGTCTTGAAAACTGGGAAGGAAACCCCTCCCAGAATCCTTTTGGGGGACCAACGAGAGCCCTATTATCTTAACCACAGCAGACCGGCCAATATCGGGAATGAATACTGACCCCCAAATCTTGCCAAATTATCACCAAATAAACCTTTTGTCCTGACTGAAAGGGACGGCAAGGATAGTTGGGAAAACAATCAAATTAATCCTAGCATGAGCCAAAAGGTCCCAAACCTCAGGATCCTCTCAACAGATGGAGAAAAAGCCTTTGACCAAGTACGAGCTCCTTTTATGCTAAAATCCTGCCAAGCACAAGCCCAGAAGGACCTTTTTTAATGTCCCCAGAGCATCCCGGCAGTGGGCGCTCTGCAAGCGTTCTAAGTACGGGAGAGAAGCCAGGCCGCCCTCCTCCTCCTCACTCATTTTCTGTCGAGGAAACGTGAGCACAAACGAGAGAAAGGAAGGGGAAGAGGAGCTACAACTCGTGTTTGCCAGTGATCCCGTCCCGTGGAAAACCCCAGGGCGTCATCAGGCCCCAGGACAAATCCTCAAAAGCAGTGACAAACCCGCCCGGGCAGGAAGAGAAACCCATCCCAGGATGGCGCGGAGGGTCCGGCCAGGACGTGCCAGAGGCTGCGGGCTGGTCTGGGCAGAGCCCGTGTGTCCTTGGCCAAGCGGAGGGGGGAGGGCGGGAGGGCTACGGGGGCGCAGCCAAGGGGGAGGGGCAGCGGCGGCTACCGGGGGCCCACCTGAGGCTCTGCTTCTTGGCCCAGTAACTGAGCAGCTTCTCCTGGATCTCCTCGAGCTCAGCCTCAAGCTCTCCGCCGTCTCCCAGGATGCCCAGCGCCCTTCTCCCCGCGTCGGCCCCTGAGGAGGAGAGGGAGGTGCTGAGCCGGCCGGGAGCCCCGCGTTCATTCCCGGCTACCAGGATCCCCGGCCCTTCTCAGGGCTCGGAGCCTGACCAGAGAACCGGGATCCAGGACGCGGGGCCCACCAGGGCTTGTCAGGGACAAGCTGAACCTGTGGCGCCCGAGTGCAAATCCAGCCCCAGAAACCCTCCAGCTGGCGAGGAGCGCGCACGCCGTGGTGGGGGCAGCAGGTGCCGAACCTCGTCCCCTCCCCCGCACTGACAGCCCTTCCATAGTCGGGCCCCTCGGCTGGCGCCACAGCCTTGTGGGAGGGGGAGGGGGCTGAGGGTCCCAGTGCCCCCTCGGGCAGATCTGGGAGGGCCTGTGAGGAGGCTGCGCTGGGACCCTCCCGCCCAGGTCCGGCCTCTCTGCCTCCAGGTCCGTGCAGCCCGGGTGTCCCGGGGGTTCCCGCGTGAGGAACCAGGCCAGGGGAGGCCCGTGGCCGCCGCTCCCCGCTCCCCCAGCCCCGGGCCTCCGTCGTGTCCCAGAGCACCGCCTACCTGCGGCTCCCGGGCCGGGCTTCCCCTTGCTCCCCAGCGAGGCCTCCAGGGGAAGCTGGGCGCCGCCAGGCTGGACGCGGCCGGTCGTGGCGAGAGCGGTCGCAGGCTCCTGAGCGCCCGGCTCGGAGGGAGCCACGGCAACGGCGCGCTGCAAGGAAAGCAACGGGGTGACTCCCTCCCTGCGCGCTGGGGCCGGCCGGGCCGGGGGCAGGGTGTCCGGGAGCAGCCGAGAGCCCCCGCCTCCGGCCCTGACAAACCGGCATCAACAGTCTGTTCCCGAGGCCCGGGGCCCCGACCTGCCTCCTTCCCATGAGAGGCCACGGACAGGCCACGTCCCTCCACACCACGTCCACCTGGGGACGCACAACTGGCCAGTCCGGGAGCCCTCGGCCGGTGACTGCATGGACCCAAGCAGTGGCCGCGGGCCGGGGGAGAAGGGGAAGAGGCCGAAGAGAGGCCCAGGACGGGGATGGCCCAAGGGAGGCCCAGGACGGGGATGGTCGAAGGGAGGCCCAGGACGGGGATGGTCGAAGGGAGGCCCAGGACGGGGATGGCCGAAGGGCCACAGCCGCTCTCGGGGGAGCAACGAACCCTCACGGCTCCTGTGTAATTACTCCCCAGCATCCGCCCGTGGCTGGTTCTTTCTTTCGGAAAAGTGCGCGCTCGGGGCCCAGCCCATCCAGAGGACAAAGGGAGCCTCCCACAACTCACCCTGTCCCGAGGGTCTGGGTCACCTTCCACGGAGCAGGGGGGCGGCGGGGCAGCCTCAGCGTGGAGGGGCCCACGGGCAGGAGCCTCCGTGCAGGTCCTGCCGCCGGGTCCCGCTGCCAGCAGAGAGGCGGAGGGGCCGGGCGGGGCAGAGAGCAGGGGCCTGAGACAGGGACAGCCAGTCAGCCACAGACTATCACAGAAAGCAGACTGAGCGCCAGGGCGGCCGCCCTTACCCGAAGGAGTCCCCAGCGTAACTTGCTTGGAAACCCCGGAGAAAGGGGCCCCGGCGCTTCTCAGGGCGGCCCCTCCACTTGGGGACCAACCACACTGGGCTCGAGGCAGTGCCCATGGGGGGGGGGGAGTCGCAGCCCTCCCCCTCCCCCAGCGCTCCTGGGGAAGCATGAGCCCGGGACCAGGCAGAGAAAGCCTCTCCCCTCCTCACCAGGGCAGGCCCCCACGTGACACCTTCCAGCTTATGGTTCCCTCCCTCCAAGGAGACGCCTCCTGACCCGGGAACGGCACCGCTGGGCCGTGACCCAGAGAGGTCAAAGACGAGGGCGAAGGATCCATTACGGGGGTGGTAAAGAACGGGACCCTGAGGGGACGCCCACCGACGGGGGATGGGACCTGGCTGGGCAGTATGAGGGGCGGGCAGATTTCCGAAAAAATCCAGGACGACTCGGAACAACTGAGGCAAAGTGAAGGGACAGAGCCAGGAGAACCCGCGTGAGTGAGGGCCGGGAATGGCTCCGGGACGAGAGCGGGACAGTGACCCCAGACAGCCCCGAGGCGGCCATGACGGCCAGTGCTGCCGAGGGAACCGGGCAGTCGGAGGGCCCTTCAAGCCCTTGTCAGCTTCTGACCTCCCTCGGTTTCCCATGTGGTTTTCTTTTGCAACGTGGCACCTACGGAAAGCTTTTGCTCGCGCTCAAACCGCTCGCCAACTTGACTTTTAAGGAACTCAACTCTTTTTTTACACGTAATTAGGGAATATTTTTAAAATAAATAAAAATCTGTTTTTAAAATAGGGGAGGCAGAAAATGGAAGTTGATCCTCCGGCCAGAGCCCGATAGGAGGCGGGAAGAGCAGGCTCTCGGCTCCCACTTCCCTCCGTGTCGTCCCAAAGCGGAAACAAAACCCAAGGGCTTCCTGAGGCCTCCTGGGGAGTGACAAGGGCGGCGGCGGCGCCGAGAGGGGCACAAAGGGCTCCGCGACACCTGAGAAGCAAGCGCTGCTAATTCCCATTTCACAGATTGAGGGGTTGAGACCTGGCACACAGCTGGTGCTTAATAAATGCTTGGTTTTTGTTGTTTTTTGAGATAACTGGGGCTTGCCCAGGGCCACATTTGAATTCAGGTCTTCCTGAAGACCTGGCAATCAAGGCTGGCAATCTATCCCCTGGGCCACATGGCTGCCCATCAATGCTTGTTGATGGACTGATAACCCTTGACCTCCGCCAGGGAGGTCAGCGGGAATGGATTCAACCGGCCGGTCAGAAGCTAAATCCCAGACAGCGCACCCCGGGCGACAGTGCCGCTCTCTCCTGCACGCCCGGGCCGTCTGCGGGGATCTGAGGTGAAGGCTGCTCTCCCCGGCCCCCCGCGCCCCCGGCCTGGCCACGCTGAGGGCGGCAGGGGCCAACGCGGCCCCGAGTGAGATGCAGGCGTGGAGAGGGAAGCCCAGCAGGCACCGTGGGCAGCCAGGCTGCACTGACCCTTCTGCCCTGCCCTGCCCCGGGTGCCCAGAGGGAGAGCCTCCCCCCCCCCCCGAGGGGGCTCAGTGTCCGCACCTGCACCCAGACTCCAGGCGCCCAGCCAAGCCGTCCCTCTCCAGAGAGTCCAGGAGGAAGCTGGGACAACGGGGCGGCTTTCTCACAGCCCGCATGGCGTTCCTGGGGGGAGACGGACGGAGAGATCACCCGGCGGCCCCTGGCCCGAGCTTGCTGGCCCTGGGTGGGCCGCCGGCGGCACGATCCTGTCCAAAGGGAGCGGCTCCTCCTCCTCTCCAGGGCCTGTCCCCTCTGCCTTCCATCCCCGCCTTCTCCAGGAAGCCCCCTCCCTTTGCCCACCTGCTCCCCCGTTAGACCGTGAGCGGCCCTCGGTGCCACGCCGGTGCACAGTAGGCAGCCGTGGCAGCTGCAGAGTCCCCAGGCCCGTGGGGGCCGGACCCTGGAGGGTCAGGGGCTCCCAAAGCGGGAAGGGGCAAAGGGGAAATAATGGGGGAAAAGCCACGTTCAACCTTCCCCGCTTGGCAGCGCCCGCCCGGACTTAATGCACGAAGACTTGTCCTGTCTGAACTCGGGGGCGGCTGGGACAGGGCCAAGGTCACCGTGTGGAGGGCGGGGGGGAGGGGGGCCACGCTGGAGCCAGCTCACAGGGTACCAACGGCACCTGCCCGGCACATGGCGGGCACCTGGCCAGGAGAGGGGGGGCCCCCGTGCCCTGGGGGTGCTCAGGCAGGAGACAAATGCTCTGGGTGGGGGAGGGCACACGGCACTTACAGGTCAGGGAGCTGGGGGTCTCCAGAAGCCAACTGCAGGGGCCAGCCCCAATACTTGCGGGGCCCCCGGGGAGCTTCTGACCGCTCCGCGTCCGGGGCAGCTTCCCCGGCAGCACCGGGGGGGGCAGCGGCGGGGGGGACCTCGAAGGTCACCCTCTTCCGGGAAGCGGCCCCCCGAGAGTCCTTGGCCAAGGCTTTGTGCTTCCAGCGCGTGGCGCAGCGCCGGACCACCCGCTGCAGGTTGAAGGCCACCTGCAGGACACACACGGGGCCCTGAGGCTAGAGCGGGCCCCGGGGGCCCCTCGCAGGGCGAGCCCTTAGCGATCCCCCACGCCCGGCCCCCCCCCAGCCAAGCGGGCGCCCTGCCAGTCACCTGGGCCTGCTGCCGGGCGTGGAGGCGCCCGCGGAAGCTCTTCATGCCGGCCGTGAACCTCAGGAGGCGCGTGACGCCCTCGTGAACCAGGCCGCCGTGGTAGGCCAGCACCGCGCGCTCCAGCCGGGCCTTCTTCCTCCTCCGCTCCAGCACGAACCCCAGCCACGCGTCCCAGACCTTGGAGAGGGGCGGCCGCCTGAGCGCAGCGCGAAGGGCCCGAGGGGGGGCGCTGAGGGGGGGCCC
Organism: Antechinus flavipes; assembly: GCF_016432865.1. Classification (NCBI taxonomy): domain Eukaryota; kingdom Metazoa; phylum Chordata; class Mammalia; order Dasyuromorphia; family Dasyuridae; genus Antechinus; species Antechinus flavipes. The sequence goes on along the minus strand of NC_067398.1, from coordinate 716,749,370 downwards.
TGGTTACCCAGGTGTGGGGGGCACTTCCAGGAGACTTGGGGAAGAGCGGGAGCTGTGGGACGGGCGGGGGCCCCGGCGACTCCCCTCTACCTCAGAGTTGCTCCCTGGGGTCTGACGGTTCTCGCACAACACGACGAATGGGGAGCCCCGGGTCCGACCCACCTCAGAGTCTTGCTGTCTTGGGGAGAGGGAGGGGGAGGGGAGGGAGTGGGCGGGGGGGACACCCACCTTTCCCTGCAGCGTGAAGGACCAGAACCAGAGGGCTCGAACCGTGGCCTGCTGCTCCTGCCGCCTCTCCCCGAGCTGCGGGCCAAGGCCAAGGGTCAGACTGCCAGCCGCAGGCCGGGGAGGAGGGGGGAGGGGGGCAGAGGCAAGGAGACCCCCGAGAGCCCGGCCGCACGCTGAGAAGGGGCTGCCAGCGGGAGGCCCCAGGCCAGCGAGGCAGGGGCGCCGGCCCCAAGCTCTCTCCCGTGGGCGCTGGCGCCCGGGACCCCCCCCTGGCAGGGGCTCGGAGGCCCGTGGTTAGGGGCGAGGGCGCAGGCGTCGCACCTGGTGCTTCCACGTGGAGAAGCAGCTGCGGCAAAGTCTCCGAGCTTCCAGCCGGGCGGCCAGTCTCTGCAGGAGCTGCGGGGAGAGCGACAGGGGCTGGCTCCGGGCAGGGGCCCCCCAAGGGCTCGGGCAGCCGGAGGGAGCGCTGGCCCTGCCCGGAGCCCGGGGGCCGCCCCAGCAGCCGCTCACCTTCTTGCGGACGCACTGGGCGTGGTACGCCCTCCAGCGGGCCCAGGCGGCCCTGAGCAGCCTCGCGCCGTGGTGCCGGGCGGCCCGCTGCAGCCGGAGCCTCTGCTGGGAAGCGCCCCGGGCCCGTTCCCGCCAGCGCTGAAACAAGACTCGAAGGCGACCTGGAGCGGCCAGAGGCAGGTGAGGGAGGGAGGGCCCCGCGCGGCCCAGGGGCCCAGGAGACGGAGCCGCCCTCGGGGGCCGCGCCCGCCCCCCTCCCGCCACCCCAGCAGACCCCTCCCGGCCCCTCACCTCGCCCCAGCTGCCTCCTGGCCTCGCTGAGGGCCGTGGCCTCCTGCTGCCGCGTGTGGGCCCTCAGGAACGCCGTGTCCCTCCAACGGACGAACACCTGCGGGACAGGAAGGCGGCCGGTGGAGGCTGGCAAACCCATCCCCCCACGCACTGGTGCCCTAGCCAGGGGCTGATCCCTGGGGGCACAAACACAGCCTTGCCCTCGGAGGGTTCCAGAGCCAGAGGTCGAGGAGAAAGGCGCGAGCAGATGGGCCCAGGAGGGCAGCGACGGGGAGCTTTCTGGGCACGGCGGGCAGCCCGGGCAAAGGCAAGGAGGCGAGAGAGTGTGACCAGGATGCATGTGGGCAAGCAGGCTGCAGACTACGCCAAGGGGCCCAAAATGGCGGCCAGGGGTCGGAGGCACATTGGCCAAAGCTTTCATCCCACAGGGTCAAGGACTCTGCCAAGCGCGGGGAATACAGAAGGAAAACCTGAGACGTCCCGGGCTCTTAGGGACTTCACAGCCCGCTGTGGAAAGACACAAGGAAGCTGAGCCCCAAGGTGCCGAGGCTAGCCCAATTCTGAACCAGAGACACAACAGAAGCTGAGCCCTGAGATACCTAGGCTAGCCCGATTCTGAACCAGAGACATAAGGGAAGCTGAACCCCAAGGTGCTGAGGCTAGCCCGATTCTAAGCCAGAGACATAAGGAAAGCTGAACCCCAAGGTGCCGAGGCTAGCCCAATTCTGAACCAGAGACACAACAGAAGCTGAGCCCTGAGATACCTAGGCTAGCCTGATTCTGAGCCAGAGACATAAGGGAAGCTGAGCCCCAAGGTGCTGAGGCTAGCCCGATTCTGAGCCAGAGACATAAGGGAAGCCGAGCCCCAAGGTGCTGAGGCTAGCCCGATTCTGAGCCAGAGACATAAGGGAAGCCGAACCCCAAGGTGCTGAGGCTAGCCCGATTCTAAGCCAGAGACATAAGGGAAGCTGAACCCCAAGGTGCTGAGGCTAGCCCAATTCTAAGCCAGAGACATAAGGGAAGCTGAACCCCAAGGTGCCGAGGCTAGCCCAATTCTGAACCAGAGACACAACAGAAGCTGAGCCCTGAGATACCTAGGCTAGCCCGATTCTGAACCAGAGACATAAGGAAAGCTGAGCCCTGAGATACCGAGGCTAGCCCGATTCTGAGCCAGAGACATAAGGGAAGCTGAACTCCAAGGTGCCGAAGCTAGCCCCAATTCTGGGCTGTACATGGCAGGGACTTGAGCTTCTGAGGAACAGAGTCTTAACTGGGACAGGCTGCAGCAGTCCGGGTCCCGGGGAGAGGGGGATGGAGGCCAGATGTGGAAGGACAAATGACAAAGTCCGGCAGCTGACTGGACAGGGAGAGGGAAAAGGGTCTCTGAGGTGCCAGGATGTGGGTCCCACATGGCGGGGAGGGTCTTCTGGACATGTCGTGAGCTTCAGTAGCTCTGGGCCACCCAGGCCGAAGGGACCACTGGGAGGGCAAGGATGAGGATGGAGCAAAGGGCACCGGCTGTGACGGTCGCAGGGCTCTGGGGAGGCTGTGGGGCTGAAGGCCAAGACCAAGGGACAGGGAGGCGGAGGACAGCAGAGAGGTCTGTGGGCAGCAGCAGGAACCTTCCAGGGCCCAAGTAAAGGCTCAGAGGAGGAAGCCTGGGGGCAGCGAGAGATGCCGGAGACCCCGGAACAAGTGCACAGAGGCCAGGGCACCTGCAGCCTCCCCAGGATGGTTCCAAGGGAGGGCGGACCCCCACCGCCTTCTGAACGGGGAGCACCGTTCCAGCAATGGCCAGACTCTCCATGGCTTGTTGTCATTTTCTTCTCCAGCTGCTTTACAGATGGGGAAACTGAGGCACACAGGGTTAAGATGTACCCAGAATCACCCAAATGTCCCGCCCACTGGGGGCAAGAACTCCCTGGGACAAAAACTGCCAGGAAAACCGAAAATCCACCTGGCAGAAACAAGGGATGGCTGGCATCTCCCACCCCGGAGAGCTCAAAATGGGGGCATGAGCAGCTGGACAAGGAAGAGAACCCTGAGGAAGGTTCTGAGGAGGCGAGAAGGGAGACTGGGTGCAGAAAAGGCAGAGAAAAAACGCAGTTAAATTACAAGAGAAGCAGGAAATTAGGGGGGATCTTTGCAGCAAGTTCTCCGAGAAAGGCCCGTTTCCAAGGTCCGCAGGACTCTGAGTCAGAGCTAAGAGCGGCCGGTAACTGACCAAGGGATCGCAGGGAGGAAGGGGCATCTTCCAGACCCTCGAACCCGATAATGAGTGAAATGCAAATGGAAACAACTCTGAGGTGCCCCGCCGTGCCATTACCTGGGCCAAGCTGGTGGGATGGGGGAAACCAGGGCAGTGCCACAGCTTCGGGGCCCAGCTCCCAGCAGCCTCCAGAGCCTTCGGGCGACTCAGCGCATGCACCGCTCATAGCCTTTGACCCAGTAACACCGCTGGTTTTACAAACACACAAGCAGGGTGAGGGCACCCCGGCTTCCCCGCTGCCCCCGGCCTCCCCGCTGCCCCCGGCCAGCACACCTTCCGCAGGATGGTCCTCCTGTAGTGCTCCTCGGCCCACAGGATCTTCTGGGCCTCCTCTCTCCGGGCCAAGGCATTTTCCCTCCAAAGGGCCAATGCCCACCTGAGGGCAAGACAGAGAGCAGCTCAATAGGCCTGGCCCTCCCCCTCCTCCTGGTCCTAGCAACCACCTCCGCCTGGCCCTCCACCCCTTCCCAGCCTGGTCCCCTAACCCCCTCGGCCTGGCCCCCCCAAGCCTGTTTTGGGGCGCTCTGGGACAGTGACGTATTAAAAAGCCAGAGAGGCAGCTCCAGCCACATGGGGATGAGGGTCCACAGCCCCCTGCCCCGACATTAGCAGGGACCTCTGCCGCTCGGCCAGACCCCAGCAGGTGCTGGTCCCTGAGCGGCCGCTTCTCCCCACGCCGGACTCTGGGCTGCTTGAGTGCTCCTGAACCCAGCGTGGGGTCAGCAGTGCGGGCGCTGGGGGGCCACAAGCCATTCTCCCAGAGCTCCCAGGGAAGGGCCAGGACCTACCGCAGGTGCTCCCGCTGGTGCCGCTCTTCTCTCTCTGCCACCTGGCCCAGGACCACTTTGACCCTTTCCTGGTAAGTCTGTGAAAAGAAGCCCGGCCTTCACCACCTGGAGCCCGGGTGCCCGCCCCTCCCCAGCCTCACTGCTCCAAGCCCGCTCCTGCGCTGTGGCTGAAGGAGGCCCCGGGGCCCACCCGCCTCATGAACACCCTTCTCTTCCTGGGACGCATCTGGGAGCCTGGGATAAAGGCTCGTCTCTGCCCGAGGGTCTGTGGAGGCCCTGACTGGTGGGAAGCCCCTGGGAGGGGCAGAATGCTCCGGGGGAGGCAGCACAAAGGGGAGCCCCCCAGCCACAGTGCAGGCCCCTCAGGGTTCCTCTGCCCAATCTCCTGGGCCTGGCAGGCCCTCCGCCCTCCTGCCTCATCTCCATTTCTGGCTGCAGGCATCCCTGCCCTTCAGTGTGCCCCAGATAGGGCTCGTGGGCACAGCATCTCTGTCATCAGAACACAGGTGCCCAGAGTTACCGGGTCGGTATCGCCATCATGTGACATGGGGCCGCAAAGAGAGGGCGCTTGAGAGGAAGCGGGCGGCAGGACCCGAGCTCCACTGAGCCCTCACCCCCCGCCTGCTCCAGCTGCCTGGCGGAGGGCAGGCCCGTGGCAGGGGCCCCAGAGCCAGAGGGAGGAAAGCCCCTACCATCCACGCGGCCAAGGCCTTGCGCAGCAGCGTCCGGCGGTAGTGGCGATGGGCGCGGACCGCCTTCTCCCACTTGGCATTCTGCCTGGCGACGTACTAGAGGGACGCGGGGAGGAGAGGGGCCGTGAGTGGGAGGGGCCCGGCAGCCGCGGGCGTGGCCCTCAGGTGCCCCCCCCCCAAGCCGGGCCCTTCTCACCTCCCGCCACCTGCTCCAGGACAGGCGCAGCAGCAGCCCCGCGTGGAACGCTTCCGCTCTCAGCGCCCCGGTGCGCCTGCCGGAGGGAAACGGGGCAGACCTTAGCTCGAACTGGCAGCCTGGGCACAGACCACCGGCTCACCTTGTGCCCTCCCTCCTTGGCTGTGCCCCTCATGGCGCCAGACAGAGTCTGGGGGTCCTGCAGGGCCCGGCTTTGGGTTGCCGGGACCTCGAAAGCCTGACAGACGTCACTCTCAGTAGGACAGGAGAAGGCCAGTGTCGAGGAGTCAAGACCAGAGGCGAGGGGTCAGTGCCAGGGTCGGGAGACAGAGCAGGAGAAAGCCAGAACAGGGAGATTGGGAGGGAGGGCGGGGAGGCAGCCGCAGATCGGGCCGGGTCTGGGCAGGGCTTTGAATGCCACGCAGAGGTTACCCGGGACCTCTGGCCTGAAGGCCGCTTCTGTGTCGGCTGCCACAGGGCAGGAGGGGGGGGATGGGCCGAGCCTGGGGGCTCCAAAGAGGTTGTTTGCCTCTCAGACTCTCGGAGAGTCAGGAGGACCTGGCCCGGTACCAAGCCCGGGGCTGCCCCAGCCTCCCTGCGGAGGAGCCACATTCCCCCTCCCTGGCATTCCGGCCTGCTCCGGCTGTGCTCCCAGGCCCCAACTCTGCCCTCGGGGCCGAGCCCCTTCCTCAGGCAGCCCTTGGCGGGGTCGGGCGCTCCCCACCTCCTGGGCACCGGCTCGCTCCCTGACCTCCTCCAAAGGGGGGCGCCCGCGGGCACCAGCTCCCCCGTCCTCGGTCCTTCCTGCTCTGGCCCCGCCTCGGGCCTGGTCACTGGTTTGGGGCTTTCGCCCCACGTCCATTCTCCCTCGTGAGCTTTAAGCTGACTCTGACCCCCGAGGGCCGTCCCAGCAGCCCCAGCTCCCCAGCCCCGGAAGGCTCGTTGGCCCAGGCTGCCCAAGGGACCGAGAGGTACTTGCTGGTCTTGGAGGGTGCGAAGGTTCTCCTTCCAGATCCGGAACGCCTTCCGCAGCTGCCCGAGGCGGTGATGGGCACAAGCCGCGGCCTGGCCCCTCCTCTCCATGGAAAGCTCGGCCGCCCGCCGGCGCCACGTGAACCAGACGCTCCGGAGCACCCGCCGCTCGGCGTGGAGGATGGCCTGGCACGGAGAGGGACCCGGGGCAAGTGAGGGGGCCCCAAGGAGGGAAAGCCAGCCCGAGCCCTGCTGGGCCCCCCACCCCAACTAACACCCCCCACCCCCACCCTGGGCCCAGACCAGGCAGGAAAAGAAACAGAGGCCCAGGGAGGCCTTGGGACCCCAGGCTGGGAGAGACCAACAGCCCTCAGAGCCCCCGGTCCAGCGCCCTCATTTGCCCCACTAGCAGAGGGAGGCACTGGGGGTCTGCCCAAGAGCACCTTGAGGGCAGGGCCTGCAGCTCTCCTTCCGGCCCCTGCCCAATGGTCCGTCTCCCAGCCCGACCCCATGGCAGCTCCAGCCACGTCTCCTTCGTCCCCAGCACATCCCGGGTGCTCAGACGGAGCTGCAGGGGGAGCTGGGGGACCCGAGTTCAAATCCTGGCCCCAGGCCCACGTCCTCTGAGTGTGGTCTGGACCACACTCTCCAGGTGGCCCTGCAGGGTGAGGGAAGCCCAGCCTCCCTACCTGCTGAGCGGGCATGCGAACGAGCTAAAGAGAGAAGGCCGGAAGGCGATTCGGCTCCAGCTCAGCAGCAGGGCCGCACTCTGCTCTGCCACACAGCCTCAGAGGGCACTGGGCACCCGCTGGCACAGAGGGCACTGTGGGCATCTGCCGGCACAGAGGGCAATGAGTGCCCACCCTCCTCCTGGCACAGAGGGCAATGTGGGAACCTCCTTGGCCTGGCACAGAGAACAGTGTGGTGCCCCCTTCCCCCGGGCACAGAGGGCAGTGTGGGTGCGGCAGGGGCCGATGGGCAAGCTGGGCCTACTGCCCCTGCCACAGGAGGCTACCTACCATTCTCTGGGACAATCGCACTTCTCGCTGAAGGCACATCTTCTGCCACCACGTATCAAAGGCCCATCTCGTCACCGATTCCCTGGGACAAAGAAGAAGGGCGAAAAGGGCCGAAGTTCACCCAGGCACTTTAGGTCGGAGCCCTCGCCAGCTGTGGGCCGCACCCCGCCAGGGGTGAGGGAGGGGGAAGACTCTCCGGGAGACCCCAGCATCCCGGGGACCCACTTCCAGCCGAGTCAGAGGAGGGAGCCCAGCCCCTTCTTCTCACTGGGATCGGGGGTTCCTGACCTCCAGCCTCCCCTGGCTCCTTTCCAGTCACCCCCAGGGCCCCCTTTCAGCACTCCCTGTCCCTTGGTGCCCCAAACCAAACACTAGGTCTTAGGGAAGGCACGGAGGATGGGGTTGCTCAGCTTCCTGTCCCGAGGTTCTGCCACCGGAGCCCTCGGTCACATCTGCCCCCCCCAGTCTCTCCCCCAGCCCCTTCACCCAAAGGAGCTCTTTCTGCCAGGTCACGAACCTTTCAGGACATCTAGAAAACCAGTCACCGCCAACAAGTGGACTCTGCCCTGCCTGCGGGAGGACAGACCTCAGGGATCCCCAGCCTCCCTCTGTGGGGCTCCACTTTCTCCTCCACCAAAGAGGAGGTTGGGGGCCAGATGCCTCTGAGAGCCAGAGAGGTCAAGGGACCGGCCCCAGGGTCCCAGCTAGCCAAGCTCCCGGGGGGGTCTCCCCCTCTGGGACCGATGAGACCGGTGAGAAGGGCCTCCCGGCCTGCTGGAGGGGAGCGCTCAGTAGGACCCTCAGGGGCTGGGAGCCCTTCAGGGAGATACTCTATTAGGTTCACATAAGGCCAGAAGGGGCCAACGCTACCTCAGAAACTCGACTGACCATCGCCCAGCCACTGAGCCCCGGGACACAGAATGCACTGGCCCCTGGGAGCCCCAGCGGGGCGGCCGCCAGCATCTGGCCCCATCGGCCCCTCCGGCCCTCCTTGCCCCAACTACAATCCTGGGCAGCCCAGGAGGGGCCGCGGGGCAGTCTCACCAGAGACACTGGGGAAGGGAAGCAGGACGCGCTTCCAGCGGTTTCCCTGGATGCATCTGGCGAGTCGTGTAGGACAAGAAAACATCTCGCTACGAGCCGAGGGATGGAGGATGGGAGAGAAGCAGGAGACCTGGGCCCCTCCTGGACAAGGACTTCAGGCGACTCATCTAGGAAATAGGGGCAGGACTGGCTGATCTCCGGCCCCCGACAGCTCCTTCCCTGCTCTGACCAGCCAGGCTCAAGGCTCCGAAGGCCCGGCCATCCCCGAACCCGAGCGTGATGCTGCCGTCCATCTGGCTTCAAGCCCCAAAGACACTTCCCAAAGCTTCTTAAGAAATATAGACAACCTAATGTCTGTATCCCAGAGAAGTCATAAAACGGATGATCCCCATGAGAAAGCGAAAGGGACCTCACGAGCAAACACATTTGTGGGGGAACTGAGGGGATGCCGTCAGCGGGGGAACGGCTGGATAACTTATGGTATATGAATGTGATGGAATATCATTGTTCTGTAAGAAACAACCAGCAGGAGGGTTTCAGAGAGGCCTGGAGAGACTGACAGGAACTGACGCTGAGGGAAAGGAGCAGAACCGGGAGATCACTGCACACGACAACAACGAGACTATACGATGATCAATTCTGATGGACGTGGCTCTCTTCAACAAAGAGATGATTCAGGCCAGTCCCAATAGACTCGGGACAGAGAGAGCCGTCTGCCCCAGAGAGAGACTGTGGGGACTGAGTGCAGATCATAACATAGAGTTTTCATTCTTTTTGTTGTTTGTTTGCCTCCCTCCCCCTTTTATAAGTTTTTTCTTTTCTTTTGATTTTTTTTTTTTTTTTGCACAGGATGACAAATGTGGAAATATATTTAGAAGAATACTATATCAGATCGCTTGCTGTCTTGGGGAGGAGGGAAGGGGAGGACAGGAAAAAAAATTGGAACAAGGTTTTGCAAAAGTGAATGCTGAAAACTCTCTTTGTGTGTATCTGGAAAAATAAAATATTACTAAATATACATACACTATACACACACACACACACACACACACACACACACACACATACTAAAAGAAATTTAGAAGACTCTTTTTGATCTGAATTTTTCTTGTGAAGTGTAATAAATGTGGAAATAGGTTTAGAAGAACTGAACAAGTTTAATATATATTGGATACTTCTTGTCCAGGGGAAGAGAGGGAGAAAAATTTGGAACACAAGGTTTTGCAAGGGTGAATGTTGAAAACTATGTTTGCGTGGATTTGGAAAAGAAAAAGCTATTATTTAAAAAATAAAATGAAAAAACTGTTAAAAAAAAAAAAAAGAAAGAAAGAAAGAAAGAAGTTTTGACAACACAGGGAATTTGGCTTCAGACACTTAAACTAATTGTAAGTTCCTGGGCAAGTTACTTAATCCTAAATGCCTTAAAAAAAAAAAAAAGAAAGAAAAGAAAGAAAGAAAAATGTAAACAACAAAGAGGAGGTAGCCATTTTCTTTTCTTCTGTTTTTGTTTTGTTTTGTTTTGTTTTGTTTTTGTTTTTCTAGCTTTAGGATAACCATGCCTGACCCCCAAAGTAGGACCAACTTCAGCAAAAGCACCTACTATCTGAATTCTAAATTCAACACATGGTTTTTATTTTAAGTTGTTTGTGAATTTTAAACAATGGACTAAGACGCTCACAAAAATCAAGAGCATTTCTACAGAGTAAGAACAAAATCCAAGAGGAAATAAAAGAAAGGGATGATCCACTCAAAATAACTACAATGGTCCTGAGGATAATTGGGAATCATGTTATTAAAACATACTCAGCGCAATTACAAGATCCTTCCTGAAGTTTAAATAACTGGAAGAAAATTCAGTGCTCATGGCTGGGCCATGCTAACATAATAAAAATGACAATGCTGCAGAAATTAATTTCCAGATTTGGTGTTTTACTAATTAATATATAATAAGGATACTTTAGGAAGGTAGATAAAATAACAGTAGAAATCACATAAAGGAACAAAGGGCCTAAATGCCAAGAGAAATAATGAACTTTCAAAAGACAGAAATAATGAGGAGACGGTACTTCCAGACCACAAATTGGGAAGTAAATCCTCAAAACCACTTGTTAATGGCTAAAAAATAGAGAAGCAGATCGATGGAAGTCTAGGGTAAGGAAGAATAAAGAATAAAAATAACTCAGTTATTAATAAACCCTAAAATACAAAAGCACACCTGACTTAACAAGAGATGCTGGATAAACTGAAAAGTAGTCGAACAGAAATTAGGTATGGATGAATATCTTACACGATAAAAATCAAAGAGACTGGAAAATGAAAGAAGCTGTCATAAAACATTTCAAAGGGTATGAGAGGACCCTTCTCTGTTTTAGATCGGGTTTGAATTCTTCCCCAAATCAAGGGATAAAGTCTTAGAAAAGAGAAGAATCGACCATTGGAACCAGTGGAATTGGAAATTGAAAATCGTTGGCATGAACAAAATTAATGCAACTTGACAAGCAAGGGAAGTGTTCAACTGGGGGAAGCTATCTCTAAGAGCCAAAATATATAAGAACTCCACTGAAAATATATTAAGACCAACAGTCTTTTTCCAGTAGGTAAAGGGTCAAAGGACATGAAAATGAATTACTCCCAAAAGAAGTGAAAACAAAAGAAATTAAACCACAAATAACAAGAGAATCAAATCAAATCCAAACAAAACGACTCTGAAATTTCACTCTCCACACTCTGCTAGAAAATGTCAGTGTCAGAATTCAAACTCGGAGCCTCTACTCCCAGTATTTTCTCAATGACATCTGTTCAAGTCAGGAAGCCAAATCCAATGAAAATATTAACTATTTTGGATCAATTTATAGGCTTTTTAAAAATCTCTAGGTTTAGTTTGCTTTGTTGGCTTTAAACAGATGTGTGTGTGTGTGTGTGTGTGTGTGTGTGTGTGTGTGTGTATGTATGTATGTATATACACACACATTTGTTTTACTTTATTTTGAACTGATTTTGAAAGTGTTTTTTTCATAAGTTTTGTTTTAGATTTTTTTTCTTTTTGCTGAGGCAGTTGAGGTTAAGTGACTTGCCCAGGGTCACACAGCTAGACAGTGGTTGTAATTATATGAGGCCACATTTGAACTCAGGTCCTCCTGCCTTTCAGGGCTGGTGCTCTTTCCACTGCGCCACCTAGCTGCCCCATTTTAATTTTTTTTTAAAGAAAACTGTACTGATATATTTCATTTTTTGCCAGCATCTCCCTTTCCCCTTCTCCTAATGCAAGTCAGCAAAATTAATCAACATATCAAAAATGCCTGACATTATTTGCAGTACGTCACCCCCTTAAAACAGCAGGGGAAGGGCTTTCTTACATTTTTCTTTGAGGTTGTTTGGGCACCATTTCAGGTCCAATCTGTGGTGCTACTGTTTCCACTTTGTAGTCAGTGCGCCTACTGTTTCCCTGGTCGCATTAGAGACTTTGGATTCATTCACAGAAGACTTCCCAAGCTTCTCCACAGTAACATCTGTTTCTTACAATGCTGGACTAATTCCCTACATTCCAGCCTTCAACCAGAGCCTTCCAGCAGCGGGGCGCCCACTACCCGCCCTGCTCTACGCCCGGATGCCTCTAATTGTTAGGAAGCCAAAACCTGCCCCCCTCCAACTTCGGTCAGTCCAATTCCTGCCTTTTGGGTGCAGTCTCCTCATTTGGCGGCCGGTTAGACATGTATGCACCGTGATTTCGCCAAGAAATGTTCCCTTTTCTGAGCAAAACGTTCCCTGTGGTGATCCCTATGTGGCCCAGTTTAAGCTCCCCTGCCATCCTGGCTGCCCCCCTCAGCCGGGTAAGGGCTTGTCCATGTCTTGCCCAAGATGGGGTCCCTGGAGTTGGTCATGATGCTCCAGATGTGGTCAGCTCAGGACAGAGCCCTGGCCTAAGGTGGTAAGAGGGTCACAAGATGGGGGCTGGAAACCCGGGGCCTGAAAAGGTTGTCACCCCCGGGGATGGCTGAACAAGCTCTGGTGGAAGACTACTGCTCTAGACACGGTGCCGGAGGCCTGCGGGAAACCCTGGGACAGCTTGTATGAGCCAAATCCAAGCGAGCGGAACCGGGCCAGTCTACCGTGATGGCGAGAGCCTGGGAATGACTCGGCTGCCCCGACCAAGACGATGACCCCAGGACAACTAAAGAGACACGAGCGAGGAGCTCGGAGGGCACGCTGGAGAGGGGGGCTCGGAGGGCACGCCGGAGCGGGGGGCTCGGAGGGCACGCCGGAGCGGGCCTTCTCACTTTGCTTTTCTTGGATTTCTTTTGTTTCAACATGCTGATATGAAAATAGCTTTTGCACAACTTCATATGTATAATGGGTGTGTTTCTTCCTTTCTCAAAGGTGGGGAAAAGGAGGGGGAGAATTGGGACCTGAGAAGTCTTTTCAGAAAATATTTTAAGGAGGAAAACAATCCAGGCCCGACATTTGCTGCGGTAGCTGTGACTGTGAACAGCAAACCAATTTTTTCTGAAGCAATAGAGACAGACAGAGAGAAAAAGATAGAGATAGAGACAGAGAGAGAGAAGAAAAGACAGAAAGAGACAAGACACAGAGAAGAAAGGAGACAGAGAAGGAGAGAGAGAGAGAGAAGAAAGGAAACAGAGACAAAGAGACAGAGAGAGAAGAGAGGAGACAGAGACAGACAGAGAACTAACAAGAGGAATCTAAATCCCAGGAAGGGACTCAGACCCACAATGGCCCCAAACGGCTCAGGCTAAGCTGTTGGCTGCTGCTGCAGTCCCGGCTGTGTGATCCTGGACAAGTCTGTCTCAGTTTCCTCCTCTGTAAAATGGGGGTATGACAGCGCCCACCTCCCAGGGCTGTCGTGCCCGGCCCATAGACAAAAGCAGGACCCGCAGCAGGAGAGAACGTAACTTTGGACGACCTGAGAGATCCGGCCGGAGTCCCCAGCCCGGGGGCTGGCCGAGTGGCGAGGCCGAGGTGGGCCTCCACCTGAAGGCCGGACTTTTCAGGTCGCTTGCTTGGCAGTGAGGGTGGCGGAAGGGAGGGAATTGCAAAGACACATAAGTTCTAAAAACAAAGGGTGGCAGAGGTCGGCCTCCGGGGACGGGGCTGCTCCCCGAGGTTCAAAGGGATGCCTGGCAGCCCCGTCCTGTGCTCTGTGACATCCCAGAAGTCCCAGGGGCAGCAGTCACCCTCCCTGGCCCATCCCCCACAGGACCCGACTCTCCCCTGGCTCCTCAGGGCCAAGCCCCTCGGCGCGCGTCCGAATCCTCCGCAGTCCGTGGCCACGACGGGCCTTGACTGCCGCTTCTCGAGCATCCTCTCTGCCAGGCGCCAATCACTGCCCCCCCCCCAGCCTCATCTCCCGGGCCTCCGAAAGCCCGAGTCCTGTCTGATCAGACTCCCAAGCCCCCGAAGAGACGCTGGTCCAGTGCCTGGCACGGGGCTCACGCTGCAGAGAGGGCAATCATCGATGCCCTCGGGCCCTTCCTCGATTCCTGTACCCTACAGAGCTCTACCAGCCCGAGACGAGCATCCCAGGGCTCCACCCCGTGCCGGCACCAGAGCCACGCAGTTTTAAGAGAAAAGCCGGGAAAGCCCGAGTTTTGGGGCCGGCAAACTTGCTGGGAAACGTCCCTGAGGGCTCCTCAGCCGTCAGTCTCGCCCACGTCTCCAAAGCGAGGGCAGAGCTGGCAGGGGGTCGACGCCATGCTCCCTGCTGCTCCCCCGGTCCCGCTCTGGCCGGCACGCTCATTCCCATAAAGGGAAGGCGCCTCGGCAGCCTGGACCGGCCTGCTCCCCGGGCCCAGCCCACGGCAGGAGCCCCCAGACTTTCAGGGCGCACATTCCCGAGGTGAGCGGGGCCCTGGGCTAGACTCACTGGGGCACACAGAGGTCCAAGATGGGGACCCTGCCCCCCTACAGTGCCGGGCAATGCCACGGCACCTTCTGGGAGCCGCCAACTGATCCAAAGCTAAAGCGCTAGAGATGGCGGCTGCGGAGGAAGCTTCCAGAAAAGTGAGCCCTCCTCCAGCACGCTTCGGACCCTCCTCTACCACAAAGGGCCCGAGGGCACCGATGACTGCCCTCTCTGCAGCTGGCAAGCCGTGAACCTTGGTGCCCACTCGAGTTCACCTACCTGTGAAAGCTCGCAGCCTCTGCCCCCCATGCCCGCTGTGCCCGCCGCTGGCAGCTGAAGCTTTTCCAGGCTCCAAAGAGGACGGACAGGCTTCTGGTCCGATAGAAGTGTTCGGCCTTGGCGGACTGCGCCTGAGCAAAAGCAGGGGCCGCGAGAGAAAGGGAAGAGAAGGAAAGTTACCCAGAACTGCCCATCACCAAGCGCCGTGGGAATCCCCGCCCAAATCACAGACAGGAGGAGAGACATGGAAAATGCCCCTCAGCCACACGCGGGCAGGAAGGGCGATGGGGGGGTGACCTGGAGGGGAGAGATCTCGGCCCGGGTGCTCCTGCGCCAGCCCCAGTCTCTCCCTCCAAAGCAGAAGTCGGTCCCCTCCCACCCCCCTCCTGCCATCCTTCACTAACTGGCATCTTCCCTCCCCCGCCGGGGGCCCTCTCCCAGCAAGGTGACCGTCCCCTGCTGCCCAGGAGGCTGCCTCGCTCCCGGCCCTGCCCTTCTCCAATGTGGGTCTGAAGGCGCCCCATGGCACCCCCGCCCCCGTCAATACAACCCTCCATGAGCCGCCCCCCGGCCTCAGGGACCTCCCACCCAGAGACATCATCTCCTGCCTCAAGACCTGTGCGCGGGCTGCCCTGGTGCCCGCAATGCCCCTCTCCGTCCTCTGCCAGGCGGAATCCTTCAGGAGCTTCCCCGAGCCCGGCCCTCCCTCTCCAGCTGCCTCCGTTTCTCCACTTTATTCTACAAGTGCTTCCGGGTGTCTCTTCTCCCACATGAACTGGAAGCTCCCTGTGACGGGGACGATGGGGTTTCTTTGTCCCTGGAGCCCCAGGGCCTTGCCCACGGTGGGCACCTCATCATGCCCAAGGGGGTGCCCCCTGAGCAAGGGCCGGCTCCTGGGGAGGGGGGGGGGTCATGAATGCTGTGAGAGGGCTGCAAACAAACGGGAAGAAGCCCGAGACCCAGGAGGACTTGCAGGAACAGCCCTTGGGGAGGAAGGGAAGGCCGAGGCAGGAGGAGGGGGCGGCTCAGGGGGAGGCCAGGGCCCGTGCTGCCCCTCATGGGGAAACCCACCTTCCTCCTCTTGGAGGAGCCCAGGGGGCCACACGTGACCTATGGGGTTAGACCCAGTACCTCTCTCTACCACAGAACCCAAGGACTCGGGGCCAAAAGTACCCACCCTCGCATCCAAAATGCATGTGGAAAGGGCAGATTCCCCTGCAAGCTGCCCCGCAGGCGCGCCTAGCCTGGTTCCTGACCAGTGCCCAGCCTCCACGAATGGTGCCAGCCTGGGGCACGTGGGCAGCAGAGGGAAAGGCGCTGCTTTTGCCCGTCTAGCCCAGCTCTAGCACCCAGAGTGCTTAATAACGCTTTTCAACTTGCCCTGACCTGGAGCAGGGGTTCAGGGAAAGGCGGCCTCGGGGTGCCCCCAGCCTCCTGGGCCTCTGAGCAGCCGCGGTGGGGATGCCAGGCCTCTGGGGGCACCTCAGCAGCCTCTGGCCCTGACTCGGCGCCAAGATCTTTGAGATGGCGACAAGTTCTCGCATCCTGTGATTCTGCTGAGGTGGGGGAAGCCTCCAGAGGCCCGTCTGCACTTACTGCAGCTCTGCCCAAGGCCTCGCGCACTGGAGGCGGGGACCAAGGGCACTGAGCCGAGAGCCCGACCCAAGACTGTCGAGGGGCCACGACACCCTCATCCAAGAGCCCCCTTCAGCCCCAAGGGAGGCCAGGGGGCCCCAAGGGAAGGTCCAGGAGCCCCAGGGAGAGGCCCAAGGGCTCCGAAGGGAGGCCCGGGGACCCCAGGACCCCGGGGAGAGGCTTGGGGGTTCAAAGGGGAGGCCGGGGAGCCCCGGGAAAGGCCCAGGGGTTCTGAGAGGAAGCCTGGGGGCCCCAGGGAGAGGCCCAGGGGCTCTGAGAGGAAGCCTGGGGGCCCCAAGGAGAGGCCCGGAGGCTCCGAGGGGAGGCCCGGGGGCCCCGAGGGGAAGCCGTCTTCTGGAAGCTGCAGGGGAAGAAGAGGGAGCCAGGTCTGAAGCTGCCCAGGGGGGAGAATTCCAGGGCCTGGAGGAGCCGGGGACAACACGGCCCTGGGGCCAAACAGATGCCATCAGTGTGACCTCCAGGAGCCCTCGGACAGGGGCCAATAGAGATTGAGTAGAACCAGGCTTATCCAAGGGAGTCACTGAAGGGTCAGCAGGAGGCCCCCAAAATAAACCCGCCAAAGGCTGCAGGAGCCCGCGCTTGGCAGAGGTCGGGATCCAAGGTGGGCGGGGCCCCCAACCAAGAGCTTTCCAACAGATGGATCACTTTCACTGGCATCTGTCCATCGCTTCTCATTTTTTTTTTATTCTTTCATAAAGTCAGATCTAAACAATTGGAATAACAACAAGGGTTCGTGGGTAGGCCGAGCTAATTCTGCCAAAGTGCCCTCCTTACTCAGTGCTACCCCGAGCAAACTGCCAAGAAATTACTTTAGTTAGAAAAGGGGACAACATTCACCTGGAAGAACAAAAGGTCGAGAACTTCAAGGGAATTAGTGAAAAATCTGCCCCAGTGAGCCAGACCCAAGAGGAAGCGGCGCTCCCAGAACCATTTGGTGCCGGCTGAGAAAGAGCAGTCCATCAGGGGCCTGGGTTGGGAGCACGGGGCACAAGAGCTCGGGGAGGACTCTGGGAAGCTGTAGGAATGGATCACTAAGTTCCAAGCTCTCCAGGCTTCCCCTGGAACACATTTATGCCTCGGGGCAAACTGGGACTGGTGAAAAATCAAACCGACTTAGGGCAGAACAGGGGTCCTCCAGGTCCAACCCGAGAAGACCCTGAAAGACCCAGGCCAGGGAGCAACGCGTGTGAAGTGAGAACTCCTCTGGGCCAGTTCCCCAGAAACGCCAAGTGGGGATCCCTGGGGCTGGCCGGGTTGCCCGAAGCCTCAGCAGGAACCACGGGTGTGGGGTCGGGGTCTGAGTGCAGGAGGACTGAGGGAAGCTCGGCTGATCGGGAGCACCAGGCCCAGCTCCATTGTAGGGACAAGGCCCTGGATGAGAAGGAGCCAATACGCTGGGAGGGCAGAGGCGGGGGCAGGGATGCTGGCTGCGGACACTTGCAGGAAAGGGGGGGTTCCAAGTTAGAGGGGGGAGCTGGAGTGAAGCTAGAGGTGCCATTCTTCTCCCCACCATGTTTAGAGGAGCTTACACTACTAAAAAAATTTTTAAATGAAGAAAGAACCCAACCATTGAAAATTAGTATGGGAGAATATGTATACGTATATTGTATTTAATGTATACTTTAACATATTTAACATGTATTAGTCAACCTGCCATCTGGGGGAGGGGAGAGGGGGAGGGAGGGGAAAAGTTGGAACAAAAGGTTTGGCAATTGTCAATGCTGAAAAAATTACCCATGCATGTAACTTGTAAATAAAAAGCTATAATAATAATAATAAAAGAAAATTAGTATGGGAATAGGGAAAGTCAGGGGTCATCTTCAGAGGAGGACATAGAAGTGAAAAGAGCTTCTTCTACTCCAAAGACTAACATGAAATGGCTCCCGGCCCAAAGAGAATTTATGAAAGAATTCAGAAAAGAATCACACAATACATAAAATAAAAATCATAGAATTCAAAAAATTAAAAAAAAAATTTTAAGTGGGAGGGGCAGCTAAATGGCGCAGTGGATAGAGCACCAGCCCTGCAATCTGGAGGATCTGAGTTCAGATCCTACCTCAGACACTTAACACTTACTAGCTGTGTGACCCTGGGTAAGTCATTTAACCCCAAATGCCACCCCCACCCCTCAAAAAAATGAGACATTGAGGAAATTTTTTTTTAAAAATATAAAAACCATCCAAGAAAAACAAGATTATGAAAAAAAATGTTAGCCAATAAGAAATCCAACAATCTTAAAGATGAAAATAACTTTGAAAATTAGAATTGAGCAAGAAGCTGGTGAAGTTATGAGAGATAAAGAAATAACCTTATTATAAAGACTGAAAAAAAACCAGAACTGAATGTGAAACATCTTTTTAGAAAAACAACAGATCAAGATAAGCTATAAGAATAATTACGAGTTTTGTACAGTAAAATAACTGTTCGGACATGTATACATATCTTGTATTTAACTTACACGTTTAACATATTTAACATACCATCTAGGGGAAAGGTTTGGGGGAAGGAGGGGAAAAGTTGAAACAAAAGGTTTTGCAATTGTCGATACTGAAAAATTACCCATGCATATATCTTGTATAAAAAAAAAAGCTACAATAATAAAAAAAAACAAACAAAATTCAAAGCAAAATGAAAAAAAAAAAAAAGAATAATTAACAGTACCTGAAAACTGTGACCAGAAAAAAGAGCCTTGACACAATGATGCAAAAAATAATAAATTGTCATGGGATGACAGAATATGAGGGGAAAGCAGAAACAGAAAAAAATCCACTGATCGCTAGCTCAAAGAGATCCTTTGTGGAAAACACATAGGAATATTATTGTCAAATTTTGAAATCCTGAGGTCGAAAGAAAAAATTTTGCAAGAAACAAGAAAAAAACAATTTAAATATGCAAGAGCTACAATTAGAATTGCACAGGATTTATCAGCAGTCACCATAAAAGACCAGAGATCCTGGAATCATATATATTAGCAAAAGAACTAGACCCGCAGCTAAATATATCCTATCTAGCAAAATTATCCATAATATCGAATGAAAAAATAAAAGGACTTTCAACAAACTTGCAGATTTTCAGGATTTCCAACCAAAGCCAAACTCAATAGAAAATTTAACATATAAGAGCCAATATCCAAGATTAATTTTAAGGAAACTGACATCCGTAATTATATCAGTAATTACAGTAGTCAATAATTAATAGTAATTAACTATCAGTAATAATAGCTCAAAAGAAAGATTTATGTAAATGAGGTGTAGAGGAAGAACAGACACAGAGGCTCTGAGGAAAATGAGGGCTCAGAGTTCTGAAAGCCTACTTGCATCGGAAATGGATGAAATAGGCAAGAAAACATAGATCCCATGCAGGGGACAGCACTCTCTAAAATCTATAAAGAAATAAAGGGGAGGAATGAGTGGAGGGGAAAGCAAAGGGTGGGGAAAAGATAAGGAAGCAAGGCGAGTTAAGGAGCAGAATTAATGTAGAAGGGTTAGCAAGGATAGGAAAAAAGAAAGATACACAAACACTACTCTTTGATCAGGTGTCAAATTTATTAGGAAAAAAAGTACAGTTAGTAATCATTGATCTTAGACAAAGTCAAACTTAAAGATCCAATCAAGAGAGAAATCTATATTATGTGTCAGCCATACTTTTTTTTTTTTTTGGCTGAGGTAACTGGAGTTAAGTGACTCACCCGGGGTCACACAGCTAGGAAGTGTTAAGTGTCTGAGGGCAGATGTGAACTCACTGCGCCACCTAGCTGCCCCCCTCATACTATTACTTTAGATGTATGTTTACATATGGGTAAATGCATGTGTATGTGTGTGTATCTGAATATATGTAGATATGTATGCATGTCACTCTATGTGCGTATGTAAATATGTGCAAGTGGATAAATGTGGATCTATGTGTACACATTTGTGTATATGTATATACACACATATACGTGTACATACACACAAATTTTATATATATATATATATATATATATGAGTGTGGGTATATATGTGGATGTATGTATATATCTATCAAATATATCCATGCTTAACTAGTCTGCTTGGGGGAGTAAGGATGAAAGGAAAAGAAGAATAAAATTTTTAAAAAGTACACATCAGAGAACAAAAGAACAGCTAGAAAAAATTAAAAAGAGAGAGGGAAAAAAAACAAGACACAAGAGTCAACAACCAGTAACATAGTGTTGGATAAACCCAAAGATTCCAGCTTCTGGGATAAGAATTCACTTTTTGGCAAAAACTTCTGAGAAAACTGGAAAAGAGCACGGCACAAACTAGGCACTTGGCAACATCTAACACATAAGATAAGGTCGGATTGGGTTTGTGAGTTAAACATTAAGAGTGACATTCTAAGCAAGTTAGAAGAGCAAGGGATGGTCTACTTCTCAGACTGTGGAGAAAGGAGGAATTGATGGCCAAAGAAGAATTAGAGACATGAAAATGCAATTACATTAAATTAAAAAGATTTTGCACAAACAAAATCAATGCAGCCAAGATTAGAAGCAGAATTTTTTTGGGGGGGAGGGAGGGGATTTGCAGCTAATGTTTCTGATAAAGGTCTCACTTCTAAAACATAGAGAAAACGGACTCAAATTTATGAGAATTTAAGCCATTCCCCAATTGATAAATGGGCAAAAGACATGGACAAACAATTTTCAGTTGAAGAAATTAAAGCCATTTCTAATCATGTGAAAAAATGCTCTAAATCACGATTGAGTGGAGAAATGCAAATTAAGACAATTCTGAGACAGCACTGTACACCTCTCAGATTGGCTAAGATGACAGGAACCCGGAGCCCTTCGGCAGCCCCGACCCTCTCCTTCCCCCTCCCGCCCCACGTTGGTTTCAGGGCGCCATGAAGCAGCTGGCCCACGATCCCACTGGATCTCCATCAACTCCCTACCTTCTCATGTCGGATGTCCTGGGCATTCCGGGACCACAGCCGGAGGCACTTGTGCAACAGGACTTCCCTGGAAAACAAGAAGGGAGCCCCTAAGAAATGTAGATATGTACTGGGACTGCGGGTTCCCAGGCTCAATCGCCCCCCTAACCATGAGCCCAGCGAATGTCATCCAGGGACAGGATCGGCCTTGTGAGAGACACCAAGCCAGTGAGGGCGTCCCGACACTGCCTCGCCACACACATCCGACTTCCCTTAAGAAAACACAACTGAGAGGGGCTAATGTGCCCACAGGAAGAGGGGGACCACGCTCGGCTTCAGTGTTAGGAGGAAAGGAATGGGAAAGGCAAAAGGAGCTTCTGGAGGCCAGAAGAATTGGGATGGGGGTGGGGGTGATCCTCAGCTGCACAGCAGGGGGAAAGGAGCCTCAGCCCCCAAGCCTTCCCATCTCAAAGCTCCCTCCCAGCTCTGATTAGGGATCACTGACAGATGAGATCAACAGCTGCCCCTATTCCTGCCAAGGGGGGGGGAGGGGGGAATGGCACATATCACCTAGGGAGGTCAAAAAATGAAGGGGGCAGGTATCGGGGTGGCCCATGTGCCCATGGGGCAGGGGGTCCTCCCAGTATCTGAGAGAAAGGCGTCAGCAGATGGGATTTATTCTGGAGAGCAAGTGGGGACTTGGCCCAAAGGGCCATAAAACTGCACACGCTCCGAGCCGGCATTGCCTCTACTGCTCTGTATCCCAAAGAGATCAAAGGAAGGGGGAAAGGACATATTTGTGCCATCTGTGGCAGCAAGGAATTGGAAATCAAGGGGATGCCCATCTACTGGGGAATGGCTGGACACGCCGTGGTCTGGGATTGTGATGGACCAGTACTGGGCTGTGAGAAATCCTGTGGGGGTGGAGAGAGCCCTAGCCCTGAAGTCAAGAGGACCTGAGTTCAAATCTGGCCTCAGACACTTAACACTTCCTGGCTGTGTGACCCTGAGCAAGTCACTTAACCCCAATTGCTTCAGCAAAAAATAAAAAAGGAGAGAGGGAGAGAGAGAGAGAGAGAGAGAGAGAGAGAGAGAGAGAGAGAGAGAGAGAGAGAAAGAGCTAATGACACCTCCTGACCACACACACACACACACACACACACACACACACACACACACACACAGAGTTTAGGGCTGGAAAGTCCTCAGAGGTCACTGGCCTGACTCCCTCACTTTGCAGATGAACTAAGGCAAAAGTGGCTGAGTGACTCTCCAGGTGTTGCAAAGCACAGCATCTAAGGTAGGATCCGGCCTTATGTCTTGGGTGCTCTAGCCATCCCCGACACTGCCTCCAGGCCAGCACCTGCCCAGCAGTGTGAGCAGAAAGGGGGGCTCACCATGCTCCCCCCAGTGTTCCCAGGAGGCCCCCAGAAACCCTGGAGGATGGGAGCCAGCAAGGCCGTGGAGGGCCACGTGGAGAGCCAGCCCCACTCTGTGCCCGCTCCAGTACGCCTCTCTCCTGATGGGCACAGGGGACCCCTTGGCACGTCTGCTTCTCTCCCACGGTGGAATTCCTCCAGGGCACCAATCCACAGTCCCCCAAAAGCAAGGCCCCACTGAGAACCTCCCCTGGTAAGAAGCCCGACGGCTGCTTGTAGCCAGCAGAGCCAAGAAGCAGCGACCCCCACAGTGACCTGACGAGGAGCCCGCGAGGCCGGGCTAGTGAGCGCCACGGCCGGGCCCCCCGGCTGATGGAGGGGAGGCCCCCGGAAGGGCCGCAGTACCTGTGGTGGCTGAGGGCGCGCAGGAGCTGGGGCAGCTGCTTCGCATCCTCCCTCTGTTCCACTCGAGCACACCAGATGTGCCAGAACCTCTGCAGAAGCTGGAGACGGGCAAGACGGACTGCTTGAGGGGAGGGGGCCCTCTTGTCGGGGCCAAGCAGGGCTTAAAAGCTCACACAGAAGGGGTCCTAACTCCTTCCAGCCCGCAGGCCACCAGGGCAGGGATCACCCCAGCTTACAGGTGAGCAAGCTGAGGCATCAAGGGGCCTGGGCTAAGATGTGTGGGAAGCCAGGCTCCGGACCCCTCCCCAAAGGGCCAACAGAGGGGGACCCTTCCCACCAGAAACGGCCTGGGCTGCACCAAGGCCATTACACTTTGACCATTCCCTTTGGCTTTAGAAAGCAGACTTCCCATGGAAGGGTCTTCCTTCTGCCACATCCTGCCCTCGGCTTCTCACAAGACCCAGCAAAAGGACTGAGCCAAGGCCTGCAGGCCCGGGGCCTATTTTCTTCCTTCTGGGCATCCAGGAACAATCCCGTCGGGAGAACTTGTCCCCCTGCTAAGTGTGGCCATCTGAAGTAACCAGGCCCACTCGGTCAGACGAGCCCCAGCTGCTACGGTGGAGGGGGCTGCCTCGGGGGGCTTGGCTTTCCAGACGGCCACCTTGGGGAGGGGGAACCCCAACTTTCTGGGTCACACTAAGAACACAGAAAATCACCATGTACGGATCTGCCTGCAGGAGAGCCCCACAAGGGCAGCCGGGCAGGGGAGCCTCACCATGGCCTGGTACTGCCCGTGAGCCAGGTTCTTCCTCAAGCGGTGCAGTCGGGACCTCGCCACGTTCTCCTTCAGGGCCCGGAAGCCGCTGAGCTGAGGAAAGAGGGAGAGCGAGCGGGCTCAGGGTGGAGCCTCAAGGCCTGGTCAAGTCCTTTGCCCCAGGAGGCCCCTGGTCAGACTCCAGCTCGGGGCCCGGGTCAGTGCCTCACGGGGGGCTGCTCACACTGGAGGCACAGCACAGGGAGGCTAGCCTCTGCCTGAGGAGGACACGCCACACAAATAGAACTCAGACACAACCCCTAAGTCACAGACAAGCCCCGCTGGTGATGCCGGGCCGGCCCCTGCGCCTGAGTCCCGGCTCCACACATCCTTGGAAACCTTAGGAAGCCCCTCAGCCGTCGAACAAGGGGGCCGGCCAGGAGGAAAGCTAACCTGCTGCCCAGCTCTAAATCTCCACACAGGAAAGGGACAATGGGCCCTCCAAGGAGAAGGAAGAAAGGCCGTCTCGGGGCCAGAGCTGCTGAGGCGGGCCTGGCGAGGGGCCGAAGGAGGCCAGGAGGGTGAGGAGTGTGTGTCAGGTGTCGGGAACAACTGGAGGAACTGAGGCCGGGGAGGATGGGCCACGTGCTAGGGGAAGTGACTAGCTGAAACCCAGGATGGGAAGTGGGGCAGGAAAAGGAGGCCCCAGGAAAGGGCAGGCCAAGGGGCATCTCTAAAAACCCACTAGAGAGCCCATTCACCTGGGAACAGTATGAAGGGGAAATTCAAAGGGAAAAGAGAGAGAACGGAATCAAGATGGCGGCCCGCTTCATGATGGCATGGATCGCTCTGCTTCTTCACTGAGGCCCTTAAAGAGCCCCAAACTCGATGGAGCAGGGAACCCCGTGGCCCCAGACCCGGAGATCCCAGAAATCTCAGAGAGCAACGAGCACCATTCTCTGGCCGGTGCTCGGCAGGAATACAAATCCCTTTGTCAGTCTCCCCGCTTCACAGCTCAGCCTGACCCCGGCCCACAACCACTGTAAGGCTTGGGGGGAAATGAGGCTGGGGGCTCCCAACCCACCAAGAGCAAACTGCGGGGGTGGAAGCCATGGAAGGAACAGAAATCCGCTGGAGTCACCAGGAAGGAGGCCGGACTGGAGAAACCCCAAAATGTGGCTGAGAAAACAAGAACTTCCTCTTCAAAGATTCCATCAGCAACCGGCGCCCGACACCAGCCGGAAGGTGAAATAAAGCGGGCGCACGAACACCACGGAGAAGTCGGGGGAAGGGACGGAGGAATCTGCCCGGGCCTTTAGCAAACCACTGGGGCGGGAGGGCTCTGGCCCTTCCATTGTACTGCTGGGGGGGACTCTCCACTGGCCAACAATGTCCTTAACTTTCATGGAGGGTCAGGGTTAGAACAGAATCCGATGTAGCCGGCAAAAGCCCACCGCAGGCCTCGGGAGCCATCCTTAGCATTTACAGCGCGCTGTCAGAATAAATCACTGACTAAATGAAGGGCTGGGGCAGACATGAGCTTCTCCCGCCCAGGCTGCCCAGTTGTTGCTCCATCTGGTTCCTGGCCCCTTAGACGGGTGTTTGCCGTATCCCATGATGCTCTATGTTCACCCCCGCTTTCCTCAATGCGCTGGATCCTCAATCCAAACTTGTGGGTTGTTCTTATCCTCGGGGTTACAAATAGGGAAACCAAGGCAGGCGATGGAGAGAAGAGAGAAGATGGAGGGGGGGAGAGATGAGAGGCTCACTAGGGAAGCTCATTTTGGAACAGCTGCTGCTGACGGAATATGTCAAACACCCGTCTAAGGGCCAGGAAGCAGATGGAAGGGGGCCCGGGGAAGATCCAGCACAACAAATAAGTGACAACGGAGCAAAGATCAGGTCGGAAGGTGCTTTCTGCCGTCCGTGGGAGGCCTATGGGGATCCCTGCAGACGGCGCACTCGAGCATCAGCGAGGGAGGAGCGAGGGGAGGCTGGGGTGGGATCAGATCCACGTGGCACAACCAGGAGTGGACGAGCCCAGGCAGGAGCCGGAGTGCGAGGAAGGGAAGCTCGGGAACAGAGCGGGGGGGGGGGGGAGGAGGGGTGGTCCCCCAGCCAAGGACCCAGGAGATGGAGGGATGGGGATGAGATGAAGAACAGCATCAGGAGGTGGGAGGCACAGGGGGAGGAAGGACAGGTGACGGGGGCCAGGCCACGGGGTTCTGCTTTCCCGATCACGAAGTGGAACTCTCTGAGCTGGCCAATCCCGGCCCAGGGAGTGCAGGAAGCAAGCCAGGGGATGGCAAAAGGCGGATGAAATGGGAACTAAGGGTACTGAAGGCAGGAGCAGGGTGGCCACTGAACGTCCTGGGGCCACAGGATTTAAAAATGAGAATCGTTCCTAAAAATGGTTTCCAGAAAGTAACGAAGAACGCAGAAGCCGAGGCCAGTAACCTTGCTGGGCCCAAGATGAGCCGCCCTGTCCCAGAGGGGGAGGGGCCGCACACGGACGCGCCCCACGTGCCAGGCCCAGAAGGGACCGGGTTAGTTTGGAAGAACGGGTTTTTGGCCTGTCTTGTCCAGGGCCTCTGGGAGGGGGGGACAAGGACATCCCAGAAAGCGTGGGGGAGGCAAAGACAAAAGCCAGAAACTGGTGCGTTTTCCTTCGTCCTGAGCACGTCCAGCTGGCCGCGCTGATGCTCAGTTCCAGGCTTTTGGCCCGGCCGTGCTGCTGCGCAGCTTTATGTCCCTTTCCTTTGCAAACACAAGCCCGTCCCTCTCCCCAGAGTCATTCCTTGGAGTCAAGCAGCGGCCCGAGAGGCTCGCGGGGTTCCTCCGCCCTCACCCTGCACAGCACACCCCGTCCTGGGGCCTCGCTGGGCCACTAAAGCACACAGTGTTCGGCAGCAGCAAAGAGTTCTGGTGTTTTTCAATTGAGAAATGGCCTGAAGGTGGAAGGCCCCCCCCCCCCCCCGCTCCCCCCCATCGCCCCAGTGACAGCTCAAAGGCTGCAAATCCTGCCCTCGCTGACAAGAGTGAGGAAGGCTGCCCAGGAGAGGGTCCTCAGCCCCCCCAGGAGCCCAGGGCGGCAGGGAGAGCTCTTACCATCAGCCGGTGCCGATGATGCTCCTCTGCCGCGACCCAGGAGGCGGCTTCCTCGGCAGAGACCAGCATGTCTGTCCTGAGGTTAAAGACGCTTTTTCTGAAGTGGCCCCCGCCCCCCTCCCCTCTCCCCTCCACCCTGTGACTTGGTTCCCTGGGGCTCGTGTCTGCAGAGAGGGGGGAAGCAGACACCGGGGATGACAAGATGCCGCCAATTTATGGAGCGTTCTCCGAGCTCACGGGCGCCAGAACTGCCGGGCCTGGTTTCACTGGGCACCGAGTCCTTACGCTGAATCCGAGACATGGCAGCAACCTTGTGCCCAACACTGCTGCCCGATGCCTGCCTGGCCTGGGCTCCCGACAAGCCCAAAACACCCCCGAGCTCCGCCTTCCACTGGGGGGCTCCCAACCACCCAACGGGCGCAGCGCAGGGACACGGGGCGAAGGGGTTGGGGCTGCGGCACTGACTTGGGGTGGCCTGGGCCAGAAGGATACAGTGTTTCCAGCGCTCGAAGGCGTGCCGCAGGGCCGTGCGGACCGCCAGCGCCTCAATCTGCGCCTGATGCGCACGGAGGCGCTTCCTCTGCTCCCAGGCCGCCCGCCAGACCAAGAAGCCCGCCCGGACCACGGTGGCGCAGCGGAACTGTCCGGCCAGCTCTAGAGAGAAGCACACATGAGGATTCTGTCTGCCCGGCGGGCTCTGGGGACGAGGGGGAGACCAAGAGCCCCCCGCGCTCCAAGCCTTAATCAGGGTCGCCTGGACACGCAGCAAGGGAAAGTGTCAGCGGCTTGGAAGCCGGAGGCTGGCAGGGGCCCGTTACGGCTCCCGACGGGCAAACATCCGGTTCTGCTCTTTCACGGGGGTCTCTGTGGTCCTCCCCGAGGACAGGACACCGACACTAGGGCCAGGGCAGTGAAATGCTGACGGGGCAGGAAGAACCTTTCTGGGCCTGTAGCCAAACAGCCGCCTGCTGGGGTACCCCCTGTCACAGCCACTTCCCTACAAACTGAGGAGTCCATGACGTCCTCCCCTTAATGGCGTCTTCCTCCTGGTTAATTGTGAGTCCTCGGGGCACTCGTCCTTCCCTTAACTGCTAAAACCCCTTTGCTGACTCCTCTTGGGATTTAGGGCCCGCTCTCCTTAGTCTCCGCCCCTTGGGGAGTTCTTTATGCCGGGGCCGGCGGAGAGGATGCATCGGGCAGGAGCACGGGGCGCCCGCGGCCTCCCCGCCACGTGTCTGCTCAGACACGGCCACTCAGGCGCCCTCCCCCGCCCCAGGAACGGCCTTCCTCCTAGGCTCCCACGCGCCTCTCAATCACCTCCAGGCACCGGTCACCCCCGTTTGGCCGGGAGACCCTTCCCCTTCCTGCCCTTCACGTACTCTGAGGAACAATAATACTGAGGGTACGTGTGCACACAGGGGCCACAGGGGCCCCCTCATCATCGGGGATGGCCCCAGAGCGGGCCCCTGCCCACCACCCCGCCACGCGGGCCGAGCCCCGGTTCTCCGGGCCAGGCTGACCCAGCGCCCCCCACTCACGGGCCCGGTGCTGCTTCTCCCGGCGGCCCCGCACGTAGCTCCTCCAGGCTCTCAGGGCCCTGTGCCGTTCTCGGCCTTGGCAGTGCCTGACGGCCTCCGTCTCCTTCCTCTGGATGATCTGGACACGCAGGAGTTGCTGCTGCCACTGAGACCAAGCCTGGAAGCAGAGGGAAAAGCCGGAGCAAAGGGAGAGGCCAGAGATCAGTGCGGGGGGAGAGGGCCCAGAGAAGGGCGGTCTGGGCCCCCACGGGCCGGGGACTGCGGCCCCCGACTCAGAAAGTTGGGGGGGAGGGGGCCTGAGGCTCTGGCACTTGGATCTCTGAGACAAGGAACAAGCCAAGACCATGAGCGTCTCCTGTTAATAAGCACCTACTACGTGCCAGGCTCTGGCAGGGGGCTCCCTGACCTCACAGGGCTTTAAGGCCCGCTCACCCCAGGGGGTCTGAGGGCTCTGGGGATGCTGGAGCCACAGCGCCACCTGGTGGAGAACACAGGGGAGGAGCTGGGGACGGACAAGGAAGGAAAGGCCGGGAGACAGCCCCTTGTTACCGGGAGACCGCAGGGTGAGAGTGAGGAGGGATGTGGCACAGGGGCACCGGCCTGACCCCGAGGGGGAGAGCTGGGGGAGAAGGGCACCAGGCTGGCATCCGCGCCCTGCCCTGCTGTGGGTGGCCCAGGGGAGCCGCCAGAGCCTGGGCCCGGGGGGAAGAGCGCTGTCCCTTCTCTCCCGCCACCGTCTGGCCCGGGGCCGATGCCCCACACTGGCTCTGGCTGCCCGCGGTGCCCGGGACCACGCAGGGGTCACAGGAACCCGCAGGCCTGGAATGCTGAACGGCCCCTCGGGGGCTCTGGGGAAACGAGCCATGAGGGAGGAGGGGAGACAAAGGAGAGGACGGAAGGGAAGGCGGCCGGGGGGAGGCTGGTGGGTGCCCGAGGGCCGAGACGGAAGGGAAGGTGGCCAGTGGCTGCCCCGACCCCTCCTGGCACGGAGGGCGGCTCACCCAGAACTGCAGGCTGATGCTCCAGTGCTGCAGGGCCAAGGCGTCCATGGCGCGGTCCTCCCGGCGTCTCCGCACCCGCCGCTGCCACGCTCCCCAAGGCACGCTGCGTTACAGGGAAGGCCCGAGGGTGACCCGTGAGCCGCGGAGAAAGGGGAGGGAGGGGGCTCCGGGAGGGCCCGGCGAGGCTGCCGCACAGACACACACACGGTGGGGACCCTTCCCCGCTCCCAGAGACCCCCTCCCCCCCCCGGAAGCTGCGGCGGGCGCGCGACTCTCACCGCAGGAGGCTCTGCTGCCGGAATCCCTGCGCCGCGGCGCGCATCTCCCTTTTGGTGCGACGGACGTCCACGTAGATGAGCCAGTGCTTCCAGGCCGGCCGCAGGGTCTGCCTGGCCGCTGAGCCCCGGACGGGGAAGGAAGAGAAGAGAGGCCCTGAGGATGCGGCTGGACGACTGCCCGGGTGGCAGCGGTCACCTACAGGACCGGCCTGGGGGGCCCAGCCAGAGCCCCTGGGCCCCACTTCTTCCCCAAGCCGCACCCCTGGGGGCGCCACAGGGCACTGGGCCCGGGGGCAGGGAGGCTCGGCTCTGCCGGGCCCGTGGATGCTGCCCGTTCCTAGCGCATGGCAAGGCGCCTCAGGGACCAGTCCTAAACCTCCCCGAGCGCGCCCAGAACGGCGGCAACGGGCCGGGGGTGGCTCCCAGCAGAGCGAGCTGCCAAAGGGGGGCCTCTTTTGCTCCGACACGCGCCCACGCTCCAAGGGCTTGTTCGGTTTGGTTCCTCCGGAGTCAGAGAGGGAGGCCATGTTGGTCGTTGGAAAGCGAAGGCAGATTTTAAAGGGAAAAGGCCCCTGAAGTCCGGAGAGTTTGGGGGGGAATACTCCTGCATCAGCGGTCACACCCCGGCCGCCTCTCACGGGCTCTGATCTGGGCTACAAGGGAGCCCCGGGCCTGTCCAACCTCCCGGGAGCAGAGCCCCGGGCCCAGCTCCCCTCACTGCCGGCCGGGACCCGCCCCGGCCCACGCCTGGCCCTCGGAGGCCCGCGCCTGCTCCGGCCCTTACCGTGGGCCTCGGCTCTGCGCTGCTTGAGCCTCTGGTCTCGGCGCCGCCGGACGTACGTGCGCCAGGCTTGGAAGGTCACATTGTACAAGGAGTACCTAATCACCAAGAGGCGTCTGTCAGAAAGCTGCGGCCGCCTCCGCGCCCCTCCCCCCGGAGCCCCCCACCCTGCTTGCCAAGCAGCCCCCGACCCAAATCCGGGCTCCCGCCCCGTTCCAGCCCCTGACCCGAGCCTGGCCGCCCGGCCCGCAGGGGGGGCGCTCCCCAAAGGATCAAGGGCCTCCCCAAGGCAGCACCGAGGTCTGTCGGGAGACGGATAAGGCAGCCCCCAAAGGGGCACAAGTAGACGAGGTGGGACGGAAGCTGGCGAGGGGGCCACACGTAGGGGCGTCACAAGGCGGACCAGCCCCTCCTCCCCCGGGGGCAGCCCCCTCGCTTCGGTCCCACACAGCACCGCCCCCCCCCCCGGGGGGACAAGAACGGTTTCAGAAGCTCTACAGGGACAGGGGGCAAGGAAGGTGACCTCCTGACCTGTAGTGGCAGTCGGCTCGGACCCGGAGCTTCCACTCTCGCCGGCACAGCCACCACTCCTCCCGCCACTCCCCGAAGGTCTTCTGCAGGAGCCTCCTCTCATAGTGGTTCCTGGGCAGGGGCAGAGCGGACCATCAGGGCAGAGCCCGCCGTCCGTCCGGCTCACACGGCCTGGGGAGGCGCCGGCAGCGCGAGCACAGGCCGACGGGCCACGGGCCGAGGCAGGGAT
This sequence comes from Antechinus flavipes, assembly GCF_016432865.1. Classification (NCBI taxonomy): domain Eukaryota; kingdom Metazoa; phylum Chordata; class Mammalia; order Dasyuromorphia; family Dasyuridae; genus Antechinus; species Antechinus flavipes. Next base: position 716,718,672 of record NC_067398.1, on the reverse strand, counting down.
TTCCTGGGGCCGCAGGGACCGCGAGAGCGGCCCACGTGGCATCCCCCGGCCCGGCCCACGGGGCCCCGCTCTCCCCGTCGGGTCTAGGCCGGGCAGCAGCTTCTCTGGGCAGGGAGGGAGAGACCAGGGATGACCCGCCCCAGCAGCTCCCAAAGTCCTCGGTGAGAGAGGGGCTGCAATCTGCATCCGCGGGGGGAGTTCCCAGCAGGACGGCGCCCTCTGAGGACAGTATGGAAGGGAAGAAAGCTTACATCGTCCCCACTTTAGAGATGAGGAAACAGAGGCTGAGACAAATGGATCGCACGGATCCGGAGCCCGACACAAACACAAGTAACCCCATGTTTAAGGAACTGCAGTCAGCCCTCGGGAGAGGAGCCCTGGATTCGAATCCTGCCTGTGACCCTCAGTGATGGTGATCCCGCGGAAGCCACGGTCGGTTCCTCCTCAGCAGCTCAGGAAGGTGGGGCCGTGGGACCGGCCTCCTCCCGGGGTCAGCGGGAGCCGCGAGCGGGCACAGCAGGCGTCCGCGCCATTAACCGACACTGATCCCGCGGCAGCTCATCTTTTCGGTCTGGGGGTGACCTCGTGCCACAGAACGGCCCTTCTCCGGAGGAATCCCCAACCCTCGGGGCAGGGACAGCCGGGACACCGCCAGGAGGAGGCAGAACAGGCCTTTTTTCATTGTTTTTTCAGGAAAGGATTCCCCAAAGGGGAAGTTAATTCACTTTGGAAAAGAAGTTTCTGCTCAACAAAAGGCCCTTAAAAGAGCCGCCGCAACAAGCAGAACACACACAAGATGTGATTCGCGCTCCGATCGTGCACAATTTAGCCCGTGTAGGACGCACCGCGAGGTCTGCCTCAAACAAAAGGGAAGCAGACGTTCCAGGAAAGAGTCCGACTGATTCTTCTTCTCAGCAAAGGAGAGCTGGGGGCGGGCCGGGGAGAGCGGGCCGGGGAGAGCGGCCGGGGAGAGCGGGCCGGGGCTGGAAGGCAGGTTTCTCTGCCCCCGGCCCTTCCGCCTCAGAAGGGACCTGGGCAGTTCCCGGTGGGACGCCTCATGCCCGGAGGCCCCCTGCCAGAGCCCCATCCCCACATGTCTGGCTCCCCATTTCTCCTACCTGGCTCTGAAGGGGGAGACTCTCCCGAAGGTCCGCTGCGCCCACAAAAGGAAGAACTTTCTGGCCAGACATCTGGAAGCAGAGAGAACATGACAGGGATTGGCCCTGGAACGGAAAGCGCGGCCCCGGGGCCCAGGCAGGGACAGCCACCCGGCCTTCCCTGTGTCTCCCCGGCTCCCTGTAGCCTCCTGGCAGTGTGGGCCAGCCCCCAGACGGGCGGCTCCCCCTCGAGCCCTCCATGCCTTGGGGCAGCTTGAAGGCCAGTGGACAGAGCCCTGGCCCTGGAGTCAGGAGGACCTGGGTTCAAGTCCAGCCCCAGACACTTAGCGCTTCTCAGTTTACTTTGCTAGGCTGGATGGGCCCTGGGAAAGCCAATGGGTGCCGAGCTTTTAACTGGGGCAAAAAGGGTCCCGAACCGTCCCTCGGTCGTAGTGACGTCAGCCAGCCCGGCCCCCCTCACCTGGCCCGCAGTTCTCTTAAGCGGCCCCCGCGGTTCCAGGCGCGGGCGAGCTGACCCGGCGTCGGCCGCCCAGGGCCGGAGGGCCCTCTGCTCCTGGGCCCCTTCGGAGCCTGGGGCGCGCTGGAGGACCTGAGGGGGAAGCACCATCAGCACGGCAGACCCCGGAGCCCCGGTCCCTCGTGCAGCCCTAACTCCGCACTGGTCGGTCCCTGTCATTTAATGGCGGGCCCTCGATCTTATGAGGGAATCTGCGAGGTTGCTGAACGTGCTGCTCGGAGGTCACGGCCAGAAGAGGACCCTGAGCTCTCAAAGGGGCGTTTTCATTCTGGCCGCGCTCGTCATGCTGGGAAAACTTCCAATACAGGTCCAGAAGCAGAGACAGACAGAGAGAAGGACAGAGCAACCTCAAAAAGCCTCCCTGCAATCGACCTTGACCTCTCTCTGGTCCCCGTCCAGCTCCCGCCTCCAACGCACAATGGGGTGACCAGCGAGCTTGTGCAGCCTCCCCTCCCCCCCGCACGGCCTACCCAGCCCCCCGGCCACCTCCTGCTCTCTCCCCATCCCCCCCACCCGTGCAATCGGCCCTTCCCAGCCTCCCCATTGGTCCTTCCCAAAAGCTCTGCCAGGGGCCCCTCCATCATCTCTGCAGGACTCCCGGCGCCTCATCACTGCCCTCAGGACATTTCAGACACACGTCCCCGAGATCCCGCTCTGCCGGACCCCCCACGTCAGTGCAAGACCCTCCTCCCCGGAGAGTCACCTGGTTCCGGGTGCTTCCCCCCCAGCACCCCACGCTCATCTCCCTCCTCACTCTCAGCCTCTCAGCCTGCACAGAGCCGCCCCCGGACCCTCCTCCAGCTCTCTCTGCTCCTCCACCCATGGCCGAACCTCTGCATCAGCTGGGCCCGAGGCCCGGAAGGGCCGCCCTTCTCCGAGGACCCCTCACTGCCCCTGACTCTCAACTTGTTTTACCCCGCCCCCTCCCAGTGACCCTCCGTTAAACAGCCGCAACCGCTTCTTCAGCTGATTCTAGACACACACAAGCACCTGCATGATTCTGTCTCCACACATATGTTCGCATACACACGTGTGTGTTTGTGTGTACCTGCAGATACATGTGTGTAGCTTTATGTGCACATACATGTGAGTGCACAGGGATTTTTCCTGGTAAAAAATTAGCTGCTTGAGAACAGGAAGTGTTCCATTCTTCATACTTCTGCCTCCAATCTAGTGCCTTGCACACAGCAGGCGCCCACTAAATGTCAGCCCCCATCCCGGTGTTTTGTACACAGCAGGCGCCCACTAAATGCCAGCCCCCATCCCGGTGTTTTGTACACAGCAGGCGCCCACTAAATGCCAGCCCCCATCCCGGTGTTTTGTACACAGCAGGCGCCCACTAAATGCCAGCCCCCAGCCCGGTGCCTTGCACACAGCAGGTGCCCACTAAATGTCAGCCCCCAGCCCGGTGCCTTGCACACAGCAGGTGCTTACTAAATGTACAGGCTGCTGAAGCCATCCAACACCTCATTTCCTAACCAAGTCCGCAGGAGCTCCCCAAGCAGGGGGGAGGCGGGCACAAAGGCAGCCTCGGGCGACGCCCAGCCCTGCGCGCCCGCCAGGCCCCTGTCCCAAAGGCCGGTGAGGACCGGCCCAGAGCGGCACAGCGCCAGCCCTCCCTTATGTTGGGACTCGGCTTCCTGGAGTCTCTGCCTGCCCTGGGTGCCATCCCCAGCCTGACCAGCTCCTACAGGGAGCGGCGCTCTCCCTCCTCCGCTATCATAGGGTTAATTCACCTCCAGGAGTCCCCCGCAATTCCTGCTGGAGGGGGCTGCAGACCGGCCCCCACCCTGCGCAGCCCCGGGCCCATCAGCCTGGCTTCTGCCGGAGCAATCCCCGGAGCTTCCCCCGGGGGCCCTGGGCTCCTCGTTTGTTGGGAAGCCCCTAACCCAGAAGTGGAACTGGGCCTGTGGCAGAGGCTGCCCGAGGCAGGAGAGAGCCCCCTCCCCTTGGGTTTCTCGCTCCCTTAGAGGACCTGGGTGCCCGGGAGGAAGCCCGGGTGTGAAGTGCTGGGCCTGGGGCAGGGAGACCCCATCCGGCCTCCGACACCTCCTGGCTGTGTCAGCCTGGACAAGTCCCTAACCCTGTCTGCCTCCGTTTCCGTAAAATGATCGGAAGGAAGAAATGGCGACCTCCTCCCTCTCTCTGCCAAGAAAACCCCGTGGGGACACAAAGAGTCGGACAAGCCTGAAAAAACACTGAGCAACAACAGGGGCCGCCAGGGCTTTTTCATACAGAGCCTTTCTCTCCCTTGGACCAAACAATGACTGAGTCCCAAGCCAGCTCGGGCCAGGCTGCTCCCACCCCCGGGCGCCCCCTCGGGAGCCAGGCGGGCGCTGGCGGACTACCGCAGGGGGAGCCAGGGCCCGAAGAAAGTCCTCCCGCTGCTCTGGGGAAACAAGGAGAGGCCAGCGCACAGCGAGGCGGAACCGTCAGGAGGGCGGCCACTCATTGGAGGCGGGGACCCCAGCTCCCATGGGGGAGGGCGGGTCACAAAACTTTCCAATCTACTTAATGGGCACAACCCTTGGCTGCGAGGCCGGGGCCGGAGACTCACTGCTCCTACCTGGCCTTGCTCCCCAGGGTCACTCTGCTTCCTCTCTGGCTGAAATCCGCTCGGCCGCCCCTCCCCGCGGCCGCTCCCAGGGAGCTCGCCATGGCGTCCGGGACCTGCAGAAAGGAAGGGGTGGGGGGTCACCTCGGCCCTCGGAGGCCCGTCTCCAGCCCCTGATGCTACTGAGCTCTCTCGTCCCGGGCTGTCCGTCCCCCACCGCGCAGCCTCGCACACAGAACAAGCGATTCCACACACAAGCACAGCCGGGCGGAAAGGGGAGCAGGGGGACTGGAAGCCCCCCACAGGGAGGGGACGCGGGAAAAGGGGAACGAGCTGAAGTAGCCCCACACGGCGGGGGGAGGGGGCGGCGGAGACCCGGAGAGGGCGTAACCACACTCCCCAAGACAAGGGCCCAGGCAGCGAGGTCATCTCTCCGTCATCTGTGCACCAGGGTCAGCCCCCCCTGCCAGGGCGCTCTGAGTAATCAAACGGGCAAAAATGCACGAAGCCTTTTGCCTACTTTAAGGTATTGCATAATTGCACCTTATTTTACAGATGGGGAAACTGAGGCACCAAAGGGACAAGTGACTTATCCAGGGTCACACGGAGGTAAAATCTGAACCCAGGACTCCAGCCCCCAAGTGAACTCAAAACACCAGGCTGTCTTTGCCGGGCAGACCACCCCAAATTTCTAAATTCCTACAAAAAGCACTGGCCCGCGCTACAATTCGAACCCGGTCCGCCGTCCCACCCCTCCTCCAAGCTCTCTGGCCAACGGCCAATCAGGGTCCAGAGGGGACAAGCCACCCGTTCCGGTCGTCCACCCGGTGTGGCGGGCCCAGGGCGCAGGCGCCAAAGCCCGCGCAGGCGCACGTGCCCCTCCCCCCCGCACAGATCTGAGGGGAGGTTCGGGGGAAGGCGGGGCTCTGAGTGGGGGGAGGTCTCCCTCTTCTCCTACCGAGGGCTAGGGTTGGGAGCTGGGTCTGAGGCCGATGCTGGGCCCGATGTCCTCCAGCCGAAAGCACCGTGAGGGCCGCCACTGCAGAGACAAGGAGTCGGCCCAGGCGGTGATGAGGGGAGGAATGGAGGGGGGGAGAGTGGGAGGGAGTCGCCCGGGCCCGCGAGGACACTAGCTCCGCAGACTTCCCGCGCCTTCCACAGGCCCCGCCCCCGTCGCCTTGGCGACGCGAGGACGCCGGGAAAGGCCGAAGGAAGTAGTTGCGGCTGGGTCTGCGCAGCTGCAGTTGTTTATTTCGCATCGCTACCCTCCTCCTCCTAGTCTTAAAGTACTCAAATTCGCGCCGTAACCCCCCCAAAAAATGCCCTCCTTCTACGGGCCTTCAGGGTTCCTGGGGACTCAGAGTTCGGTGAGCGTGGAGTGTCGCAAATACTTTCAGGCTACCCCGGGGGCAGCCCCAAGGAGGGGCGGGGGGGAGGAGGGGAAACTGAAACAGAATCCGGTCAACATAACATCTGGTCCTATGAGGGTCGGAGCCAACGAGACGGGCCCGGGTAGCAAGCTAGAGCGACGTCCACGCCCCGGAACTAGAGAGACAAGCGACTCCGCCAAGCCGAAAGCCAAGCGCGGACTCCGCGCTCTCTGTGGTCGCGGAGGACTCAGCTCTCCCGGAGCTGCCCCTCACTTCGTGGGTTTCCTTTCCAATTCTTCGGGCGCCCAGAGAGGGACTTTCTTAAAAACTTAGTAAATATATTCGTTTGGAAGCTGGAAAAAAATAATTCAGCAGATACTTATTTTAAAAGTTCTGGTTCGAATTCTGAGCCACGTTCTTCCCGAGTGCCTGTGGGAAAAGAATTCGGAGGCTTTCTCCCACGAGATAATGACTTTGTTTTTAATCTTTTGCCTTTTACGTTTACCTCGCCTTATGGCCCGATTAGTCTCACTATATTTGTTCGTCTAAGTTCAACAGACGTGTTTTTTTAATTGTTAACTTTATTACAAGTAAAAACATTTATTATTATACATATACATTCAGTTTTTTACATATTTCCATATAAATCATGTTAGGAGAGAAAAAATCCTTCAAAAAAGGAAAAACCACGAGGGGGGGAAAAAGGGGAAAATAGCATGTGTTGATCCTCATTCAGTTTCCATAGTTCTCTCTCTGGATTCAGTCAGTTTTCCATCCAAAGTTCCACCCCCTCATTGTTGAGAAGAGCCAAGTCCATCACATTTGATCATCCCATGAGCTTGTTATTCTGTACAACGTTCTCTTGGTTCTGGTCACTTCACTCAGCATCAGTTCATATAGATCATTTCAAGCCTTTCTGAAATCATCCTGCTTCTCATTTTTTATAGAACAATAATATTCCATTACTTTCCTATGCCATAATTTATTCAGCCATTTCCCAGCCGATGGGCATCCACCCAGTTTCCAGTTTCTTGACACAAAAGGGGCTGCCACAAACATTTTTTTGCACATGTGGGTCCCTTTCCCTCCTTTAAGATCTCTTTAGGATATAAGCCAAGTAGTAACACTGCTGGATCAAAGGGTGTGCACAGTTTGAGAACCCTTTGGGCATAGTTTCAAATTGCTCTCCAGAATGGCTGGATCAGTTTACAACTCTACCAACAATGCATCAGTGTCCCAGTTTTCCCACATCCCCTCCAAAATTTATCATCTTTTCCTATCATCTTAGCCAATCTGAGAGGTATGAACCGGTACCTCAGAGTTGTCTTAATTTGCATTTCTCTGATCAATAATGATTAAGAACATTTTTTCATATGACTATAGATGGTTTTAATTTCTTCACCCGAAAACTGTCCATTCATATCCTTTGACTATTTGTCAATTGGAGATCAACAGATATTAAGTGCCCACTATACCCATCCCTATGCTAGAACCAGGAGAGAAAGCTGAGCTGCAACAAGAACTGATTTCCTAGGAATAGGAAATTTCTAATGAAGAAACTCCCTCTACTAATGTAGATTGTAGCAGCTGCAATTCCTAGTCTTCTTGAATTGCCTGAGGATATTGAGGGAAAAAATATAAAAGTCCCTGCTCTCAGAGAGCCTACATTTGACTGAGGGAAAATACAATATACACAAAAGAAACACAAGGGAATTTTAGTTGGGGGAGAACTCATGTAGAACTCCTGCCATTCTGGAAGGAAATTTTTTTTGAGGGTGGATCTCCTTATCTCATCCAGACTCTCAGTATAGAAGCCAATCAAGGGCTTGTTCCCAATTCTTACCACTTCAAAAACAGAGTTCTATTTTTTTCAAGTGGGAGTTTGCCCCTCCTTGGGCAGTATGGTGGTCCCCTTGCTCTTGGGAGCTAATATAGGTGCTAGATTTAGTATCCATTAGCCCACCGAAGCCTAAAAGAGCCACCATTCTCTAAGCCTGCTCCCAAAAAGTTATTTAGCTGTGTATATCCTGGCTGGCTACGACTAAGCCTATATTATCCTTGAGTGGTTATAAAAAACGCTAACTATTAAAGAAAGCCGTCTCCCCCGTTAGATTGTAATGCCTTGAAGGCAGGAGCTGCCATTTGTCTCTTTTTTTGAAGCCCTACATTTCGTATGTCTGACATGTAGTACACGCTCAACAAATTGACTACAAAAATATAAGCGCTCTTTTCATGAAACTGTCTGTCCTCTTTAGGGGAATGGCTAAACAAATTGTGGTATATGAACATAATGGACTGTTGTTGTGCAGTAAGAAATGATGAAATGGATGATTTCAGAAGTTGTGAACTCATGTAGAACACAGACAGCAGACAGAACTAGGGCCCCTCCTTGTTCGTTCTACATTTATATAATTGTAATGTATTTTTTAATGTAATTTATACAATTACAACGTTATAGAGAAAAACATCTTGGAAAGACTTTAGAATTCTGATCAACACTAATACCCATCTCCTGATGGAGAGAAGTGATGAATTAAGATGGCCAACATGGGAATTTATTTTGCTGAATTATGTGTGTATTTATTTGTTTTAATATTTTTTTGAATTTTCAGAGCTTTTGTTTGCCTTAATTTTCTCAGGGAATGGGAGCAGGGCGACAGCTTAGTAAAAGTTATAAAAACACATGGAATGGGGCAGTACTAGCGGCTTTTTAGCTGCGCTCTGGACTTTCCACTGTCCGCTGGAGCACAAGGCAGCCTTGGCAGCCTGGAGAGGGAGGGCCACTTGCTGAAAATCATCAGCAGAAGACCTTAGGTCAGTCACTTGTAACCTAAGGATATTGGATTAAAGAGCCTCAGAACATCTTCCAGCTCCAGGTGAATGACCATGATACTGGTGTTAGTAGAAGACCCCCTGCATGGCTCGTACCAAAATCACCCTCTGGGTTCCAGGACAGCTCGGGAAGTTTTGGGGAGATGACAGCTTCTTGCCGTGTTGGAAAGATACCGGGTATGGCAGACGAGGGAAAAATGGGGAGATATAAAAAATAGATAACAGAAGGAGGGGAGGGATGGGGAGACATAAATAATGGAAAAGAAAAGGAAAGGAAAGGAAAGGAGAGTGAGGGGGGAGATATAAAAAAGAAGGAAATAGAAAAAAGGGAGGATAAAAAGAGGGGGAAGATAAAAAAGAGGGAGGGGGAGAAGTGATGAAAAAGAAGGGTAAGGATTGAGAGACTGAGACAAAGACATCATCGGATGTAGCACAGGAAGGGTCTGAGACTATCAAAAAGACTATTTCAGCTCCCTCTGCCTAATGGACTCTTTCACTGAAATCACAAAATAAAGTAAAACCTCCGATCCGGAGCATTTCTGATAAAGGGATCAATCAATATTTATTAACCACCTACTGTGTGTCAGGCACTGGGCTAAGTACTGATGCTACAAATATGAAAAAAGAAAGGCTGTTCTTTGGCAGGGGGGCCTGAGCCCTCTCCTAAAAAGGAGGTTTGATCCAACATATATAGGACTGCTTGCCATCTAGGGGAGGGGGTGGAGGGAGGGTGGGGAAAAATCGGAACAGAAACGAGTGCAAGGGATAATGTTGTAAAAAAAATTACCCTGGCATGGGTTCTGTCAATAAAAAGTAATTATTAAATAAAAATTTAAAAAAAAAAAAAAAGAGGTTTGGAGTTCAGGGCCCCAGCCTCCAGTTGGAGAGGTGGAGGCCAGGGATGAGGGGGAGGACCAAGGATATAGATTTTCTCAATGATCAGTTTCCTGAAAGGAGGGGAAAGCCCCAGAATAATGCAGCCAGGGGAGAGATGAGCAAATACCAGAAAGACATTTTCTTAAGAACAACCAACCTAACCAGCTGTCATCAGTCATCTCCCAAAGTGGACAGACCTGTCAGGAGAGAGTCATACGGGTAGGAAGGAGCTAGGGGAAAAAATGGCAGCCCCATAAGTGGGTGAGAAAAGGCCAAGAGGGAGTAGTTCTCTCTGCTTGCCAGTCACTCCCAGCAAGATGCTGACTCATTCATTTCTGGGCAGATATCAGGCTGTTTTCATTTGTTCTTCCTCTCTTCAGAATGGGTGGCATGTAAAACTCCCATGAGTGGTCAGGGAGACCCTACCAGACAAAAATATTATCTCCCAAATCCTGGTACTGGACGGATGTCCTGCGCATACAAGCCTAAGCTTGTGCCTTTGTGTGTCTCCTTTGTTTTTTGTTTCTTTCCTCATTTAAGGTGACCAAAGATTTACCCGGAGATGGCCATTTCCAGCTTAGGAGGTAACCCTGGTAACTGGGCAGCTCTGGAGCATTTAGTTCCTCCCTGGGGCTGCCTGGAAGCAGGAGAAGGTCCTGGACTGACCAAGCTCTGGCTTAGCTTAGTTTAGACATTATGGGAGACCTGTAGGGGCAAGTCAAAGGGGAAATGCTGGCTCAATAGTCCTGTAAATTGCTTCATTTTGTGTGTATGTGTATGTGCTTTAAGTCTCAATTGGGAGACTAGAATGGTCATCATGTCATAGCTTAAGATTTAAGTTTTCTTAATGCATGCTTCTGTGGTTTTTTCCATTTCCTTTGTGTGAAGAAAATAAATACATCCTATACCTGATGTATAGCGGATATTAAGTACCTTCTGCCTCTTTGGGGGAAGACCATAAAAATGAACCAAATTTGAACTGGAAACTCACAAGTTGAAGTGCAAAAAGCCAAACAGCTTGAGAAACTGAGCTTGACTCTTCTTTTTAGGGACCAGTCTCTGCCAGGAATAAATTTTTTTGGGGGGAGAGAGAGTCTACAGCTGAGAGTTAAAGAATTTTGTCAAGCTAACTCACTATCATAGTAAACACTTTCTTTTCAACAACCCCAAAGGTGACTCTACACATGGACATCACCAGATGGCCAATCTAGAAATTAGATTGATTATATACTTTGCAGCCAAAGGTAAAGAAGCTCTATACATGAACTAAAACAAGACCTGGAGCTGACTCTGAATTAGATCTAGAGTTTCTTCTTGTAAAAGTCAGGGAAAGCCATCAGAACATATAAGTATGACCAAAATAACATCCTTCCATGAATATGAAGTGGAATCAATGAAGAGATTTAAGGGATTAGATCTAGTAGATAGAGTGCCTGAAGAACTATAGACGGAGGTTCACAATACTATAAAGGAGGTAGCAACAACAACAAAAATCATTTCAAAGAAAAAGAAGAGAAAAGCAAAATGGCTGTTTGACGAGTCTGTACAAATAGCTGAGGAAAGGACGGAAGCAAAAGATAAAGGGGAAAAGGAAAGATAGACCTCACTGAATGCAGAATTTCAGAAAAGAAGAGCAATAAGAGGGTTTTCTAAATGAGCAATGCAAAGAAAAAGGGAAAAAATAGATGGTGAAAGATGAGATCTTGTCAAGAAAATTAAAGCTATCAAGGGAAAATTTCATGCAAAAAATAGACATGATTAAAGAAAAAAATGATAGGGAGTTAACAGAAGAAAAGAGATTAAGAAAAAGTGATAAGATTACCTAAGGGAAAGGCCTGGAGAGAATTACATGAACTGATGCTGAGTGAAATAAATAGAACCAAGAGAACACTGCATACAGTGTATATAGCACAAGATGTGACCATCAACTGTGATAGACTTTGCTCTTTTTGATAATGAGGTGATTCAAGGCAATTCCAATAGACTTGTGGAACTAACATAGTATTTTTATCTTATTGTTGTCATTGTTTGCTTTTTTCTCATTTTTTCTCTTTTTGATCTGATTTTTCTTGTGCAGCATGACAAATGTAGAAATATATTTAGAAAAATTGCACATGTTTAACCTTTATTAGATTACTTGCTGTCTAGGGGAGGGAAGGGGGAAGGAAGGAGAAAAATTTGGAACACAAGGTTTTGTAAGGCTGAATGTTGAAAATCATCTTTTCATGTATTTTGAAAAATAAAAAGCTATTATATTTTTTAAAAATACAAAAAAGAACTATACAAGAAAGGGTTTAGTACTAGTGATAACCATAATGGTGTAGTTAATCATCAAGAAATCCTGGAGAGGGACATGAAGTGGGCCTTAGGAAGCTTTGTTAACAATTAGGCTAGTGTAGGTGATGGAATTCCAGTAGGGCTATTTAAAATCCTAAAAGATGATTCTGTTAAAGTGCTGCACTCAATATGCTAGTAAATTGGGGAAAGCTCAACGTGGTCACCGGATTGGTCTACCTTCCAAACCTAAAGAAAGGTAATACCAAGGAATGTTCAAATTACAGAACAATGGCTCTCATTTCACAAAGGGAACGGGGAAAGACATGGTATAGAAAGCAAGATTATAGCTGGTCCCTAAAAGAAGTCAGTAAAATCAGAAGGAAGAGGTATAGTCTGGGAAATAACCCAAATCAGGAGATGGAATATCTTGGGCAAGAAACAGAAGCAAGGCAGCTTGGTAGTACAGTGGATAGGGCACTCGTCCTTGAGTCAGGAGTTCAAATCTGAACTCACACACTTGGCCTTTACTAGCTGTGTGATCCTGGGGCACGTCAGCCTCAGTTTAGGGGGGAAAATAGTAAGAAAAAGTGTGTGTGTCTGTGTGTGTGTGTGCAGTCTCCTTAGTGATCAGACATGTGTTTTGGGGAAATCCCATTAGGGGCTGAATGGAGGAAGAACCCCTGAATGGAGACTTGAGCAAGCAGCCTCTCCCCATCCCTATCCCCAGCGGCTATTCCAATGGTCCAGGAGGGAAATGTTAAGGTCCACACTAGGGTGAGGGCAGGGTCCAAGGGGAGAAGGAGGGGAATTCTGCAAAGGTGATATTGACAGGCCTTGGGCCCATATTGGATCTGGGGGATTAGAGATAATAAGGATACCAGGATGAGGCCTGGCTTGGGAACCCGAGGGACTGGGACAGGTTTAGTGTCCTGCACAGTAATAGGGAAGATAGAAGAGGGGAAAGTTTGGGGAAAAGAAAATGACTTTGATGTAAAGGACTGCTTGCCATCTGGGGGAGGGAGGGAGGGGAAAAATTGGAACAGAAGTGAGTGCAAGGGATAATGCTGTAAAAAATTACCCTGGCATGGGTTCTGTCAATAAAAAGTTATTAAAAAAAAAAAAGAGAGAGAGAGAATGAGTTTGGTTTGGATATATTGCGTTTAAGATGTCTACATCCAATCCAAGATGTCTAACTTGGAGGTGAGAGGCTTGAGTCAGCAAAGAGCTTGGGGCAGGAAAGGGAGGTTGAAAAACAGAAAATAGGGATAGGAATGAAATCCTTGGGAACTGATGAGCTCAGCTCTAGCCAGCTGGCTATGGTCTTCTATCCTTCAGTCCTGGTAATGACACTCTTCTCTTCCAGAAGAAATCGTCTCTCATTGAGTACTCAGAACCTCAAAAAGTCTTGGAAAGTCTCAGCAAGTCTAGAAAAACTAGGATTCTGGCAAGGCTGGAAATATTCATGTCTCTACTTTGTTGGTTGATGCCTTATGGTCAAGGAAGGAACAGAAAACGGAAGATGGTAGCTAGGGCCTCTGGGGGCTGCCCAGATAAGCATGCATTCTCATTGCTCTGTACTTGTGGCCACCATTGTTGCTGAAGGATGCATGGGGAAAGGAAAGGAAGGGTTGGGATGAGAAATTTCTTCCTCAAACCTTGCTGGAATAAAGCCTAGAGGATGAACTTAAAGGAGCAAGCCTGAAACAGGCAGAGAGCCAATTTGCCTTCATCTTGTAGCCCACGGAGTACGCTATACCTCCTACATTAGCACCTCCATCAGTGGCCCTGTGACTGAGTGGGGTCAGTCACTATCAATAGAAACCCCCATCACCAGAGACTTATCAAGAGTTGTTCTGTCAGGCAGAGGTCCCATCATAAGAGCTTGGAGAGAACGTCTAACTCCGTGGGAGGTGGCCAAACCCAACAATCCCTCTGTTACCCTCTGATAACACACTGCAAGAGAGATCTACAAGTGATGTATTGTAAATGTAAGTCCCAAAGCCATTGGATGGGGCTCTCTCCTTACTGGTAGAGATCAATGCACCAAGTCTGCAGAAGAATGGGGTAGAATTGGTAAGAGTCAGAGAAAAGAGAGCTTCAAGTTTTCTTTGAATCCCTGGTCTCTTCAGAGTTTGGTGCCTCTGGTTTCCAACTTCCTCCAGAAGATGAAGGAGGCTGACTCCAGTTCAGGTTATTGAAGGAAAAGATTGGAAAGACACGAGAGGAGCCCAATAGCCTTAATCTTGTTTCCTTCCCTAGCTTGCTATTGTAGGGAATGGATTGGAAAAAAGCATCAGACAGGATGTTCCTGATATTGGCAGGCGACCTCAAGCTGGGAGAGATGATAGCTAACAATACATGACAGGCTGAGTAGGCAAAGAGATTGTTAAGGTTAAAACACAGGGCTAGATCTAGTAAGATGAACTCCAAAGGGATGAATGCAAAGTCTTATACAGGGCCCCAAAAAGTCAATTTCACAAATGTAGGCTAGAGAAAGCTTGGTTAGATATAGCATGAAGAAATCTTAGGATTTGAAGAAAATTTAAAAGTCACGGGATCTTAGGTCTCCAACTAAAAGTAACCATGGAAGTTGCCTCTTCCAACTCCTTCCTTTTAGAGGAGAAAACAGAAGCTCAGAGAGAAGTGACTTGCTGAAGCTAACAAAGGTTGTAAGTGGCAGAACCGGAATTCCGAGCCAGTTTTTCTGACTCATGTTTCGCCCCTTTCTACCTCACCCTGATGCCTCCACCCAGGTATCGTATCTTAACTATCTTTCTCTCTTAGTAGGGAGAACACAATTTGGGGTACTGGGCAAAGGGAGGCATTTCCAAAAATGATTGGGGTGTATAACAGAAAACCTAAAGCCTATTTTAAAAATAGAAACATATATAATAAATAATAATAGGATGATATAAATATAATATATAATATGTATTAATATCTTTTCTATAAAACCTATTTTTAATTAGTTTGAAAGACAGAAGTTTAGAGAAAGAAAAGATGGAAAAGCATAATCAATGGCTTCAAGTACATTAATGGGAATTAAATGGCTCAGAATTCTGGTTCTGCCACCTTTGTTAGCTTCAGCAAGTCACTTCTCTCTGTGCTTCTATTTTCTCCTCTAAAAGGAAGGGGTTGGAAGAGGCAATTTCCATGGTTACTTTTAGTTGGAGACCTAAGATCCTGTGATTTTTAAATTCTCTTCAAATCCTAAGATTTCTTCATACTATATCTAACCAAGCTTTCTCTAGCCTACACTTGTAAAATTGACTGTTTTGGGCCCTGTATAAGACTTTGCATTCATCCCTTTGGAGTTCATCTTATTAGATCTAGCCCTGTGTTTTAACCTTAACAAGGAATAACCTTAAAAGGAATAATGGGAAAGGAAGGAATAAGCAATAAGTAGGCACCTATTATTGCCAGGCACTGGCTAAGTGCTTTACAAATATCATTTCACTGGATCCGCATAATAGGCCTAAGAAGAAGGGGTTATTATTATCTCCATTTTACAGATGAAGAAAATGAGAAAAAAGTTAAATGACATGGCATCTGAAGGCAGATGGTTCCTCCTCAGTGGAGGTCTGTAAGCAGAAGTCAGGCAACTACTTATTCTTATTGCAGGGATTCCTTTCACATACAGGCTATACAGGATGGACTCAGGGGTCCCTTCAGGGGAAGGGAAGGGTTGGGAACTGATGAGCTCAGCCCTAGCCAGCTGGCTATGGTCTTCTATCCTTCAATCCTGATAATGGCACTCTTCTCTTCCAGAAGAAATCGTCTCTCATTGAGTACTCAGAACCTCAGGAAGTCTTGGGAAGTGACAGGAAGTCTAGAAAAACTAGGATTCTGGCAAGGCTGGAAGTGTCCATGTCTCTGTTGGTTGATGCCTCATGGTCAAGGAAGGAACAGAAAACGGAAGGTGGCAGCTAGGGAGGGATGGTCAGATTCTCTGCTTTTGTGGCATATTTTTGCCAAGAAAGATGGCTTGAGTGGAGTGGAAGCTTGCTTTTAGACTAGTTTTCCATCTTCATTCAATAATCATTAAGTGCCTAATGTGAACAGAGCCCTGTAATCAAGTGCTATGAGGGCCAGTGGAAGGAAACACTGGAGAAAAAGAGACAGGATTGAGCATTGTTTTCAACTATTTGAAGGGTTTTCTTGGGGTAGACAGCTTCCACTTGATTTGCTTGGGCTTCACTGGACTATCTGTACATAGAAAACTTCTCTTCTTTCTCTACCTTTTTGGGGGTCATAGACTTCATAGAAGTATTAATAGTTCCAGGAGGATGCACAGTTTAATAGCTTTTTAGGCACAGCTTCAAATAGCTTTCCAGGACTCTGCTAACAATGGATCAACATGCTGTTTTTCTCCCAGCCTCTCCAGCATGTACTTTCCCCTTTTGGGGGAGGGGGGGGTCAGTTCTCCCAATCTGACCAGTGTTAGGTGGAACCTCACAACCGCACGTTCCTAATTATCAGCAATTGGGATCTCGGATGTCTTTAAGAAAGAGATTTTGAACAATTACAGCTGCCGGGATTGCATTATGAGGTCCATTAGGGGTGTGCTGGAGCTGCTTTAGCAAGCTCCAGAGAGCGGACTGTTAAGTTTTCAGCTTGAGCATCGACACCTGGGAAATTGGCTCTGGAGTCGCTCATTTTTCTGGAGAAGGATCCCACGCCCTGACTCTCTCTCCGTGGACAATTGGGTGCAGCAGAGGCTAGAAGGCCGGGTCTGGGGTGAGAAAAACGAGTTCAAACGCAGCCTCCGGCAGTTTCTAATAGCTGTGGCCCTGGACAAGACTCCATCGTAGAATCCGGACATAACGGGGTTTTGTGAGGATCCCGTGTGTGATACTTGTCAAACATACAGGAGGTGCTCCCTGAATCCTTGTTCTCTCACCAGTGGACAGGGCTATACAGAGAGAGGTTTACCTTGTCAGGGACATGCATGCTTCAAGAAGGCGCTGAAGAAAACCTGGATTCAAATTGATCCGCTGATAGAGGCTTCGGGATCTTGGGCAAGGTGCCCTGGGTCTCGGTTTCCCCATTTTTCAAAGCAAGGTGTTGGCCTAAGGGGGTCCCTTCAAGCTCAATGACCTTTGACATCCCTTCCCCGCCCAAGGTTCAAAGGTGAAGGTACTTAGTCATTAAATGAATGCATGATGCCGGCTTCTAAGTCCCAGCTAATCTCACCTCCTACCAGAGCCTTCCCTCCATTATTTATTTGTCTTGTATAGACCTTGTTTCGTAGATGATTATTAGCCTTCTGTCGGCACCCCCAAGTTTGTAGGACTGGAAGCTCCTGGAGGGCAGGGATTTGCCTCTTTTTGCATCCCCAGCAGATGCTTAATACATTTTGATCGAATTGAATTAGGGAAGAGTTAAGAAGTTTGGGATTCTCTTTTCCCAGAGGGACGAAGCTGTTCCCTTTTTCTAGCACCTGGGACACCATAGGCATTAAATAAAGGCTTGGGGAAGGAATGAGAGTCTCAGACTGAGGCAAACCCTGGCGACTAAATAATAGTGATTCTCATTTTCTACCCTTCTGACACTCACTAGGATACACTTCTGCGTTAACGTCTTGGGGGCCTCAGTTGCCCAGTTAAGAGTTAGACAGGAGTTAAGCCCCCTGCCGTAAACACAGGATGGGGGGAGGGAGGAAGAGGCTGGAAAGCCTTTCAGAAGCCGGGGGAGGTGTGGCCCGGACGTCAAGGCTCCGGCTCCTTCCTCCCTCTCAGGCGCCAGCCCTCCTGAGCGCGTGCACGGGCGGACGCAAAGACTGACGCCTGGCAGCGCGCGCCCGAGCCCCGGCCAGAGTCGGGAGGGCCCCCCAGTCGCGCGCTCCCGGAACTCGGGCCTGCCCTCGCCGAACGCCTGAGGGGCCATCTCTCTCTCGACCATTCGCTCTCACTATAGCTGGACGGGAGCCTTAACTTCTCACTTCTGTCTCCTCCTTTCGAAATCTGCTCCGCTGGATGTGGGCAATCAGTCAAAATGCGAGAATCCTCCCTCTCGGGATTACAACCCTCTCACTTTAATTTTGAAAGAATTGCATTTTCCATTCAGGCTCCCCCGAGGACACCTCTTAGCCGGGGACAGGGGGCGGGGGGAGACCGGAGTGTTGTCAGCCGTGGCGATGCCGGCGCAAGCGCAAGGGCCGGTGCGTGGAGGGAGTTATTAAAGGGGCGGGGAAAGGGGGCGGAGTGAAGGCCCCAGTTACGGCGGCTGAGGGGAGACAGATTCAGAGCTCTGAAAAAGAAACTAGCAAACGAGCTGGCGCTCGGGGCCGGGGAGGGTGGGGCGGGAGTGGGGCCGGGCCCAAGGAGCGTCTGGGGGAGGGTCAGCCGGGCTCGGGAGCGCGCGCGCGCGCGGGGTTGCGGCTGCGCGGGGGCCCACGGAAGGCTCGAGGCGGCCCTCGCTCCCTCGACCTCCCTGCGCACGCGCCGTCGCGCTCACGCTCGCTCGGGGCGCGAGGCGCAGCCAGGCGGGCAGGAGGGCGAGCTAGCGGGCGGGCAGGGGGCAGCCGCGGGGCCGGGCCGGGCCGGGGCCGAAGGCGAGGAAGGCCGGACGAGCACAGGGCGGCAGCACGGCGGCCGTGACGGTGGCGGCGGCGGCGGCGCCGGGGCCGGGGCCTGGGCCGAGCCCGGCCCGAGGCGCTGCTGAGGGGCTCCTCTCGTCGTCCCTGCCCGCCTCCCTTTTCCGCACGGTGAGTGCGCGGCCCGGCCCCCGGGAGGAGGGGCCTGCGGCCAGCCCGGAGTCTCCCCGGGTCCGGGGGCTTCCTCCTGCCTAGCCGGGGCCGAGTGGCGGGGCGGGGGCGGGGCCCTGCCGGGGTGGGCAGCGGGCCTAGCCTCTGCTCTCCTTCCTAAGGTAGGCCGCCGCCGCGGGGGCAGTGAGGGGGGGAGGTCCGAGCACTCTGAGACTGGGGGGACCCGTGGCAGCTGGAGCTCCTGCCCCTGTCCAGTCCTGGCAGGCTGGAATGCTTGTACGGGGTCAGCCGGGTGGCCTGCGGGAGTGAAGCCAGACTTTGGTCTCCGGAGGGCTTCCCGTGGAACGGGGCTCCCCACGGAGGAGTTCTCCCCTTGGAGCGAAGCTCAGGGCTGTACGGAGCTCCCCTAGGAAGCTAGGAGTCGGGGGAGGGGGGGGGCGGCCAAGGCAAATGGAAGCTCGGAGCCTTCGATTCTTAGGCTTTTCTCTTCCCTGGGGAAGAAGTCTACGATTCCTTCTCTTCCGAGTTGGGGGTGGGGATTTCTTGGTCAGGTCTGAGGATTCAAGTCTGGTCTATCCTGTGTAATGAGGGGCAGCCGGTGCCCTGACATCTGCTTTTGAACACTGAACTCTCGTTAAAACCTGGATGTGTAATTAGAACTCGTGCTGATTTGGGGGAAAGTTTCCTTCCCTGAGTTTACCAGCTTTTTCTTCTCGACGAAACTTCCCTACCACTCTTCTGTGGCAATGACTAATCTTTGGTTATTTTGTGCCTGATTGCTATAGGCTCTGTGCTGTTCAGTGAGCTAAGTCCCTATTTCTCCTATTCTTTCTCTGTGCTAAATTTTCTTAACCTGTAAGATAAGGGACATTCATCTTTCCCAAATTGGTTCAGCAGTTCAGAAAATAGCTATTCTACGAGTGGTTTTTCCTTTGGGTTTTTTTTGGGGGGGTTTTTTTGTCCACTCTTAGGAGGGGAGCAACGCTTTAAAGAAAGGAAAGCTACTGAAATGTATTTCTAAAGCCCACTTAGATTGAGCCATAAACCTGTGCTGGTTTTTCTTTCAGGTGCATAGAGTTAAAGACCCACAAATAGCCATGGATAGAAGAGGTGGGGGAGAGACGGAAAATGGTGAAACCTTCCTTGACCTGAAGAAGCTACCAGCATCAAAATCCCCACATCGTTACACAAAAGTAAGCTTTGCTTCTAATAGTTTCCTTTACAGATTGGAGGGAAGTGACAGCATGGGTGTCCGTGCCATTAATTGAAAAGACCATTGAGCAGCTATTATTCCTCTTGGCTATATATTGGAAATTGTTTTGATTATCAGATGACATTTTTTGGATTGTGCAGCAAGTTAGGAAAATTTAAGCCTGTTTTAGATCTGAGTACTTTATAGCTCAGGGGTATCTTCTTCCCTCCAATGTGAGTGCTTATGCTGTGGAAGCCTACTTTTTATTGACAGTGCTTTGTAAATTCTATAAGTGTTCTGTAACTAATGTGTTATTGGTTCAAATAGTTCTATAAAGATTAATTCCTTAATAATCCACAAAATAAGAGTGTCTTGTGTGGAATATTTTCTTAGGAGGTGACATATTTCCTGAAAGGAATGCTGTCTAGTGTGCTTGTCCAGATTAATTGAGTAGGAGGTTTGTTGTTTTTCCCCCCTTTTCCTTGTTTTTTCCTTACATTCTAAATTAGGCACAGGAAACTTTTTTTTTTAAGTTTTGTCATTCTTACACAGAATGTTACAAATGGGCCCAAAAAATGTTTCTAAGATTTTTGTGATAGTTACAGATGAAAGATCTTATAATACATTTATAATTCTTACCTCTAGCCTTTCCATTTTTTCCTGGGGGAAAAGCTTTGTTGACTTACCTACTCTGACTTTATTTTCAATATAGGGAGATAGGGCTGCCAAGCGAATCTAAGAGATTAACAGGTCTCCATGACACTTCTCTTATATTGCCTATAGAGCCCATGGGAAACATTAATGTTGGTGAGACTATCTAGAGTGCTTTAACATAGTAACTGTTATTATTGGAAGAAATTCTTTTGTATCCCTGTTCTTTCTCTGGGTCAGATCTAATTTAGAAGTTAAGGGATGTGTTGTAAAGTGGTTGAGGTTCAAGTGAGAACCAATGGGAAGCAGCTGAGCAGGTGCTGTTGAGCAACTCCAGTCCAGGTCGTCTCTGTGGATGCTAATGCTGTTGAGCTTGGGTTTTCCCTTGCTTTCTGCTCCTCGCCATAGTCATTCCTGTATTAAAAAGTTAAGATTAAGTAGTGTTCCTCATTGTACCTTTTGGTTTTGCTTGTGGTTTAAAAAAATTATTACAGGAAACCAGACTCACAAAACCCTTTGCTCCAAAATCTGTTATTTAGCAGGTTGTTTTGATAAATACAAAGGAGGGGCAGCTGGGTGGTGCAGTAGATCATTGGCCCTGGAGTCAGCAGGACCTGAGCTTAAATTTGGCTTCAGACTAGCTGTGTGACTCTGGGCAAGTCACTTCACCTGGATTCTCCCCCATCCCCCCACCCCCAGTAATATAAAAAATTTAGTAGTTGAACAAGAGTGACAGATAGGATTTTTTTTTTTCCCTTCACTGGTTCATCTTGGTTGAATTTTCTGTCTTGCAAGCTCGTTGACTTGACTAGTACCCGTTTTGATAGCTTTGAAAATGCCTTTTTAATAGCTCCATATTTTAGTTTATCAAATAAACATGTGAGCAGGGAAGGTGTGACTTCTCCATATGGAAAATTCATGTCAAAGGAAAATGATTTTAAAACACTTTGGTATTGGTTTGGTGGGGGAAACAATCTTCTTTGATAAGGAAGCACTTGAGGGCTAAAAAGCACTTGGCTCACTGCATGTGCTTCACCAGGTTGTTTGCAGAGAGGATGACAGTGGGGTTAGGGAGTTCATTGCTTACCCAAAAAGGAAGTATTGGAGCAAAGCTTGGGTTCTCAGTGAGCCTTCATCACTTTAGCTGCCTTCCAAGTACAAAAAATCTACTTCTGAAATCAGGACTGGGAATTTCAGGTCTGGTTCAAGGTGCCTTGTACCACATTTCCAAATGTTCAGATCTTGTTTGAGGGGACATAATTGTTTCACTAAAATGTGACCATAGGAAGTGAAATTAAAAGATGGACAATCTATGCCCCTCTTGCCTGTTCTACATCATTGCATCAATGAGTGTCTGTTTTATCTGAAGTGTGGCTTAGAGTGCTGGGTTTTAAGGACCACAGACATAGCTTCCCATCCTGCCTGCCAACTTGGGGGACCTTGAACAGCTCTCTTATTCTGGATCTTGGTTTCCTTTTCCATAAATAATCAGAAAATTGGAATTGGTCATCTAAGGTCATTTGCAGTTCTAAATCCTATGATTTTGTGAGTATATCTCAATTTTTGTGTGTGGATTTTGACTCTTAAAACTTTCATATCACCCAAACCAAAACATTAAATAAAGTTTTTTAAAATTTAGCTTGGAGAAATCTCCAAAACAGGCTTCAGAAATGTATTACTCTTGAATATAAGTAATCCTTAAGACTTCACCTGAATTTCACTACATATGGCAAGTATAGCAGGACCTTATCCCAGTGGTTTTTGAACAATCAGTTTTGAGATCAATTAGTGGGGAAGTGTCAGAAGGACTGAATTACGAGGTCAGAGTGATCAGGGCATCTTTCAGCATTAGCTCTTTGGTATATAAGTGGATCTGAAAAAGATGGTATTACCGGCTTTTTTTCTGAATAAGATGAAGTGAAAAATAATTCTTCCTCATTTCCCTAACCATTTCTTCCTCAGACCAGGTGTTTCTACGGTGAAAGTGTTAATGATCTCAGGGGTAAATTGGACTTGTATAGGTAGTATGTTTTTGGGGATTGGGGGTCCATGTGAATGTCAAAAGCAAGAATAATGATTGGTGGAAGGGGACATGCCTTTGATAATGGGCTAGATGTTCTTCTCTTGGATTATGGGAATCAAATGTTTCAGTGTTAAAGACTTTAATTTGTACTTGGCATTTGCTCCAATAATGGACATGGGGCAGCGTGCTAGTGTTCTGGTCTCTGAATGTAGTGAGCTTGGAAGCAGGAAGACTTGGATTCAAAATTCTGCCTCTTATTAGCTGTGAGACCCTGGACAGCTCCCCAGCCCTTCTTACTAAATTGGAGAGCCACTCCTAGAAGTGGAAGGAGTTTCCATACTGTAGTATACATTAAATATAAAAGTTTGCCCTTGAATGCTTCAGTTAAAGATGCTCTCATATTGGATACATGAAATAGAATTTTGCCAAGAATTAAGTAGAAGGGCTGATGTACATAATTAAAATTCACATGTCTTCTCTGAGATGATTCAACCATCCTTATATCCTGATCTACTTTTCCTTTTGCTAACCTGTGGATTATTGGAAGTCTTGGTGGAGATGACCTAGCTATGAGAAATTATGCCTGTTTTCTCTTTAGAGAGATGTTCAAGTGTATTTATTACATCTTATTGAGTCTTCGTGTGGAGGTTTTTATAGCCCTAGTTTTAAAATATGAACAGTAAGCTATTGCAAAAATTTTTTTAAAATTTGTTTTAAATGTTTTGTTTAAGTGTTATAAACTTGTTCCCAAGCCCCCTTTTGTTTTAGGGACCCGAGATAATCCAGTATAAAAACTGCTGGCTAGGAAGTGGCCTAAGAGAAAGTCGAACTCTTCAGAAGTAGAGTAGCCTTCCTGTTGTCTTTGTCCTGTGGCAGCTTACCTATCACTTCTACCTTAATGCTTGTTTGTTAGCAGACAGTCTTGTGTCTGTAGGCTGCATTATCTGAGGGTGTCTACCTCAGTCCTTTTTCTTTTTTTTTTTTTTTTTTTTTCTTTTTTGTCATTTCTGCTTGTTGGTGCCTCTGAAATGGTAGTGTGTCACAGGAAGCTAGAAAAGGTCATCAGAAGTACAGTTGGCTGGCCCGAGGTCACACAGAACAGAGGAGAGGCTTGGACCCAGGCGGTCTTGGACTCCAAACCCATCCTGACATCCCAGGGGAGGATCCCCTTCCACTACTTACAAAATCATCCCAAAGGGGTTCTGTAATAAAAGTATTACAGAAAAGCTCATTGTAGAAATGGTCACTGTTGTAGGGCGTTCCTCATACAAAAGAAATCCAGTCCAATCCCCATCTTAAGCCTGAGGCAAGTGATCAGATGAGGGGACCCAGGAAGCCAAAGAGTAAAGGAGCTGAAAGTAGATCTTTATAGTTTGACTTGACAAATGGAAGTTTGAGGCCCTTACTTTATTCAGATCTTGGATCATTGGTGAATCTGAATTTACTCCACTGTTTGTTGCCCATTGATTTAGTTGGAAATCATGTGAGATACCTTTTTAAACCAGCAGTAGGCTGATATTGAGGGTCTGGTTTTAAGTACCCTTTCAAAAGAAAGTGATACCTGCCATCTAGGGGAGATGTTGAGAGGAAGGAGGGGAAAATTTGAACACATGCTTTTGCAAGGGTCAGTGTTGAAAAATTATCCATGCATATGTTTTGAAAATAAAAAGCTTTCATTTAAAAAAAGAAAATGAAAGGGAGCTAGTGGGCCATTCTCCTGTGCTAGTGATGTCCCTCCTTTTCTTGGAAAGAGAGATGAGAGGAGTATTCTTAGGAGCCTACAGATGGAGTATAGAGGTCTAGGGCTACTGCAAATACTTGCTGAGGGTAGCTCACTATTTGAATTCATGTATTTATTCCTTCTCTGTGTCTTCCCTTTTTCTTTGGAGCATATGTAGCTCTCATTTTTATGAGAAGGGGGAATTGCCCATTTTCTATAAAGAACACTTACAGTTCAACTTAACCTGAATGCTTGGCTCCTGTCTGCAAGGAACCCTGAGGTGACATGCCATAGCAAGGTATATATGTAAATGGGAGGTAATCCCAGAGCAGAGGCTGTGAGGGTTTGGGGGGCCAGCAATGTCATGGATCAACAGAAACTTCTAGGTGGGGGTGAACTGAGGGGATTAGTAGTTTCAGACACAGGCTTGGAGGTGGGAGATTACCTGCTCTTGTCCCTAAGGCAGCCTAGTTATAGATTGTGGTAGCTGGCTGTTAGATACAATTAAGCTTCTGTTACTGGGGATGCATTTTGGCGATGTGCTTGTCTAGAAACTATAAATCCTAATACTTGAGGCGTGTCAAAATGGTCTAAGCTCTTAGAGCCTCCTAGGTAGAAGGAAGGTTTGAGGGGCTAAGGTTTAGGGGCTCAGGGGTAAAAGATGGAGAATCCTGGGGAGGAGAGGAGCCTGCTTTAGGGCTTGTTTGTGGTTGTTGTGTTTTTTTTTTGTTTGTTTGTTTTGTTTTTTTTAATGCCAAGTAGTAAACAGCAGGGCTCCCTTTGAGGCTGGGCTTCCAGCAGCCTCCCTTGTGTGATGGGGGACCAAGAACTTCTGTAAACTGCCCTGCTCCATCCTTCCATCCCCTAAGAGGAACTCAGCCAGGCCCTGCCTGATCTCTTTGGGTTCCTGAGTCCCCTCATCTGGTCACTTGCCTCAGGCTTAGGATGGGAACTGGACTGGATTTCTTTTGTATGAGGAACTCCCTATAATAGTGACAGTGAGCTTTTCTGTAATACTTTTACACTTAACCCCTTTGGGATGGTTTTGTAAGTAGTGGAAGGAGATCCTTCCCTGGAATGGCAGGAGATCTACCCCACTCCCCATTCCCCACCCCTGGGGATGGCACTTACCCTGTGGGAGTGGAGGCTGGATTTGAAGCCAGCTCTTCCTGACACCAGGCCCCACTCTGTGGCACCCCTTCAATGTCTCTGCATTTAGATTAATTTGAGGGGAAACCACTTGCTGAGTCCCCCAGCCTACACATTGGAACCCAGATCTCTGGTTCTGGGGCAGCTCCTTGCCTTTTCCACATGCTACCTTCTCTCTGGGGAAGAATCACTAAGAGAAAACAGGGCGAATGTCCTCAAGTGAAACCAGTCAGCAAGCGCTAACAATTTATTTCCACTTTTCCCTGTTTTCTCTTTAAATTTTATCTCTTGACCCTTGTTTTTGTTTAAAGGGCATATGAAACTGACCCCCCATCAACACAGAGACAGGTAGGATGGGCACTGTCCACACCCGAGGGCTGCCAGCTCTGCCAGGGAGGGAGGACTCCTGGGGAGAGGGAGAGTGCTTCCTGCTCACCACACCCAGAACTGGTTTGCTTGTGCTCCTTCCCCCCAAGGATGGGGAGCTCCTCGAGGGCAGGCGCCCTTTGTCCTTGTCCTACTCTTACTTTGGGTCCCAGCCTTTGCACAGTGCCTGCCTTCATAGCAGGTACTTAATAAAAGCCCTTTGCCTTGACTCTTTTGGTTCCACTTGATCATTTAAATAAATGCCATGTAAATTGCCTTCATTTTCTCTCCCTTTTAAAAAATTTCTATTATTGTATATATTGTCTTACTGATTTTCACTCTGCAAGAGTTTGTATAAGTTTTGTCATACTTTTCTGGGTTCTTCATATTCATTTACAGCATGGTAACATTCTTAACTTGTTTTTAATAGTGAAGAATGGGTGAAAAGAAGACAGTATTGGGAGCCAAGAGGCACAGGAATAGCCTTAAAAACGTTTGGGATCCCTGTTTCTCTGTAAATAGAAACTGTTCAGTGAAAGCCGAGGCAGTGTGTTTGCCATGAATCTGTCCATAGGTTATGTTGCCAGAAGATTTTGTTGGTTTTTTTCTTGTTTTATTTTTTGTTTTTGAACAAAGTATTTTTCCTGGAGAATTTGAGATATAGTCATTTCTAGGGGAGTGATGCTTGAGCTTAGCCTTTTTTTTTTTTTTTAATTGATATTTTCTGTTTCTGATTCCCCTGGTAATCATGTATCCCTCCTCCTGTCAGAGAACCATCCTTTATGATAAATTGGACTTTTTTTTTTTTTGAGAGGAAAAAACATCAGTCCAATTTATCGATAAAATCTGAATATCTGTGCAATGTACCTATGGACTTTCTACTTCCATGAAGGGATAGGTTAGAGGGGGTCTCTTCTCATCTCTTCATTGGAGCCCCACTTGAACTTGATCATTTTGTTATATTTATCTTTAAGCTTTTGGCTTCTGTGTTGTCTCTGTGTAGATTGTTTTCTTGACTGTTCATACAGATCTTTCCAGGCTTCTCTGTATTCCTCACATACATCATTTCTTACAGCACAATAGGATCTATTACATTCTTACACCACAGTTTGTTTAGTCATTTCCCAATCGATGGGCATTTACTTTATTTCCAAGTCTTCGCTGACACAAAAAATGCTATTGCTATTTTAGAGTCTGAAGACTTTTTACCAGTGGCTTCCTTGAGCTCTAAGGCAAGTAATAGATTCTTTGGGTCAAAGAAACATTTTAGTTACTTTATTTGTGTTATTTGAAATGGCTTTCTAGAATGCTTATATTGTTTCACTGCTCTGCTAACAATGTATATATTAAGGTGCCCATCACTTCATAGCTTCTCCGACATTGACTGCTATTTTTTGGCATCTTTACCAATTTGCAAGGTGTGAGGGTTGGAAGCTCAGGATTGGTTTTTTTTTTTTTTTTAATTTATTTTATAATAACTTTATTGACAGAACCCATGCCAGGGTAATTTTTTACAACATCATCCCTTGCACAGCTCAGGATTGTTTTGATTTGCATTTCTCTTTATTAGTGATTTGTAGCTTTTTCCTTGTGCTTCTGAGTATTTTGCAGTTCTTTTGAAAACTCTTCCTATCCTTTGACTATTTTAATCTATTGTGGAATGTCTATTTTGTTTTTTAATATACACATATGTGTGTATGTGTGTATACATATATATATATTGAC
The DNA here is from genome assembly GCF_016432865.1 of Antechinus flavipes. Taxonomy (NCBI): domain Eukaryota; kingdom Metazoa; phylum Chordata; class Mammalia; order Dasyuromorphia; family Dasyuridae; genus Antechinus; species Antechinus flavipes. The sequence continues at coordinate 716,691,596 of NC_067398.1, read as the reverse complement.
TTCTTAGTTGTTTATACATCTTGAATATGAAATTTTCACCAGAAGTTTGAGACAAAGATCTCCCCCTTCCCCCATTTACTTCTCCTTGATTCATTAATGTTGTTTGTACAGAAGCTTTTCGATTTCAAGTAATCAGTTTTCTATTTTAGAACTGAGTTTAAGGAAACTCAGGGATTCTTAGAATCCCATTCTAAAGGTGGGGTTCTGACCTTTAAAGCAAAGATCATCTGGTCCAACTTCACAGGCAGAGCCTGTAGCTAAAATTTAGCTGTTTATTAGCCACTTGACCTTGGGTCATCATTGCCCCTCTCTCTCTTTTTTTTTTTTTTCCATCATTGCCCCTCTTAAGGAGAACTCAATTTTTTTCACTGTGAGATTGAGAGGATTATATTAGGTCATCTTCTCCAAAGCCCCTTCCAGCCCTTTTCTAGGAAGGGTCTAGCACCCCAGAATGAGCAGCCATAATGAAGCTCTCATTTCTAAAATCATCTATGAACTTCTCTTTATGGAGGCAACCTGGTGTGGGGCAAGCGAGGGAGGCAAGAGAGACCTGGTTTCAGTCCTGCCTCTGACACTTCCTCCAGGAAACCCCTCTTAAGTCATTTTTTGCTGTTCCTGTTTTTTTCATCTGTCATATGTAGGTGATTCCTGTAGTATATACTTCACAGGATTTCTGCACAAATCAAATTAGTTTACTTAAAGTATTTTGGAAGCCTTAATCTTGAAAGCTGAAGAATACATATAGTGTATTTGCTTTCAAAAATATTCATATTTCTTTCCAAATCCATCACTTGGAAATTACTTCATCTGTCTTACATTTCAATCCTCTTTTTTTATCAACAGCTGAGTGACTTGATTAAAAAACCTCTAGGATTTTTATCATCTATTTTTTAAAAATGTTTTCTGAATTCTCTCCCCTCCCTGTTGCAGTTCCCCAGTCCCTTGAAAGGATAGGCGCTATGCCATCAATTATACATGTGAAGTCAGGCAAAACATGAAGAGCCTTTCCTCAGAGGTGACTCGCCCCAGAAGCCTGCGGAGGAGCCACATTTCTTTTTCAGTTTGTCTTGGACTTAGCAGAACTTTGCATTCTCCTGGACTCATAGGCCTGCATGGGTTGTTGTGAGGAAAGTGCCTAGAATTCCACAAAATGCATTTAACGTTCACTTCTGAGGTGTCATTGTTTGAAGGAACATTAGTCAGTAAACATTTTTTTAAAGTCCCTATTGTGTGGCAAGTGTGGAGGATACAGATCCTTCAAGGTTCTTGCCCTTGAAAATGGGGAGGCAGTATGCAAAGAGCTGAGTGGACATCTGCAGAAAGGATCACCTGGAGGGGAATCATTGGGAGAAAGCCCCAGAGTTAAGGGCTGTTGGCAGCAGCCTTCTGTAGAAGATGGGACCTCATCTGGGTGGGCATGGGTGCTGGCCAGTGTTAATGGGAGGAGGAAGATAGGGTAGGGGCTAAATCAGGCAGGACTTGGAACACCAACTGATTTTATATTTGATCCTGGAAATGATAGGGAGCCATTTTTATTGTAGCGGTCATGATATATAGACCCCGTGCTTTAGAAAAATCACTGTGGGACTCAATGGAGTTTGGACTAAGGGGAAGAGAATGGTAGCAGCCTATTAGGCATTTCCTTTCAGCAGCAGCTCTGCCTTTCTAGATCTTTATGAATGGAGACAGCCTCAGAAATAGACCCCTTTTTGCAGTGTCCTTGAAAACCCTTCTCACAGCTGCCCTAGCAGTACCATTGGTGCTGCTAAAACACCCCATCTGCAGCGGGCTTCTTTTTGGGAACCCTGGCGCGGGTTTGGGTTTTCCTGGACTCTTAAGGACAAAGTATTCCTCCTGCTTAGGATGAAAATGGTCTTCTCAACCAAGAACCAGAAGGTAACTGGAAGGATTGAATTCTTCCTCCAAAGGAAACTGGAAAGGGCAGCTTCATTTTTTCTTGCATAGTGATCCTCAGATTTGGGGAGGGGGGGTCACTGCTGTTCTCAGAATCCTGTGTGAGGATTGGATGAGCTCCTTCTTGTGAGGCTTATAGAGGGTTGAAGCAGACTTGCTCGGATATGTTTGGTTAGGGATGAGCTGGGCCAAGATAGCACTGCTCTAGCCTGGCCTTGCCTGTATTCGAGATCTGGGTACCCTAGAGTGAAGCTCTTTGTTTATTAAACTAAATGCATTGAAAACAACTGATGGCCCTGTCCTCTTTCCCTGTTTTATGAGAAACTATTGTCAGTGTTGGATTTGTTCTACAGAAGGTATGGGACTTTTGTTTCAAGTTTTTATACACACACACACACACACACACACACACACACACACACACACATATTTTTTAATCTCTGGGCTCAACACCAGAGGTGAACAGGTAATTTGAATTTTCGTGTTGCAGGCTTTTTTCACCCTTTTCATTACCCTAAATAGCCAGCCCCTGTATGTTCTTGTCAGGTCATTAGCAACAAGCATTTCATTAATGACTTGTTCATGCACCATTCTGTGCTAAATGTGTTGAAAGTACCAAGACAGAAACCTAAGACTCTGTCTTCAAGGAGCTTAGTAAATTCAGTTGTAAGGGGGGAGGGGGCGGGGGGCGGGGAGTGAAAACCTATATACCATAATTCAACTTTTTTAGGCTGGAATGATGGCCATCAGGAGTTGGGAAGTTGAGGCATACGAGCTGGGAGGTTGTTATGAGGACTGGCAAGTAGACTGAACTGGTTGGCCAAGAAGGGCTTTGAAGGCCAAACATCATCAGAGCTCATATTTTATAGGGAGCTACTGCAGTTTCTGGAAAGGAGTTGAGTTTAGAGACTTGCCAGCTTGGGCTCTGGAGCCTGAGGGACAGAAAGGCAGGCAGGTGCTCACAAAGGGTCTCGGCAGGCTGGCCAGAGTCGAGGAGGTGGGATTGACCAAAGGGAGACTCGGCCCTTGTGATAGGCTGAACCTCCACTAAGCTCTTTTGGGAAATGATTTCTTGGATCTTAGATCTGGTGGTTTTGTTGCTTGGGTCTTAGCTGGTTTTACAGGGGAGAGACTAAAAACCTAGGCCTGTCTACTCCTGCCAGACCCTGCATAGGGAGGACTTCGCACTTCTGAAATGGAAGTGGTGACCGCGTTCTCCCAGAGGACTCTTGGGTCCCCTTTCAAAAGAGACTGGATGGCCTTTGGTCATGTGAAACACTACCACTCAGGAGAGGGTCTCAGGTGCCTGGACAGTGGCGAGCATCCCTTTGTTTTCTGGGAATTGTTAGGGTTCCTTCTGCTCTTTTCTAAAATGCCTTTTGGTGAAGTAGCACTAAATAGGATAGTTTTCTTCCCTTACTGTTGCAAACGGGGCTGCCTTGAAGGTGTGGTAGCAGTGTTGGTAGTGGAACTTTCTTGCCATTAATAGTTTCTGTGTCACTGAAAGATGATCTTTGCCCTGCATAGAGGAAGCACAGACTTGTTCATCAGAAACGGATTGGCTGTTCTGAGAGTCAGCTTCTTTCTTCGTGCCATTTGGACTGTCTCATATGTTAGATTTTAATATGTGTAAGAGTAATATTCAGGAATGAGGCAGCTCTAACTAGATGACCTATGTCTTTGTAAGTGTGATTCAGAGCAGCACGTTTAATTCTCTTTTCAGGAGGAACTTTTGGACATTAAAGAGCGCCCTCACTCTAAACAGCGGCCTTCATGCCTTTCTGAAAAGTATGACAGGTATGTTTACCATTTGACTATCTCTCTCTGAGAGATTTTCTTGCTGTGATTGACATGTTGGCAATAACTGCATTTCTAATTTTGGGGCAAAATTGCCGTATTTGGATTGTAACGAGAAAGATCTTTGTAATTATTAAGAACAGATACTTGGTCTTCAACCTCCTTAGTTGTCTATCTCTCTCACTCACTGGCCATGTCCAGCTCTCCCTGTCTGTGTGTATGTGTCTCCCTCTCCCTATCCTTGTCTCCCTCTCCCAGGTCTCTTTCATTTCTTTCTTGCCAGCTTTGAGACAGCTTTTATCTGCTACTGCATCACATTAGAACTGTTTGAATGCAGCCATGTGTTTTATGTTGTAATACACAAATACTGTGTCTCTCTGTGTTGGCTGTTACTTGCCTAATATTTCCATAGCTCACCCTCTCCCCAGTTTCCGTAGGGAGACCCCCGTGTGCCTCAGTGTCTCTCCCCTCCTTCTCTTCCCCCATTCCCTTCATCTAGAAAACAGCTAGAAAGTGCCTTCTTTCTTTGGCTGATTCTCAAGGGTCTGAGGCACTTCTCATCAGTAATAAAGACAGGCCTCATTGAAAACTTTTATTTTTCCACTTTGTCCCAACTGCCGTTTCCAGAAAAAGCTTAGGTGGCTGTGAAAATGTCTCTCCTTATTTAGAGCTAGACAGCTGGGGGCTGCCTCATGGACAGAATGCTGGGTCTAGAACTGGGGAGACCTGAGTTCAAATCTAGCCTTAGACCCTTCTCAGCTTGGCTCTAGGCAAGGCACTGAATCTCTGTCAGTGTTCGTTTCTTCAAAGGTAAAAATAAAAATATACTTGGAGGGAATCCTCGAACAGACCAATCACAGATGACTTGGTCACCTAGCAGGGGATTGGAATTCTTGGGAGACATCTCTAATGAGAACATGGAGCCGGGACTCTGATGTGTTCTAGGACTCAGTACTAGCTGTTAGGAGGCAGGCTTCCCTCCTAAAGGAGGAGGAAAATAAAATCCCAAACAACTGTTATCCTTAGGTGGATGCATCTGGATCCCTGGGCGTGGCTAGCCTGGACGGGGAGAGGCAGGATTTCTGGAGAGGGTCTTTGGAGGAAGGGGCAACCTTAGATGTGTGCTCTTCTGACTGGGCAGTGGGAAGGCAGGGACAACTGAAACAGCACTGACTGCAGAGGTGTCGTGGGGAGGCCTCGCTAGCGCTTGTTCTACTGCCCTGCCCATCCCTAGATCGCACACAAATCTGGGGTCAGGGTGGATCCCCTGCCTTTCCTCAGTATCATGACTTGAATGTTTTCCCTTGGCTTGCAGCGATGGCGTCTGGGATCCTGAGAAGTGGCACGCATCCCTTTACCCAACCTCAGGGCGAAACTCTCCGGTAGAAAACTTCAAGAAAGAGCTGGACTTGGAGCGGCCCCTGATGCGGAAGGCAGCAGGTAAGCCTCTGTTGGCAAAGAGGTGGCGGGCAGAGGCCTTGTGGGAGGGAGGGCCCGACTAGGTGAGATCACGGATCCCTCAACTAGTCGGAGCAGGGCTTTCTTTAACATAGGACTCCTGAAGCCTTTGAACCCCTTTCTTTGGGTCACAGTGACAGATAATTAAAGGAAATGCTTGAGGTTAATAAAAATGAAGATGGAATGGTTTTCAACATCCCAAGTTCACAGATCCCTGATAGGAATGTACAGGACCCTTGGGGAAGATGGTGGTCCCCAGGTTTTCCTGCTAGGAAAGATTTTCATTAATTGGGAAACCATACTGTCCATTTAGCTCCTCTGGGCCAAGCTCAGCTCTTTGGAGGCCGGGGTCCAGCCTCATTCCTGGAGGAGAACGGCAGAGTTGGGCCTCACTCTCAATCCCCCCAGCAGTCTAGTCTGCCTTGGAATCCCTTTCACTGAAGTTGTGATAACAGTAGCTTGAAGCAGAATCCACAGGTAGTGACGGACTAGAGCTTGGGCAGTGGTGGTTTCCATGGGCATTCTGCCTGAGAAGTGAGTTGTCTGCTTTCCGAGCATTTTACAGAGAGGATGTGGTTTATTGAGGGATTTTGGTTTGCTCAGCGTGAGATGGGCCTTCACAGTCATGGCCACGGCAAGGAGGCTCTCCTTAGCGAGCTGACGCAAGTGTCTTGTAGGAAAACTGGATGCTGGAAAGATTAGAACTGACTGGCACCTTGATTGTTGGGCCACAGTATTTGTTGTTTTCTTGATGGTCCAGATTTCATGGAATTGTGAAAATGAATTGTTCTGAAGAATGTTCTTGGGAAGAAAAGTAGAACCCGTGCCCTCTCTCTGTTTAAAATAGAAAGTATCCCTGCCTTTTTGACTGACAGTAGCCTTGCTTGCTCTGTAAGGCCCCTCAGAGAGTGCCCTTGGACAGAGAGGAACGTAATGCTGTTGTTGTTCCTCCCCCCTGCCTTTTTTTTTATAACAGATCCCAGAGAGCGGGTAAAAGAAGATGATTTAGATGTTGTTCTAAGTCCCCAGAGACGCAGTTTTGGAGGGGGCTGTCATGTCACGACCTCGGTCAGCTCCCGGAGATCAGGGAGCCCCTTGGAGAAGGACAGCGATGGCGTCCGCATGATCGGAGGCCGTAGGATTGGCAGTGGAAGGATCATCTCTTATAAGGACCACCGCAGTGGGGATAAAGACTTGAGGGACTGCCGAGACTCAAGAGACCGGGAGAGAGACTACAAGGATAAGCGTTTCAGGGTGCGTCTTTTTCATTGGTGCCCGGGAATCACTTGTGTTGCTTCTGTGCCAGTTTTGGGGTCATAGCACTGCTCGGGATGGGCACAGGGTGGCTGACGGGGACAGAGATGAGTCTTGGCTATGGGCCTCCTTGTAACGCCTCTGTTCTTTTCTCCATTCTATTAGAGAGAATTTGGAGACAGCAAGCGTGTCTTTGGAGAACGCAGAAGAAATGATTCCTATACAGAAGAGGAGCCCGAATGGTTTTCTGCCGGACCCACGAGTCAGTCTGAAACCATCGAGCTCACGGGCTTTGACGACAAGATTCTGGAAGAAGATCACAAAGGGCGAAAAAGAACAAGACGACGCGCCCCATCTGTGAAGGAAGGTCAGTTGCCTTGTCCGATGCCAGGAGGGGCCTGCACGTAGATGCGTTGTCCCCCTTATGGGGACGGTGGGATGAAAAGCCGTGAAGTCTCCATCCTGTGAAAGGTGGCTCTGTTGGTATGAGCCTAGCCCTGCTTTTCCCAAACCAAACCTCGAAGGTTGTTGGCTTGTGGGGGGAGCCTTCAGACTGGGAAGTCTAGTCAGCGCCCATGGAAGCTAGCTTGTGAGGGGCCATGTCCCGGGTCCCCCATGATCTTGCTCTTTATTCTGGGTCCCTGACTAAGGCAGCACCTCAGGGGGCCTCAGTAGCTCTGGCTTCTCCCATCGGGTGGCGCTGTGAGTCTGACTTGTCTCCCCCCCAAAAAAAAAGGGGTGATGGGTAGGTGAGCTCTGGAGGCCCTGCCATCAGCTCTCTGCTGCTTTTCCTCTGCACCGACCAATGTGTTGGTATTTAGATCTAGAGGACAGTCAGAGAGCGTGAGAGCTGGCACGGCCCTGGACATCTAGTCAAGCCCCTATCTGCCTTGCCAGTCTGGATGCAGGGTTATTTTGGGAAAGAGGGATGGTGGTGGGTCCTTTTTGGGGGGAGCGGTAGGGGTAGGGGGGTAGCTGCTTTGACCAAACTCTTCACTATCCATGAATCTGTGAAACCATTCCTCATTTTATAGAGTTGTGAAACGAAGAAACTTGTTAGCTTTGGCTGAGAGATGAGAATTGGTATCCCAGGTAAGGGTCTCTCAAGGGCAGAAGCAGGCCATTCCTCAGTAGTTTGGTTCCCCGGCTGAGCTGCCGTGGTCTCTTTATTTTAGGACCAAAATGATTCTAACCTGATGTTTCAGTGTTTTTATATCCAATTGATTCAGAATGGTGGATGGAGAACTTTTAGTTGCAGTAGCTCTGTTCCTTGTCCTGGCTTGAAGAAGAGGGAAAACTGGGTTCCTTAGTCATCCAGCTTCAGCATAACCTCATTGGAACCCTAAGGGACCTTAGGACACAGCTTGGGAGATGGGAGAGCTCTGAAGGTGGGAGCTTAGCCTCCAGGGCAGCCTCTCCTGCAGGAATGTTGGAGGGATGACCGCTCAGCTAGCAGAGGGACTTCTTGAGGAAGAGCGGCCTCTAGGTGCTGGACACCAAGTGTGAGCATTGAGGATTCCCAGGTGAGGGGCTGCAGGTGGCCCCTTCACAAACTCCCCAGAGTTCTTCCTCTCCCTTGGTTGTTAGAGCTCAGTTCTTCTGCTCTGACGTTCTCACTTCTCTGTCTTCAGATCTTCTTCCCCTCTTCTAAGCCTTGCCCAGTTCTCTCAGGAGAAGCTCTGGCTCTTCTGCAGTGCCCGCTCTTCTGTTGCCCCCCACAGATTCCACGCACAAGTCATTAGTTTTTGTGCGTTAGTGTGTTGTGCTGTTTTAACATTTGGGTGAGGGGTTTCTGATGGATTTGGTCTGTAAAAGACTTGGGCTAGAGAAAAGGTACATATGCAGCCGCTGCCACGAGAAAAAGTGACTCTGGGTGTTCTGGATCCTTCATAGCAACGTTCCTTACTAACGTATACTTAGCTCTCGTTCTCCTTCGTTGATGACTAATTCTTTCCAGGAAAATTAGTTCCATTAAAGTAAGATTTTAAATGTGCTCTTCGTGCTTTCAGACTAACGCCTCAGTGCTGGGAAGGGGCTAAACTAGCAGTGACTTGCAGCATCTCCTAGAGCCTCAGAGACATTTATTTATTTTAATAAGGAGATTGTGCTTCACCTTTTGGTTAATTGTTAGTGTTATGACAGGAGCCATTAGCCCACACTGTTCTGAGCACTTGTGCTCTCTAAGACTCGAGCTGCTTGTCTCCCGTGGGACGGGCCCACGCTTCCTCCAGGCCTTCACAGGTCGCCCTATGTAAATAGCCAGCGGTGCAAGGCCTGCTGTTGATGTTTGGGGCGACTCCCGCGCTGTCGGACTTCACAGCCAGCCCGCTTTCTAGGCGGGATCCGGCTGGGCCAGGAATGTACACCAGACTGCTGGGGCTTTTTTAACTTTATTTTTTAAATAGCAGCAGGTTTAACCCCCACCACAAGAAAGCCATTTTTGTTTGGCCATAAAATCTTCCAGTCTCACTGTCTCTTAAAAGAAGGAAAGATGTCAATGTTTATCTTTAGCCTTTGCTAGATAGACCAGTGCCTGCTCCTTTGAGGCCTTTACTGCTTTCTGATAGAACTTGAAGCAGCCATATTTTTGTCCCCTGCGCAGTCCAAAGGAGTGAGGGGATGGGTCCCTGGCCCTGTCTGACACAAATTTACCACAGACCCCAGCCCAACCTGCCCACCTGCCTCCTCCTGAGAGTGAGGTTTGATGGGAGCCAGTTAAGACAAAGTGTCAGACAGCAGGAGGAACTTTGGATTGAGGGTTGGAAGACCTGGGCTTTGGGGTCCCTGAGCCTGAATGGGGGAAGGAAGTTGGGCACCAAGACCATCCGAGTAGCCCCGGCTATGATTCCATGAACTCTGGGCCCCAAGCCTAAAGGGGGGCTGGTGTCTATATTCCCCCTTCCCCAGGCTGGGAGCTGCTCTTCTGGACCATTGCTCTGGGCCTCTGTTTCCCCATGAGATGGGTGTGATTCTTATATCTAAGAACAATGAGGAAAGTTTGGACATGCTGTGGAAACGTGAGCTGCTTTTTTAGTATTGCAAGTGGATTACATTGGCAACGGCGACTTCCAGGGCCAGAGAGTTCATCCAGATGGCGGGGATCTGAAGCTGTCAGGGGAAGGAGGCAACAAGGGGGCCGGGATGCATGGTTTTTACTTTGGTTGTGTGATGGGAAGGCCCGACCAGGTGGTGCCTCTGACAAGGTGTACGTCTACAGGCAGGGCCCGAGGACTTGTTTCCAAGGGACTAACACACTAATGACGCTGAACTGTCAAGAGAGTGGATTCATTTGGAAGTGATGGGTCAACGTCTTCCTGCCCTCCTTTCCCCGTTCTCCCTCCCCTCAAAAAGCCTCTCTAGGTCAGATACAAAGAACACTGTGTGTGGAGGAAGCCTTCTGCACTTAATACCTTGGAAGGATAATTCTCAAGTATTTATAAGCAGGCGTAGGTATACAGTGATGTCTAAACAATGCCATATCAGGATTTTTTCTAGCTTTATAGAGATAGTGCTAAGTCTTGCAATGACCTAAAGGCGACTTGATTTTTGGCTTGTGTTTCTACACACCCGTTTATAATGAAGTCCAGAGATTGCAGCTCGGATTTTTTAGGATTCTTGCTTCAGTTTGTATAGATGAGACTTACTATTATTGGAACTTGACCTAGGTGCCATCTTTGATGTGGAGTCCCTAGGTTGCTAAATCTTGAATCAAAGCTTTGTGGTAGCCGTGCCCACGGCGGGAAGGCAAAGCCGAGTTTGCTTTCCACCTGCCTGTAAGTGCCTTCCACGCCGGGGGGCCGGGAAACGCTCCCGGACCGCTTTGGAGGCCGAGGGGGCCTCGTGCAGCCCCAGTCTGGCTCTGCTTGTGCAGAACCAAGCTGTGAATGTTGAGTAAGCTGCTTCACAGTGATTAGATCTGATTTTTGTCCTCGTGGTTTTGCCTTAAGGAATAGTTTCAGAATTCAATGGAGGCGTTGCAGAAGAGGATGAAGTGGAGGTCATTCTTGCCCAGGAGCCCGCTGCAGATCAGGAAGTGCCCAGGGAAGCAGTGCTGCCTGAACAGTCACCAGGAGAATTTGATTTTAATGAGTTCTTTAACCTTGATAAGGTGCCAGGCCTGGCCTCGGTGAGTGAACCCACCCATGTGGCTACAACCACATGGTAACGCCTTCTCTTTGAGCCTTTGTCCACTATGTTTTTGATAATATGGATGTGGTCTGTCGAGTGCAGCGTTTCCCAAACCTTCCTGGGAGCCCTGGTGTTGTGCATGCTGCCCACAGGGATGCCCTGGGGATGTCGGTGCCAGCTCGAGTCTCCCCTGGTGACGGCACACACTACACGGATGGTCTTTGGCTTGACTCCCTCCCCTTCCCCAGCACCTGTGGGCCCCATTGGTGCATTCTGGGTCCGGGAGTGCTCCAGGGCGGCCCCCTTTTGGGAAGCGCTGGACTGATGTTTGCAGAGTGTTCCCCTGCTCCCCCGCACTTCTGTGACGTTATTGTTTTGTTACGCTGTTGCTTCATTGGGGCTTTTGGAGTGTTTGTACTTCCTGTGAGACTTGCAGGCTTAGAATTGCGTTTTCAGTTAGTTAGTTAACTGCCTTAGTTAGTTGTGGCCGGTTTGAGGTTGGAATTGGGCCTTCTGGAGGAGGAGGAGGAAGAGGAGGAGGAGGAAATGGGGTTGCCGAGACAAGAGGATCCAGCCCGGGCTGGGATCTGCAGATCCTGGGATCCCAGACTGGTTTTGGATGGTGATGTCGTGTCTCATCCAGTGCAAAGCAACGTGGATTTGCCCTTCATGAGCCTTGATAGATTAGTCACCCTCTCTGCCGAGAAAGAAGGAAATGTAAGGATGCAGTCAGGAGCCCCAAGGAGGAATCCCCTCCCTCTGTCCCCATGAGTTTGCTGCCATGTCTGGGCCGGCGGCCCCAGAGGTGCATCAGGTGATTGAACTGGGAACTCTCCCTGGAGCCTCGTTACCTAGAGCCGGCGGGGTCAGACGGAGGGGACCCAGATCCCCAGTGGAGTGAGAACTCCCCTGAGGCCCCACGGCTGGGAGAGAAGACAGGGGGGCTTCCTGCGATGCACAGACTTAGGTCCCTTTGGAAGAGGAAGGGCTGTGTGAAGGGAAGGGAAGGGTGTGTCAGCTGCTTCTCTATCGCCTCCCTCCCCAAAGACCTCCCGGGGAACCATTTCCTGAAGCTGAAAGGTGGGGGGAGGGGGAAAGTCTGCTTTTGTCTCTTTGGCGCTCGTTTGGTCGTTAGTGTCGCGGTAGGTTTGGGGCAGACTGATTCTGCCCGCCCAGGCAGTTCCAGTGGCTCTCCGTGCTCCGTATCCTTGGTCGTCCTTCCTGTGGCCCAGTAGTATCCATCACACACGTGTATGACTATATCCAGCACTCGAAGGCCACTTTTCAGATGGGATTTACAGGTTCTGCGCGCTCTGGTGGTAATGGGCACGTTTTTGTGGTTGGTCCCAGGGCCAAAAGAGCACTTTCAGCCAGCTTCCTGTTCAGGCGCCCTTTCCCATGAGCACCCTGTATGTGGAACATCTTGGCGGGGGAGGGGCGCTGGGGTCCCTGCCCCCCAGGAGCTCAGGAGTCAGTGTACTGTGACAGAAAGCTGCATAGGGATTCAAGCAGGCTGGTCCCAGGTCTGTGAGCAAAGATGGGAGGGGGCAGCAGATGGGGAGAAGGGCTTCTGTCCATGAGAACTCCTGGTCTTGACTTCCTTTTCCCATGCCCCACTAAAAACAGTCAGGTTCTTGTCAGCTCACGAGCCCTCGGCCGTGGCATCCCCAGCTAAGCCCAAAGCCCTAGGGTATTGCCAACAAGGTCCTGGTCTTCCAGGCTTGGTTCTTTTTGAATAACAGACGACTTCCAAATTTCTGGAATGGTCATTCTCTTCTTAGATGAGACAAAGTGACTTAAGACAGAATCGTAGCACAGCCCAGCAGCAGCTGTCCTGTGATGTGGCTGATCCACAGGGGCCTTGCATTCCTGTTTCTCACAGATGCCCGTGGGAGGCTCGCATTGGTCCCACTGTGGCTCCCTGGTTCCCTTCTTCTAGTCCCGACACCTATTGCTTGGAGCACCTTCCTCCCCTGGGGGTGAGTTTGCAGGGACTTGAGGCTCTGGGAGGGGAGAGAGCCTTCCTCCTTCCTGGCTTTCCTCCGAGGTGGACAGATCTGACCCATGGCCTGAGTGAGGAGACTTCCCAGGCCTTCCCAGCAGCAAAGGCTCTTCAAGGGGCTCTGAGTGACAGGCTATGGGCAGGACTCATGAGAGGATTCTGTAAAAAATAAAGAATCTAGTCGTCTTTGGAATATCAAGGGGAGTCTTCCCTCTTAATAAGCGGCATGAAGTCTTGGGCATCACCCCCAATCTAAAGGCTGCTGGAATATGCTCCAGGTGCCCACTGCTGGTTGGGTAAAAGCCTCATGGCTTGGGTCATGCCCTTGGGTCCTCCTCTTAGTTCCTCCTTCCCTTCTGACCTGTGTCGGTTTTCAGCTGTGGTTGAGGCTTCAGGACTTTCCTGGGGGTTTCTGGGATTAATAAAACCATCTGGAGACAAAAGAAACTTGAAGGTCAGACCTTAGGGTCAGGAAGAGCTGGGTTCAAATGCTGCCTCATACACTTGGCACAGGGATCCCTCTGGCACCAGTACCCTCGTCTGATCAGTGGGAACTCCTGGCACCGACTTCCCAGCATTAATGTAAGGATCAGATGAGCTAATTAAGCCATTTACAGAGTCTGTTAGTGCTATTAACTATGTGACCCTGGTTATGTCACTACCTTCCTGTTTTCCCTCCCAGGGTTGTTAGAAGGCGCCATAAATGATTACTGCTGCTACGTTTGGGGTGACCCTGGGACTCCGAGTTATCTTTACCTTCATCCCCAGTGATGAAGCTCTTGGAATTTGCATACTATTGGAAAACTTTTCTTATAAAACTTGGCAGGTAGTTTCGATATTGGATCTTCATTGCAAATTAAGAGGCTCTAGTTCAGAATTTATTTTTTATCTTTTAAGTTATAAGATCTGTACAAATAGATAACAAGATCTGAGTTGTTTCGAGTAATTTTGAGAAAAAAAATTCTGCTTTTTATTAGAAGGGGGAAGAAGATGTCTTGAATTAACATCCTGCAATTTACAGATTTTAAGGATTAGGATTCTACAATTCTGTAATCCCCTTTGGTGTATTAATTCAAGTTTAAATAATCCAGGGCCTGGAGATGGAGTTTCTGGCTTTATTTAATTGGTCATTGACTAACAATAGCAAGAACTGAATAATTGTTCAAGTTACTCTTAAGGAATAGGGTGAAAATCTGCCTAATATGGGAGTTTTTTTTTTTTTTTAAGTTAAAAATAAAGCAGCATTTAGTTTAGAGATAGGTGTTAAAGGCCAGTTTAAAAACTGCAAGTGAGTTTCAAGAATTAGCTTATGACCAAATTACAAAATCATTTTGTGTTCAACTTCTAGAAAATACCCGACTCGTTTTCTAAAGGGAAGAAGGTAAATTAAGGTGCCCTTTCCCCTCTTAACATCCAACTATGACAGTGCTGTGCTTTCCCAGTACTTGCTCCCTCCTCCCTACCCTCTCTAGTGACAAATACTGACTTAAGGAAACCTGCTGGGCAGCTGGTGATGGCTGTAGCCTCAGAGTAGCCTATTCTTGGTTTTCTGCATCGATTTGGGTTCTGGAGTCTCCTCATTTTTCTTTCTTTTTCAACAGTTCATACAAATGTGTCCCAAGTTTTTAGAATTCATATTTTTATTGCTCGTACAGTAATCCGTGATCTCCGTGTACCGTCGGCTCTGTCCAATCATCTCCCCACTTGATGCCCTTCTTTTCCTGTTTATCATTTCTACTTCCCCCTACCTGAAGTGCCTCATGAATGTTTTATTCTGTCTGACCTTTTATAGTGACTTCGCAGGGTCAGTAGGATTGCTGGCTTAGAGGATCTGAATGGCTTAGTGATTTTACTCACGTTCCAAATTAGTTTCCAAAACGATTGGACCAATTCATAGCTTCACCAGTTATGTCTTTGTTTTCTTTCTTTCTCATAGCCCCTCCTACATTGAGCATTTCTGTCTTTTATCATCTTGGACTGCCTTGGTTGTGAGATGAAATTCCAGGCTTATTTTCTTCTCTCTAATTTATTAGGCACTTGTAGCGTTTTCTTAAATGGCTCAACCGTTTGTTCTGAGAGCTGTTCGTGGCCTTTGGCCATTTATCTGTTGGTGTTCTATTTATAAATTCTGTATGTCTGGTGGATCTCCCTCAGATGTTTGATTTGAAAGCTTCTCTGTCATTCAATTCATGTTTAGTTTGTTTATATAAAAGCTTTTCTTATTACATAAATTTTGAGGGTTTTTTAATGGCTAATTATTTTACCTGTTAAGAACACTCCCCATGACCATTGGTTTGAAAGGCAGCTCCTTCCATCTTCCTGCTTTTCTTCAGTTTTTTCCTTTGGAGATGATCGCAATGCAAAGTGTAAAAACTGCTGCTTTCTAGTTTGCTCAGCCGAGACTCTTCAGACTTTAACAAGGGAGCAGCTTCCATTCGCTGCCATGGTTTACATGAGGTTTTTGAGCATGAGCAGTATTAGTTTCCTTGCATCTTGGGTCTTTGTGCAAACGTTCCCTCTGTGTCGGCTTGTTCTGCTTAAGACAATTAAGTGGAATGGAGTCGGTTAGCCTTCCCATCTATCAGCTATGGGTTCCTCTGCTGGGATGAAGTTGTCAAGCTTTGATAGTGCAACCTTGATTGGCCCGATTGTATTCCTGGCCTGTTTCTGCCTCTTACAGTCAGAGCCATGGTCCCGTGATCAAAGGAAGGGGGATTGCCCAGGGGATGCCCCTGTCCCTGTCTTTGTCCTGGTGTTTATAAGTAGCCTCCCCCAGGACAAATACAGGTGGATCTTGGGCCGCCCAGGGGGACAGAGGATGGACAAAAAGGAGTATTGCATAAAGTGGAGATTTCATATGAGTAAAGAGATAATGGTCAAATGTGGGCCAGGTGGTTGCTTCTCAGAAATGAGGCAGCTTCTGGGGAAGAAAAGTAAGTTCAAAAGCGGCTCCCATCCCTCAGTTCTGGAGGCCTGTACAAAGTAAGTTCCCTTTCTGATCTCAGTCTAGCATGCTGTTCTTTTCTTTCCTGAGATGGTTCTTTAAAAGTGTTATTCTCCTATTTAGATGATAGAAGATGTTCTAGGAGAAGGTTCCGTCTCTGCCAGCAGATTTAGCAGGTGGTTTTCAAATCCCAGTCGATCGGGAAGTCGCTCCAGCAGCCTCGGATCGACGCCCCATGAAGAATTGGAGAAACTTGCAGGTAACGCGGCACGTGGCCACGCTCTTGTATTGGCCTTTGGGGCCGCTGACTGCCGCCCAGGGTCATTCGGCTCCTGCTTTGGTTGCCACTGGCTAGTGGAGTGCAGTTTCCCTTACCTCTCCATCTTGTCAAGCCAGTGCCTTCCCCCCTATAAAATGCTGGTGTTTAACCCCGTGGTGCTGTTGGTCCATTTCTTCTTGTCCTTGTTGATCCAGGTTTAGAACAAGCAATTCTGTCTCCGGGCCAGAACTCAGGAAATTACTTCGCTCCTATACCATTGGAAGACCATGCTGAAAACAAAGTAGACATTCTAGAAATGCTCCAGAAGGCCAAAGTGGACCTAAAGCCGCTTCTCTCCAGTCTTTCTGCCAACAAGGAAAAGCTGAAAGAGAGCTGTGAGTTCCCTGGAGGGGGAGGAGGGTCAAGCTTGAGGAGGGCATTGGTGAAACAGTCTCTGAAGTGCTCTATGGGCATCCCAGCTCCCCAGGGGAATATGCAGCTCGAGACCTGACCCTCATCCTGTGGCCCTTTGTCTAGATGAAGGGAAGCAGAGTACCAGGGACGGACAAAGCCTGGCCATGCTCCTGAGGGGAAGGAGAGCTTGTGCTCGGGAAGTCACCTGAGGCTCAGAGCTAGTGGGAGTCAGTCAGGAGACTGGGCCCTAAACGTGTATGACAGATCCCCTCTGTGGGGGTTCCTGATCCCTTAGCTAAGACAGCTCTCCTGTGCTCTTTGTTGGAAAGGGGAGCCTCTGACTTTGCTAGTGGGTTAGTGTTTCCTGAGGGATACTTTTTTCTTTCTCTGTTCTGCAGCGCATTCAGGGGTCGTACTCTCAGTGGAAGAGGTAGAAGCAGGGTTGAAAGGCCTGCGAGTGGACCAGCAAGGGAAGAACGGCCCGCCCTTCCTGGCCGAGCGCTCGGAGGAGGTCCTGGGGGCTGTGGCTGGCTCCCGGCCACTGGCCAAAGATGGTGATATGTCTGCCTTTAACAAGCTAGTGAGCACCATGAAGGCGAGTGGCACTCTGCCTTCGCAGCCCAAAGTCAATGTAAGTAGTGCATGGGAGCCACGCGTCTCACCTTCCCAAGCCTCAATAAATGCATTCAAAACCTGGGATCTGGAGTACGGTGGATGTTCTTGGTGGGCTCGCCGCCACTGCACGGCCGAAGCATCCCCTGTGCTGACGGGGGTCCGGGGGTTCTGGAGGAAGAAGGGCGTGTCCGACAAGCGTTCAAATGGACTTCCATTTGTTGGCTGTGGGGTTTTATATTGGCGACTTCTTCGCCAACCCCTTCTCTCCTTTCCCAGTCTGTCTAAATGCTTTCCCTCTTCTTGTGCAGGCCGGGCTAACCCGCCTCAGTCCTTGAAGCCTTAAATGTTCTCCTTGGACTTAAAACTCGAGGATTTCTTCTTGGTGACAAGTGTGTTCATGCGTGTTTCTGTTATTTGGAGTTTAGTGTGAAACTAGAATTCCTCTTGAGGGATAGCGTGGAAACTGTGACTTAGCCATTTGCTTTTGAGCAGAGGATGTGGGGGGGCAGAGATCTGGCAGAATGGTGGGGCGTGACCCTGAGATCAGAGGTTCCAGGTCATAGCCATCAGGCTGTTGACCAGCTCGGCCAGCTTCCCTCTTTACAGACCGAGACCTTGGCAGGATAAAAGGTTGGGCTGCGGCCCCTGGATGGAAGCAGCAGGAACAGGGCTCTCGCCACTGCGCTTCACCGCCTGAGAAAAGCAGGTGTCCTGGCAGCAGGTCTCGGGGCTTTTGAGGGCAGGAAAGGGGGGACAACCTCTGGCTTCTGTCCTTGCTAAGTGTCTGAGGACTCGCCTGCTGGGCAGGGAAGGGGCACGTCCTTGCCTGAGGGTTGGTTCTCTCTCTGGTACAGATGTTTCTAGCTGTCCAGGCTCCCAACACGTAGGTGACGGAAATGTGAGCGGAGTGGATTTCCTGGCATTCTAGCTTCTTCTGTGGGTGGTGGCTGGCTAGAGATTGTGGGGAAAACCGGGTATGGAGAGCAGCTTTGGGCTCTTTGGGCAGGAAGACAATCGGCCTCCTTCAAAGACTTTGTCTCATCTTTTTGCTTGGCTGAGAAGGAGCTTATACATATCCATAAATGAGACATCCTTTGGCCGGCCTTCCTGCTAGAAGGCTTCTGGGGCAGGGGCTTTCCCTCTCCCCTTTTTTTTCTTCTTGAGAGGCTTTGGACCCGGGAGGCATGCTGGTGACTTTCAGAGAAGTGCAGGTGGTAGGTGCCGACCCAGGGGTTATCAGCTTTTGTGGGGAGCCGAGGGCTTTAAACCCAAGCGGAACTGGGAGCCACCTGACCTAGGGGCCTGCCCAGGCACTGTCCATTCTGTGGGGCAGGCTGGTGAGCCTTGAGACACCCCTGCTCAGAATCATAAAGTATATGGCAGAAATCCACATCTGTTGAGACACATTCACAGGTCTTCCCAGTGTGTTAGATGTGGAGGGGCCCTGGAGCCGGCCCTTCCAGCCTCCACGTGCTTTGGGGACAGTTCGTTTAGAATGGCTTCTTGCTTGAGCTGTAAAAAGACTGTGTTGGCCAACTGAGCTGGGAAAATTTCCCGAGTTTGCATATTCCCATTGCAGGATTCTATTTGGGTTTGGTGTTTCCCAGTGTGTGGATCTCATATCAGTTCAGAAAATGAGTTAATGTTGTCTGTTGAAGGGCTCTTTCCGGAGGAGGGGGATCACTTCATTTTTTTTTAATGTTTGCTGTGTGCCGGATACTGTGCCAAGCACTTTACTGTTGCTATCTCATTTGATCCTCTCAACCACAGGCAGGCTTTGAGAGGCTTGCCCAGGATCTCCCAGCTGGCCCATCTGGTCGGAGGCTGGATTTGAAATCAGGCCTTCCTCACTCTAGGCCCTCGTTCACGTTTGCCTGTTCTCCCGGGGTCTGATTGAGCCCAGTCTAAAGGGAGGACGCTTGGGGGAAAGGGTGGGAAATAAACAGCTTCTTGGAACTTCCGGGCCATAGTTTGCTTCCTTGTAGTTGGGTGGGCTGTTAGAGACGGTCAACGTAATTTCCAGGGGTTCAATTCTGTGCAAGTGGAAATTTTGTATTCGGATGCAGATTGGAATTGTCAGACTGTGACAAAGGTTTGGGGGCTAAAATGACTTCCTTGGTGATTCCCTATAATTTGTGTCTGAATCCAAGTCCCTAAAAGAGCAGGAAAAGCTACCAGCTTTAAAGCTGGCCACGACAGCTGAGACCCGTGGGGGGGTGGGCACAGGAAGCTCTTGCTTCCGCCCGAGGTAGAAGTTGTTGGTCAGGACCCTCAAGGCCCACGCAGGAGCTCAGGGCTTTCTCCGTTGCTTTTCCCCTAACATGTTGGAGCTGTGCCTAATATCAGAAAAGGAAGGACTCAGTAGTCTCTCCAGTGCATTGTTTTTCATCTTGCTGGTTGAGAAATGAAGGTGACAAGAAGAACTTTGGTTCAGTAAATGTTTCAAATGTCCAATGGACAGAGGCCTGGGCCCTGTGAGTATACAAATCCTTACTTGGCTTAGTCTTATAGGAGGGTCAAGACACACGGATCGCTATAATAGTGTGAAGTAGAAATACCCAGAGAGTTATGGGTGAAGCACTGTTAGAGTAGAGAGCTGAGGAGGGCAAGACACCAGGAGAGAGATTCAGAAAATAGCCTGTGGACCAAGGAACATTTGGGCTGGGCCTGAAGGGGGGGTCGGATTTCAGGTAGGACAAGGAGCAGGGCCCGCTGGATGTTCCAGGCCAATAAGGCAGGTGTGTCTCTATTTGTCCCTCGGAGTTCTCTTTGCAACGTGACCAGCCTCGGCCTGGCTTGAGCGCGCACTTTCTCTTTAGCCCATCACTGCAGGCGGTGTCTGTCTGGTTGGAGCATTGCCATCAGAAACAGTGGCGAGTGAGGTTAATGGGTGGGCTGGTGCCCAAAGGCTCACCAGGAGAAGGGTGCTGTGAGGGCAGACCTTCCTCGGCACTGTCAGAGAGCCTGGGAGCAGTAGGCAGCTGTGTGAGAGTGTGTGTGTGTGTGTGTGTGTGTGTGTGTGTGTGTGTGAGAGAGAGATGAGTGTGTGAGGGAGAGGAGCGGGTGAGTGGCAGACCTGTGCTGTGGGTGTACACACACATGTGAGACACCCCTCCACCTTCTTTGGGGGGGGGGTCCCCGTGATGCTAGGTTCCCACAACTAGAAGACGCCCAGTAAAAGTGGGATGGCGCTGCTCTCTGGTGTGGGGTGGGCAGGGGCCGGGCCTTTTCTCCTCTTCCTTTGACTTTTCGCTCCAGTTACGTGCACAAGGGTTACATGCCGTTTTCCTCTGACTTTTAGCGAAACCTTGAAAGCCATTTGATGTCCCCTGCTGAGATCCCAGGGCAGCCTCTCCCTAAGAACATCTTACAGGTAGCTATCCTCCTTTTCCTTCTGAGCCTTCAGTTTGCGTCTCTTCTAGTACAGGCTCGGTCCCTGGGGCTGCTGTCTCCTGGTTAAACTGAGAGGAAATAGGATGAACTTTGAGTTTGGCTTGCGAAGGCTTTTCCCGTCATCCTAAGCGCCTGAGACAGGAACTTGAGCTTGGGGTGGCCCAGGGCCAGCTCCGGATGTGCCCTCCTGCCACTTGGGCTCTTTCTAGGAAAAGCAGGGCTGTTCCACTGGCATTAGGGCTGCCCTCCTCTGGGTCAGTAGGTAGGGACTCCCAGGGATTTCGGCCCGCCATCTGGGGTGGCATGCGTCAGAGTGTGGCCAGCTGTGCGGTACCGCACTTTTTGTGGCACCGGGAGAGGTTTATTTATTGCTTTCATATTACTAGACTTCAAGATATATATTGATACTTGGTCTTTCCCCCAAGCACGTTGTGGGATGTGCTTCTTGTACTTGCAGCTGAGAATGGTGGGGCCAGGGGGCTGGGGTAGAATGTGTGCTGGGCACACTATTGGGAAAGAAGCAGCTGTTCTTCATTATTCAGCTCTCTTTCCATCCAGGAGCTTCTGGGTCCACCCGTGACAAGACCAGCTTCTTCTCACCTCCTGAGTGGCCTTATGGGAAGCCTGGAGCCGACAGCTTCGTTGCTGGGTCAGAGAGCCCCATCTCCTCCCATTTCACAGGTGTTTCCAACTCGAGCGGCTTCCGCAGACTACTTGCGCCCTAGGATACCCTCACCCATTGGTAAGTAGGCCTTTGTTTAGATTAGAAACTTTTTTCCCCCAAAATACATGCAAAGATAGTTTTCAACATTCTCTTGCAAAATCTCATGTTCCAATTTTTTCACCTTCCTTTCCCCTCGTCCCCCTCCCCTATACAGCAGGTAGTCCAACATAGGTTAAACATGTGCAATCCTAAACGCATTTCTACATTTATCGTGCTCCACAAGAAAAATCAGATCAAAGGGGGGAAAAAACGGAGAGAATTAAAAAAACAAGCAAAGTTTGAAAATCTTCGGCTTTGATCCACACTCAGTCCCCACAGTCTCTCTCTGAATGCCGATGGCTCTTTCCATCCCAAGTCTTTTGGGACTGGCCTGAATCATCTCATTGCTGGCAAAAGTCACGTCCATCAGAATCATCCAGTCTTGTTGCCATATATAAACCTCTCTTGGTTCTGCTCATTTCCCTCAGCATCAGTTCACATAAGTCTCTCTGGGCTCTGAAATCTGAAATCCTCCCGCTGCTTGTTTCTTACAGAACAATAATAATTCCATTATATTTGTATACCACAATTTACCCAACCATTCTCCAATTAACGGGCACCCACTCAGTTTCCAGTTCCTTACCACTACAAAAAGGGCCGCCTTTTCCCTCGTTTACATAATGCCCGGTAGAGACATTGCTGAATCAAAGGGTACACAGTTTGATAGCCCTGTGGGCATAGTTCCAAATTGCTCCCCGGAATGGTTGGATCAGTTCACAACTCCACCAACAATGCATCAGTGTTCCAGTTTTCCCACATCCCTTCTAATAGTCATCGTTATCTTTTTCTATCATCTTAGCCACTGTGAGAGGCCTGCGGTGGTACCTCCAGTTGTGTTCATTTGCATTTCTCTAAGCGATCCTGACTTAGAGCATTTTTTGCTATGACTCGAAATGCCAGGTCTTTGATGCTCTGTGCAGCCGTGTCCTGGAGCAGGGAGAGGCTTTGCGTGATGAGCCAGAGCAGCTTGAAGGGATTGAAGGTTCCAGGACAAGGATTTCAGTTCTGGCCTAGCCCAGTGTTGGCATTTGTGAGGCTTTTGGAGGCTCACCCAGGACCTTCTCTCTCTAGTGTGTGAGGAACATTGTATAGTATAAATAGTAATCCATTTTGCTTGTAAGGACATTGAGGCTTAGGGAGAGGCAGGCCCTTGCTGGACAGCCTCAGTATCAGAGCCAGGATTCAGCCCTGGTTTTTTATTATCCATCATGGCCCATCTATTTATCACCTTGGCCTCCTCAAGCCTT
Organism: Antechinus flavipes; assembly: GCF_016432865.1. Lineage (NCBI taxonomy): Eukaryota > Metazoa > Chordata > Mammalia > Dasyuromorphia > Dasyuridae > Antechinus > Antechinus flavipes. Next base: position 716,669,408 of record NC_067398.1, on the reverse strand, counting down.
CATTTCTCTGTAAAACTGCTATTAAGTGGTTCTCCTTTCCCTCTTCCCTGTGCCAGCCCTTAAAGCCTTCCTGTTTCACAGGCAAATTTGCAAATGCCTCTGGGAAAATGGATCCTCTCAAAGCTTCTCAAACTTGATCTGCTACAGCTGAGGGAGGAGGAAGAAACAAAATGGACTTTTTGGGGGGAAAGGATGATCTTGGGCTTACTGGAATGGCTCTTGGGTACTGTGGACTCCTGGGTCTGGTCTTCAGCCTCAGCTTTTTAGCTCAGTGAGACTGAAAGTTTCTGCTTATAGTCTGTGGGAGAGACAATATACAAATATTGATAGATAAGAAGATTGGGTAGGTTTTGGCAGAGGGGATGGTATAGAACCCAGCTACTTAAACTGTGAGTCACAATACTGAATGAGGGGAGGAGGCAATAATAGTTAGGATTTACAATCAGTAAATGCTTGATGGGTACACCATTTTAAGCACCTATTTACCCCGGGGCACACAAAAACTTCTTGGGTAAAAAGGGTTTGTGAGTGGGGAAAAAATTAAGAAGCTCTGCTCTGGAAAGTCATCCCACAGCCCTTTACTTTGGGGAAGTCTTGGATAAATGGTGGGTCCTGCAGCCACGTGATCCTTCTGAATCTGCTGGCCCGGGAGCTTTGCTCTCTCTTGTCCCACGTGCAGAACACAAGTGACTCAGCTCGGGGACAGATTCTGATGGTGTAGGGTCAGTCCTATCCCGCGAGATATTTGCCGAGATGTTCTCATCTGATCCCTTCGCTCCTCACGTTCTCTGCAGGTTTTGGACCCAGTTCTCAGCAGTTGCTTGGAGATCCATTTCATGGAATGCGCAAATCAATGAGCCCTGTTGCTGCACAGGTCAGGCCATGCTCCTGGTGAAAGGGGGAGGGAGTTGGGAGGTTTAGTTCTAGATCGAGATATTCTTGTAATGGCCGTCCCCCAGCTTTAAAGACTTGGGAGAATTATGGCTGTTTGGGCTTTATGTTCATTCCATTAGAACCTGTTTTGTGGAGCCCTTTTCATAATGTTGGCAGATTAATCCCCGGGGTAGGGGAGGGGTCTCTGTAGAGGAGACCCGGCTCTTCCTCGCTGACCCTGCTCTCTCCCCTTGCGCAGATGAATCAGCTGGAGCTGCAGCACCCTGCCCTGGAGGGGCTCGGCCTGCCCCACGAGCTCGCCATGCAGGCAGCCAGCTTTTACCAGCCTGGCTTCGGCAAACCGCAGATGGACAAAAGCAGAGATGGCTTTAGGAGCAGGTGTGCTTCTGTAGGCTTAAGCTGGGCTGCGTGGAAATGAATACATTATTGATGAACTCCCTGGGAGGGGTTGGGGTCATTCTTTGTCCCAGGGCCTGGCACCCAGGTGATTAATGAATGCTCGTTCAGGCTCCTGTGGCTACTTGGGGCTCTGCTGCATTTATTTTGCACTTGTGGTTTAGTGTGCCTAAAGGGAAGCCAGGAGCTCCCTGGGCCTGTCCTCAAGGAGCTCCCTGATCCTGGTCCCCTCCTCGGGGGACCTGCCTAGTTTGGGTCCCCATCCTTGGGGAGAACCCTGGTCCTGGTTCCCTTCTTAGAGAGCCTGCCTGCTCCTGGTCCCCGTCCTCGGGGGAGCTCCCGGGCTCTCATTCTGGTGGGAAAGGGTCCACACACAAGTCTACAGGAAACAGTGCCGCATAATTGGAGGAGACCGAGGTCATCTGGGAGAGCTCTGGGCTACTGTTTGAGGAGGGGAGGTGGGGAGGCAGAGTAAGTTGTGGTCTCCATACTTCAGTGTTTCTAATGTACTGGGGGCAAAGGAGTTGTGTAGACGACCCCAGTGTGGATGGAAAGATGCAGGACTCTGGCCTCCAGTTTGGAGTTGAGAGGACTCATTGCATCAACAAGGGCAGGGGGAAATCCAAGCAGAGATGAGGGGAAGAAATGGGAAGAATCGGTTCAGGAGAAGGAATCGTCTGGTTTGGCTGCAGTTTGAGGGGAGGGCGACAGGTGAGAAGAAGTTAGGGCCAGACTCGGAGAAACCTGGAATGCCAGATCTGGGACCTGCTGCCTTCATTCTTGGTCCTCTTAAAGCCTCTAGATTTAATTTTAAAAATTGTGCCAGGGTCCGGGTGTCATGGTCCCTTGCGCCCCAGACATCGGCTGCTGGGCTGTCTTGTGTCCATCGGTGGATAGTTGTGGGAATCTCGGCAGTCAGACTAGAAAGACAGTTTCTTGTGGAGTTTGTTCTCTGTGAGGTGCCAGCTGGTCAGAACACTGCGGGGCTGCTGCTCGCTCCCAGGAGGCCACTGGGCTCTCTCTGCTTCTGGAAGGCTGGTTCTTTTCTTGGATCGAAGGCTGTGTTCATTGATCGTCCTTGTCTGGTGTGACTCGCAGGCAGAGCCAATAACTGGCATCTGAGGACACCCTGTCCCTTTCCTTCCCCTTCCCCAGGCCTGGCACCCAAAAAGGCAGCAATTACCAAGCCCTTCCTAGTGCTGGTTCTGGGGCTTACAAAAGTAGTGAGAGCTCTGCAGGAGGCTGCCATTGGAAAGGGGACAAACTGTGTCCATAACCAGGGATGTCGAAGAGGGATACAGAGTAGGGGAGAGGTTGTGTCTGGGGAGAAGGTCCTTGCACTTGGGGAGATCGGAAAAGCTGCCTCAGAGGGGGAAGACTTTCCTCCATGGACCTGGCAATGGCGCAGGTCTTTAGGGGAACAGAGGAGTTTGTGGAAGGGCGTTTCTGCCTCCGCTGGAGGGAGGAGAGAGCCAGCAGCAGTCACAGGGCAAATCTAGGTTGGTGGCATAGGAGAGAGCGTGGGGGATGAGACTCCAGGCTTGAAAGCCCTCCTGGGGTCTGGAGAGAGGTAGAGGCGAGACAGCGGCAAGAGTCAGAGTGGGCCATTGAAGCTGTGGGGAGGGGTGGGGTCGAGGATGGGATCGAGGAGCCCATAGCTGCGATGAGGAATTGGGAAGAGAAAGAGAGTTCTGCTCTGAACATGCCCATAGGGCATCTGAAAGACGGGGTGTTGTGAGACCAAAGCCGAGGAGAAAGATGCGGCTGACTGTATGGGGGGGTTTCCAGCTGATAAAGCCTTGCTAGTTTAAAACTGCCACCCTACATAGGCCTGAGACTCCCAGCAGAGAGAACAGAGCCCATGGATGCTGAGGGGGTCACTCCACAAAGCAGTATGGGGGGGGATCAGAAAAGGGCCTCGGACGGATCCCTGGGAAACGCCCGTAACTTGGAGGTGTGCCGAGATGGAGAAGAGCAGAGAGATCTGGGAAAGAGGGCTCTGGGCCCTCTTGAAGCCTTTACCTGCTCTGGAGCCCTGGGCCGCTCTGGGCACCTGTGGTCAGTCTCCCACGTGGGTGCTCTGTCCTTGACCGCTCCGGCACGGGCGGGTGTTCGGCCTCATTAGGGACATTGTCTGAATCGTGGCCTTGGTGGCGGCTTGGCCCTGGAAACTGGAAATCTCCTCCAATTGTTTCCTGTTTCCTGTAGAAATTGTAGCACTGTTTCCTGTAGACTTGTGTGGGGACCCTTTCCCACCAGAATGAGAGCCCCCTGAGGACGGGACCCAGGAGCTCCCCTGAGGACAGAGAACAGGAAACTGGGCGAGCCCAGGGAGGTCTGGGTGCAGAAGGGCTGCAGACACAAGGGGGCCACGGGTCAGAGTGAGCGCGGGTTAGGAGTGCTGGGATGGAGGGGAGAACCCGGGCCAAAGCAGAGCTTGGCGTGTCTTGTGTGGAACTGGAGCCCGCATGCTATGGTCGCCCCTTCTAAAGGGAACCCAGGGAATCTGAAGGGTCAGTGACCTGGCCAGGAGCAGAGATGGAGAGTGGAAGCCTGGCTTTCTCCCCCAGAAAGGCTTTGGCAGGTGGAGATGAGGAGAAAATACTCTCTGGATGTGGGGGCCGCCCTGGGCCCAAAGGGAATCCATCAGCAGGCATTTATTTTATTAAGTGCCACCGCATGCCAAACGCTAGGAGTACAACAGTGAGGTGCCCTCCACTCCTGGAGGTCTGTAATTCTTAGGAGAGCAGCAGTGGGGGTGCCCCAGGAAAACCAGGAAATGCGCGCAGGAGGGGGGTGAGCCCCAGGCCAGTGCCCTCGCCAAGACTAGAGATGAGGAGGATCCCCTTGAATTAAGTTGGTGTCACTATAGGAGAGAGAGAGAGGCAGAAATGGGACTGTGTCCGTGGCAATGCCCAGAGGGTCTGGGAAGATGGCCGCTGCCTTTGGGGAGAAAAACGAGGTGTGTTTGAACATGGTGAGAAGTGTGGGGGACACAGCAGGCCTTGAGGCTCGGGAGAAATTGGGGCTGGGAGAGCCAGAGTTAGCGTTCTGGAGATAGGAAAACCCGGGAAGCTTCCAAGAGAAATGTCGAGAGAAGGCAGAGGATGGATTCTCGGGAGACGCCCAGAACGGGGGTGACCTGACGAGCAGCCACGGAGGCTGAGGAGTGGACAGGCCGTTGGGAGGGATGGGAACCTGAGAGTGGGAACCCTCCAGTGAGGGTGGAGCGGGCTCTAGAGTTCTATTTTTGAAGAGTAGAGAAGACTGGGGAGGAGCTCGCAGCTCTGTAGCCATGTTGTTCCCAGATGTTTGAGGACCTCGCTGGGAACTCCTGTGCACACCGCTCTCTGGACAAGCATGAGCAAGGAGCGGAGACGGGACAGGGGAAGGAAAGGGGGGATATGGGGGGGGGGGGATGTTGCTGGGCTGCAGGTAAAGGCTGGGTGAAGACACAGGCTGTCCTAGCGCTTGGTCTCCTGCGGGCCCGGAGCAGTGTCGGGAGAAGGGAGACAGGAGGGTCAGCCAGCCCGTGGGCAGGGGCCTACAAGGGGCCAAGCTCCTCCGGAGCGGGCATGGGGCCTGGCATTGCCAAGCCTTCAGCACTCCTCCATCAGCTGCTCCTGGGGCTCGGCGTGGCGCCTTCGCCCGGTGTAAGGTGGGATGGGGGGGGGAGCGTGGGGCTCCACAGGCACTCGCTCACTGACCTCTCTTGACAGGCAGCAGCGTGTGGCCAAATCTCCGGCCCCTGGGCATCGAGGGAACTCTGCATCTCCTGCGCCCGCCGCTGCTGTCACGAGCATGGTGAGTGGTGGGCTTTCTGGAGGAGCCAGAACCACTCTTGTCCACGTTGGCCCTGCCCAGCCACAGAGGCCACGCAGGAGAGGAAATGGGAAGAGATTTGGGCGTTTTGTGCAACCCCAGCCGTTCTTGCCACCCAAATCCTTGTTGGAATTCCCAGAGGCTGTTTTCTCTCAGCCCTGGCCTGTGCTTTCCCTTCTGTATTGAAAAGACCCCACGGGGCAGCTGGGTGGTGCAGTGATAGAGCCCCAGCCCTGAAGTCAGGAGGTCTGACACTACTTCCCGGCTGTGTGACCCTGGGCAAGTCACTTAACCCCAGTTGCCTCAGGAAAAAAAGAGACAAGACAAGACCCCACAGCCCTTTATAAACTCTGTGAAGAGTCGGGGCTGTCCTACCTGGCCCTGGGCTGGGGCCTTGGGAGATCCGTCCTCAGCGTTGGGGTTAGAGGAGGTGGAGAGAAGACATCACTGAGGGTGAGAGAGGCCTGGTAGGAAGCACCTCGGGGGCGGCCGGAGAGGATCCCTGGGGTGACCCCTTCATGGTGGTGATGCTCATCTTCCTGGGGCTTGTCCGATGCTCCTGTGGCTCAGGTCTCTCCAATTTAGAATTTTTGTGGGCTGTAAGACCTCGTCCCCACCTCTGTTGGCAGCGAGATTGAGTGATGGGGCGTGGTTTTAATGGGGCGCTCTTTGTCCTGGGGAGCTGCTGGCTCAGGAGGTCTGAGAGACATTGAAGGAACATTGGACTGTTTGGGAGCGGTTTTGGTTGGGGGCTCCAGAGATGAGCACCAGAGTTGGGCAGATGGGAATGATCTGGGGGCCTCTCCCAGAGCGGTCTGGAGGAGGAGGGGGCCTGGGGATGGGCCTGCCCTGGACGCCCCTGTGCTTGGGCGTCTTCTGGCTGACACACACACACCCTCCTCCCCCCATCCCCGTCTTTAACATTGGCCTTCAGCAAGTGCTTCTATCCCCCGGGTTTCCCCTCTGTGTGGGGGCAGCCGCATTTGCCGTTTGATGCAGGGACGCTGGGACGCTGCACAAATGTGGCCTATCTGGGCCGGAGGCTCCCCTGAGGGGAGGTGGCTTGGGAGTAGGCAGCCAGGGCCTCGAGAGGTCAGAGCCTGGACGGTGGCTGTGGTCTGGCTTGGGCGGGCGCGGGGCTCGGGCGCTCAGGCTGGTGTTTAACAGGCCGGATGTTGCTTTGTTTGCAGCTGTCTCCTTCCTTCACTCCTACCTCAGTGATACGCAGGATGTATGAAAGCAAAGAGAAGAGCAAAGAAGACCCCATTTCTGGAAAGCCGGCCAGCGACGGGAAAGAAGAAGGCCAGAGGGCAAATGAAGGTACTGAGCAGGGGCTGCTGGGGCGGGGGAGCCATCTGGAGGAGGCCGGGGGGCCTGTCTGAGGCGCTGCCCCTCGCTGCCTCACTGGGGGCAGGTGAGCTGGGAGAGGCTCTTTAAGTCGGCCCGTGATGCCTTGAGATTTGTCCTGGATGTCATTGGCAAGAAGAAGATCATCTCGGCCCTGAGACAGGGGGAGGGAAGGGAGGGAACTATGTGGAAGAACTTGTTCCTCTGATGGGGACATTTCTGGGAGGGGCAATGTCTGTCCCGATGGGCTTTTGTCCCAGGGAGAGAAGTGGTCATTGGGAAAGGGAGTGAAGAGAAGAGCAGGGGAAGGAAAACTGCCCACTGACCCTGAGACCCACGTGTAGGGCATCTGACCCAGGCCAGCATCCTGCTTCTGCAAAGGACTGTCTGGAAGCCTTTGGGGAGGCTCTCCGAAGTCACCCTGAATGGCGGCTCCAGTTCTCTAGTCTTGGGATCTTGAGGGTGCTCTGCAGTGCAGAAAGCCCGGCTTCTCGGGAGGGGCGTAACCACAGCCAAGCTCGTGCCCCCTGCAGCTGGGCTCCTTCTGCCATGGCCCCCTCCAGCTTGGAGAAATCCTCTACTCACAAACCTGTTGGGGATTTTCTATAAATGAACAAAGGTTGAGCCTAGAACACCAAGACTGGAGAGCTGGAGCCGCCATTCAGGGTGACCCTCGTTTTGGGAGTGCCTCCCCCAAAGGTTCCCCGACAGTCGATGGCCAAAGCAGGATTCTGACCTGGGTCTGATGCTCCAGCCTGGTCCCGTCAGGGTCAGTAAGCAGGAGTAATGTGGGGATGTGCCTGCCCATTTTCTGGGTTGCCCCTGTCCGGAACATGTCCCTGAACCCCACAAAGAGGGGCAAAGCAGCCAGGCACTTTCCCAGCTCAGCGGCGTGGGGGGAGCTCGACCTTATTGGTAGTGAAGACTTTCCGGCTTCCTCCCAGACTATCTTGCCCATGGAGTCCGACTTTGTGCTCGCTGGGGAGGTCTGCACCTAGCAGGGGGCCCGGGTCCGCCAGCAAAGATGCCATAGACCAGGACGGGCGCTCTCCGTAGCCTCAGAGGCCCCGCCTAATGGGCCTGCTGGCAGGAGCGCCTGCAGGTGCTGTCCTTGTAGAGCGTGGTGGGCAGCTCTCCAGAGCAGAGCAGAGGCCCCTACCCCGGGCCCAGCCAGGACAGGCCGTGGGCGCTTGAATTTGTCCTTGGGTGTAAACAGAGAAGTTCCGGGCTGACCAGGAGGCAGGTGGGCGGGGCCAGACCACCTTTGGCTGGCAGGGTGACCGGCCCCCAAGCTGCTGCCTGGCGTGCTTATTGTGCTGATATTCTGCGGAGGCCAGAGCGGAGGCTGGGACGCTTGTCAGAAGCTCGCGCCCCCTCCCCCTTTCCCCCCTAGTTTTGGAGGCGAGGCAGGTGTCGGACCTGACCGCAGGAGGAGGCGGCACCACATTCCCAGCTTCTCCCAAGCCCTTCTTTGTTTGTCAGGAAGGGGCTTGTAGGTCCCAGGGGATGGGCTGGTCCCCTAAAAAGTGGGGAGAAGAGAGAATCCCCACGCTCTATCTCGAGAGAACATGAGGAATGAACCTCTCAGATTGGGAAGAGCTCCTGGGGTGTCCGTGGGGGAGCAGGGGTGGTCAGACTGGGGGCGGCCTCGGGTCACACCATCCCTTAGAGTGCGGGGGGAGCAGCATGATGCAGGTGAGGCCGCTGTGTAGAACCCAGAGGAAAGGGGGGAGAATAGGCTGCCAGCTCAGGAGCGCCTCCCTTGTTGACCCCATGCAGGGAGGGCCAGGACCTCGGTGCCCCATCAGGTGCTGATTCTGTGGCAAAACCCTCGTTACGTTTCCTGTGCTTGTGACGTAGGGTGGGGTGAGGAAGGGGCAGGGCCGCCTGTGGCCACAGAAGGACTGGCCTGGAGGGCAGGAGGCCTGAATTGGCCTGGTGGTCTTGGGCCATTGGGCATCCCTCGGACAGGTTTCCTCTCTGCCAGTCGGGAGCCTTCTTGTCTCGCCTCCTTCCTCAGACTGAGCTAACCTAAGACAGGGGCGGGACAGTGTTCGTCAGAGGATCTCTGGTCTGCAAATGCCTGGTGGGGTCTTGGATCAGGGTGGTGAGAGCTGGTTGCTTTGTTGCAGAGAACCTTCTGTTGAGTTCCATGGCGAATCCAGACCGCGACACGTCCCCTCCCATGAACCCCAAACTCTCCACGCTGCAGCGATCGACATCTTCCACCCCCTTGTCCCAGACCAGCCGCTTCACCAAAGAACAGGACTACCGGCCTAAGGCAGCCGGCAGGAAGACCCCCACGCTGGCCTCCCCAGTGCCCGGGGCCCCCTTCCTCCGTCCTGTCCACCAGGTCCCGCTCGTCTCCCACGTTCCAATCGTCCGGCCTGCTCATCAGTTTCACCCAGGACTGGTCCAAAGGATGCTCGCTCAGGGGGTCCATCCTCAGCACCTTCCATCTCTGCTTCAAGCTGGTGAGTGCCTCTTTTGCAGGGGGCGCTGGGCCCTGAGACACTGACACCCCTAAGCCCCGCAGCTTCCCTCGCCCTGGCTGGCAGAACTGTTCCTCCCTCTGGGCACCGCACCCGGGCCCTTCATCTGCTGGGCCTCGGCTGGGGTGGGGAGGAGGTGGTCCAGGATCCAGCTCTCTAGAGTCCGGGTCCGAGTTAATCGCCCCGGGGCCCCGGGCACATCTGAGCTTGTGACGCTCGACCACATTGAGGTTTCAGCACCAAATCCAGGCTCTCTCCTCCCAGCCACCGATCCCAGGGCTTGGGACTTAGCCTCTCCCCTAACGTGCACTGTCAGCTGTGGTTCTGAGCGTTCCCAGAGACACTTACTCCTTCGTTTGCCCTTTTCTGTGACAGGTATGCTTCCTCCTGGGATGGACTTGTCCCACTTGCAGGGGATCTCCGGCCCTCTCCTCGGGCAGCCCTTTTACCCCCTCCCTGCAGCCAGTCACCCTCTCCTGACCCCTCGCTCGGGGACCCCTCTGCAGCTCGCAATGATGCAGCAGCAGCTGCAGCGGTCAGGTAGGTCCGAGGGAAACCCCCGCCAGGGTCGGTATCTGGGAGCAAAGGACCTGGCTTTGGGAGCCGCGATTGTTGGCTGTCTGGGGATGCGCCAGGACCCGAGGAGCCGGGCATCCAGCTGTCTGCGGGGGCCTCTCCAGCTCTCGGCACCCATGGTCCTGCAGCGACAGCCCCCCAGCACCACGCCTCTGGAGGCTTTGGGTCGGTTCTCTGAGGACTGATACCAGGCCACCAGGAGCAGTTGCCCCCCTTCTGGGGACCCTTTCCAGCACATTCCTGGTGCGGGGTCCCTCAGAGCTCCTTGTGGAGGCCTGGCGCCTACCGGGGGGGAGGTGCTCTCCAGAGGACCCGGCACTCTGATGTCTTTGTGGTGTCCTGGGTGCTGGGCTGGGGGGTGACCACGCCGGCTTTTACTCCACCGCAAGGTGGGCAGCTCTGGCAGGTCACATCTGGGTTCTCCTTGGGCAGGGTGTGTGCCCCCGGACTTGGCCCGCTCTGGAGCGGTCTGGGGTCTGTCCCGCGTGCAGGGTGTCCCTAACCATCTCTCTGTCTCTGCAGTCCTCCACCCCCCAGGCTCCGGCTCGCAGGGAACAGCCATTGGTGTTCAGACGCCCCCCCAGAACCTGCCGGGCCGGCCGGGCCTGCCCCACATCCCCCCGCAGCTGGAGCCCCGGCCCAGCCAGAGGAGCGCCTCCCCCGTGGGCCTGGCCAAGTGGTTCGGCTCGGACGTGCTGCAGCAGCCGCTGCCCTCGATGCCCTCCAAAGTCATCAGCGTGGATGAGCTGGAGTACAGGCAGTGAAGCCGGGCCCGGGGCCGCGGACACGTGGTCGCCCGGGCTCTGGGGAGCCCAGCCCGCTCCCCGAGAACCTTTGGCGAGCCCGCGTGGCCGGGGAGCGGAGCCTCGAGCGGCGGCTGGACACCCGGCCGCGCCTCCAGCCCGCCGGCCCTTTTGTCTTGGTTTGTTTTTTTTGTAAGATATGTGAATGAATGATGTGCAGGTGACCTCCCCGAGAGGTCACGCCTGAGGGTTGCTCTGCAGAAATAAATGTATAGACTCTCGTGTACAGACTTGTGTATAAACCCCTTTTGTATATACCCGGGATGGCTTTTTTGGAACTGGAGCTGTACATAAAAGTAGCTGGACTCCGCGAAGCTTTAGTTGTGTCTACACTTTGGAGTTTTTCGTTTAATGTACATCTGGGACTCTTCTTCCTCCCTCCCGTTTTTGGTTTGTTTGTTGGATTAAAATTGCATATGCCAAGTGTGTGAGTGGAGTGAATGAAGTTGCCCTGGCCCCTCCTCCTCCCCCCAGCCTGTTTGGGTTAGCCTCCCCCTTCTGTGGGAGCCTCTGCCCCATGGGAGCCCTGCCAGTCTTCCTCAGTAGACTCCCAGTTGTTTCAAGGAGGGGGGTGAAGAGAAGAGGAACAGTCTTTCTTCTCCCCCCAAAAAATAACCTCCTCTCTGGGGGTCACAGCCTGGCCTTGAGGGCTGGGGGGGGGTGTCTTCAGAAGTTCATTTTGTACTGAGCACTGTCCTAGCCCTGCCCCCCCTCCCAGGTGCAGTGACCAGAGGGTGGGCTGGGGCTTGTTCTCCGGGAGCCTCTCGGGACAGACTGACTAGGAGCTGTTCCTCTTCTCCGGCGGCTCTTGGGGAATATTGCAGAAGGCATTAAAGTGAGCCGGTGCCCTGCAGGAGGGGGCCGCTGACCCTGCCGTGTGCTGGCAGCCTCCAAGCTCGTGTGTAAGACTGCTCCTTTCCTCACTGTCTGTAAATAAAGCCAATTCTACCAGCCTGCGGTGTCTGGTGCTCATCAGAATAGATGGGAGGGGGCTGCCCCCTTTTGTTGCCTCCCTCTCCTGCCAACGGGGCCCCCACTGCGCCCAGAAAATGGAGAAGTCTTATATTGGTGGTTCCTCTGGGGGTCAAGCAGAAGGGCCTAAGCCAGGAGAGACTGGAGGCCTGATCTCCATGACGAGAGCAGTAGGGGGCTAGGGGATCTATTGGGGGGATGGCCAAACTTGGTAAAAAGGACTTCTGCAGAAGGGTGGGAAGCTTCCCAGGTGCCCAAGGTGAGCCACAGGCAGGGCCTGAGATGGGGAGGATGGGTGTTGGAGGCCCTGGAGTCCAAGAATTACATTCGAAACCAGGCTGTCCATTTATATGGTATTGATTGAGCCCAAGGATATCAATGCTTGGGGAGGGAGGAAGGGGCTCAAGCCACCCCCTGGGCCACGCCTATCACCTTAGAGGAGGCTGAGGGGAGAGTGAAGTGATTGCTCAGGCGATGACCCGTAGGGGTCGGCCGTCTGCTTCTGGCCAGGCTCTTGGCCATCCCCTGTCTCGAGCTACCCTGAAGGCTACAAACGCCAGCCTGCCTCAACAGAAAGGGTTTCTCCACACCCTTGTGGACACTACAAAGGACTTGGCAACACCTGAGTTGGCGTGGGGGTGGAAGGTAAGTCTGAAGCTGGCTGTCCTGTCCAGCTCAGGTTGTCCTTAGTGATACCTTTATTTTTCATTTTTTCAGGTTTTTAGGTTAAATGTACAGTTCTAAACCTATTTCCACATTTGTCCTGCTACATGAGAAAAATCAGGTCCAAAGGGGGAAGAAAAAAAACAAACAACAAGAGGTGTGAAAATGCTGTTGTGACCCACATTCAGTCCCCACAGCCCTCTCTCGGGATGCAGACGGCTCCATCAATGCCATTGGAATTGACCCGAATCACCTCATTGTTGAAAATCACCATCACATTGATCATCAGTCTTGCAGTCTACAATGTTCTCGGTTCTACTCCTCTCAGCATCAGTTCCTGTAAGTCACAGAACAACAATATTCTATAACGTTCATATACCACAACTTGTTCAGCTGCTCTCCAATCAATGGGCGCCCCCTCGGGTTCCAGTTTACAAAAAGGGCTGCCGCAAACATTTCTGCACATGTGAGTCTTTTTTCTTTTTTATGGCATCTTTCTGATACAGACATCACTGTTTGGGATAGAGACACTCCTGGATCATAGTATGCACGCTTTGATAGCCCCTTGTGCATAGTTCCAAATGGCTCTCCGGAATGGTGGGATCAGTTCACAGCTCCACCAACAATGCATTAGTGTCCCAGTTTTCCCATATCCCCTCCAACATTCGTCATTATCTTTATTGCCTTAATTTAATTTGCACCAATAATGATTTAGAGCATTTTTTCATATGACTACAAATTGTTTTAGTTTCTTCACCTGAAAATTGCTCATGTCCTTTGATCATTTATCAGTTGAAGAATGGGTTGCATTATAAATTTGAACCAATTTTCTATATATTTTAGAAATAAGGTCTTTATCAGAAATCTTGAATGTAAAAAATTTTCCCCCAATTTATTGCTTCCTTTTTAATCTTGGCTGCATTGGTTTTGTTTGTACAAAAACTGTTTAATTTAATATAGTCAAAATCATCCATTTTGTATTTTATAGTGATTTCTGGTTCTTCTTTAGCCATAAATTTCTTTCTCCTCCACAGATCGGAGAGGTAGACTATCCCTTGTTCTCCTAATTTGCTTATAACATCACCCTTAATGTCTAAATCTTGAACCTATTTCAACCTTATCTTGGTTTAGTTAGATGTTGGTCATTGTCTAGTTTCTGCCATATTATTTTCCAATTTTCCCAGCAATTTTTGTCAAATAGTGAATTCTTATTCCAGAAATCTGGAGTCTTTGGGTTTATTAAACACTAGATTCCTGTAGTCATTGACTGTATCTTATGAACCTAACCTATCCCAATGATCCACTGCTCTTTTCTTAGCGAGTACCACTTTTTTTTGATAACCACTGCTTTATAATATAATTTTAGATCTGATATAACTAGATCACCTTGGTTTGCTTTTTTTTTCTTCTTCCCTTGAAATTCTTGACCTTTTGTTCTTCCAGATGAATTTTATTATTTTTTTCTAGCTCTTAAAAAGTAATCTCTTGGCAGTTTGATTGGTAGAGCACCGAATAAATAAATAAATTTAGGTAGAATTGTCATTTTTATTAGGTCAGCCTACCCATGAGCACTTGATATTATTTTAATTGTTTAGCTTCAACTTTATTTGTGTGAAAAATGTTTTGTAATTGTGTAATTTCTGGCTCTGTTTTGGCAGATAGACTCCCAGTTATTTTATATTATCTACACTAATTATAAGTGGGATTTTTCTTTCTATCTTTTGCTGCTGGGCTTTGTTAGCAACATAGAAATGCCATTGATTTATGTGGATTTACTTTGTCCTGCGATTTTTGCTAAAGTTCATTGTTTCTCATAGTGAATTCTTATTCCAGAAATCTGGAGTCTTTGGGTTTATTAAACACTAGATTCCTGTAGTCATTGACTGTATCATAGATTTTTATTGGATTCTCTGGGTATGCCATCATCTCATCTACAAAGAGTGATAATTTTGTTTTTCTTATTACCTACTCTTAATTCCTTCAATTTAATTTTTTTTGTTTTTTATTTTATTTATTTTTTTATTTTATAATAACTTTTTATTGACAGAACCCATGCCAGGGTAATTTTTTACAACATTATCCCTTGCCCTCACTTCTGTTCCTATTTTTTCCCCTCCCTCCCTCCACCCCTCCCCTAGATGGCAAGCAGTCCTTTATATGTTAAATAGGTTGCAGTATATCCTGGATACAATATGTGTGTGCAGAACCGAACAGTTCTCTTGTTGCACAGGGAGAATTGGATTCAGAAGGTAGAAATAACCCGGGAAGAAAAACAAATGCAAATATTTTACATTCATTTCCCAGTGTTCTTTCTTTGGGTGTAGCTGCTTCTGTCCATTCTTGATCAGTTGAATTGAATTAGCTCTCTTTATCGAAAAGATCCACTTCCATCAGAATCCATCCTCACACAGTATCATTGTTGAGGTCTATAATGATCTCCTGGTTCTGCTCATTTCATTCAGCATCAGTTCATGTCAGTCTCTCCCGGCCTCTCTATATTCATCCTGCTGGTCATTTCTTACAGAACAATAATATTCCACAACGTTCATATACCACAATTTACCCAGCCATTCTCCAATTGATGGGCATCCATTCAATTTCCAGTTTCTAGCCACTACAAACAGGGCTGCCACAAACATTTTGGCACATATAGGTCCCTTTCCCTTCTTTAGTATTTCCTTGGGGTATAAGCCCAGTAGAAACACTGCTGGATCAAAGGGTATGCACAGTTTGATAACTTTTTGGGCATAATTCCAGATTGCTCTCCAGAATGGTTGGATTCGTTCACAACTCCACCAACAATGCATCAGTGTCCCAGTTTTCCCACATCCCGTCCAACGTTCATCATTATTTTTTCTTTTCATCTTTGTTTTTGTTTTTTTAATTAAAGCTTTTTATTTTCAAAATATCTGCATGGGGGCAGCTAATTAGTATAATGGATAGAACACCAGTCCTGAAGTCAGGAGGACCTGAATTCAAATCTGGTCTCAGATACTTAACACTTCCTGGCTGTGTGACCCTGGGCAAGTCACTTAAACCCACTTGCCTCAGCAAAAAGAAAAGCAAAAACAAAATTTATGCATAGATAATTTCCAACATTCACCCTTGTGTTCCAGATTTTTTCCCTCTTTTTTCCACCATCTCCTCCCCCAGATGGCAGATAATCCAATATATGTTAAATGTGTAATTCTTATACGTATTTATATAATTATCATGTTGCACAAGAAAAATCAGATCAAAAAGGGAAAAAAATATGAGAGAGAACAAAATGCAAGCAAACAACAAAAACAGTCTTTTTATTTTATTGCTGAAGAATATGGGAAATTTTTATGCCTTAATACATGGTCAATTTTTGTGTAGGTGATGAGGTCTAGATTTCGGGGTTCCCGGTGAGGGAACCAAAATGATGAGATTAGGTTTCCTGGTGGTCAGGGAGTTAAATGATGAGGGTTAGTGGCAGGTTCAGGGAACTCAATGAAGAGGTTTAGCTCCCCTAAATCCCCCAAGTGAATAGTAATGGTGATAGTGGCCAACCTTGTTTTGCCCCTGATCTTATTGGAAGTGCTTGTGGATTATCCCCATTACATACGATGCTTGCTGATAGTTTTAGATAGATGCTACTTATCATTTTAAGGAAAACTTCATTTATTCCTATACTCTCTAGTATTTTTAATAGGAATGAGTATTGTATTTTGTCATGTTTTTTCTGCATCTATTGATAGAATCATGTGATTTCTGTTAGCTTGGTTATTGACATAATCAATTATGCTAATAGCTTTCCTGATATTGAACCAGCCATATATTTCTGGTATAAATCCTACTTGGTCATAGTATATTATCTTGGTTATAATTTGCTGTAATCTCTTTGCTAGTATTTAAGATTTTTGCATCAACGCTCATTAGGGAAATTAATCTATAATTTTTTTCTTTGTTTTGGCCTTTCCTGGTTTAAGTATCAGCACTATATCTGTGTCATAAAAGCAATTTCGTGGGACTCTTCGTCCCCCTATTTTTCCAAATAGTTTTTATTGTGTTGGAATTAATTGTTCTTTAAATTGGTAGAATTCACTTGTATCTAAAGATTTTTTTCTTAGGGGATTCATTAATAACTTGTTCGATTTCTTTTTCTAAAATGGAATTATTTAATTTATTTCTTCCTCTGTTAATGTGAACGATCTATGTCTTTGTAAGTATTCAACCATTTCACTTAGATTATCAGATTTATTGGCATACAGTTGGGCAAAAAAGCTCCTATTTATTGCTTTAATTTCCTCTTCCTTGGAGGTAAGTTTATTCTTTTTATTTTTGGTACTGGTGATTTGGTTTTCTTCTTTTTTCTAATTAAATTAATTAGAAGATTATCTATTTAGTTGATTTTTTTCATAAAACCAACTTAGTTTTCTTTATTCAATAGTTTTCTTTCAATTTTTTAATCTCTCCTTTTATTTTCAGAATTTTAAATTTGGTATTTAATTGGGGGGGGGGAGGTAATTTGTTCTTTTTTAGTTGCTTGCTCAATTCATTGATTTGCTATTTTTCTATTTTGTTCAAGTTAGCATCTAGAGATATAAGATTAACCCTAAGGTTCTGCTTTGGCTGCATCCCATAAATTTTAGTATGTTATTTTGTAATTGTCGTGCTCTTGGATGAAATTATCAATTGTTTCTGTGATTTGTTGTTTCATCTGCTCATTCTTTAGCATTAGATTATTTAGTTTCCCATTAATTTTTGCTCCTTATTGCTCATAATTTTTATTGCATCATGAGTGTGAAAAAGATGTTCTTTTTCTATCTGCATTTGATTGTGAAGTGTTTATGCCCTAAGACATGATCAATTTTTGTTTAGGTGATAAGGTCTAGATTTCGGGGTTCCCGGTGAGGGAACCAAAATGATGAGATTAGGGTTATCAGGGAGTTAAATGATGAGGTTAGTGGCAGTTCAGGGAACCTAGTGAAGAGGTTTGGTTCCCCTAAATCCTCCTAGGATTTGGCACAGGGTAGGGAGTTGTGGGAACTCCCTTCTGGCATTACAGAGGTGCTTTGTAAAGGAATTTATGAACCTGAAAAGATAGACTGGTAAAAGAAGTTTATTATTGGTATTGGGAAGTCAGCCTTTGCTATGCATGAATAGAAAGACTGAAATCCTTGGTGGCAAGGTCCTGGCAGAGAAGTAAAGTTTGTAACAGAGAAATCCCGACAGAGAGGTATAAAGTCTTATTAGGGAAGTAGGTGAGAAAGATAAAGAGAGGGTAAAGCTGAAAGAGAATATCATTTCAGCAGGCAGAGGTTGCTACTATGCTAGGGAGAGAGAAGTTCCTTGGCATGTTAGGTCCTTTGCAAGGACTGAGTTTAAAATTGTTTTTATAAGGAAATCTGAGACAGGAGTTTCAATCCAATGAGATTCCCTCAATGCTGTCACTGCCCCCAGGCCCAGATGAGACTACTTACTGGGAGTGGTTTTGAGCCAACAGTAGGGGTCAATAGAAATCTAGATCTCCAGCTAAATGAGATTACTTCAACTAGGCCCACCAAGATAAACCACTTTATCTTGATTCTCTAGGGCAGGTCTCTCACTGAGGCAAGGTTCAAAGAGAATCTCTCCTTCAATGAGCTTCTCAAGTGCTCTACCTCATGGCTCACCCCCAAAGTCAGAGAGAAAGCGTTTTGGGGCTTCCCTCATCATAAGTTCCACGTACCCCTGAGAAAAAAGTATATTCTTTTCTTTTCCCATTCAATTTTCTCCAAAGGTCCATTATACCTAACTTTTCTAAAGTTCTATTTACCTCCTTAATTTCTTTCTTGTTTATTTTGTGGTTCAATTTATCTCGTTCTGATAGAGGGAGGTTGAGATGCCCCAGTAGTA
Organism: Antechinus flavipes; assembly: GCF_016432865.1. Lineage (NCBI taxonomy): Eukaryota > Metazoa > Chordata > Mammalia > Dasyuromorphia > Dasyuridae > Antechinus > Antechinus flavipes. The sequence goes on along the minus strand of NC_067398.1, from coordinate 716,651,581 downwards.
TCGTTTTCCTTTCTGTTTTTTCTTGCAATACTTAACTTCTCCTTTAGGAATTTGGATGCTTTACCACTTGGTGCATATATTTCTATTGTTATTACTTCATTATCTGTGGTACCCTTTAACAAGATGTGGTTTTCTTCCTTATCTCTTTTAATTAGGTCTATCTTTGCTTTTGCTTGATCTGAGATATCAGGATCGCTATCCCCGCTTTTGCTTTTTTTTTTTTTTTTTTTTTAACTTCCACTGAAGCATCATTGATTTCACTCCAGCCTTTTACCTTTACTCTGTATCTCTCTCCTTCAAATGTGTTTCTTGTAAACACCACATTGTAGCATTCTGACTTTTAATGCACTCTGCGATTTGCTTCCTTTTTTATAGGAGAGTTCATTCCATTCACATTCATGTTTAAAATTGCTAACTCTGTACTTCCTATTTTTCCCAAGTTATACTTTTCTCTTGCCTTCCCCCCATCCCCCTAGTGTTTTGCTTCTGACCACTACCTCCCTCAGTCTGCCCTCCCTTTTTCCAGTTCTTCCCCCTTTTTCCATCCCTTTCCCCTTCTACTTCTATACTCCTTTATTAGCCCCCTCCTTTCCTTTTCCCTCCTACTTCGCTATAGGATGAGACAAGTTTCTATGTCAAACTAAATATGTGTGCTATTCCCTCTTTGAGCTAAATCTGATGAGATTATGGTCCAGACGATGCTCATGGTGCTATCTCATGGTAGGTTTCTAGTGGAGGGCCACAGGTCTCTGTACAGCTTGGTCCCGGAACTGAGAGAATCTGCTGAGGAAGCAAAACCGGAAGAGAGCGCTAAACAGATGATGAAATGGATTCAAAAAGATTGTGATGGACCTAGAACGTTGAGCTCGGTGCAAGGTTGCACTTGTAAAAATTGGCTTCCCAGGCTCAGGAAGGTGGAGACCATCTGGGGATTTTAAGGGAAAGCAAGCCCCAAAATTACAGTGGCTCGGTTCACGCTCTTGGTGTCTTTGTTCTGCCCGGGTTAGACCAATCTGACCAGGTAGATTCTGTTCAGTTGGTCAGTAAGCATTTATTAAGCACCTGCTGTGTGCCAGGCACTGTGCTAAATGTTGGGGATGCAGATTGAGGCAAAAATGTTCCCTGCCCTCAAGGATAGTACAGTTTAGTGGGCAGGGCCAAGTTAAAATAATTTACCAACTATACGGATAGATGGGAGTAATTAATGAAAGATATTAGTGTCTGTAAGGTTTTCTGCAGAACGCAGGACTTTAGCTGCATTTTAAGGGAAGCTGGGGAGATCAGTGGTCAGAGTGAAGGAAGGGGAGCCTTCCAGAACCGGGAACAGCCAGAGAAAATGCCTGCAGTTGAGCAGTGGCGGGTCTTGGAGGCCTGGATCAAAGGTGGGGAGGGCGGTGTAAGAAGGCTGGAGAGAGAGGAGGGGGCAGCTTGTGGAGGTGCTTGAAAGCCAAGCAGAGGACTTCGTATTTGATCATGGAGGCCAGGAGTGCTGTGATCAGAGCTGAGCTTCAGGAAAATCTTATTGGTGGCTGAGTGGAGGCAAAGAGCCCCAGGGTGCAGACTAGCAGTGTTTGAGTGTGGTGAGAAAAGAAGGAGGCGTTATTGGAGGGATGGCACGGAGCTGTTAGTGACAGGTCTGGGCATCAGCTTGAAGAAAGGTGGGGATGGGGAAGGGGGAGAGAGTCGAGTCCTGGGGGACTCCTAGAGTAAGGGATTGGGAGGAGTCAGTGGGGAAGATGATGAGTTCTGTTTGGGACGCCCCCTGGGAAATGTCGGAAAGGAAGTTAATTGTTAAATGAGTAATTGATACCCAGCACTTTAAAAAAAAAGTTGGTTTTTTACTTTCAAAATACATGCAAAGAGTTTTCAACATTCATCCCTGCAAAACCTTGCTCCAAACTTTTCTCCCTAGTCTTCCCCTTCTTTTTCTCCTTCCCCTCCCCTAGAGAAAGTAATCCAATATGTTTATATGCAGCTCTTCTAAACGTATTTCCACAATTATGTTGCACAAGAAAAATCAGATCAGAAAAAATTGAGGAAAAGTAACAAAAAGCAAGCAAACCAAAAAAAATCTTGATGATTCTGAAGCCTTTGCTGTCCTTTAAATCTGGTTCTCTCCCCATTGTTTTATGTGTGTGTGTGTGTATATATATAATTTTATTTTTCCAAATACACACACAAATAGGTTTTTTTTTTCTTTTTCTTTTTTATTTTCTTTTATTTTATAATAACTTTTTATTGACAGAACCCATGTCAGGGTAATTTTTTTACAACATTATCCCTTGTACTCACTTTTGTTCCCGATTTTTCCTCTCCCTCCCTCCACCCCCTCCCCAAAATGCCAAGCAGTCCTATATATGTTAGATATGTTGCAGTATATCCTAGATACAATATATGTTTGCAGAACCGAACAGTTCTCTTGTTGCACAGGGAGATTTGGATTCAGAAGGTAAGAATAACCCGGGAAGAAAAACAAAGATGCAGATAGTTCACATTCGTTTCCCAGTGTTCTTTCTTTGGGTTTAGCTGCTTCTGTCCATCATTGATGCATTGAAACTGAGTTAGGTCTCTTTGTCAAAGAGATCCACTTCCATCAGAATACATCCTCATACAATATCATTGTTGAGGTATATAATGATCTCCTGGTTCTGCTCATCAGCGGTTCCAGCATCAGTTCATGTAAGTCTCTCCAAGCCTCTCTGTATTTATCCTGCTGGCCATTTCTTACAGAACAATAATATTCCATAACATTCATATACCACAATTTACCCAGCCATTCTCCAATTGATGGGCATCCGTTCAATTTCCAGTTTCTAGCCACTACAAACAGGGCTGCCACAAACATTTTGGCACATACAGGTCCCTTTCCCTTCTTTAGTATTTCTTTGGGATATAAGCCCAATAGAAACACTGCTGGATCAAAGGATATGCACAGTTTGATAATTTTTTGGGCATAATTCCAGATTGCTCTCCAGAATGGTTGGATTCGTTCACAACTCCACCAATAATGTATCAGTGTCCCAGTTCTCCCGCATCCCCTCCAACATTCATCATTATTTTTTCCTGTCATCTTAGCCAGTCTGACATGTGTGTAGTGATATCTCAGAGTTGTCTTAATTTGCATTTCTCTGATCAATAGTGATTTGGAACACTCTTTCATATGAGTGGTAATAGTTTCAATTTCATCAACAGATTTTTGAATTCATCTTTGCTAAGCCTTGTGTTCCATATTTTTCTCCTCCTTTTGTCCTCTCCAAGCAATCTGATGTAGGTTAAATGTGCAATTCTTCTAATCTTATTTCTATATTAGTCACATGTGAGAAAAATCAGATCAAAAAAGGAAAAAACCATAAGTCATTCTGCAACTGAAGTCAGTCCATTCTTTGATTCACATTCCCCTACACACAGCCCCTTCCAGTTGTCCCATTTCAAGGTACGTGTCCCTTTCTCTGTGTTCTATGAAGTGCCAACATTCTTCTTCCACCTCTTCCTTCTCCCTCTCCTTCCATCTTTGGACACTCTCCTGATGACACAGACTCCTTGGCTGTCATTTACAATACTGGCTTCACTCCAGGCCCCTTCTCCTGACTGATGGAGGAGGGTGACATGAAATTCTCTTTATCTTCCATTCCTATGCTTTCCCAACTTCCCCTCCTAATTTGAGCTTCACTCGGTGCCTCCCCATCAGCTCCGCACTTGTTGCCTCCCCAGCTCTAGGACCCTTGCCGTGTTTTCCCACTGAGTCCCGAAGTCGACTCCCTGTCTGCCTCCCAGCTCTTGCCGTACTAGGAGATTCGCTCGGCCATCCTACCCGCCGGGCTCTTCTTGAGCATTGCCTGGGACCTCCTCCGTCCCTCGAGGCACACACAGAGATGGGGGCTCGCCCAGTGTCACAGCGTCTGAAACCAATCTCCTTGACTCCAGGCTTGGTGCTCTGGGCACTATGGCCATGAGGGTTTCCAAGGGACGTAGACTCCCGCAGATCCCGAGTTGACTTAAAAAAGCCACGTGTTAGTATTATTCATGTTCTGTTGTTTTTTCATCGTGTTAAACGTTTCCCAGTTACATTTTAATCTGTTTTGGCTGCACTTGGGAAAGGATGCTCTGTTTGAAGTCTTTTGTCGGCTACATTCTCGTCTCTTGGGTGCCCCCCAGATCCCGCTCGGCCACATCTCGACCTTGGATGTCGCCTTTGCTCCAAAAAGCTAGGAAACCTTGCTGATTGTATCCACCTATGGATTTGTTACAGAGCCTCAACTGAGCCCTCACTGCTGCAAGGCAACCCCGTTACAGCTCCCTAATTAACTCGCTATCTCACTCTTCCAAATATTTTCATTCTTCCTCAGACCTCCCATTCCCACCAAACTTTCAGCTGAGAATTTTGCCTCATGTTTCGTTTTTAAATCATTTTAGTTCATTTTGAACTTAAATACAAAAAGACCAAAAAAAAAAATTTCCACGAACACAACATAAAAAGAGGATCCAAAATAAATTCACGAATTTTCATTTCCTATGGTTTACTTCAAAACAAAACAAAACAAAAACAACCTACGGAATAAATGCTACACCTCGTTTTCAAAGCTAGCCCGCTTTTCTATTTTTCCTTCTACATTTTTTGTTTTCTGCTGTGTAAACTTATTTTTTTTTCAGTCCTCCCCATTTGCCCCAGAGAATGACATCATCAGACAAATATATAGGTATGTAAGTATTTAAATCATACCACGCATACTTCTGGTTATCAGTTTTTTCCTTGGACGGAGATAGTTGGACAATTCCAAGTTGGAATTAGGGAAAATTGAGAGGAATGAACATGCATGTAGAACCCAAAGAGCTCACCATCCATACAAAAGCTTGCATATTTATGACAGTACATTTGTGCCAGTTCCTTATCAAAGGAGATAAAAAAACAAAAATCTCCCCCTAAAGGGATGTGGCTCAGGTGGGGGGAAAAAGAAGCAGTAAAAAGTGGGAAAAGAACAAAATCTCTCCCAAAAGGGGAGGAGCAACGTGATGGCAAAAACCTTATTCTTTCTCCTTGGAAACTATTAAACTCTGAAGATAGAATAGTCTGCTTCATTCTAGTCCAGACTGACTGATACCTGGAATGGAAACAGCACATTATGTCAGGTAAGGGCGGGGCGGGGGTTGTTGACACATTCAGGTTCTCCAACATCCTCTGGTTTCCAGAATTTGTGGCAACTCAAAAAGATAAGTTCAAGGGATCCCTTAACATTCCTTAACACTTGCATCTTCCTTCATAGATCATTTGTAACGGATGTAATACTCAAAATGATTTGTTTGTTCAAAATTGTTCTTAGAATAATATTCCTATTATTGTGTGTGCCGCTGGTTCTGCTCATTTTCCATTATTTCCTGCCAGTCTTTTCATGTTTTTTCTAAAATCATTGAGCTCATTCCTTATAGCACAGTAGTATTCCGTGACAATCATGTCTTTTTTCAGCCGTTACCCATTCATGAGCATCTCCTCAATTTTCCTTTCTTTACCACCATAAAGAGATTTTATAACATTCGAAGGTTGGTTTGTTTGGTTTTTTTCCCCTTTTTCCTTTATCAACATGGGAAACGGACCTAAGAACGGTATAGTTAGGTCAAAGGGTATACGGTTTAATAACTCTTTGGGCGTAATTCCAGATTGCTCTCCAAAATTGTTGGCTCAGTTCACAGTTCCACCAACACCAATGAGTTTCCCAATTTTTCTATATCCCCTCCAACATTTGTTTCTTTCCCCTTTTATAATGTTAGCCAATACATTAGGTGTGAGATGATGTCTTAAAATTGTTTTAATCAGCATTTCTCTAATTAGCAATGATCTAGAGTATTTTTTCATATGACAATATTTGTATTTATAGTTTTGATTTCTTCATCAAAAAACGGCCTTTTTATATCCTTCGACCATTAATCAGTTGGAGAATGACTTGTATTTTTATAAATTTGACAAAGTTCTTTATATATTTGAGATATAAGACTTTTGAGAAACTGTCTACATTTTCCCCTAATTTTCCTTCTAATCTTGGTTACATTGGTTTTATTTGTACAAAACCTTTTCAAGTTAATGTAATAGAAATTATCCATTTTATATCTTAACAATGCTTTCTCTCTTGTTTATTTATAAATTGTTCTCTTAGGTAATATATTCCATGTTCTTTTAATTTTCTGATATGTCCCTTTACATATAGATCATGTATCCATTTTGACTTTATCTTGGTAAATGGTGTAAGATATTTTATTTTTTTTATTGAAGCTTTTTATTTTCAAAACATATGCAAGGATAATTTTTCACCATTGACCCTTGCAAAACCTTGTGTTCATTTCCCTCCTCCTTCCACCACTCCTTCCCTAGATGGCAAGTAATCAGTATAGGTTGAACATGTGTTTCTTTCTTCACCAGTGGCAGATAATTTTGATAATTACTATATTTTAGTATACTTTAAGAATCTGGCTACTACTAAACTTCTTTTTTTTTCCCATTAAATTAGTTAATATTCTTAATTGTATTAATTTTTTAGATAATTTAATTGGGATGGTATCGAATAAATAGATCAGTTTAGGTAAAATTGTCTTTTCTGTTATCTTGACTCTACCTTCCCATGAACAATTACTATTTCTTTTATTATTATTATTATTATTATTATTATAGCTTTTTATTTACAAGATATATGCATGAGTAATTTTTTAGCACTGACCCTTGCAAAACCTTTTGTTCCAACTTTCCCCTTCCTTCCCCTGACCCCTTCCTCCAGATGGCAGGAAGATCAATACATGGTAAATGTTAAAGTATAGAACAATCACTATTTCTCCAGTTATTTAATTTTTTTTTTGGTAAAAATAAAGTATTTTATAATTATAGTCATATAGTTCCTGGATTTGTTTTGTAAAGGATTCTCCCAGATATTGCATTCTGTCTGCAATTATTTTAAATGGGTCATCTCTTATTACAGAATTTTATAGAAATGCTAATAATTTATGCAGATTTATTTTACATCCCACTACATTGCTAAAATTATAATTTCCATTAACCTTTTTGTTGAATTATTAGAATTTTCAAAGTATATCATTATATCACCTATAAAAAGTTTTATTACCGAGGCAGCTAGGTGGCGCAGTGGATAGAGCACTGGCCCTGAAGTCAGGAGGACCTGAGTTCAAATCTGTTCTCAGACACTTAACAAACACTTCCTATCTGTGTAACCCTGGGTAAGTCACTTAATCCCAATTACCTCAGGAAAAAAAAAATTATCTCATTATCTATTCTGATTCTTTCATTTTTTTCTTCTCTTATTGCTACTGCTAGCATTTCTAATACAATGTTGAATAATATGGTGACAATGGGCATCTTTATTTTACTCCCAATCTTATTGGAAAAATTTCTAGCTTATCTGTAGAAAAATAATACTTGTTGATGGTCTTCGGTAGACTTCTTATCTTAAGGAAAAATCCTTTCATATCTGTGCTTGCAAGTGGTTTTTTTTAATAGGAATAAGTATTGTATCGTGTTAAAAACTGGCCTCTATTGACATAATCATATGATTGTTATGTTTTATTGATATAAATAAGTATGTTAATCGTTTTCCTTATGTTAAGCCATCCCTGCCTTCCCTATACAAATCCTACTTGGTCACAATGTGTGATCCTTGTAATATGTTACTGTCGTCTCCTAGCCAGTATTTTCTTTAGGATGTTTGCGTCCATATTCTCTAATAGAACTGATTTATGATTTTATTTCTGTTTATTCTTTTTCTGGTTTAGGTGTCAGTATAATCTGTTGCATAAAAATAGAACTCCTCTGCCTGTTATTCCACATAATTTGACATTGGAATGAGTTGGTCTTTAAAAATTTGGTAGAATTTACCTGTAAATCCTATTGGTTCTGATGCTTTTTTCTTAGGAAGCCTATTTTTCTAAAATAGGTTTATTTAGAGCTTCTGTTTCCTCTAGGCAGTTTATATTTTTGGAAATATTCTTCTATTTCATGTACATTGTCAAACTTATTGGCCTGTAATTTAGGCAAAATGACTCCTAATGATGACTTTGATTTCATTTTCATTAGTGGTATACTCACTTTTTTCATTTTTAATACTAGTGATTTAGTTTTCTTTGCTCTTTATCATTAACCAATGGTTTATCTATTTCATAAAACCAACATCTATTTATTAATTCAATGGTTTTCTTATATTCGACTTTATTAATCTCACCTTTAATTTTTAGGATTTACAATTTAGTGTTTAATTGGGGTTTTTTAATTTGTTCTTTTTCTAGTTTTTAAAAATCACATACCCAATTCGTTGGTCTCCTTTTTTACTATTTTATTGATATGAACTCTTTAGTGATCTATATTTCCTCTGGTTATTGCTTTTGCTGTGTTGTCTTGTCATTTTCTTTAATGAAATTATTTTTTATAATTTATTCTGTAGCCCATACATTTTTAAAATTTAGGTGTTAGTCTCCATAAGTTTTTAATCTGTGTTTCCATGGTCATTTATTGAACATAATCTTTATTACATTGTGGTCTGAAAAGGGTATATTTAATATTTCTGCTTTTCTACATTTAATTATAATGTTTTTATGCTTTATATATGATCAGTTTTTGTGAAGATACCATGTATCACTAAGAAAAAGCTATATTCTTCTCTATTCCCATTCACTTCTCTTTGATAGTTATCATATCTAGCTTATCTAAAATTCTGTTTGCCTCTTTAACTTTTTTCTTCTTTCAAAGATTAAATTTATCTAATTCTGAAAGTTTCAAGTCCCTCACTATTATAGTATTACTATCGTTTTCTACCTGTAATTCATTCAAATTTTCCTTTAAAAATGTAGATGCTGTAGGATGTGGCACATGGGTTTAGTATTGATATTGCTTCATTATCTATGGTATCTTTTGTCATAGTGTAGCTTCTCTGTTTTATCTCTTTTTAGCTTTAATTTTGAGATGATGATTGCTATCCTTGTGTTTTTTTTTTTTATTAATCTCAGTTGAAGATTAATTTTATACTCCACCCCTTTATTTTTTAATCCCAGGGGTATCTCTCATTTTAAAATGTGTTTCTTGTAAACAACATATCAGATTCTGATTTTTTTTAATCCATTCTGCTATTTCTTTGTTTTATGGGTTTATAATGACTAGTTGTGTATGTCCTTTCACCCATTTTTCTTTTATCATCTTTCTCATCCTCTCTTTTTACTCTTACTCCTCAATATACTCTTCTGATTTACTTCTAACCAATAGCTTCCTGATCCTCATAAAAATTCTTCCCTTCTCCTTTCCCTTTATCTCCTTCTGTTTCTTAAACTACCAAACATTTAAGAATCCCTCCCTTAAAAAGGACCCTCATGTGCAAGAATGTTTGTGGCAGCCCTTTTTGTAGTGGCAAGGAACCGGAAACTTGAGTGGATGCCTATTAATTGGGGGAATGACTGAATAAGTTATGGTATATAAATGTTATGGAATATTATTGTTCTATAAGAAGTGATCAGCAGGAGGATTTCAGAGAGGCCTGGAGAGACTTAAATGATCTGATGCTGAGGGAAAGGAGCAGAACCAAGAGAACATTGTACATGGCAACAACAGGATTATAATGACCAACTGTGATGGCCAGGGTTCTTCTCAACAGTGAGGTGATGGAACCAATAGACTTGTGATAGAGCCATCTGGACTCGGAGACGGTGGGGGACTAAATGTGAATCACAACATAGTATTTTCACCTTTTTTTGTTGTTTGCTTATTTTTTGTTTTCTTTCTCAATGTTTCCCCTTTTTGATCTGATTTTTCTTGTGCAGAATGATAATTGTGGAAATATATATAGAATTATACATGTTTAACATATATTGGATTACTTGCTATCTAGGAGAGGGAGGTGAAGAGGGAGGGAGAAAAAATTGGAACACAAGATTTTGCAAGGGTGAATGTTGAAAACTATCTTCATATATTTTGAAAATAAAAGCTATTATTAAAAAAAAAGAAAAGAATCCCTCCCTTATCCTCTCCCCTCATGTTCCCACTTCTTGATCTAAATACTTTTTTAGAAGTCCCTCCTTTAGCTTATCCTCTTATTTCTTTATAATTTTATAAGACTTTCATACCTTTCTAGATGTTATTTCCTTTTAAACCCAGTTATGATGAGAATAAGGTTCCAGAACTACCAGCCTTCCATCCTCACCTATTTGCACTATAACCGTTTTTCCCATTCATCTCTCAGTTGTATGAAATAATTGCTCCATTTTACCTCTCCCTGCCCAATTTAATGTTTTAGAATCATCCTATTATATTCAACTCAGTCCCAAGTCTTCTGTCTATATATGGTCTTTCAAACTACCCAAGTAATAACATTCCGACATTTTCCTTTATCGATTCCCTTATAATTAGTCTTTAATGTTTGTTTCTCCTACATTTTATATGTTGATTTTTCCATCGAGCTCTGGTGTTTTTGTGACAAATACTGGAAAATCCTTGAGTTCATTAAATATCCTTTTTTCCCCACATTCAGAATTATACTCGGCTTTGTTGGGTAAAGTTATTCTTGGTTTCAAACCCAGCTCCTTTGCGCTTAGAAATAGAATGTCCCAAGTTTTTTGGTCTTTTAATGTAAAAACTGCTAGACCTTATCTTATCCTAAATGTAGTTCCTTGGTATTTTTTTTTTCTTCTTATTGCTGGGAGTATTTTCTCCTTAACCTAGGAATTTTGAAACTTGGCTATAATGTTCCTGAAGGTTTTCATCTTGGAATCTCAGGTGTTTATCAATGGATTTTTTTTTTTTTTCTGTTTCTAATTTACTTTCTTGTTCTAGAACTTCAGGGTAGTTTTCCTAAACAATTTCTTATAATATTGTATCTCGACTCTTTCGTAAATCATAACTTTCAGATAACCCAACAATTCTTGTATTGTTTCTCCTTGACCTGTCCTCATAACTATTGTTTTTCTACTGAGATGTTTCACAGTCTCTATTTTTTCATTCTTTTGATTTTTTAAAAATTATTTCTTGGTGTTTTGTAATATTATAGATTCCCTTTGCCCAATTCTAATTTTAAGAAGTTACGTTCTTAAGGTTTTTGATCTTTTTCAAGTTGGTTGACTTTCTTTTCATAATTTTCTTGAATTGATCTTATGCTTTTTCCCTAATTTTCCCTCAAATTTGATTTTTAAAGTCCTTTTAAAACTTTTTCAAGAACCTTTTTTGAGCTTGTGACCATTTGACTTATTTTATTTTTGGAAGTAGGAGGGACTTTTAAAAACTTCACTATCTTTCCCTAAGTATGAAACCAGATCTTCTCTATCCTCATAGTAGCTGTTTATGGTTGGATTCTTTCATTCATTCGTTCTTTTGTTCCTTTATTTATTAGTGGATTCTTATTATAGTCAGTTTGCTCTTTCTGGGTGGGTTCTTTCATTCGTTCCTTAATTTATTAGTGGATTCTTCATTATAGTCAGTTTGTTGTTCTGGGTGTTTTCTAAGCATTCTTTTCTGCCCTGAGCCACAGTCAAGGCCCCTGGCCAGGCTGGCCCTTCAGATACTCTTGCTCCCTGAAGTCGCTCCTGTGGCTACAAACCGCAGCTCTTCCCTTTTCTCTGGGACCAACTGGAGACTCCATTCTCCTGCAAGTTCCCAGGGCCATCAGGGTTCCTGAGCGCCCGCTACCACACTCACTGGGCATGTGCTGCCTCCTGACCCACAGCCACAGTGTGGGGCTACGTCTGGCCAGCACAGCTGGACATCCCTGGCATCCAGAGATAGCAGAGGGTTCTCCAGTCTTCCTCCCCCCCACCCCCAGCTATGGGACCCGGACACTGTGACATCAAAGTTCCTGAAGCTGAGACTGCCTCCAACCCAGCTGCCCCTTCTGGTTTATTGATTCAGAGCAGTCTGCCAGGAGAAATGTTTGCACTCGAGTCTGGCCAAGCCTGGGCCCCTCGAGACTGACTATTCCTTGAGGTCCTCTCACATTGTCTCAGGGAGGGGACTGCGTTACCCCGACTCCTGTTTATTTCTGCCGCTCTACATTCCCTTTCTGGTGATGTTCTGCCTTGTTAATAGAAGAAATATTTCCTGTCTTATTCCAGCATCTTTCTTGCTTTATATTTTTTTTTTTTAAAAAAACGAGGTTCTTTGTTCTCTTGTTCATCACCCATCACTTAGGTGCCTTCCGTTACCTTCTCACTTCCGTCTAACATGACGTGGTCCGTCTCCTTACCTAGAAAACTCCTCTCCCTGCACAAGTGATACTGTTCCATCCCCTCCCCTACCTCCATCCCACCTCTCCCTTGTCTGCCTGCAAACATCCCCCATCCTCAAAAACCCCAACTGGCTCTTCCTATGCCCACCGTCCATTAGCCAAAGCTCTCCCTTCCGTGGCTGCCGTCCTTGAATCCTGTCTCCGAGGAGCCTTCGCTTCCTTTTCTCTCACTCTTAGAAACTCTCTCAGCTGAAATGTCTCTCCCCAAGTTAAGGTCTCTTCCTCGACAAATCTATGGTCCTTCCCTCGTCCCCCTTGACCCATCTATAGCTTGGAACACTGTTGGTCACTTCTCCTTGGTCCTTTATCTTCTCTCTGGGTTTTCAGGACCCCCCCCCCCCCCTGCTTCTTCTCCTCCCTCTCTCCCATCTCCCTCCCGTCTCCTTTGCTGGATCTTCATCCAGATCACTCCACAAGTGTCCCTTAGGGTTCTGTCCTTGCCCCTTTTTTCCTCCACCTGTATTATTTGACTTGATCTCAGCAGACCCTATGGATTTAATTTATTTAGTTGCTGCTGATGGACTCATCCAGCCCTAACCTCTCTCTTGACTGCCAGTCTTGCAATTCCAACGAATCCCTTAAATTTAACACCTTCAACTCCATTTGTCTGACATTATGTTTGTTATTTCCACCTTCCCCACCTTCCATTGCTCCTAACGTTCCTGTTGCTCTCAAAGATCCCCCCTCAAGGGGAGAGCGCAGCCTAAGTGGCAGAAAAAAAGGCAAGACTCGCTCGAGCTCTGCCACGTTCCCCTCCAGACGGCTTTCAAATAACACCTCGAAACAAATCCTAAAATAGCAGAACCCACAAAAGTTGGGGCGAAGCAGTTTTCCAGCCCAAGATAATGAGGTTGGCAGAAAGGTTCTGTCCTGTCGGGGCGGGAGTGGAGACTGGCAGCCTTGGGGGCAACTGGATCATTGGCAGAAGCTTCCAGAGCTCTGGGCTCTGGTAAAGGGATCAGACTGTGGTCAGAATGGGATTACAGGGATTCCTTCCTTGGAGGCAGGATTCTGCTGCCGGGCCCACGTGCACATCTGGGACGCAGCCCCGGGGCTCCACACCAGGAGGAGCAGGGGCACCTCGGTGCTCAGGGGCCACAGGATAGAGTGCTTGTGGCCACCCACAGGCCGGAGCACAGGAGAGCAGTGACCCCGTCCTCTCCTCAGACCATATCCTCTTGAAGGAACTAAAACCTTACAGGTCCCTGGCCCTGGATCTGAAAGCATCAGCCGGCAAGGCCGGGGCCCCTCCGCTTGGGAGCAGCTAAAAGTCAAGAAATAGACTGGAAAAGCCAACAAGAACCTGATCATAGAAAGTTATTATGGTGGTCGAAGAAAATCCAAAGCCTTCAAAAAAAAAAAAAAAAGTAAATTGTGGGCAGCTAGATAGCACAATGGATGGAGCCCCAGCCCTGAGTTCAGAAGGACCAGAATGGCCTTGGACACTTAACACTTCCTAGCTGTGTGACCCTGGGCAAGTCACTTAACCCCAATTATCTCAGCAAAAAGTAAAATGCAAATTGATCTCAAACACCCCCCAAAATTCCTGGAAGAGCTCAAAAAGAATATTTAAAATCAAACGAGGGGGAAATTGTAGGAAAAATAAGTGACGCAAGAAAATCATGGAAAAAACAGCTTAGTCAAAGACACACTAAAATACTAATCATGCTCTGCCAACATGGTATTTTCATCTCTTTTTTTTTTTTAAATTTTCATCTCTTTGTTGTAGTTGTTTGTGGGTTTTTCTCTCATTTTTTCCTTTTTGATCTGATTTTCTCGTGCAGCATAAATGTGGACATATATTTAGAAGAATTACACACGTTTAAGAGAAATCGGATTATTTGTCGTCCAGGGGCAGGGGTAGAAGGGAGAAAAAACTGGAACACAAGATTTTGCCAGGGAGATGCTGGAAACTTTTTACATATATTTTGAAAATAAAAGGCTACTGTTTAAAAACTTTTTTTTCAGTCGTCTTTCACAACACAACTAAAATAGAAATATTTTGCACGACCGCACGAGTATCATCTATAAGGAATTGCTGGCCTTTTTGGTGAGAGAATTTGAAACTCAAAAATTGTTTTAAACCGACTACAAAACTGCTTTTACATGTAATTGTATCTTCAAAAAAAAGTTTTGTTTTCCTCAGTTTTCCTCAATCTCTGCTCTAGGTGCCGAGGCTCACTACCCGGCTGCCATCTTCGGCTCCTTGCTCTCCCTCGTCCCTCCCGCCATACACAGTCGGCCCCAAGGCCCTGAAGGCTCTTGCATTAACCCCCTCCCCAGGTGGCCTCGCGCTGGGGCTGTGGCCGTGGCCTGCTGGTGGGTCTGTCCCAGGCAGAGTCCTCCCCACTGAGGCTGATCTCACTAAGGTGTCATCATCTCTCTTCCTGAAGCCCGGCCTCCGTCATCCCCACAAGGGCCTCCCTCCTCACCTCCAGGAGCACATCCGAAGCCCTGCTTGACCTTAAGGGCCGGGGACGTTCCCCTTTTGGGCAGCGCCCCCTAACACCCCCCCCCCTTTCTCCAGGAAGCTTTCCCCAGCCCCCTCCGCTTTCCCGGTTTTTCTCCTGTTTGGGCCTCCTGCCTGGCCGCCTTCCCTTAGCCTGAGCTCATTGGGAGCCAGGGCGGCCCCCGGCCTTCCCGCCCTGCTCAGGAACATGCCTCCCGCATCGCCACTAATCAATGTTCCCTGCAGAGACTGAGCTTCCAGGCCGGGCTGGGGGCCGGGCAGGTGAGCTTCCGGCCGGCTGGGAGAGGCAAGGAAATGGGGGTGGGGCGGGGGGAGGTTCCCAGAGCCTCTGGCCTTTGGGACGTCGCTCCCCGGGAGCCCGAGGCCGCGGGAGGGAGGCAGCTTTCTCGGAAGCATCTCTAAGGGGGGGCTCCCCTGCCCTCTCCCGCCCTCTCCCCCTTCCCTCCCCCTCCCCCGCGGGGTCTCGGGGCTCAGGCAGGAAGTGGGCCGCGGCCTGTACGTCACTCGGCGGTGGGTCCCCCACCGGGCCCGGCAGCTGCTCTCGGGGCCCGCGGGTGGTCTTTCTACACAAAGGCTGCCGATGTGGCGCCAGAAGGGGGGGCTCTGCGCCCCTCCTCATTCAGCCGCGGATCAGCCCCGGGTTCGAGCCCGCGCCGCCCCCGGCATCTTTTACTGCCTCCCCGCCCCCTGGCCACTGCCAGGCAGGAGGGGAGCGGGGCACAAAGCCTGGCGCGCTCCCCGGCCGCCCGACCTTCCGTAGCCCGCGCGTTCGCGCCAAGAATTAGCGCGAGATCCAACGCAGCAGCCCTCCGACCGGGGGGAGCTTTCCCGGCAGCCTCTCCGTCCCCTTTGAAGGACCGAAGGCTTTGTTCGGCACATCTGTGATGTGCGGGAGGGGGAGAGGAAAGGGGAGGGGGGAGGGCGGAGGCTGGGCTGCCATGGCCCCTGGCACGGCTTTCCCGTCCCCAAGGAAGGGCCGCGCCAAGAGTGTTTCTAGGCACGGGGTGTTCCCGGGCAGGGCCGAATATTCCTTGCTGGGCCCCGAAGCTGGGGGGCTCCTGTGCAGACGCCCCCCCCCAGGGGAGCTTCGAGCGTTTTTCCTTTTGAGAAGAGCAGCCCCTCGGCCAAGCCCGGATACCCCAAAGCTGGGCAGCCCAGCTGGCGGCCGGTCTCGGAGGGGCCCCGAGGCTGGGGGTGTGGCCTGAGGCCTCCCCGGGGGGATTAATGATAAGTCTTCGAGGCTCCGCCTTGGGACGATCCAATCTCCGCGGATTCCCTCCAAAGGGAGTCTTGTCACCTCTGTCCCGTTTCCTGCCCCCGTCACTGGGAGGAGGGAATAAGCATTTATATGGCGCCTGCTGTGTGCTTCTTACAGATCTTAGGTACCTGAGACACATCCCATTAGACTCGTCCAGTTACCGAGGCAGCCCCGGACTCCTGCCCGTCAGCCCGCCTCAGATCTTCCCCACTCCCCCTCCCCAGCGGATTTCCCCGGCCCGGGGGGCACCGCCTCAGGGTTGTTGGGAGGATGGGATGTCTGTGAAGTTCATTCTGACACTGATAACTCACTACGGCGCTTCCTTCCCCTCCGCCCTGGGGAGCACAGAACCCTCCCTTAGCCCGGCCCCGAGCCCACAGGGGGCACAGCCAACATTGGGGGCGTCCGGAGGGACATCCTCGAGCCCTCTTCCCCCACCCTCAGCCGGCACCGGGAAGGAGGCCAGCCGCCCAATTGGCGCGGGCCTTCCGAGCTCCTGAGAACCGGGGCTCCCGGGGGCGGCTTTGCAGGGACAGGCCCGTGAGGGGAACCCGGATAGACGGGGTGGTTTGGAGCCCCGTGGTCCGGGCTCGCCTCCCCGGCGGGATTTGAACCCGGAGTGCCCGGGTGTGGCTCGCGCCTCCGCGGACATTTCTGGGCCTGCTGACCGTCTGTGAGCGAGGCAAGAGCCTTCTTTGTTAACTGGATCGCTCTATTACATGGATGTTACATATGTGGGTCACTGTCCCAGCTGCCGGATGCAGATGGCGCTAAGGCTCACGGAGGGAGCTCCTCACAGCCCCTGGGGCCGAGGAGTGCTCCCATTTTGCAGGTGAGCCCCCCAAGGAGAGCAGGAGCCCGCTTTGCCTCCCCTTCGAGGGCCCTCCCGGCCCAGTCCCCAGCAGGCAGGAGACAGAGCCCCTGCCCCCCACCCCCACCCAGGCCTCAGGTCACTCCAGGGAGCCTTTAGTGAATCCTCACTGAGCGAGGCCCGAGCAGGACCAGCCAAGTCCGTCCGGCTTCTCCTCCAAGGGCCAGATCTCAGCTCTCCAGGGCCTGGGGGGAGGGGCAGAGGCAGGGGGAGGGGAGGAGAGGGCACAGGCAGGGGGAGGGGAGGAGAGGGCACAGGCAGGGGGAGGGGAGGAGAGGGCACAGGCAGGGGGAGGGGAGGGCAGGGGGGAGGAGAGGGCACAGGCAGGGGGAGGGGAGGGCAGGCCTCTCCAGCCTGCTCCCTCGGACCTGTTGTCTCCCTGGCAACGGTGATGAGGCCAGCCCGTGAGGATTAGCCCTCCTGCTGCTCCCCTTGTGGCAGGGAGCTCGGAACTTCCCCACTGCCTCCATTTCCAATGAATTATGGTTTGAGAACATTGGTGGCCCAGAGCTCCTGGAGATCCATTATCCACGAGCCAATCCAAGGGTCCCTTGCTCAGGAAGGACAGGAATGATGGAGTTTCCATTGGGAAGGGAGCTTCGGGACCACCGACTCCGGCCTTCTCATCTCGGAGGCTGTGGCTTGTCCAGGGTCACCCAGATAGTCCGCGGCAGCCGGACGCCCCCCAAGACTCACACGTGGAAGGCAGAACGAGGCGGTCCCAAGGAGCCAGACCGAGAAGTGGGTTCCGGGGCCCGGCTGCTGCTCCCTGGCTGGGGAGACGGGACCAGAACCCCTTAACGCGAGGGTTCCTCGTGCCCCTTCGGGGCTGGGGACAAGGAGAGGACGACTTCTCAGCATTTGCCAAACAGATGCTGCTTCCCTTGGAGTCTTCCCTACTTCTACCTTCCTTCTAAGGGCCAATGTCCCCTCCTAACTCCCTGGAGGCTCTGCCAACAGAGGGCTGGCCCGTCTGCCTCGACCTCCCAAGCTGGAGAGACTTTGGGTGTGTCTGATCCCAGGGAAAGACACATCTACTGCCCGAGTCAGTGTGGCCAAGGAAAGCTCGGCGACCCATTAGCCGGGAAGTCCCCGATAAGGCGTCATGGCAACCTGGAAAATAGCAATGACCCCGCAGAGATCTCCCTCTCCACGGGGCAGCGGGGCCGGGAGGGCGGATTTTAGATCGCCTTTCAACACTACATCGTTGGTGTCCTAAATGTGAGAATTTGTCCGGGGAATTAAGCTTTCCTGGCACTCGTCTCTAGGCCTCGGCTCCTCGGCTGGTTTTGAATTTCATTGTTTTTTTAAAAAAAAAAAAAAAAGTCCTGTTGTTTTCATGCACATCCAGCTCCTTCCCTACAAGGAGCCTTCTCTCCTAAGAGAAAAAGTGAAGAAAAACCAACCCATTCAAAGCCATAATCTTACTCTAACAGAAAAACCAACGCATCCAAAGCAGCGCTCCTTCTCTAATAGAAAAAGCAACCAGTCCAATGACTTGGGGAGTTGGGCCTTGTCTGGGGCTTAAGATGAATCAGCCCGCTCACACTTAGGGAGAGCCCTGAGCCGTCAGCGTGGCTGCCGACACCTGCACACACCGGACTACCCTGGCTCCCGGCTCCCTCTCCTCTGGGTCTAACCAGCCTCTTGCTGCTCTGCCTTCCTCGTTTCCTTTTAAATAATGACACTTTAACGTCTCCCAGCTCATTCTCCACAACGACCCTCCAAGGAAAAGGAGCCAAATGTCATCACTCCTGTTTGAGAGATGAGCCGAGCGTCCAGCTCCGGGATTCACCAACCGGCCCCTGGCACCCTGAGAACGAGGTAACCGGCCTGCCACTGTTTTAGCAAAAAAAGGATTGAACCGAGTCTCATCTGGAGAGTCTCATCACTGAGAGAAGCACAAGATCACGGCCATGGCGCTTCACAAAGTTGCCATGGAGAGAGAAGGAACCCGTGGAAATCTTGGCATGAGGTTTATCTGGTTTTCCAAAGGCCATTTTAGATGAAAATGGAGCATCTGCCGGCCTTCCGATGTGACCTAAAACATCTGAACTCCCAAACCTGGTCCGCAGGGGATGAAAGGTAATTGAGCGGATGAGGCTAGGAAGGCCTCGTGGGCCAGACCACACACACAAAGTTTGGGCTGCAGGGACCGACGCAAAGGTCTCCAAAAGTGAGCCCCAAGACGAGGGCCCCTCAGGGCCCGAAGCGCAGAATGCCCCAGGGTGTGTTCGGTCCTTTCTGGGAAATGGTTTTGAGACACATCAGTCTCCTCAGGAAACCCAGAAGGGCTCAGGCGGGTCTGGGTCGAGCTTCTATGACCCATGCAGTCACATGGTCGACGAGGGAAGACCAGACCATCCTGCTGTTCACTGAGAAAACCGCAGCCCACGGCCATCTCCTGGCACGGGAAGACCAGGTCAGTGTTTGCTCATTACGTGACTGAGGAAGATCCAGCAAGATGGACGCTCATCGAGAGCCTGCCGCCATCCTGGACGGTGAGCTCGTCCCCGTGGTCTCGGCCACAGTTGGGACCATAGTGTCGGCCTCCAGGCCCATGGGACACCCCCCGGAAGGGCTCAGACGTGTCCTTGGGGTGGTCGGCTGCGTGGGGCTGGGAACCTGGTCTGGACGGCCACCGTAGAGAAGTGGAGGAGGAACAAAAGAACAGGCGGAACTGGGCGGGGATCAGCCGTCCCCGGCCGCCAACCCCTTCATAGCCAGGCGGTGCAGCGGGTGGAGTGCTGGACTCGCAGCCAAGACCTGAATTCAAACCCAGTCTCACTTATTAGTTGTGTGAACCTGGGTGAGTCCCGTCACCCTGTGTGCCTCAGTTTCCTCATCTGGAAAATGAGCTGGAGAAGCTCCGCTTTCCTGAGAAATCCCCAGTGGGGTCAGAGTTGGACACAACAGAACAACCGCAGCAGCATTCTGCCGTGAATTATGGGATAGCGCCAATTCTGGAGACTAACACTGGGTAACCCAAGTCCGATGGGGAGGAGTGCAGCAGACATTTACATCCACCAAGTGGCCTAAAGACTCGGGAAATGTCACAGAGCGAGGGCAACAGAGATTCCCCGGTCCCCACGCCAGGCCCGAGAGCCCCGCGGCCTGGGCAGGACACTGAGGGGGTCCGGCCAACCACAGCACACCCTCAAGGAGGGAGCTCTAATCTGGCCGGGACCCCAGGGCACCCTCGGGGCCCCCGAAGCATGCTCAGAGCCCTGGGTGCTCTCCCAGCACTGACTTCTTCTCCCTCCGGGCCTGGGGTCACTGCTTCCCACACCTTTTAATCTGGCTTCATTTGATCCTGGCTCTTCCCTTTAAGGCGACCTTTTCTCTTGGTCCTTCCTGCTCCCATCCATCCCTACTACCCCCAACCTCTCTAAAGCATTTACCACAACCAGGCCCCCCCTTACACACTTTATGCCCTTCCCCCCTCCTAGGATCCCTATGAAAAAAGGTCTCAACAACCATAAAGTGGAAGAACCTCGCTGTCACATGACCTGTCCCTGATCCAGCCAAGGGCTCTGGACCATCCCCAAGGTTCTCCCAGAATCCCATGATTCCCTCTGAGCCCATCCTTGATCTGGACCAATCATGTTCCACGGCAGGTAATACCCAGACCAAGGGTTTGGCTTGGGAGGCAGCGGTCACCCCAGTGGGCTAAGAAAGGCATCACCTCATTCAGGTCCTCGGACCCCCGAGAGGCGAGCTGCCCAGGCTGGCTCTTCTTCCTAGTGCCCACCTGCTCACAGAAGTCTCCACCTGCCCAGATGCCCCACGGTGGCAGAGCACGACACCTAGGCTACTTCCTCCCGACGGCCTTTTGGGAACAGGGCTGCTGACGCAAGCCTTTGGCCTCCAGGCCCCTCACTCCAGGCGCGGGGTCGACCACCACATTAGCGCTGCTGCTGACCCTGGGAGCCGCCGGGAGGCTGAGGGCTCACAGTGAGGGGAGGCTTGTCCCAGAGAAAAACAAACCAACGCTCGCCCGGAAAAAAGCAAAAAGGGACAGAGGAAAAAATCAGGCAGGTTCTCGTGGCCTGTGGCCCGTCAGGCTGCCTGCCCTGAACCCATGACCAAGGGCTCCTGCGAGAGCTCAGGGGTGCCAGGCGGCTCGATGCCCTCCCCTCCTTGGCCACCAGTCAGCAAGCTCAGTCCCAGCTCTCCACAGCGCCTGGGCCAAACTGGACAAGAACTGACCGGGGGAGGGGGGCAGCCACCAGTCATGCCCGCCCCAGCCAAGGTCTGGCTTCCGCTCCTGGCCGGGTGCCCCCTGCAGGCTGTTCCGAGCCCCCACTTCTACCCCCAGCTCCCACGTGCCCCAGCCCAGAACCCCCGAGGCCGCCCACACAGACACAACGGCATCTCCCGGCAGCCTGCCAGCCAGCTGGGCTCTTTATGTAGTTCAATATACAGCGGGTGACGGTGGGGAGGAAGGGGGGCCCTGCTCGGCAGCAGCTGGGGCCCAGGACGGCCCCGGGCGGGGGGAGGGGGCACAAGGCTCTGCTCGGGGGCGGCGACCCCCTCACTTCTTGACGATCTGAATGACATCCTCATCTTCTAGCGTGTGGTCCTTCCCCACTTTCTGGGGGTTGTGCTTCACAGACAGACCCCAGACCAGGGCGCTGGGGGAGAGAGCAGAGGGTCAGCAGAGGAAGGTTCCCCCCGCCCCCCAGGCCCAGAAGGGGACACCATCCCCCCTGCAGGGTGCACTGATGATGGACGGAAGCCTGAGAGACCCGTTTGTGGAAAGGCGGCCCGGGGGGGAGAGGGCCCAGGGAGCTCCTCTGGGCCCAGATCTACAAGCTACGGGCACCCGTGGTGATGGGGCCTCGGGAAGGTCATGCCATGGGTGGCGCAGCCTTCAGGGCCAAGGTGTCCGTGGCACAGGTGAGGAAGGTGGGCTCGTGCACCCTCTCCCTCTGCCCACACTCGGGAAGCCAAGAGGACGGAGGAGGGATGAGGGTCTCCTCCCCTTCCCCCGGCCCTCCCATGTCTGCGGGCACCCGCGCAGTGTCCCTGCCCAGCCAGGGGCCGCTCTCTGCTGTCCTCCAGGACCCGAGGCCCGGTCCACCATCCACCCCCCACGCCCAGGACTCACTACTTGAACTCTTTGATGAGGTTCTTGTGGATCTTCATGCAGAAGTCCTCCACGGTGGTCCGGGAGTCGGGCAGCACCACGGGGGAGGTGTAGTCCGGCAGCTGCCCCTTGGGCTTGGTGTAGCTAGGACACGGGAGGGCCGTGAGCCGGGTGCCCCGGGCCCTCGGGGCTCCCCCCGCTCCGGCGGCCCCGCCCACCCGGGGAGACTCACATTCTCACGAGCCGCAGGTAGTCCCAGATGCGCTCGAGCAGGTCGTCGAAGTTCCAGCGATGGTGGGCAGAGATGGGCACGCAGTGGGGCACCTTGTAGATGATGTCGAGCTCCTCGATGGAGATCTGGTCGATCTTGTTCAGCACGTAGATGCAGGGGATGTAGACCCTGAGGCGGGGAGGCAACGGAACATCAGGGCCTGGCACACAGTAGGCGCACAAGACGTGCAGAGGGGCTGCCCAAGGGCCTTCTTCCAAGGCTGGTTGGAGCCAAACCAGCCAAGGGGACATGGTGGGCCAGGGGAGGCCTGGCCTCCAGTGGGCTCATGGCCTTCGCCAAGTGGGCCCCGGGACTGCCCAGAGTGGTGACTGCGGCCTCTCACTCTGAGGAGCCCCGAGCACGTCGCCCTGGTCCTGGAGCCCCCACGGGGACGCCCCCAGACTTGGAGCACAAAGGGCGTCTGTCCTAGGCTAGGGGGACCTGTGGTCAGGTGCTGGGGGGAGAGGACGAGGACTGAGCCAGAGATCCCCTTGGTGAGGGACCCCCGACCCTGATGGAGAATCTCAGGCTCCAAGCGCCGGGGGGACCCTAGGACACTCAGTCCCCAGTCCCTCCTGCAACATCCCTAACCTTACTCTGCTTAAAGACCTCCAGTGACCCTCCCAGAGCGGCCTCACAACATCTCCCCAACGCTAGGCCCAACTGCCTCCATGTCCCCCGGGCCGAGCCTGAAGCTCCTTCCTCGCCAAGCCTCTCATTCCCCTGAAGAACCCGTCCTGACGTCCGGACTGAACGGCCCCTGCCTGTGCTGGGGCCTCCCTGAGGACCTGTTCTAAAATGGGGTCACTCAGCTGTTCCAGATGGGGCCCAACAGGGCTGGAATCCCCGGGGACCCGCCTCTCTCTAGGGGACCCATGGAACCGCTGGCTGTTCTGGCTCCCGGCCCTGCTGGCACGAGGGCACTAAAGGCCAGATGTCCTCCAGACCGCCTGGGCCTTGCCCCAACCACGTCCTGTTCTACCAGACGCGGCCCAATGCTCCCCCTCGACGAGACCATTTTGGACCTTGAGGAACCGGAGCCCCGGGCCCGAGTGCTCTAGACGTAAAGGTCTTACGGCTGGTTCACAAGATCGATGCAAAGAGCACGAAACATGGCTGTGGCCACGGACAGTGTCTGGAAAGCACAGTCAGGGGTGGGAAGAGCCAGAAAAGCCAGGGAGACCCTGGGCTGGGTCCTGTCCTCTGCCCCGTCAGCTTCCATTTGCCCCCCCCCCTCCCCCCCACGAGCCAGAGAGCAGCCGCAGGAGCCCAGCTAATGGTGACCTGAGAGTGGGCCTGGGAGAAGGGGGAGGGGTGGAGAAAAGAAGGCACAGGGGCACGGGAGGGCTGCGGCTCACAGGCCCAGAGGCCGGAGGTCAGGGAGATCCAGCTCGCTCTGGGCTGAACAAATGGCTGCACAGAAGGCAAAGCCGGGTGTCCTAAGTGAGCAGCAGAGGCCGGCGCCCCAGAAGCTCCTCTGAGAGGCAGCAGGCCCCCGGCTCCCTCCAGCTCGCCCCGGCTCCCACCTGGTCGGGACTCGGCCGGTCAGCCCCAGAGCCGCCTTCTAAACTCGGCACAAGCTGCCACCCCTGGATTCTGTGCCCACAATGGGGATAAAAACCTTGCAAAGGGGCTTCCACTACAGAACCCTCCCCCAATCCGAAAGCAGCTTCCAGCTCTTTTCTAAAGGACCTGAGCCCCCCAGCCGGTACCTGTTGCCCTCCACCACGTCAATGAGGTCGTCCGCGGTGGCGTCACTGCGCAAGGTCACGTCGGCGTTGTGGATTTTGTATTCCGCCAGGATGCTCTTCACCGTCTCGGCATCGAGCTCGCTCTGAGGGCACTGAATAAAGCGGAGATGGAGCAGAGGCTGAGCCTGGCCCTCCCGCCTCCAGGGACTCTCCCTCCCTCCTCCCCGCCCCCACCCCTGGGTCCTGTTCCCACAAAGCCGGGCTCTCAGCTGAAAGCTCAGGTCCAGCTCCTGTCACAAAAGAGCTGCATTTTTTGTGACAAATATGGGAACAAATATGGTTTCATGGGACTGAGCACGCTGGTTCCAAGGGCTTGGTTTTTCCTTTTTTTTTCAGCAGAGAAAAGAAGGTGGGAGAGAGAGAAAATAAGGATTTGTTAATTAAAAAAAAATTAATTGCCTTCCCGCATGCGCCAAAAAATTCCCAGCAGCACTCGGGGCTTTGTGTTTTTGTTTTTATAGGAGAAAAAAAAGCAAATTAGCTGGTGAAAAATGAAATCATTAAACCTTCTAAAAAATAGCAATGGGCCACGGCACGGGCTGCGTTTTAAGTTTCCCACTCCAGGAAATATATGTGCATCCACAGAGGGAATTCTTTAAGAAGCTGTAAAAGACTCCGCCACAAAATCAGGCGTGAGAAGAAAGGGTCGCGTCGTTTAGAAATGAGAAAAAATGGGCAACAGAGCCTTTCACCGCCGGGGCTGGGGCGGGATTCTTGATCGAGCCAAGGGTGGAAAACATCCCAGAGGAGAAAACCCGTTCTCGGGCTGCAGCCGCTGGGAGAGCTGTCGCAGGAACAAGATCAGAACAGCGGGATTCAGGGACAGCGTCAGCGAGGAAAAGGCTCCGCACCCACGACCTCGGATCCGAGCCGAGAGCCAGGAAGGAGGGAGTCGGTATGAACACGGAAGACCAAGAGGCGGCTCCAGGGCCAAGGAGCCAACGGACTCCCCAGAGCCTCATAGTCTGGGACCGACCACGAGAACCTCTAGGACGAGGGAAGGGCCAGTGCCAACAGTGGGCAGGGCGCGGCTCTCGGCACGGGGCTGAGTCTGTGCTGGCCGAACTCTGGACACAAGCGCGCAGGCAGCCAGGCCCTCCATGGGCCCCCACGCGGGAGAGCCCCCGGACCCAGAGATCCCCACCCGGCAGCGACGCCAAGGCAGGGAGAAGCGTGCACCCTCCCCCCACCAGCCTGCCAAAAACCACGCTGGGGGCAGCCAAGAACTGGCCCAAAGGGGGTGCTCGTCTCCCGGGGAACGGCTAAACAAGTGGGGCACAAGCCTGGGGAGGGGAGGGGGCGGAGAACCGGAAGAAACAGTGACGATGAAGATCCATGGGGGCTATGAGCGAAGGGAGCAGAACTGTGCACACACACACACACACAGGGTCCCCCTCCCCCATTCCCTGGGGACCCTCCCCCACAGCTGCCAATTCCTCCTCTAAGGGAAGGATCAATCTGGAAATTAATGGGATGCGAAAACCAAGACAAGCCCCCTGGGATCCGCAAGTGCCCAGGACCAGACTGCCGGTCCCCCCAGCCCGCAGCACCAGCTCCCACAAAACCCCCTCAGATCCAGCCAGCCCCAACTGCCTGCCCCAACCTCGGGCCTCCTAGGGCACTGTCTGGGGTCTGAGGGCCCCCCCAAACCCAGCTCGGGCTGTCACTCTTGGGGCACCCCTAGAGTGGGGAGGGGGGCCTGAGCCTTATTTATGGGCTCCCCACTTCCCCTCACACCCAGGACTGAGCCCAGGGCCCCACGCCAGCAAGTCCCTGGTCTGGTGTTTACTGTAACTTATGGCTTTGCCAAGGCAACATGCCAACCTGTGCTGAAAGGGCCCCGTCAGACGGGCAGGGGCCGGGCAGAGGATGCCCCCTCGCCAGACCCGAACCGTGGTGACTTTGATGCAAAAGCACCGAACACCTACTGTGCGTCAGGCACCAGGGAGAGAGACCCAACCCACCGACTGCCCCGGGGGCTCAGAGCGGAGCTTGTGCCCGGCAGTCAGCGCAGGGAGCCGCGGGCAGGGGAAGCCAGGGCTGGCCACACGACAAGGGCCCGGCCCGGAGACTCACCGTGGCTGTGAGGTTGATGCCCCCTTTGTCCTTCTTCTTAAAGCCAATGTTGGGGGGCTTGCTGTTTAAGCGGATCCCAAAGCCTTCGAGCTCGTTCTCGATGATCTTCTTATGGCCCAGAGGCTTTAGCACGTCCAGGACGATCAGAATCAGGTTGCAGGTTCGGGCCACTAAAGGGCGTGAGGGGAGCCCGGGGTTAGCCCGACCCTGCGGGTCCAGGACCACGGACAGGGGCCCAGGCACCCCACCCCCCAAGGTCAACAAGGAGAAGGGGGGCAGTGACTGACCTCGGCCCCTCCCGAGCCGTGCTGGCTGCACATCCCCTGGGTTCACACCAGGACCCCACAGGCCTGGCCGGGACCCCCCATGTCCTTTGGGAAGGGGTCTCTCCGGGATAGGGCCCAGGGCCCAGCTGATGCCCAGGGCTCTAACAAACAGCGGGAGCTTGGAGGGCTTCCCTGCCCACCTCGTGGAACCCTACAAGAGCCCCTCCCTACCCCCCCCCCCAGCTCTCCCTGGAGGGGTCCCACGAGCGGCCCAGGCTGAGTCCTGTGCTCCTCTAGAAGCTACAGAGTAAAAAAAAAGGGCCCAGAAGAACCTCATGACACCACGGGGGGCTCTGAGCCAGTCCAAGGGCTGCCCCCTATGTGTGGGTGACGCCTGGAAGGGCACAGAGACCAAGGAGTCAGCGACGCCGGGCTGGCCAGGACATGTGTCCCGAACGAGGCACCCGAGGGCCTGGGCTCAGCTCTGCCACGTGCTCATGGCTGTGGGACAAGAGGGAGCCTCCAGGGGGAAGAACCCGCCCCGAGCCCAGTGCCGGCTGATGGCACCCGGGTCACTTGACCACAGGAAGCCGCTCTTCCTCCACACCGGCCCCATCTTCTGACCCAAGGACGAGCCAAACCCAAACAAACCTCTGGGCCGTCCTGGCACCTACCTGCGATGACCTGCCGGCCTCTCCCCTTCCCGTCTTTGGCACCTTCGATGATCCCGGGGAGATCCAGGAGCTGCCGCAGGAGGAGAAGGGAAAAGCAAATGAACGGACGGAGGGAACGGCGGACAAGAGAGTCCTACGACTTCGGGGGGCGGGGGTGGGGTCCCTTTGCAGGGCTACTTCTGAGATCCAAAAGCTGGAAACAAGGCGCGTGCCCGGAGCTGCCAACGGCTGAGCTGAAGCAGAGCAACGGCAGGAGCACGCGCCAGGCAGCACGCAGTGAGACACGCGAGCGAAGCTAAGGGACAACGGGGGGGGGGGGCAGCACCTCACACCCAGCACAAGAGCACCCACGTGTCCTTCCCTCTGTGAGCATCAGGAGGACCCACCGTGAGGGGTCTGTGGAACGTTTTTTCTAGAAGCAAATAATGGGCCAAAAATATCACTGAAAAACCACAGGTAAAAAACGGGGCAGATTCTTCTCTGAGAACTGCTCATACACACTCACACCCGACTGATTTGGGGGGAGGGGATGCAGAAGAGGCCTCAGAGAATGATGCTGAACTAAGTCAGGAAGGCTGGGAGCCAGCAGCAAGCTCAACCCTGTGCAGTACCTCCCACTGTGCCCCAGCACCTCCTGTTGTACACTCCCATTGTGCATTGGCTCCTCCCACTGAGCCCCAACTACTCCTACTGTGCCCCAACTCCTCCCACTGTGTCCTGGCACCTCCTGTTGTACACTCCCATTGTGCCCCAGCTCCTCCCACTGTGCCCCAACTCCTCCCACTGTGTCCTGGCACCTCCTGTTATATACTCCCATTGTGTATCGGCTCCTCCCACTGAGCCCCACCTACTCCTACTGTGCCCCAGCTCCTCCCACTGTGTCCCAGCACCTTCTGCTGTGCCCTAGCACCTCCCACTGTGCCCTGGCACCTCCTGTTGTACACTCCCATTGTGCATCGGCTCCTCCCACTGAGCCCCAACTACTCCTACTGTGCCCCAGCTCCTCCCACTGTGCCCCAACTCCTCCCACTGTGTCCTGGCACCTCCTGTTGTACACTCCCATTGTGTATCAGCTCCTCCCACTGTGCCCCAACTCCTCCCACTGTGTCCTGGCACCTCCTGTTATATACTCCCATTGTGTATCGGCTCCTCCCACTGAGGCCCACCTGCTCCTACTGTGCCCCAGCTCCTCCCACTGTGCCCTGGCACCTTCTGCTGTGCCCTAGCACCTCCCACTGTGCCCTGGCACCTCCCGCTGTGCCCTGGCACTTTCAGGGTGACTCGCTGCCTCTGCCTTTTGGAATGGATGTGAGGCTTACTCACCACTCACAGACCTGTCCCCCCCCCCCAAAAAAAAAAAAAAACCTCCAGCAGCTGCAGGAGAAGCACCTGGCTCCCAGCCTGTTGGCACCTCACCGCCCTAAGAGGTCCAGAGGCCAGGACTAGATTCGGACAGAGGGGAGCCAGAGCCCGCAGCTGTTCCTCCTGAGCCCCGGGGACCTGTCCAAGCCACAGACCCTGGAGGCTCATCTCTGTTACTGTGAGATGGGGTGAAGCTGGCAACGCCCTTCTGCCAGGGTTGGGGGAGGCTCAGAAAGCGCCTTCAGCCCTCAGGCTCAGAGCGTTATTTCTTTTCCTTAAACTACTCTGACTTATTTTGCTAAAGATTTCCCAATTACAAGTAAAACATTTAACATTCTTAAAAAAAGGTTGGGGCAGCTAGTGGCGCAGTGGGTAGAGCGCCAGCCCTGAAGTCAGGAGGACCCGAGTTCAAACCTGACCTCAGACAATTAACACTGCCTGGCTGTGTGACCCTGGGCAAGTCACTGGAACCCAACTGTCTTGGGAAAAAAAAAGTTCAAACTTTCTCCTCCCATCCCTTGAGAAGGCAAGTACCCCCTAAGGATTACTGGTGGCCCCCTGACCCTCTGCAGCTACAGTGCTCCTGCGCTAGCTTTCACTACTACTAAGGTGCCCATGGGCACCAGGTACAAGAGGACACGGGCATTTGCCGCCATCACCAAACGGTCTGGGCAGCCCATGGGGGTGGGCAGGCTGGGCCAAGTTTTTCCCTTCATTCTCTGCCTTGAGGGCACCTGAGCTGGCCTGAGGAAAAGGGCCTGTCTGCCTTAGCAGCAGACCCGCCTTTAGAGCCCAGCAGCCAACGAGATGCCAGGGAAAGCTCACGCTCAGCTTTTTCCAGATCTAGACTGGACTCAATTCAACCGCCTCGTTCGGTCCCATGCTGACCTCAGCAAAAAGAGGCCCCGGGGCGGCAGGGCAGGGGAGGTGGCCAAGTCTCCAAGCTACAGTTAGAGCCCCACGATCTGGTGTCATCTCTTGGCAAACTTCCTAACGGGCCAGGATGAGCCGTACCCTCGGCCCCCTCTTACGCTGCACGTGGGCCCACCAGAACTCCTCCTCTCCGCGGGCTCCCCACACCTGTCAGGGGCTAGTTCCTGAGTTGCTCCCCCCATAACTTCCACCTCTCCCAGCCACAGTCAATGGATCCTTCAAAATGCTTCTCTCCCAGCCTCCGGAGCCTTTACTGGTCTTCCGGCAGTCATTCCTTTGCCCTTCCAAGCCAGCTCCACAAAGCTGCCTCGGGCCTCCCTAAGCTCAGGGGCTCCCCAGCCCCTAATTTAGGACCAAATGCAGGTTCTGTGGTTTACCGTTTAAAGCCGTTCTCTTCCTGGCTCCAGGCTGATCATACAACATTGCCCACCCCATACCTGGGGCCTACTTTCAGCCCCCTCCATGGGTCGTTCCAGGCCCTCTAGGTCCAGCCTTCCTGATGCCTCTTGGAAGCCTTAAAGGATCAGCCTTGAGGGCCAATCCTTCCCGAGGGCCCCTGAAGGGCGAGCGCAGCCCATCAGTTCATCCCCTCCTACAAGGTACCTCACACGCCTGCCGGCCAATCCAAAAACTCCCCGGCAAAGCACGACTTCCATGGGAGCCTTCCCCGTCCTGGCTGCCCTCCTCCTCCCCAAATCGCTGCGGGCCTTAGCTGGGTGCATCTGGGCAGAAGGCAAGCTCCCCAAGGGCACGGGGCCTGGCTCTCCGAAGCCTGGCACACCTGAACTGAACGCGGCCCCAAATGGACAAGTTCCAGGTGTCACTAGGGCCCCATTCTGCCTCTGCCCCGCTCCCACTGGCAGGGATGGCCGCCTCAGGGACCTCCCCCGCCCCAGGGCCTTGTGGGAGCAGCTCCCTTCCCATGTCTCTGCTCTGCCCCTTGACCCGAGCCTGGCCAGAGGCCTGCTAGCTACCTGCCGCCCCGTCAGCACTGCTTCCCTCCCCGCGATCAGTCCTGGGAGGCAGCCGATTACTCTCAGACGGGCACAGGGCTCCGAGGGGCTGAGGGCCGGGCACAAGCGAGCCTGGACCCCGGGCTTCTCGCCGCGGCTCGCCGGCTCACCTGGATCTTGGCACCCTTGTACCTGATGACTCCGGGCACGGTGGTCAGAGTGGTGAACTCGTAGGCGGCCACTTCAGAGTACACCCCGGCCAAGTTACTGAGCAGCGTCGACTTCCCCACGGACGGAAACCCCACAAACCCAATGCGGGCGTCGCCAGTCTTGGCCACGTCGAACCCTGAAGTCGGGCAAGAACCAAAGGCAGGCGATGGGTTAGCGATGGCCGGGAAGGAAGGAAGGGCCTCCGGCTGCCGGACACCCAAACGGGCCGGACGGGAAGCGAGTTCAAGTCGCACTTTCCCTCACCTCATCCCCCAGCACCTTCTCTAAGGACAGAGGCACCTCGGCCACAGCTGTTTCCCTGCCACCAAATTCTAACGGATACATTTTTTGAGCACAAAGACCCCTTTCAAAGGTCAAAAAAGTGCGCCCCACTCCCGGGGCACCCCTGCAAGGCGTCCTGCCGCTGCCATCTCCCCGTGTGGTCAGCGTACCCGTCACCGCCCAGTCCCCGCCCCCTCCCGGGGCCCCACCGACCTTCTCCCGGGCCGCTGCCCCCTCCGCCCTTGGGGGTGATGAGCTCCCGCCGCAGCTTGGCCAGCCGCGCCTTCAGGAGCCCCAGGTGGTGCGCCGTGGCCTTGTTCTTCTGAGTCCGAGCCATCTGCCGGGAGAGATCGCGGCTCAGCCTTCCCAGGGCAGGACGGCAGCGCCGGAAGGGGGGGGGGGGTGCCGGCCTGGGGGCGAAGGGGGCCCTGGGACCTGCACAGGGAGCCCAGTCTCCCCACGGCGCCCGCCACGTGACAGTCCTTCAGGCCCTGGACACGGGTCAGACACGCACGGCCCGGGACACTCCCTCGCAGGGAAGGGAAGGCAGAGCGCACTCGAGGGGCTTTGCGTGGGACTTGTCAGGGGGACTCCCCGGGGAGGCTGCAGGGACACCTGTCACGGGGGCCAGGGAAGACCAGGGCGGCCCCGGGGTCACTGTCTCCCCTCCCCCAGCTGCTAAAGGGGTGCCTGTCATCCCTCCCATCTCACTGCTCTCGGGTCACTCTCACCCCTCCCAGCTGCTCTCGGGGTCGCTACCAAACTCCCGCCTGTGGGCCTCCCACCGGTGCACGTGCTTCCCCTGCGCCCCAAACGGGGGGAGAACTTGGGGATCAAAAGCCTCGTCAGGGAGGAGACCCAGCGCCCAGGCTCCGGAATCCCGACACCCTGGGATCCTGGGGCTCCGGGACCCGGAAGCGACAGCGGGTTCTCGGCGCCCTCCTCCCGGGGGCGGCCCCGGCCCGACTCGCCCCCTCCGGCCCCTGCCTCAGTTTCCCTCCGCCCCGCCCCCGCCGGAGAAGGCGAGCCTCTTCATCTATTACCTCGGCTTCGATCTCGGCGATCTTGGCTAAGGTGCCGCTCATGGTGCCGCCGCTCTCGGTCCTGCCCTGCCTTGCCCTGCCCTGCCCTGCCCTGCCCGGTCCGGTCTCCCGGCTTCGCCTGCTGCAGCTTCTGCCGCCGCCGCTGCTACCTAGGGCCCGAGCGAGCACAGGCCTCGAGACTGCACGCTACTCTGCGCAGGCGCAGCAGCAAACGCAGGCGCAGTCAGAGCCCCGGGCAAGCCTCGCGAGAAAGGAAGAAGACCTAGGGCTGCTGGGAAAGAGCGAAGGAGGGAAGGAATAAGCCACGCCCCCTACTCCTCCGCTCCCGCCCCCTTCCTCGTAAACTGCCCTTGAGCAGCCGCTGGGTCCTAGAGATCGTCGGTCCCCCTCAACCCACAAACACACGTATCTACACACACGCATATACAAATACGTTTGTGTATACACGTGTGCACACGTCTGTCCCACTGCAACACACGTTGCACGTACACGCGCGCACGTACATACATGTTGGCACACGTACACATACACAACAACCCCCCCATAATACACGTGTTATAACGCACACGTACACAGCACATACACACTGGGCATGCGCACTGGTGCAGAGCTATCCACGCATAGCCCGATCACGCATTTGCGAACGCGCGCTCACTCCGGTTAACCTGTCCTCCTTCTTCCTCGCACACTGCTCTTCTGCCGAAGCGGCCGGCTCTCGCTTTCGTGCTTCTGCCGTTCTCAGGGCCCCTTCTCTCCTTGGCTCGGCTGCCATTTCCCACCGGAAACCTTTTCTGAGTGTCCCTGTGGCGGTTCCCCATCACTGCGGGGCTATTTTGAATGGAATCAATGTCTTCCAAGTCCCAAACCACACAGAATGTGCCGGAACCGGTTCCTTCGGGCTCCTGAGAGCTGATGGCTAAATTTTTATTTTTTTTATTATAGCTTTTTATTTACAAGATATCCACATGCGTAATTTTACAGCATTGACAATCGCCAAACCTTTTGTTCCAATTTCCCCTCCTTCCCCCCTCGCCCTCCCCCACATGACAGGTTGACCCATACATGTTAAATATATTAAAGTATAAATTAAACACAATATAAGTAGACATGTCCAAACCGTTATTTTGCTGTACAAAAAGAATCGGACTCTGAAATAGTGGACAATTAGCCTGGGAAGGAAATCCAAAATGCAGGCGGACAAAAATAGAGGGATTGGGAATTCCATGTAGTGGTTCCTAGCCATCTCCCAGAGTTCTTTCCCTGGTTTCGTTCATTCCGGCTCCATTGGAGCTGATTTGGTTCATCTTCATTGTTGAAGAGGGCCACGATGATGGTTAAATTTTTAGTGCACCCATTTATATTTTACCAATTGGCAAGTGCCACAAATCTGGCCTTGAGTTTTTGCTTTGTTGAGTGTTTAAACTTAAGGAAGTGACTGTTTAAAATTCTTACCTTTTTAGAGAGGAGAAAAATTTTAAATTCAAAAAAACTTTTGAATGAATGTTAAAAGTCATGTTTACATGTAATTGGAAAAAATAAAATGCTATTAAAAATCAAATACCAAAGAATTAAAAAAAGGAAATGATGGAGAAAATGTTCATATTGAAAACATATCAGTGCACATCCTTCTTCCCCAGAAAGTTGAGGGTTAAACATTTACCAGCATACCACTGCTGGACACCAGGTGAATCAAGTGTGAATTAGACAGTAATCAGTTTGAGAAAATAAATCTGAGGCGCTGGAAGAAGTCTTGTGATTGGCTGGGGAAAAACCTTTGGCCCTGAGCATAAAAGCCCATCCAGGGTGAGAGAGACTCCCTGTTGGAATAATTATCTAATTTAGCATGGTTCAGTATGATGGATCTAATCTTATAAGGAGATGTTATGGGCCAGAAGAAACAAGGTACTAAGTAGAACTAATTAATACAAGGCTTGTGTTCACACCTTTACTCATTGGAGTTCACACGTTTGGGAGATTTCAGGGTTTAGTATGAGATATCTGAATTCACATCTCCCTTGAAGCTCTTAGGAGCCAGAGAGCACTATGGGAGAAACCCATAATCCCTCTCTCTCACATCCCACAATTCCTCTCTCGAAGGAGCATAAATAGAGCTTCAATGGGCCAGTCAAGGAAGTTTTTCAGAGTAAAGAACCTATGAGTTGGGAGTTGAGCTGAATTTAGATTGAGAGGGGAGCGTCAAGTGAGTTCAGCCAGAAGCCCTTTCTGAGTGAGCAGTTTTACTTCGGAACATTGACTGGGGTCAGAGAGGAGCACTCTCTGGGAGGAAGCCCACAAGCCCTCTCTCAGAGGCAAGACAGATTCACCTTTGTGCTGGCTGGAGGCTGAAGGACAAACCTTTGGATTTGGAGACATTCGGAGGGAGCTCTTTCAACCGAGCAGAGAGATAGGCCTCTAAGCTAACCGGGCTATATTGGAGGCAATAAAAGATCTGAACTTTTATCACCCAGCTGCGTTTTGAGGTGATTATTACTTTTAACTGCAACTAAGGCTGCCTCCAGAAAACCTCCCCGAGAAACCTGCTCTCTCCCAGAGAGAACCATCTTATATTATTATTTTAAAAGAAGAAAATCACCACAACTCCCCCTGGGTGAGAGTTTCAGGGACTTGGAGCAAAATACGTGGGAGGGAATTGCTGGAGGTAGAAAAGAAAGGAGGGCAGCTTTTCTCTCAATTTTGTTCCCTTCCCCCTCCCAACCTTGCTCTCAGAGAAGCTGGGCCAGTATGAGAGCTCTCTGGGGGCGGGGCCACCGGGAGGTAACATCTCCATCCTCCAGTGCACACTCAGCAGCAGAGAGGTAACAGGTGGGTAGAAGGGCTGATTTGGGAGCCCTGCCCAGAGCTACATCCATAAGAAACTTCACAAGGACTCTGAGAGGGAGAGATGATCTGCTGCTGACAGAGTTCTTTTGAGCCCTTTGCCACGTTTTCTCTGCATGTGGACCCCCAAAATTTTGTTCCATAGATCAATGTCCACCCCCCCCCAATCCGGTGTCTATTTGTGGAAAAACATACCCCAGACTTTCAGGGGAACTGTTTTTATAAATACTATTCTTGGCTTTTAGAACGGCTTGGTTTCATATTGGAAAAAGAATTGATGAGGTTGTTTTTGTTGTCATCCTGTTTAGCTTATATGCAGAATATATCATGTAAAATACTGGATAAATCCCAAAGCAAATCCCAAAGCAAAATGAAGGTTGCTGGGAGAACTATCAACAATCTCAGATATGCCGATGATCCCACTTGGGGATTCAAAAGTGGCCATTGTATACCTTACGTAAGGAATTAAGAAGCCTCTTGATGAGGGTAAAAGAGGAAAGAATAAAATCTGGCTTTAAAGATCTTGGCAACTGGCCCCATCATTTCCTGGCAAACAGGAGAAGAAATGGAAGCAGGGTGGGATTTTATATTCTTGGGCTCAAAGATCACTGCAGACCGTGAGTGCAGCCGTGACGTTAAAAGATGCTCGCTCCTCAGAAGGAAAGCTAGACAGCATCCTAAAAAGCAGAGATATCACACTGCCCACAATGGTCCATAGAGTCCAAGGTCCGGCTTTTCTGTAGCCATGTATGGCTGTGAGAGTTGGATTCTAAGGAAAGCTGAGCATTACAGACTTGTGGTGGGGCCAGGGCTTCTGAAAGTCTTTGTTCCACAAGGAGGTGAAAATATTTCAGAGTACCCATCGGAAGGGCAAATACTGAAGCCGAAACTTCAAAACTTTGACCGTATAATGATCAGATGGGACTCACTGGAAAAGAGCCTGATGTTGGGAAAGATTGAAGGCCAAAGGAGAAAGGGACGGCAGGGGAGGAGATGGAGAGTGTCATAGAAGCAACGAACGGGAACTTGGACACTTTGAAAGGCAGTGGAGGATAGAAGGGCCTGGTGTCTATGGTCCATGGGCTAATGAAGAGTTGGTATATCTTCTTAGTAAATACCTTTGCTAAAAGGGACTTAGATCTTGCTGGTTGTTAACGGGGAGTACTCCAGTGGGGTCCTATCTAAGGTGATACTGGAAGGGGCAACTGGGGAGTAGCTGTGGGGGATGGGTTGAAGTTAGACAGAGGATGCTAAATGTCTTTATCTTTCCAGTCAGATCCAAGCTACTGAGGGCAACAAATATTTTCTCTTATTGTCTTCGTCATCCTCAGTAGTTGACAAGAATATCTGGTCCACTTAGTTTAATAAATATCTGTTACACTGGTCTGGGTGTGAGTGTTGCCACAGGTAATTAATGCTATTTAATCAGTCTGTAAAAGGAAGGAGTTGAATTGGATCAACTCAAGCCTTTCTAAATCTATGATGCTATTAACCGAATGCAGGTATTTGTGGTTGGGGGTTCTCTTGGCAAAGAGACCGGAGGGTGTTATGGGCCAGAACTTAAAATAAGGGGCTAAGTCAGTGGAATTGATAGAGACAATGGTTATTTAGCCTGATGCTTAACAGTTCTCTAGTTCAGTACGTGTACTTAGTACTTACTACAGTTCCACAAGACTCACACCTTTAAGGGAGCATATACAAGCTAGGAGCCTCAGCCAGGATTCAGTCAGGGAGATTCAGAAGCCAGAGAAGGCAGTCGGGCAGAACTAAGGAAGACAGAGAAGAGGTGTCAGGCTGTCCTGTGGAGAACACTGAAACCAAGATCTGGAAGGCCTCTAAGAAAACTAGCCGAGCCCAAGGGAAGGAGACAAGACTTTGAAGGAGACAATAAAGGATTTGGACTTTAATCCCTGGCTGCATTTGGGGTGATTACTCTGAACTGAAACTAAGGCTGCCTCCAGAGACCCCAAGGAAACCCCAATAAGAGATTACATTTTAGAGAAGAATATTACAGGAGTGGTTGGTCATTTCCTTCTCCAGCTCATTTTACAGATGAGGAAACTGAGGTAAATAGGCTTAAGTGACTTGCCCAGGGTCATGTAGCTAGTGAGAGACTGAGGGGAGATTTGAATTCAAATTGTCTTGACTTCATTGTTGGTACTCTAATCACTGATCACCTAGCTGCCTGATTGAATAAAGATATACTCTCAGAGTACAGAGATACTCACCCACATTCATGCAGAGATGCATGTAGCATCTGCAGTTACCCAGAAGCACATCTATTCCCAAAGGCACCCTCATGTACTTGTGCCTTCCCCCCCCCCCCCCATTGCCCTCTCTGGGTCAGGACATCTGTACAGCGTCCATAACATCTCTTCTGGATGATTCCTCCAATCATAGATCTGAGCTAAAGCTCAGAGACCACTTAGAGGCCACCGTGTTCCCTCCTCCCTCCTTTTTTATAGCCGAGAAGACTGAGCAGACAGGTGAAGCGACTTATCCAAAATCATCCTAGAAGCATATAAGGCAGACTTGGGAGCTGTTCTCCCGCTTCCAGGTGCAGTAGCCTAAGGAGCCCTCAGAATCAATTCTTCTCAGACACAAGATGCTTTTCCTGCGCACTTAGCAGGACAGTTCAGAGAAGGGAGGAAAGAAATAGGACCTTTAATAGGAACCAATCATAATAATGTGATACAAACTCTGGTTCCACTCTCCCAATCTCCATGAGCACCCAGCAGGTGACTTCTGCATCCCCTTAGGGGCTCTAAGGCTAACTTGGAAGGGTTATGTGAGGGAATGACCTAATGCTCCTCCAGGGCTAGTGAGCATGAGCCCCCACTAGTGTACTAGTTGCCATCAATTGGGCAGAGGACTTGATTGGCTTTCCACAAATTTATGTTTTAAAATTCTACGAAAGGAACAGTTAGTACAAAACATGCCCCCGATGCCCATCAGTTGAAGAGTGGCTGAATTTGTCCTGGTATTGATGAGGTGTGTGAATGAGTCACATGCCTTTAGCTTGGAAGCGAAAAAATTCGCTGACCCCAAAGTCTGACAAAAATAGGAGGTTTTTATATAATAATAATATATAATATATTTAATATAATATAATAATATAATTTGTATAATAATACACGGAGGCCTTCTCTAAGGGGCCTATTTCTCAATGGAGAAATCTGCAAAGAAAAGATTAGCAAAGACCTAGTTTATGGGTAAATCCAGGATTTCTCAATGGAATATGAAATTTTTCCTGAGGATGTGATTTCCTTTGTGTGATTTTACAGAATTTTACAGAGTTCATTCATATCAGTATGAATGTAATGGAATATTATGGTTCTATAAGAAACAATCAGCAGATTCAGAGAAGCCTGGAGAGACTTACATGAACTGATGCAAAGTGAAATGAGTAGAACCAGGAGATCATTGTATACGGTAACAAGATTATACCCCAATCAATTCTGCTGGAAGTGGCTCTTTCCAACAATGAGGTGATTCAGACCAGTTCCAATGGTCTTGTGATTCAGAGAGCCATCTGCACCCAGAGAGAGGACTGTGGGAAATGAGCTTGGAGCACAACATAGCATTTTTACTCTTTTTGTTGTTATTTGCTTGTATTTTGTTTTCTTTCTCATTTTTTTCCTTTTTGATCTGATTTTTCTTGTGCAGCAAGATAACTGTATAAACAAATAAATAAGTAAATTTTATATATAAAAATTTGTATACAAATATTAAGATTTAACATATATTTTAACATGTTTCAATATATTGGATTACTTCCTATCTAGGGAGGGGATAGAGGAAGGAGGGCTAAATTCCAAAAGAATTCAATCTGCGTGAAAATTACAATAAACTTTGCCCCTAGATTCCAATATGGGTGCAATTCTGCAAATTCTTTTTGAGACCCCTGGAGACACCGGTCTGTGACGCCGACTTTTCAGGGTCCCTTCTGAACCTCAACAAAACCGATGGGGGTGTGAACCTGTGTTCCCTTTTGAAATGAACACTCTGGAAATCTGTCCCCTTTGGTTCCTGACCCTCCCAGACTCATGGATAAGGCGAATCACCTCCATTGATGGCCACATGCCCATTCAAATTCAGGTTGAGAAAGCATTCAAAGCAATTTCCTTTGGGAGATCCTGGTCTGATCAGCACAAACTGCCCCCTCTCACCCCCCCCACCATATATGCTTGTATAATAGATTTCTGTTTACTCCTTTCTTTGCAAAAGGTCAAAAGTAGCATGTTCTGCCTCTTTGGTACAGCTACAGGACCCTGCCCGCAAGGCGTTCTCTTCTCAGCGCCAGCCTCCATTTCCCTAACAGGACTTTGCCACTGAAAAAGTCAGATTTTCTAGCAAAGCTGACTTCTCATCCAACAATAAACTTCCATTTTTGCCACCTAAAACTCTTCACCTGAAATTCTTTTTTTTTTTTTTAAAGACTTACATGAACTGACCCGAGTCGACCAAAAGGGGATTTCCACTAGAATTCCATCAAAATGACCTATAAGGACTTGTGAATTGACCAAGGACTTACCCTACTTCATCTAAACTCTTAGCTTGATGGTTTCATTTAATACAAATCTTCTCTTAAAAAAAAATAAAAATAAGGGGCAGCTGGGGGGGCAGTGGGCAGAGTCCCAGTCCTGAAGTCAGGAGGACCCGAGTTCAAATCTGGTCTCAGACACTTAACGCTCCCTGGCTGTGTGACCCTGGACAAGTCACTTACCCCCAATTGCCTCCACAAAAATAAATAAATAAAATAAAATAACAATCTTCTCTGGTTAAAGTATCAAGGAGGCTACTGCGCTGTCTGCTGCTCCAGGTGCGTAACTGGGGATGACTCATTAATTGTCCCTCTGACAGCAAAGCTTCCATCTGCGCTAGGCAGAAGTAACAGGCCCGTTTTACAGACGAGGAAGCGAGGGGCTCACTAATATGACAAAGGCGGTTTTCCAGTCCTTGCCCTTGGACTCGGATTCCCGGCTCCTTCCCCTGACCCCATCCCGTTTGATGGCTCTAACCCTGGGGATCCAAGCCGGGCCCTGGCCCCCGCTGGGCCCATGGACGGAGGGAAAGGCTTCCTTTTAAAGAGCAGGAAGGAAAGCATTTGCAATTCAGCTGAAACTAGAGCAGGAAAAGTAGCATCAGGCCTGGGAGGAAGGAGAGGAGAGCGCTGCCTCCCTTTTTTTCCTTTTTTTTGGGGGGGGAGGGGGAATGGAATCACTGGTCCAATGGAAAAGGCCCCGGTGTCCATGCGGAGGGTGTCCCCAGCCTTCCCATTTTCCGGGACGACCCTCCGCCCCTGCTCTGTCGCTAAGGGAGAGGAGACCTGGGAATGGATCCAAGACGTTTTCCAAGCCCAGCTCCCTTCCCTCCCGGCGTGCCTCGGGCCCGGGGGGCCATTAGGCGTCCCCGGATCAGGAAGAGGCCGCCTGGCTTTCCTTTGATGGCGAGGCGGGCGGCGCGGATGGCCGGACGCTTGCGTCAGCCGGAGGGGCCCCTGCTCTCGATCCCCGGCCCCGCTCTCTGAGGGCGGCGAGCCAGATGCCCGGGCGGCCCCGCCTCGGAGAGGATTTCCCCGTCTCCCAGATAAAGCCTGTGGTGGGGGAGGGGAGGAGGCCCAGGATTCCAGCCCGGGACTCGGCCCCCGCGAGCACCGCGGTGGGGGAGGGGCAGCCGGGCGGGGAGGCGGAATTCTTCCTCATTTTCCTCCTCTCCCCCTCCCCCACGGACCTTGTCATCCGAGAGACTGGCCCGGCATCCCCCGGCGCTCTCAGCTGGGGGCAGGTCAGCAGGAGGTGCCCGGGCTCACCTGCGGAAGGGCTGACTCCGCCCCCCGGATAAATCGCTGACTCGGGAGCCCAGCGAGGGCCGGAGGCCCGGGCTTGATCTTTTGGCTTAATAGTGTTTCACTGCCCCTCTCCCCACCCCCAGTCACATAGAAAGACAGTTTTTAGCACTCGTTTAAAAATGTTTAAATCCCCATTTTCCCGCTTTCCTTCTCTCCCTCCCTGAGAAGGAAAGCAATTTGATCGAGGTTATATGTATACAATCATCTAAACCGTATCTGTCACAAATGAAGAAACTGAGCAAAAGAAAACACACACACACACAAAGAAAGTAAACATTTTAACATTCATTGAAAAAAATGGAAATTCCCATTTTTTCCTCTCCCTGAGAAGGAAAGCAATTTGATACAAGTTATACTTATAAAATCATCTAAAATGGATTTCTGTGTCGTGAATGAAGAAACCGACCAGAAGAAAATACACACACACACAAAGAAAGTAGAAGAGAGCGGCTTTGTTCCGTATTCAGACTCCATCAGTTCTTTCTTGAAGCTGGGGAGCGCTTTTCATCACGAGCCCTTTGGAATTGTCCTGGATCTATAATGCCGAGGAAACTGAGGCAGGAGAGAGCTCAGAGAGTTTTTAATATGTTATTCATGGGAGAGTAAGATTGACTGGACAGGAGTCTCGGCTCAAAGCATCCAGACAGAGATAAAGATATACTGGGACCAAGGAATCCACGTTGGTCCCAGGGCTGGAGGAGACGGTCAGCCCAAAGAATCCAGCGGCCAGCCTCCAGCCATGAATGGAGGAACCCCAACTTCTTAAATACCTTTTCTCTAAACCAAGGAAGGGGTGAGAAGCCAGGGAAAACCTTATCAAGATGGGGGAGGCCATAAATCCTAAAAACCCAGAGACAGGATGTCTGAATACAAAGAAGTAAAGATATCAGGAAGGTATCTTGGAATAGTAAATCCTTGAGGACAGAAAAAAGTCAGGAGATCCACTCTCTTGTTTATCTTGCTAATTTATAACCTTAGAGCAAATAATCCTCAGTCTTACTGGGTCAGAGGGGGATTTACAGCTAAGGGGATTGAGACGGAACAGTTAAGGAAACTGAGACAGGGAAACTGAGTCAGGACAGTTAAAGAACAGATCATTGTATTACTGAGATTAACAAAGTTATTCGCAGTTCACCCTGATGCGATGTTGCCGCGGCTCTCTTGGTTCTGCTCACTTCACTTTGTATCAGTTCCCCTAAGACTTCCCGGGCTTTTCTGAAACTACCACGTGATTTCTTAGAACACAAGAGTATTCCATCACCATCACGTCCCACAGTTTGTTCAGCCGTTCCCCATGGGCATCCTCTGAATAGCCACTTCTTTGCCCCCGCAAAAGAGCCGCATAATGAATTGGAAAAGGAGTGGATGCTCATCAATCAGAGAGCGGCTGAATACGTTGTGGTACATGAAGGCGATGGAATAGTATCGTTCTGTAAAAAATGATGAACAAGTTGGTTATAAAAAGGCTGGAGAGATTTACATGAACTGATGCTGAGGGAAACGAGCAGAAGCGGGAATACATCGTGTACAGTAACAGCAAGATCGTGTGATGATCCATCATGAAAGGCTGGGTTCTTAGTAGTTCAGTGATCCAAAGCAATCCCAATAGACCTTGGCCAGAAAATGCCGTCTGCATCCAGAAAAAAGATCTAAGGAGACTGAATGAAAATCAACACATGCTATGTTCCCTTCTTTTTTCTCTTTTTTTTTTTTTTTTAAATCTCTCCCCTGGTTTTCCCCATTTGCTCTGATTTTTCTCTCCCAACATACACACATAAAATGTGTGTTAAAAATAAATATACTTTTTTAAAAAGAGCTGTTATAAACATTTTTTTTACAAATACAATCTTTTTGATCTTTTTGAGATACCAATCTAGTAGTGGTATTGCTGGATCAAAGGGTGTGCAAAGTTTTTTAGTTCTTTGGGCATAAGAATAATTGAATCCGTTCACAACTCCAGCAACGGAGTACTATTGTCCCAATTTACCCACATCCTCTCCAGCATTTATCATTTTCCTTTTCTGCCATACTAATCAATCTAATAAGTGAGAGGCGGTACCTGAGAGCTGTTTTAATTTATATTTCTCTAATCAATAGTAATTTAGAACATTTTTTCATATGACTATAGATAGTTTTGATTTCTTCTTCTGAAAACTGCCTATTCATAGCTTTTGACCATATCTCATTTGGGAGTATCTTATATTTTAATAAATTTGGCTCAGTTCTCTATATATTTGAGGCCTTCATCTGGCATACTAGCTGTAAAAATTGCTTCCCGGCTTTCTTTCTAATCTTGGCTATATCAGTCAGGGCTGTATTTATGGAAGGAAAGGCAGAAACATACAAAGGGAAAGAGCACATGAAACCTGAAGGATCGCTTAGAACACTGAACTGAGTCAGAAAGACCTGAATTCAAACTGTGCCTCAAATACTTACTAGCTGTGTTACCCTGGACAAGTCCTTTAACCTCCCTCAGGCTCATTTTTCTCATCTGTAAAAGCGAGATAATCATAACATTTGCTTCTTAAAATTTTTGTGAAAATCATATGAAATAAAGGGGAAGAGGAAGAAAAAAACTCTGCTTTTTAAGATTTTTGTGAAAATTATATGAAATAAAGGGAAGAAAAATAAGAATGTATGTTGCCAGGTACTGTTGATCCTCACAACATCCTTGGGAAGTGGGTATATGACATCAGCACTCACGTTACATAATTTTGTCTGGACCCTCCTTGTAACAAGGCAATCCCGTTTTTGGTTTTTATAACTTATTCACTCCAAGTCATTCGTTTTGTTTGTTTTTTGTTTGTTTGTTTTTTTCCAAGGCAATTAAGTGACTTGTCAGGGTCATAGAGCTAATAAGTGTTAGGTGTATGAGGTTGGATTTGAAGCTGGAGCTCTATCCACTGCATCATCGAGCCGCCTAAACAAGGCAATACTTTAAAATCCTATTCGATTCACTCATCATCACATCTTCCTATCCATTTTCATCCTTCCTCATGTCTCTTCCCCTCTCAACTGAGAAGCTTACTGGTTCCCTGACCCCCTGGCAGGATGATTCCAGACCCCGGGGTCCTTTTTTTGGACTAAATTGTCCAGTATTCCCACCTACCGCAGAGAGCACAACTCTGTTGGACTGTCCACATTATTTGGATGCCAACTGTATGCTTCCCCAAAAGATTATTTTATGGAGAGCTCCCACAGGGCGAGCGTTCACAAGGTGGTCAGAAAAAGCGATACGAGGACACTCTCAAGGTCTCTCTTAAGAACTTCAGAATTGATTGCACGAAATGGGAGACGCTGGTACTCCCAGAATACTGTACCCTCATCAGAGAAGGGGCTGTGTTCAATGAGCAAAGCAGAATTGAATTAGCAAGAGGGGCAGTTAGAGAAGTACCTCAAATACTCATAGGGAGCTTTTATTGGTTAGATCAGCCACAGTGGGACATTACAGTGGTAATTTCCATTCTAACATTCTAACATGCCATTTAAGTCCTCTTCAAGAATGAAAGACAAGAGGCAGCTAGGTGGCGCAGTGGATAGAGCACCAGCCCTAAATCAGGAGGACCCGAGTTCAAATATGACCTCACATACTTAATACTTCCTGTCTGTGTGACACTGAGCAAGTCACTTAACCTTGATTGTCTCAGGGAACTAAAAAAAAAAAAATGAAGGACAATAACCAACCTTATCAGCTTGCTCAGGTGGAGGATTTCAATGTGGAGGATGTTGGCTTGATGTCTTCTGGGAGAATCATGATGATTATAATGGAAGCCTTGGAAAGACTATGGGATATATGAAGACACTCTTTAACGGGTCCTGGTTGGCTGGCTTTGTGGTTTCAAGGACCTTTTTTTACCTGGTTGTGTAGCCAGAACTCTTAATCTTCAACTCAGTCAGCATTGGCTATCTTTTTATCCCTGATAAGTGTCACATGTTATAAATTTGCTCTGGACCCACATTTTCAGGGCCGGGTCTGTAATATCACCTTTCGGGATTCCAGCCTAAATAGTATAAGGATCTTTTCTCCATCAGCATCAACTCAAGACCCAATTACCTATGTTCCCATCACTGCTGAGGGCCAATAACTAGCACCTCAGTTCTATCAATCATTTAACATTGGGCAGCTTCTACAAAGTGTCTACCTCAGCTTCCGGGAGAGAGAGAGAGCAAAATGTAATTTACTGTGTAGCAGTAGTCTCACCAAGCTTGTGTCTAGATTGGCGTGATACCAGTTGGATTCTTCTGTTGGTTCCAAGAGATTGTTCCCTTCTCCTTGGGGTTTCTGTGATATGCTGGCTGTAAAACCCAGCTTAGATTTTGACTCTTGGATTCCCCCATCCCCCTTTTTTGAACTCAAAGGTCAGTTTCTGGAAAGAATAAGTATAAAGGCCAAGAGTCTAGGTCCATTTCTTGAGGGTGGTGTGTCATCTGGCCATATGATGCTAGTTTAAGTATCAAGACCATATTTGGTTGTTAGGAGTTTT
The DNA here is from genome assembly GCF_016432865.1 of Antechinus flavipes. Classification (NCBI taxonomy): domain Eukaryota; kingdom Metazoa; phylum Chordata; class Mammalia; order Dasyuromorphia; family Dasyuridae; genus Antechinus; species Antechinus flavipes. The sequence continues at coordinate 716,606,648 of NC_067398.1, read as the reverse complement.
GAAGGATTCCTTCTATTTTTGTAGCCATTTTATATAATATTGGAATAAATGTTTGGCAGAACTTACTCATATCCATTTAATCTTGGAATTGTTTCCTTTTCTTCCCTTTTCTCTTTGGAAGTTCATTTATAGCTTGTTTGATTTCTTTTTTTTCCCTGGTAATTAATTTATTTATACAATCTATTTTTTTTCTGCCAATCTGGGTATTTTGTATTTCTGAAAGCATTCATCCATTTCATCAAAGTTATCCATTTCTGGCAGATAATTGGACAAAATTAGTTCTGGTAGTATCCTTTATTTCCTCTTTATTTATTGTAAATTCTTTTTCTTTTTTTTTTGATTAAAAAATTGTTTTTCTCTCCCTTTAAAGACAAATCATACTAATTTATTTATTATTACTTTTTTATTTATTTATTTTTTTTATCTTTTTATAGTAATTTTATTTTGTTACATATTTTTCAATTACATTTTAATCTGCTTCAGGCAACACTCTGGAGTGTTGTCGATACATGGAGCCTATAGGCCATGTATTTAACACCTCTGATGTGGTCCAACTTCTTTTTTTTTTTTTTTAATAACTTTTTATTGATAGAACCCATGCCAGGGTAATTTTTTACAGCATTATCCCTTGCACTCACTTCTGTTCTGATTTGTCCCCTCCCTCCCTCCACCCCCTCCCCCAGATGACAAGCAGTCCTTTACATATTGAATAGGTTACAGTATGTCCTAGATACAATACAGTTCTCTTGTTGCACAGGGAGAATTGGATTCAGAAGGTAGAAATAACCCGAGAAGAAAAACAGAAATGCAAGCAGTTTCTATTCATTTCCCAGTGTTCTTTCTTTGAGTGTAGCTGCTTCTGTCCATCCTTGATCCATTGAAACTGAATTAACTCTCTTTAGCGAAGACATCCACTTCCATCAAAATACATCCTCAAACAGTATCGTTGTTGAGATATATAATGATCTCCTGGTTCTGCTCATTTCACTTAGCATCAGTTCATGTATTATTACTTTTTAAAACTAGTTTTACTTATCAACTTTGTTTCTTTCAATTTTGTGAATTTTTCTTTGATTTTGAGAAGTCATACTTTGGGATTTAGTTGAGAGTTTTTGATTTATTGCTTTTCTAGTTTTTTAATGGCATGCTTGAAGCAATGATTTATTTTCTCTCTCTCTCTCTTTTTTTTTTTTTTGCTTTTATTGAAAAAAGTTTTTAGTATTATAAATCTTCCCCTAAAGACAGTTTTAGGTACACCCCCTAAGTTTTAGTTGTTGTCTGAACATGGATATTTTCTTTGACAAAATAATCTACTCTTTCTATAATTTGTTCTTTGAACCACCAGTTGTTTAATATTGTCATTAAGTCTTTAATTTCTGATCCCTTCTTCAAAGTCCTTTTATTGAATACAATTTTTATTGCATTGTGGTCAGTAAAGAATATGTTTAGTATATGCCCAGAGACATCTCAAACTCAGCGTCCAAAACTTTTGACTCCAGACTTTTATGACATATTACTGCCAAAAAAAAAAAAAAAGTGCAAATCTTAAGTACAGATCTCACCATGTCATTCCTCTACTTAATAAATTCAAGCTGCCCCTTCTTGCCCCTAGGATGAAATAGAAATTCCTCCTCCTTATTTTTAAAGGCCTTTATAACCCGACCCCAAATTCTGTGTCTTTGCAAGTTGTGCCCCATGCTAGAAATGCACTCCCTCCTCATCTAAACCCCACAAAATCCTTCTCTTTTCTAGAGATGTCATCCGAGCAGCACTCTCAAGAGGAAGCCTTTCCTAACCCCCCCTCACCGCTCCACTCCCCTCTCCCCAAATACCTTGTCTTTCACTACTTTGTGCTTATTTGTATCTGTTCTCTTCATGTCTATATTGAATATACTAACACGTGATTGTTGACTTTCCCACTAGGAGGTAAGCTTCGTGAGAGGAGGGATTATTTCATTTTTTATCTTCATGTCCTAGCACCTCACACTGTGCCTGGCTCATAGGAGGTGCATAATGAATGCTTGTTCATTCCTAGAGAAGTCACCTAATTTTTGGGTCACAGCTTAAAATATAGGCCTGGGGGCAGCTAGGTGGCGCAGTGGATAGAGCACCAGCCATGCTGTCAAGAGGACTCGAGTTCAAATGTGGTCCCAGACACTTAACACTTCCTGGCTGTGTGATCCTGGGCAAGTCACTTAACCCCAATTGCCTCAGCAAAAAACATATACATATATAGAGAGAGATTTGATAGGTTCTTGAGCCAAGAATGGAGTACATCTTATACAGGTTGGTAAAAATGTAATAACTTGGCGTTTTACAAATATAATTTTTAAAAACTTTAAATGCAAATGGAAGGGGAAGGAACAAAATATGGATCCACATTCATCCAGCTGGAAACATATCCACCGAATTGGGAATCAGCAGAGAATTCCATTGTGCCTCTGGAATGGCTGACTGCAAGGTGGCTCTATTGGGAAGTCACTCTTCCAAGTTAATTTTCACCCATTAATGACTATTATGGGGAATACTCAATCTGAGTCCTCCTGATTACCCCCTCCCCCAATTGCTGACAAGTATAGTTCAGGCTAGTAGAATACCACTTCTAGTCCAGTGTATAGCTTGGTGCTTAATAAGTGCTTGTGGACAACCAAGGTGGAAAGTCCATGGAGAACTTTCCTAGGAAAGAGTCATCGATCTAGTGTGTGATCATTGGCCAGGCTAAATTTTAAGTGTCTCTTCTAGACACAGTTGGTCATGATACCAGTATCAATAATAAGGAATATACTCATAAAATGGCAGAGCTGGAAGATAATCTCAATTAATTCTAAAGGATATATGAAGGAAGATATTATCTGTATCCAGAGAAAAAACTGGTAAATAGAAACATATTATTGTACTATGTTACGGGAGAGGGGTGGGGGAACCTATGAAGGACATAGGAAGAAATATGTTATAAATATATATCATAAATATATATGTATAAATATAATAAATATAAATATGTTATAAAGCTTATCAGAAGTATCTGTTATTAGGTTAAAAAATAGAGATATTAATTAATGGAGCAGATTGAGTATTGCGTAAGCACTGTATAGCTCATAACCCTTTCAAACTCAAAATATAACTCAAAACATTAATGCTCTTATGACCATCTTTGGGATTTGTTTTGAATCTTTTAAACAATTTTATTTTTAATTTATGGAATAAAAGAAGCATTTCCATAATATAGTACAATAAAAAAAGATGATTATATGTGAAACCGCAGACCCACTATGCACAACTTGTTATTTCATGGAAATATACAACAGAATCATCAGGTAAATTTCTTTTTTTCTTCCCTCTCATGTATGATGTATCCACATACATATATACGTATATAAGTATTCTATACATAAGGCATCTCAGATATATTCTGGATGAACTCCTACACCAGATTTAGGTATCTTGTGGTCATATACTCCTAAAACTATAGCTTCCGAGCCCCCATCGGTGTTCTTACCTTTATTAGTCATTAATTACAATGACCTTAAAGCACAGGCATTTAACTGAGAAAGAGTAAACCGGTTCGCTCCCAAACACTCCCCTCTTAAAACCCTCTTACACGTATATCTGGAAACAGTGGGGAAAGTGAACATACACACAGTCAGGCACACACCCAGAATATATGAAGCCAAGGTGGCTCAGTTTTCTGGCCCTGCAGGGCGTGATACCCTTTCCTTCCTCAGAGTGTGCTCGTGACATTCCTCTCTGCTTTGGGCAGGTCATTCAACTGGACATGGACTTCTTTCCATAACTCTTAACAATTACAACTGGCTGAAAGAACTCTGGGAGATGACTATAAACCATTACATAGAATTCCCGATCCCTCTATTTTTGCCCGCTTGCATTTTGGATTTCCTTCACAGGCTAATAGTACACTATTTCAAAGTCTGATTCTTTTTGTAGAGCAAAATAACTGTTTGGACATGTATACATATATTGTATTTAACTTATACTTTAACATATTTAACATGTATGGGTCAACCTGCCATCTGGCGGACGGGATGGGGGGAAGGAGGGGAAAAATTGGAACAAAAGGTTTGACGATTATCAATGCTGTACAATTACCCATGCATATATCTTGTAAATAAAAAGCTATTAAAAAAAAACAAAAAACAATTACAGCTGGCTTTCCACGGAGCTAATTGCCTGCTTTTTACTTGCTGGGCCAGCTCCCCACTGGAAGTGGGATCTCCCCTTACTATCTTAGTGCCTCTACTGCAGGATGACATAGCCAATAGTGGGGGTGGGGAAGAAGAAAAGGAGTCCCTGCCCTCCAGAAACTTGGAAGAATTGTCTCTCTCAAGAGCTGGGTTCCTCTCTCAGAGCTAGCTTGTGTCTCACACTTCCTAAAGAATAATAAATAAATAATGATAAAGAATAATAAAAATGTAGAGATTTGTCCACACTTCATTTATGATCTTCATATTATATTGTCTTTGTTCATTTTCCCATGGGGATAGGGAGAAGTCAAAGAATCAGGTGAAGGAGATGAGAGGAGAAGTTTCAAGACAGTTGTGAAAATCGAGTAAGGTTTCATCTACTTCAGAGTTTGAGTACTTAAGTCCCCTTCCTGCTATCCTCCCATGACTTCATTTTCTCCCTATTTCGATCAAAAATGGGCAACTTCGTACTTATGGGTCAAATACAATTTCTCGGTAGTTCTTGAGATTAGAATCTAAGAGCCTCAGCCAATGAGAATGAGGGAGAGTGGTTGGGAGGGGTATTTGCCTTAGGGACTATTTAAGTGTCAAACCTGTCCCAGAAGGTGCCTCCTCCCTTCCATTGCATCAACTTTTGCTTTGCTCCTAGAGATCTCTCCAGCTTTTAAAAAAAAATAGTGAGTGAGCCACACACAGGACATACCGATCAGATTTCCCCATTCCCCAAATGGGACTTAAACGCTACAAAGATGGCATTTTTCATATCAGATAGCAATATCACATTTACATTGAGCAATTCTTTCCCCTTTATTTGCATTACATTCTAGATAAAGTCTAATTAAATTCTAGATGGAGTGACTTCAATTCAATTCAATCTCAAATTAAGATAACACTCTCTTGATATCCCTGATCCTCTTCAAGAATAAATAATGGAGGTAGCTAGGTGGCGCAGTAGATCGAGCACCAGTATTGAAGTCAGGAGGACCTGAGTTCAAGTTTGATCTCAAACACTTAACACCTAGCTGTGTGACCTTGGGCAAGTCACTTAACCCTAATTGCTTCAGGAAATTAAAAAAAGAATCCTGAATAACAACCAAAACAAAAGATTCTGCATGAGCTCTCCCAGAGCAGGTGGTGTAATGTAAACCTTTGCACAGAGATTTCTTACACCCGAACCTCTCCCATCTTATAGTCCAATTTAGTTGGACTGGGTGTACTGGTGTGAAGGAATGAACCAAGTTTTTAGGAGAATGTTTGTGTAACTGTTTTCTCCTCTTCTTTCTTTCCTTTGTCACGTGTTGCCCCCCACTTTATTTGGGGCATTCTATCCTTATATGTGGGCTCTCTGTCCATAGCAATATAAATTATGGTTGCTTGTATTCCATAAGATATATTGGAATTTGAGGAGCTAGATTTGTAAAATTTGGATTTTTATTTATTTACATATTTATTATTTTTTTTTTGAAAACTGGGACAATTTGCTTTTCGTCCCTTGCAGTTTTCATTTATGATTTCTTGAAATATAGCTCTGAAAAAAACAGGCTTTAAAAAAGCCCATTGGGTTTCAAATGAAGCTACTGGACTATCTCTTTAAATCCAAATCACTCTGGCTCTCATGGAATTAGCAATAATATCACCAGACCAGTCTCTGTGACTAATTATTTAAGTTTTGCTGGCTTAAGATGAGTGTAAATAGCGATTGTTTTCTGTCCCAGCCAGAAACTAAAAGTCTTTATCGATACTTTTGTGATGGTAAATCCTTTGTCTTACCTAGCCCCTGGCCATTGAATGGGTGTTTCCTCAGATAACCGGAGAAAGATGGGAACTAGGAAGACCAAAGTCACTCATTGCCTCCTGGGCCATCATCTGTCATCTTGATTTTTGTCTAGCCAATAGACTTTAATTGACTTAAGGGAGAAAATAAGGCTGCTTTGTACAGCTCTGCCTCACTTAAATCCGATTCAAGTGCAAGGGAAGACACATCCTGGTTCTTGATCTCTCTCTCTCTCTCTCTCTCTCTCTCTCTCTCTCTCTCTCTCTCTCTCTCTCTCTTTCTCTCTCTCTCTCTCTTCTCTCTCTCTCTCTCTCTCTCTCTCTCTTTTTAATTATAGCTTTTTATTGACAGAACATATGCATGGGTAATTTTTCAACATTGTCCCTTGCATTCACTTCTATTCCGACTTTTCCCTTCTCTCCCTCTACCCTCTCCCATACATGTTAAACATATTAAAGTGTATCTTAGATACAATCTATGTGTGCAGAACCGAACAGTTCTCTTGTTGCACAAGAAAAATCGGATTCAGAAGGTAAAAATAACCTGGGAAGAAAAACAAAAATGCCAACAGTTCACACTCATTTCCCAGTGTTCCTTCTCTGGGTGTAGTTGGTCCAGTTCATCATTGATCAATTGGAACTGAATTGATCTTCTCTTTGTCGAAGATTTGATTTCTCTTAAGGAAATAATCAAAGAAGAGGCTTGTGGGACAAAAGTTTGGTCAGCCTTGGTGGGCTACGCTTCATGCAGTCAGCTGTGGTTCTGCTCTTTTTCTTTTACCTTCACCTGGACCGCAATGATTGGTCCTTACTCTTTCTTTCCTTACTTTTTAGTAAAGGCTGTGTGTGTGAGTGTGTGTGTCTGTGTGTGTGTGACACAATTTCCATCGTGTGTGTGTTTTCTCTTACTTTAAAACCATCTTCATGATCGCTCCTTCCCCTCTAATATTACGGTTGGTTTGTTTATAACTGATCCCTCTGAATTTGCCCTCCCCCTTATTCTCTCCTTTCCTCTTTCTCTGTTCCCTCTTGTTTCTACAAATTTATTATGTGTCATCTATATGTTTGTAGCTTCTACCCTTCTTTGCCTAGTTCAAATGCTGCTTGGTCCCCCAGATCTCTTTCTCATTTTTATATAGACTTCTATTTATGTACCCTAGTTATCTGAGATATGAGTAGAAAGAAGTTCCTCTCTCTTTTCTTTTTGCTCTAGTGCATCATTTCTCTCTTTTCTTTCCTCTTTTAAGATCATCAAAACATAACAAAATTATCCCAATATATTCTTACTTGATTTCTTCTATAACCCCTTCATTCAGAAGCAATCAAATGTTATTTAAAAAAAAAAAAAACTAATTTTTTCCAACTAAATGTAAAAACAATTTTTAACTTGAATTTTTTTTAATATTTTGTTTCAAATTTTCTCCCTCTCCTCTGTCCCTTCATTAAGAAGGCTAGCAATTTGATGGAGATTATATACGTGCAGTCACGCAAAACATATTTTCATATTAGTCGTGTTTGGGGTGAGTTTACCAAACCTGAGAAAAGTAAAGGAAGTAAAATTTTTTTGGCTTCGATTTGTATTCATACTCCATCAGTTCTTTCTCTGGTGATCCTCAATATTTTTCATCATAAGTCCTTCCAAATTCTCTAGAATTATTATATTGCTAAGAATAGTTAAGATCCTTGTACCATGTTGTATTTCTGTGTGCACTGTTCTCCTGGTTCTGTTCACTTGACTTCGTATCAGTTCTTAGAAATCTTTCATGGTTTTTTGAAAGCATCCTGCATGTCATTTCTTATAGCACAACAGGATCCCATCACAATCACATATCACAGTTTCTTCAGCCATTCTCCAATGAATGGACATCCCTGAAAATTTCACTTCTTTTCCATCACAAAAAGAGCTGCTTTAATATTTTTGTACACATAGGTCTTTCTTCTTTTAAATCAACTTGGGATACAGAGCTAGTATTGGCATTAATGGGTCAAAGGGTATGCAGTTTGGGTTATAATTTCTAATTGCTTTCTAGAAGTTAGATCCGTTCACAACTCCACCAACAATTCATGAGTGGACCAATTTTGTCACATTTTCTCTAACATTTATGATCTTTTTCTGTTGTATTAGCCAATCTGAGAGGTGGGAGGTGGTACCCAAGAGTTAATTTAATTTTCATTTCTCTAATCACTAGAGACTTAGAGCATTTTTTTCATATGATGATAGTTTTGATTTCTTCTGTTGAAAACCACCCCTTCATATCCTTTGATCATTTCTCAACTGGATAACGACTATGTTCTTACAAATTTGACTCTGTTCTCTATATATTTGAAAAATGAGGCCTATATGTGAGAAATTTGCTATAAAAATTTTCCTATAGATACGATTAGAAATTACGTATTTTTCTTCATCTTATTTTTTCCCCACGTTTAATCTTCTCTCTCTCTTCACTTTGTCCCTCCTCAAAAGTCTTTTGATCATCGCATAATCTTCTTGTTGCCCTGTACAATGATGTCTTGGTTCTGCTCACTTCCCTCAGCATCAGTTCATGTAGGTCTCTCCAAGCTTCTCTAAGATCATCCTGCCCATCATTTTTTATAGAACAATAATCTTCCATGATATTCATAGACCACAATTTATTCAGCCATTCTCCTTCTGAAGGAACTCTACTCAGTTTCCAGTTCCTTGTCACTATAAAAAGAGCTGCTAACATTTTGCACATATAGGTCAAGATGAGATATATATATATATATATTCCACCCCCTCTACCCCCCCCCCCCCAGGCAATTGAGGTAAGTGACTTGCCCAGGGTCACACAGCCAGGAAGTATTAAGAGGCTAGATTTAAACTCAGGTCCTCCTGACTTTAGATGCTCCTGACTCTATTATACCGACTACCTGCCCCAAGTGATGTATTTTTAAGGAGGACTGTGGTCCCTGGTCTCCTGGCCTGTGATCCAGTCTTTACCCAGGAAGGGATTGTGTTCCCCTCTAACCACCGATGCCGGCACTATTCCTGACCCCTGGACTCTGATTGGGTCCTCGGCTCTCCTGCAGCCGCGATTGCTAGTGCAATCCTCCATCTTGGAGCTGAGACCAGGGCCCCTATCCCACCATTCTTCTCTCGGCTGGAAATGTGACCAGGGCCTCTGCTCCCCTAAAGTCCCTAGTGCTATTTCTCCTGACTTCATCTAGGCAATGGGACAAAGTCCTGAACCCCAGGCTACCAAACGCTCCTCTGCAGTCTCCTTCCGACCAAAGGCTGATTCTCTCACCGACCGTGGGCTGGGAGCTACAGAAGCGGCTCCTGCTGCCAGTGCAGCTGCCCCAGGGCCCGGCCTGACCTAGCTCGGGCACCTGATTGCTTCCCAGGGGAGTTGGAGCAGCAGGGCAGCACTGGGGGTCTCAGGGGGGCCACATGGGACTCTGCAGGAGAACTAGGACTTTCACCAGGAGAGCCAAGTGTAGTTCCTTCTGTGGGTGTCCGTGCCTTCTGAGATGCTTTGAATTGCCCTCCCTTGGATGTGGGGCGGCCTTGGATGGGCGGGTCTAGCAGGGTGCCTTCTGCTGTACCTAGTACCCAACCCATCACCAAGAACCCACTTAGGGATCTTGCTTTGGGAAGGAGGTAAAGGGCATCTTCCTTGCTTTCATTGCTCTTGAGATTTGTCCTTAGAGGCTTCCACGAGGGAAATGGGGGACCCCCCACAAGCTCACCCCGAGAGAGATCAGCAAAGTCTAGCCAGAGAGCGACTCCATGGGAGGAACGTCCAAACCGGTGGGGAGAAGACCCCTGGAGTGTTCTGGAAATGCGAAAGGGATCATCAGGCCCTTTGTAGGTTCCTATGGTAGCGATCCTCGTTGGCATTCGTTCAGTGCAGATTTTTATAGAGCTTTCCTGCTGATTGGCTTGTTTGGGGGGGAGGGAGGCACCATTATCCCGTGGGCCAACGCAGGCAGAGAGATCAGGATCTAAAGCTCTGGAAAGAGTCGAGTTCGGATTCTCCCCGGTCACTCTGTGGCTCCACAGGCAAATCACATCATATCTCAGTGTCTTCTCCATGTAACAGATGAATCAAGAGCGCCCATTGCACAAGATTTTTTAAGGAATAAACGAGGTCACAAACATATAAAGAAGGTCCAGGGGGCTCAGGGACAGACAGAACATATATATTTCTATTCTCTTCTCCCTGTCCCCAGCTTCAAGGGAGACTCCATTTCCTCCCAGGATGAAAAAGGAGAAGGTTGGAGCAGGAGGCAACTGCTCTGCTCTTCTCAGAGTGGCTAGAATTGTACCCGTACCCTTCACTGGGCCACGTAAAACAGCCCTGGTACCAGCTCGGAAGTCAGGAAGATGCATTTTGCCGAGTTCTAATCTGACTCAGATACTTACTATAGCCTGGTGACCCTGGGCAAGTCACTTCCCCTTGTTTGCCTCAGTTTTCTCATCCTTCTTCAGAAAGAAATAGGAAATCCTCTCTAGTATCTTTGCTAAGAAAACCCCAAATAGGGTCAGAAAGAGTCAGACGGACCGAACAACAACAAACTGCACTGATTAGTTGGTCCAGAAGATGTGATTTTTTTTTTTTTAAGTTCAAACAAACTTCTGACAGTCACTATTCATTAGAGGGAAAAAGGTTTCCAAGCTTTTTATCCAAGACTCGCCTCCCTTCCCACCATATACCAGTTCCACAATGAACATACACAGCAAAATAATAATAATAATAATTATAATCCACTCATTCAAGTCAATAGTAAGAGAAATCGGAGAAAGTCTACAGAGGAGGATGCACACTAGAGCATCTAAAGTAAAGGGGCTCCCTCACTGAGAGCGAAGTGACTCCACACGAGGAAGATGGAAACAGAGGGAGAAATGATGGGTGCCTGAGTTTCCCGTTCCGAAAATCAAGTTGGAAAAATTTAAAAATCAGAAAAATTTAGAGAAATTAGAAAAGTGAAACCCACAGGGACGTCAAGGACTAATCAAGGGGCAGGGAAAGAAAGCTCCTTTGGGGGAGGGAAAGGAAGCTCCTTTGGGGGAGGGACCCACTATGGAATGAGGGATGGAGGCTCATGTCATGTCACGTCCAACTAATGGGGAACCAGGGCAGGGACTCGTGCTTCAGGATAGGAAATAAAAGGCCTCCTTTGGGGTGTCTCTACTCACGTAGGGCCCCATTCTAGCCAGAACGTAAGAGAAATCTCTCCCGCACTCAGTGAGCCAGTTCTTGGTGAGATAATTTGTTTCTTATGAGATAGACAAAGACAGAGACATAGAAGGGGAGAGAGACAGAAAGAGACAGACAGATGGGAGGGGATGAGACACAGAGATAGAAAAGGGGAGAGAGAAAAACAGAGACAGATGCAGAGAGACAGAGAGATGGGGAGACAGAGAGAGAGAGGACATTGGGATGGGGAAATAGAGAGAGAAACAGAGGCAGACAGAGATAGAGAGAAACAGGGGACAGAGAGAGATTGGAGAGTAGGGTGGAGAAAAAAACAGAGCCAGACACAGAGACAGAGAGAAAAGGGGAGAGAGAGAGAAACAGAGACAGAGAGACAGAAATGGGAGACTGAGAGAGAGAGGAGATTAGAGTGGAGGAATGGAAAGAAAAACAGAGACAGACACAGAGACAGAGAGAAAAGGGGGAGAGAGAGAAACAGAGACAGAGACAGAGACAGAGAGACTAGAGAAAGATAGGAGATTAGAGTGAGGGAATGGAGAGAGAAACAGCCAGAGAGCCAGATCTTACCAAAGGCGACTTCCCCTTCTCTCATGTCTCGCATCAGCTTCTTCACTTCTTTTTCTTGGTTACCTAAAGTGAGGTCTTTTCTCTGGAAGTGAGCCTGAATTCTGAAGGTCCTGAAGAGCCTGGAATTCTCTTTCCTCTTGCTCTCATGCATCCTGCCCCTCACACACTTGGCACTGACCTTTCCCAGACAGCAAAGAGTCTCCTAGCCACGGACCTTGGGGTGAGCCTTGATTTATTTTAATTATAACTTTTTATCTTCAAAATACTTGCAAAGATTGTTGGTGGAACTGTGAACGAATCCAACCATTCTGGAGAGCAATCTGGAACTATGCCCAAAAAGTTATCAAATTGTGCATCCCCTTTGATCCAGCAGTGTTTCTATTGGGCTTATACCCCAAAGAGATACTAAAGAAGGGAAAGGGACCTGTATGTGCCAAAATGTTTGTGGCAGCCCTGTTTGTAGTGGCTAGAAACTGGAAAATGAATGGATGCCCATCAATTGGAGAATGGCTGGGTAAATTGTGGTATATGAATGTTATGGAATATTATTATGCTGTAAGGAATGACCAGCAGGATGAATACAGAGAGGCTTGGAGAGACTCACATGAACTGATGCTGAGTGAAGTGAGCAGAACCAGGAGATCATTATACACTTCGACAACAATATTGTATGAGGATGTATTCTGATGGAAGTGGATTTCTTTGACAAAGACACAGTTTCAATGGATAAATGACGGACAGAAGCAGCTACACCCAAAGAAAGAACACTGGGAAACGAATGTGAACTATTTGCATTTTTGTTTTTCTTTCCGAGTTATTTTTACCTCCTGAATCCAATTCTCCCTGTGCAACAGGAGAACTGTTCGGTTCTGCAAATATATATTGTATCTAGGCTATAGTGCAACATATCCAACATATATAGGACTGCTTGCCATCTAGGGGAGGGGGTGGAGAGAGGGAGGGGAAAAATCGGAACAGAAGCGAGTGCAAGGGATAATGTTGTAAAAAAATTACCCTGGCATGGATTCTGTCAATATAAAGTTATTATAAAATAAAATAAAATATTAAAAAAAATACTTGCAATGAGAGTTTTCAACATCCCCCTGGCAAAACCTTGTGTTCCATTTTTTTCTCCTCCTTCCCTTCCTTCCACCCCGTCCCCTAGACAGCAAGTAATCCAATAGAGGTTAACCTGTGCAGTTCTTCTTATCGCTATTTCCACAATGATCTTGCTGCACAAGAAAAATCAGATCAAAAAAGGATCAAAAAGCAAACAAAGAACAACAAAGGTGAAAATATAGTGTTGCGATCCCCACCTGGTCCTCACAGGCTCCATCACTGGGCATAGTCTTTTGGGCGTCCTTCCAAATTGCTCTCCAGAAGCGTTGGATCGGTTCACAAGTGGCTTTACTTTTATAAAACTCCTAGTAAATCTTAAAACTTCATGGAAGTTGTAGCCATGATTATTCAAGGTCTTTGGGAAGAGATTGGGTGATTATTTGTTACGGATGTTTTAAGGGATTCCTGTTAGGGTCCAGCCGAACAATTTCCAGCACCTCTTGGGAATTGTGTGAGCCTACATGTTCCCTTCCTCCTTCCCTCCTTCTATTCTCTTCCTCTGTCACATAGGGTAGCATACCTTTACCTACAGATACTCTGAAAAGCTCCCCCCTCCCCCTTTTGATCTCTGAACCCTCCCAAGATACCTTGGGATTTACTGGCTCCATTTCTTTCTTAAGGACCATGCTTTAAACCCAAACCCCTCTGATTCTCATTGATTGGCCACCAACAGGTCCCAGGCCGAACCCCATTTGGTCATCGTTTGGGTCCTGATTGATTCAGATTGAATCTAAATAGTATCTTTTCTGCTTTGACCAGAAATCCTGAGGGTCTTCCCCTGCCAGATTTATTTATTTGGATTTTTTTTTTGGAGGGGGGAGGAGGAACCATCCGGGCCATCTCCCATCGTCCTGATCCATCTCTGGCCACTGGATCCAGACGGCCCTGGAGGGGAAAATGAGGCAGGTGACCTTGCCCAGCCCTCCTTCACTTCAATCCAATTTACTTCCGAGTCATGGCAGCTCTTCCCTGAGTTCATGGTCCTCTTCGAGAACTAAGGACAGACCTCCTTTGGGAAGGGGAGGGAAGAAAAATAGAGAATGTGTGTAGTCAGGAGACTCGTCCTCCCGGGGTAACATTCCCTGCGTCAACCTCCTCTGCCTCTGAGGTCGCTGCTTGTTTGCAGCTACATCATCTGGCCAGTCTGCGGAAGCCACTGAACTCTCCTAGTTCTCCATGGCTAATACATGGAGATCCCACAATTCCAGAGCACGCTTTTTGGCCCTCATGTCCCTCCACGGGGGCGACTCTCACGCCTTAGATCTGTGGCCGTTCCCCAGCTCTCTGGGAACTGTGTCCTTGTGGGAGAGCACGCCCCCGTATGTGCAGAGGACCTCTGAATCTAGGCTGGCTTTTGGAGTTATTGTGACACAGGTATTTTTTTTTTAATTAAAGCTTTTTATTTTCAAAATATATACATGGATAATTTTCAACATTCATCCTTACAAAATTGTTCGTTCTAAATTTTTCCCTCCCTTCCCTCACCTTCTCCCCTAAATGACAAGTGATCCAATATATGTTAAACATGTGCAATTCCTCTATACGTATTTCTATAAATATCTTGTTGCACAAGAAAATTCAGGCCCAAAAGGAAAAAAATGAGAAAGTAAACAAAATGCAAGCAAAGAACAACCAAAAGAGTGAGAATGCTGTGTTGTGTCCACGCTCCGTTCCCACAATCCTCTCTCTGGGGGCAGACGGCTCTCTCTGTCACTGAACAATCGGAACTGGCCTGAGTCACCTAATTATTGAAGAGAGCCACGTCCATCAGAATTGATCGTCACATAATCTTTTTTTTTTTTTAATCAAAGCCTTTTATTTTTCAAAACATGTACCCGGACAATTCTTCAGCATTGACCTTTGCAAAACCTTGTGCTCTAATCCCCCCTCCCCCCACACCCTCTGCTAGATGGCAAGTAATCCAATATATGTTAAACATGGTAGAAATATATGTGAAATCCAATCCATGCAGACGTATTTATACCATTATTGGCAGCACGGGCATTTTGAGGAACTAGTGATGATCTGCAAGAGCTTCCTTGGGACTTGAGTCCAATGGTTTAGTGTGGGAGAGGGAGAATAAATGACTTGTAATTGAAAAAAAATAAGTGGGAAAAAAGAGAAGGGTCTGTTTGTTCAGTGGGCTCCAGAATGGGTCCAATTTCTGAGGGAGGTCTAAACCAGAGGAAGG
Source organism: Antechinus flavipes (assembly GCF_016432865.1). Lineage (NCBI taxonomy): Eukaryota > Metazoa > Chordata > Mammalia > Dasyuromorphia > Dasyuridae > Antechinus > Antechinus flavipes. The sequence continues at coordinate 716,591,616 of NC_067398.1, read as the reverse complement.
TGAGAGAAGAGAGGATCCACAAGAGACGATGCAAAAGTGAAATCAAGCAGAGGCCAGAGCACCTGTCCTGAAGTCAGGAGGACCTGAGTTCAAATCCAACCTCAGACACTTAACGGTTCCTGGCTGTGTGACCCTGGGCAAGTCACTTAACCCCAACTGCCTCAGCAAAAAAAATAAAAAAAGGAAAAAGAATAAAGAAAAGAAATCAGCAGACCTTGGGAACAGCTTGTTTATGGCGTGTGTGTGTGTGTGTGTGTGTGTGTGTGTGTGTGTATGTGTGAGATAGTGAGGAGTCTAGGACGATTCTTAGGATGTGAGTCCAAGGGCCCAGGAAGTCTCTATAACAACAGGGAAGGTGGGAGTGGGGGAAGACTTAAGGGGACGGACAGGGCGTTCTGTTTTGGACACCTTGAGTTTAAGACGTCTGTTGGAATTCAGCTCATGACATAAGGGACAGGAAAGTTTTTATGGCAAGCTGAGGATCATGAGCATTAAATGGTACCCGTTACTGATGGGATACTTCGCATTCAGAGTGAGAGTGAAGGCACCGGGAGTCAGAGGCTGGGGACCCCAGAAATAACTGAGCTAGGGAGGGGGGAGGAGGAGCCGCGGAAAACTGCACAAACCTTGTCGTTTTAGAGCTGAGCCTATCGCGACAATGCTTGTGTATGAGTATGTTGTGGTGGTCCAGTTTTTGACTCTCTGGACCATAGGATGCCAGGCCCTTCTGTTCTCCACTATCTCTTGCGGTTTGTCCAAGCTCCTCCTTTCCTCCCTCTCCCTTCCTTTCTTCCTTCCTTCCTTCCTTTCTTCCTCTCTCCCTCTCTCCCTCCTTCCTCTCTTTCTCTCTGTCTCTATTTTTCTCTCTCTGTCTCTTTGTCTCTGGTTCTTTGTTTCTCTTTGTTTCTCTCTCTCTCAGATCTCTCTCTGTCTCAGTCTCTGTGTGTCTCTGTCACTTTTTCTGTCTCCCTCTCTGTCTCTTTCTCTGTCTCTCTCTTGTCTCTGTCTCTGTCTCTGTCTCTGGTTCTTTGTTTCTCTCTTTCTCAGATCTCTCTTTGTCTCTGTCTCTGTTTCTCTGTCTCTGTGTGTCTCTGTCTCTTTTTCTGTCTCCCTCTCTGTCTCTGTTTCTTTCTCTCTTGTCTCTCTCTCTGTCTCTCTCTTTTTTTTCTGGTATCATACCCTTACCTGTGAGTGCTCTACCCCAAAGAATGTACATTTCTTTTTGATTCCCGAGGCCTCTCAAGACATCTGAGAGTTTTCGGGCTGGATTTCTTTTTGCAGAGCCAGCTTTCAATCCAAATCACTATGACTCTTATTGATGGGCCAACAAGGTCCCTGACAAGAATCACTGGACCATTGTTCGGGCCTCGACCCCGAGTGTTCACGGGGACTATCTGTGTCTGCCCTGTGGCGGGGCATTCCCAGCTCAAACTGGTCGGATCGGACCCACTAACTGGGCTCGACCGCCTCATTCTGGTCCTCTTCAAGAACAAAGGGCAACAACCACCCCCGTGACTGACTCAGACGGAAGGTAAATAGCAACGGTTTCTGTTTTGACCAGAGGGTCTTCCACTTCCAGATTTTTTTTTTTTTTTGAGCAGGTAAAAGAAGCCATTCTTAGCTCAAGCACTGAGTGAGTGTTGCCCCAGTCAAACTGAGACCGTTTAAAAAAGTAGCTGAAAAAAGCTGAGGTCTCTCACTGTGTCTCCAGGTGTCCTGACCTGTCTTGGCCACGGGGCCCAGATGGTTCTGGATGAGAAAGTCAAGCAGGTGACCCTGCCCGGCCCTCTCTCATTTAAATCCCATTCACCCCCTGACGTCAAGGTCCTTTTGGAAAATGAAGGACAAACAACAGACCAGAGGACGATACTACAGTCTTGGATGATGCAGTGGGTAGAGCAACAGTTTTGGGGTCAGGAACATCTGAGTTCAGATACTTCCTAGCTCTGTGATCCTGGGCAAGTCACTTCACCCTGTTTGTCTCAGTTTCCTCATCTGTAAAATGGGCTGGACAAGGAAAGGGGAAACCACTCCCTTCTCTTTGTCAAGAAAACCTCAAATAGAATCAAAGAACCAATGGAGACGACCGAACGACAACTGAGCAGTTTGGGGCTGTGTGAGAACTGTATGAAGGACGGGGCTCTCCAGAATGGCCCGAGTTCTATTTCCTTAGGGGAGAGGCCGGGAGATGATGGGCTAGATGAAAGTTTTCAGTTTCTGTGTTTGTCCATTCTCTGTAGGGTGAAATCAGCGGTCTCCCATCTTCACCATCCATACTTTACCTTGAATGCCCTGTGAGGGTTTGGGTGCCCCATTCGGCATATATGGGAAAATCTATACCTTCGATGTAGATAAAATATCTTTCTGGATTAACTTCAGGAGGGAGTCCAGAGCCAAAACAAGAAACTGACCTTCCACTTTAGGATCGATCAGACCCAATCTGTGTGAGTCCAGAGTCCTGGGGGAAGCCTTGGGCTGTGAGACACTTTTTAGCTGAAGGGACGATGTCCAGCCCATGTTAAAAAAAAATAATAATCTTTGGTAGTTTTGTTCACCATCAAGATTAATTCTCCCCTCCTCCCCTCCCCACAGCCTCTTTCTTGAAGACTGTGGGAATTGAAGTTGGTGAGGGAAATGCAAGTCCGCTCTGAGCCAACCCGGCTACATGAATACTTGAGGATTCTTGGCCACTGAGGAGTTTGGGGAGTCTTCTCTAATGCTCCCAGCTTGAGCCTCAGCAGATTGTGCTCCCTCCACCGTGAACGGCCAATGGCAAGGCAAATTCTCTCAATGACGGTTAGCTTTGACAAAGGGATGTTTTCTTCAATGATATCGAAAAAATAAAAATAGAAACATTTCCCTTCTAAGACCTAACGTGGGTGATCTATTCTATTCTCCCCTGCTCCACCTTAGTCTCTGGTGAGAAAGACTTCAGAATAAGCAGTTTCTTCTTGGTACTGTTCATTCCTCATCCTTAGGGAATGGCTGGCTAAAAACCCCAGCGTGGACTCAACTCCTGGTTTCCTGGACAGCTTAGTTACAACTTTATGATCTTTAGACACTCACAAGGTCACAGCCTCCAATTCCTCCACTGAAACCAAGGGGACAAATATATATAGGAGACCAGAAACAAAACAAGGAGACCAGAAACAAAACACGGAGACCTCTTTTCTTTCTTTTTTTTTTTTTTTAATAACTTTTTATTGACAGAACATATTCCTGGGTAATTTTTCAACATTGACCCTTGCAAAACCTTCTGTTCCAACTTTTCTCTTTCTTCCCTCCACCCCCTCCCCTAAGTGGCAGGCAGTCTCATACATGTTAAACATGTTAAAGTATATCTTAAATGCAATATATGTGTACATATTTATACAGTTATCTTGTTGTACAAGAAAAATTGGATTTAGAAAGAAGATAAAAATAACCTGGGGAAAAAAAACAAAAATGCAAGCAGTTTATCTTCATTTCCCAGTGTTCTTTCTCTGGGTGTAGCTGCTTCTGTCCATCTTTGATCAATTAAGGCTCTCTTTATTGAAGAGATCCACCTGGGTAATTTTTCAACACTGACCCTTGCAAAACCTTCTGTTCCAACTTTTCCCTTCCTTCCCTCCACCCTCTCCCCTAAATGGCATGCAGTCTCATACATGTTAAACATGTTAAAGTAGATCTTAAATGCAATATATGTGTACATATTTATACAGTTTTCTTGTTGCACAAGAAAAATTGGATTTAGAAAGAAGGTAAAAATAACCTGGGAAAAAAAACAAAAATGTAAGCAGTCCACACTCATTTCCCAATGTTCTTTCACTGGGTGGAGCTGGTTCTGTTCATTACTGATCAATTGGAACTGAATTGGATCCATGGAGATTTCTTTTCAAGGGGACATATTCTGACCTTGGAGACAGTAGGTGGAGGTCTCTCTCCTTAGACTAATTGTCTGTCACTGGAAGCATCCAGGAAAGAGTCACATTATGAGAGAGGGAGAGGTCAAGGCTTATTAAAGCCTTTTAAAGATGCCATCAGCCTCAGTTTAATAACTTCAGCCAATCAAAGTCTGGAACCTGGCACAGAATGTCAGCCCCAGCTGGAAACCTCTCCTCTCCGAGGCGGGTCATCATGACTTTCCTGGAGTCAGACTCTCAGCCTCTTCCACTCTGGGAATTGCCAAAATCAGTCTTCCCATCTGTTATAGAAAATTAGCTAGAAGGATGGAAGTAGAATGGCCAGAAGCTTTTGTCCCCAACTCCACTTTCTATTGAGTCATTTACCTAGATTCTGGTTCTACTAGGATCATAATTCCTTCCAATCAAGAACTGGGTGTCCCCTCCCCCCTAAATCTAGAAATCTCTTATTTCTTCTTTATCCCGACTTTCTTGCTAAAGTAGTTGCTAGTTATCCTCCTGTTATTATGCTTTTCAACTTAAATGATAATATCATCCCTGCCTAGTAAGTCTGGAGCTGGGGGTTGGGTGGGGAGGGCACAGAGAAGATGGGGCCAAAAGGAGACAAAGGGAATAGCTCAGAAAGAGCTCCTCCTGCTCCGTGGAAAAGGGGAGGGAAGAAGGGAGGAGAAAGGGAAGGAGGGGGAGGGGGAGAGAAGAAAGAAACAGATCCTTTTTCCATTTGTATCCCTCAACTGGGCTTGATGTATTCTTCACAAATAGTTTCAATCGATCACTTAAATATTAGAAATGCAGTCATTGGGAAGAGGACTTGTTCTGTTTGGCTACATTAGAAGTAATTACTGCGAGACCTCTTTAGGTCTCAGTTTCCTCATCTGTAAAATGAGGGGTTGGACCAGAAGACTTCTGGGGTCCCTTCCAAGGTCCCCATGATCCCTCGATTTTCTGACTTATGCAACCGAAAGCAGGTTTCATAAAGGCAGGAGAAAGGAACATGGACAACTTCCGGAAGTCGACCACACGAATGAGTAAATGAGTAAGTTCTATAAATATACAAATGGAAAAACATTTGGGGGGACTTTGCTACACACCAGGTCAGCTGCTGGGGATATAGAGTTAAACTGCCCTCGGGAGTTTCCGATCCAATGAGGGAGGCAGCCCACGGAGGAGGGGGTGGCCAAGAGAGGGAATTGTGGTCTGAAGCATCACAGGGATGGGGAGTTGATGTAGACAGCTGTCATCTGTCATGCCCTCTGAGAAGCAAGGGCAGCAATCATTCCCAATAAGATCAGGAGTGAAACAAGGTTGCCCACTATCACCGTTACTATTCAATATTGTATTAGAAATACTAGCTGTGGCAAAGAGTTGAGAAAGAGATTAAAGGAATTAGAGTAGGCAATGAGGAAAATTGCTGATGATATGATGGTATACTTATAGAACCCCAGAGATTCTACTAAAAAGTTGCTAGAAATAATCCACAACTTTAGCAAAGTTGCAGGATACAAAATAAACCCACATCAGCATTCTTATATTCATTCTTATATATCACTAACAAAACCCAACAGTTAGAGTGACAAAGAGAAATTCCATTTAAAGTAACTACTGATTGTATAAAATATTTAGGAATCTATCTGCCAAGGGAAAATCAGAAACTTTATGAGCAAAACTACAAAACACTTTCACACAAATTAAGTCTGATCTAATCAACTGGAAAAATATTAAATGATGTTGGAAATATAATAAATACTACCTATTATTTGAACAATTGAACAATTTGAATTATTTGAATAATACTACCTAAACTAATCTATTTATTTAGCGCTATACCAATCAGACTCCCCAAAAAACTATTTTAATGACTTAGAAAAAAATAACAACAAAGTTCATATGGAAGCAAGGGCAGCCCTGATGGGATTACTGGGCCCCCATCCTGACTGGAAAGGTGTCCTGAAGGTGGCTGGATGGGGTCTGCAGAAATATTCTAGTCATACAGTTGCCTGAGAAAAGGAGAAGAATCTTGCTGGGTTTGTTGATTGCCATTTGATCCAGCAGATCAAATGAGCTCGGGGGACTCCCCTGCGAAAGTGTGTCTCCTAGGTACGTGTGAAGACCCCAGAGTATCACATGAGAAATCCAGACAGAACATTTACTCCCAGGGCTACTTCGAGGATCAAGGAAGATAATATATATAAGATGCAGAGGGGCATAGAGTCAGAAAGTCAACAAGGCAAAAAGCACTTATTAAATGCTTACTGTATGCCAGGTATGGTGCTAAGTGCTGGGATACAAATAGAAGCAAAAATGATAATTATTTCCCTCAAGAAGCTGTTATTCTTCCCTTACCTCTCACCCTTCTCTTAATTGTATTTGCTTTTTTTCCCAATTACATGTAAAGAGAGTTTAAAACATTCATTTTGTAAGTTTTGGGTTCTGATTTTTTTCCCCTTTCCCTCTCCCCTCTCCAAAAGGGCAAGCAAGCTGATATATAAAACATATTAGACATACTGTGTTTATTTTTTAAAATGATAGGATATCAGGAATAAGAATAGGCAATGAGGAAACCAAATTATCTCTCTTTGCTGATGATATGATGGTATACTTAGAGAACCCCAGAGATTCTACTAAAAAGTTGCTAGAAACAATCCACACCTTTAGCAAAGTTGCAGGATACAAAATAAACCCACATAAGTCATCAGCATTCTTACATATCACTAACAAAACCCAACAGTTAGAGTGACAAAGAGAAATTCCATTTAAAGTAACTACTGATTGTATAAAATATTTAGGAATCTATCTGCCAAGGGAAAATCAGAAACTTTATGAACAAAACTACCAAGCACTTTCCACACAAATTAAGTTTGATCTAACCAATTGGAAAAATATTAAATGCTCTTGGATTGGGCGAGCCAATATAATAAAGATGACAATACTATCTAAACTAATCTATTTATTTAGCGCTATACCAATCAGACTCCCAAAAAACTACTTTGATGAACTAGAAAAAATAATAACAAAGTTCATATGGAAAAACAAAAGGTCAAGAATTTCTTTTTTTTTTTTAATTTTATTTTATTTAATAATAACTTTGTATTGACAGAATCCATGCCAGGGTAATTTTTACAACATTATCCCTTGCACTCGCTTATGTTTCGTTTTTTCCCCTCCCTCCCTCCACTCCCCCCCACCCCAGGATGGCAAGCAGTCCTATATATGTTAAATATGTTGCAGTATATCCTAGATATAATACATATTTGCAGAACCAAACAGTTCTCCTGTTGCATAGGGAGAATTGGATTCAGAAGGTAAAAATAACTCGGGAAGAAAATAAAAAATGCAAATAGTTCACATTCGTTTCCCAGTGTTCCTTCTTTGGGTATAGCTGTTTTTGTCCATCATTTATCCATTGAAACTCAGTTAGGTCTCTTTGTCATAGAAATCCACTTCCATCAGAATACATCCTTATACAATATCGTTGTCGAAGTGTATAATGATCTCCTGGTTCTGCTCATCTCACTTAGCATCAGTCCATGTAGGTCTCTCCAAGCCTCTCTGTATTCATCCTGTTGGTCATTTCTTACAGAACAATAATATTCCATAACATTCATATACTACAATTTACCCAGCCATTCTCCAATTGATGGGCATCCATTCATTTTCCAGTTTCTAGCCACTACAAACAGGGCTGCTACAAACATTTTGGCACATACAGGTCCCTTTCCTTTTTTTAGTATCTCTTTGGGGTATAAGCCCAATAGAAACACTGCTGGATCAAAGGGTATGCCCAGTTTGATAACTTTTTGGGCATAATTCCAGATTGCTCTCCAGAATGATTGGATTCGTTCACAACTCCACCAACAATGCATCAGTGTCCCCGTTTTCCCGCATCCCCTCCAACATTCATCATTATTTTTTCCTGTCATCTTAGCCAATCTGACAGGTGTGTAGTGATATCTCAGAGTTGTCTTAATTTGCATTTCTCTGCTCAATAGTGATTTGGAACACTCTTTCATGTGAGTGGTAATAGTTTCAATTTCATCATCTGAAAATTGTCTGTTCATATCCTTTGACCATTTGTCAATTGGAGAATGGCTTGATTTTTTATAAATTTGAGTCAGTTCTCTATATATTTTGGAAATGAGGCCTTTATCAGAATCTTTAATTGTAAAGATGTTTCCCAGTTTGTTGCTTCCCTACTAATCTTGTTTGCATTCGTTCTGTTTGTACAAAGGCTTTTTAATTTGATATAATCAAAATTTTCTATTTTGTGATCAGTAATGGTCTCTAGTTCATCTTTGGTCACCAATTTGTTTCTCCTCCACAAGTCTGAGAGATAAACTATCCTATGTTCCTCTAATTTATTTATAATCTCGTTCTTTATGCCTAGATCATGGACCCATTTTGATCTTATCTTGGTATATGGTGTTAAGTGTGGGTCCTTGCCTAATTTCTGCCATACTAATTTCCAGTTATCCCAGCAGTTTTTATCAAATAATGAAATCTTATCCCAAAAGTTAGAATCTTTGGGTTTGTCAAACACTAGATTGCTATAGTTGACTATTCTGTCTTGTGAACCTAACCTTTTCCACTGATCAACTAATCTATTTCTTAGCCAATACCAAATGGTTTTGGTGACTGCTGCTTTATAATATAATTTTAGATCAGGTACAGCTAGGCTACCTTCATTTGATTTTTTTTTTTTTCATTTATTCCCTTGAGATTCTCGACTTTTTATTGTTCCATATGAATTTTGTTGTTATTTTTTCTAAATCATTAAAATATTTTCTTGGAAGTCTGATTGGTATAGCACTAAATAAATAGATTAGTTTAGGGAGTATCGTCATCTTTATTATATTCGCTCGGCCTATCCAAGAGCACTTAATATTTTTCCAATTATTTAAGTCTGACTTTATTTGTGTGGAAACTTTTTTGTAATTTTGCTCAAATAATTCCTGACTTTCCTTTGGTAGATAGATTCTCAAATATTTTATGCTATCAACAGTTATTTTGAATGGAATTTCTCTTTGTATCTCTTGCTCTTGGATTTTGTTGGTGGTGTATAAAAATGCTGAGGATTTATGGGGATTTATTTTGTATCCTGCTACTTTGCTAAAATTATGAATTATTTCTAATAGCAAGGTCAAGAATTTCAAGGGAATTAATGAAAAAAAAATCAAATGAAGGTGGCCTAGCTGTACCAGATCTAAAATTATATTATAAAGCAGCGGTTACTAAAACCATCTGGTATTGGCTAAGAAATAGACTAGTTGATCAATGGAATAGGTTAGGTTCAAAGGACAAAACAGCCAATAACTTTAATAATATAGTGTGTGACAAACCCAAAGATCCCAGTTTTGGGGATAAGAACGCATTATCTGACAAAAATTTCTGGGAAAATTGGAAATTAGTATGGCAGAAACTAGGCATTGACCCACACTTAACACCGTACACCAAGATAAGGTCAAAATGGGTTCATGACCTCGGCATAAAGAATGAGATTATAAATAAATTGGAAGAGCTTAGAATAGTTTACCTCTCAGACCTGTGGAAGAGGGAGGAATTTATGGCCAAAGAAGAAGGAGAGATCACTATTGACCACAAAATAGAAAATTTTGATTATATCAATTGAAAAGTTTTTGTACAAACAAAACAAATGCAGACAAGATTAGAAGGGAAACAATAAACTGGGAAAACATTTTTACAGTCAAAGGTTCTGATAAAGTCCTCATTTCCAAAATATATAGAGAATTGACTCTAATTTATAAGAAATCAAGCCATTCTCCAATTGATAAATGGTCAAAGGATATGAACAGACAATTCTCAGACGAAGAAATTGAAACTATTTATAGACATATGAAAATATGCTCCAAATCATTATTAATCAGAAAAATGCAAATTAAGACAACTCTGAGATACCACTACACACCTGTCAGATTGGCTAGAGTGACAAGGAAAGATAATGTGGAATGTTGGAGGGGATGTGGGAAAACAGGGACACTGATGCATTGTGGGTGGAATTGTGAACACATCCAGCCATTCTGGAGAGCGATTTGGAACTATGCTCAAAAAGTTATCAAACTGTGCATACCCTTTAATCCAGCAGTGTTTCTACTGGGCTTATATCCCAAAGAGATACTAAAAAAGGGAAAGGGACCTGTATGTGCCAAAATGTTTATGGCAGCTCTGTTTGTAGTGGCTAGAAGCTGAACATGAATGGATGCCCATCAATTGGAGAATGGTTGAGTAAATTGTGGTATATGAATGTTATGAAATATTATTGTTCTGTAAGGAATGACCAGCAGGATGAATACAGAGAGGACTGGCGAGACTTACAGGAACTGATGCTAAGTGAAATGAGCAGAACCAGGAGATCATTATATATCTCAACAACGATACTGTTTGAGGATGTATTCTGATGGAAGTGGATCTCTTCGCTAAAGAAAGCTCATTCAGTTTCAATTGATCAAGGATGGACAGAAGCAGCTACATCCAGAGAAAGAACACTGGGAAATGAATATAAACTGCTTGCATTTTTGTTTTTCTTCCCGGGTTATTTCTACCTTCTGAATCCAATTCTCCCTGTGCAACAAGAAAACTGTTCGGTTCTGCACACATATATTGTATGTAGGATATACTGTAACCTATTTAACATGTAAAGGACTGCTTGCCATCTGGGGGAGGGGGTAGAGGGAGGGAGGGGAAAAATCGGAACAGAAGTGAGTGCAAGGGATAATGCTGTAAAAAATTACCCTGGCATGGGTTCTGTCAATAAAAAGTTATTTTAAAAAATTATAGGATCATTTAAATATATAATATAATATAATATAAATATATAAAAATAAAATAAATATAATACAAAATGATAGGATATAAGTTGCTCAAAGGTATAATCTGATATACATAAATTGATATATAAAATCATTTTAAGCATATCTCCATTTTAGTCAAGTTGTGAAAGAAAAGTCAGAACAAAAGGGGACAAGCTAGAGAAAGAAAAAACAACAAAAAAAGTGAAAATAGCCTGGCTTGGATCCACATTCAGTCTCCGTAATTGTCTGGCTGAGAAAAGCTAATCTGTGCTAGGGTCCAACACAGTGCTACAGTGTTCTCCTGGTTCTGGTCACTTCACAAAGAGCTGACATTCTAACGGGGGCAGAGAACACATAAAGGGGCACTGGGAAGGAGGATGAGGGGAGCAGAGCAGGGAATGCGCTACAACACGAAGCTCCTACCGCCACTAGAGAGTAAGATCTTTCCTCAAAATGGCAGTTCTAGGAGGATTTCACCAATGGGAGAGGGGGGAAGAAGTGTCTGACTTGGTTTCTTCAAGGCAAAATGGGAATCAAGATAAGACTGGTTTCCAGAGTTGTTGTGAGGTTCGAATGAGATTCTATATGTAAGCATTTTGCAAGCTTTAAAGTGCCATATAAATGTTATCTGTGATTGTTATCAGGGCATTAGCCATTCTTATTCTATCACAGAAGGAAAGGCAAAGTTTACAAATTCAATACGAAGCCAGGGGGTCTTCCAGGCCAAAGTAGAGCTCTGGGAAGCAGCCATGGCCCTCCTAAGACCATTCACTGCCCACGGGCACAGGAGTCCAGATGACCAGCAGAACCGGACATCTGGAGAGGAAAGGCCTCAGGCAGCTGTCTCCAGAGCCATCCCTCTGGGAAGTGGCCTGAAAGAGCCCAGGATTCAGAAGAGATGAAGTGAAGGCTGATGGGACTACCTGGACCTGGGGCAGTTCTGGGCCTGGAGGAAACGAGATAAGCTCTCCCCCATCCAGGCTGATTCAGCTCTGCAGGAAGGATCTGGCCACAGACCCCAGGGAGCAGAACACTACTGACCCTGCTTTCTCTGGAAGATTTTGGGTTTGCCGGGGTGCTCCTTGTTCCCCCCACAATCCTGTGAAAGATCTGGAGCAAGAATTCTTCACAGCCCCTTTCACAGAGGGAAGCTTCAGCTTGGAGAGGTTGAATCCCTTGCCCAAAGCCAGGAACCAGAGATCCCTGCAATCTGCAGTCTGGAGGGACCTTGGAGGCCATCAAAGCTAAACCAGACCTGGAACTCAATTCCTCAAGGGCTCATCCAGCCATTACCTGAAGAACTACAGGGGCAGAGACCTCTAAGAGCATCAGGAGTGGCCCGTCCACCTTAGGATAGTTGTTTTTCCTGACCTTAAGTTCCCTTCCACTCTGAGTTCAGGAGTTACTTTGACTGGGGAGGAGGGCAAGGGGAGTTATCATGAACTGATCCTAATTGTGCCCAGGTAAGTGTACATTTATTTAATATTTTATAGCTACCCATTGGGGCAGGTAGGTGGCACAGTAGATAGAGCCTCAGTCCTGGAGTCAGGAGGACCTGAGTTCAAATATAACCTCAGACACTTAACACGTCCTAGCTGTGTGACTCTGGGCAAGTCACTTAACCCCAATTGCCTCAGCAAAAAAAAGAAAAAGAAAAAAAGAATGTAAGCTCCTTGAATGAAGGGACTGTTTCATTTTTGTCTTTGTATTCCTGGCCTAGTGTCTGGCATACCATGGGTGCTTAATAAATGTTTACTGAGTTGAACTGATGGTGGAATAAGGATGTCAGTCACAAGACTCACTTTTCTATTCTCCTTACCTGGCACAGGTGCATCCTGGGCAAGATGCCAAGGAAATGACAGAGTGTGTGGCAAGTTCACCTACTGCAGGTGGTACAATAGATACGTGGAATCAGGAGTCCTCCCACGCCAGGAGGGTGATCCAGATCTAGTCATTTCACTTCTCAGCTTTCTCATCTGTTAAATGCTGTGTGTGTGTGTGTGTGTGTGTGTGTGTGTGTGTGTGTGTAAGTGTGAGTATGTGTGTGTATGAGTGAGTGTGTGTATGTGTGAGTGTGTATGTGTGTGAGTGAGTGTGTGTGTATGTGTGTGTGTGAGTGAGTGTTTGTGTGTGTGTGTGCAGTAATAGCATTTACACCTCCCAGGGTGGTTGAGAGGATTAAAGGAGATGATAAATGTGAAGCATTTTGCCAACCTCCAAGTGGCAGCTTTGAGAAAGCTCAGGCACGGTGGCCACCCATGGCGGAAATGCTGCAGATGGCCTGTTTCCCGCCCCGAGGGATCATGAGTAAGGGTTCAGTCACATGGCTCACCCTTCCATTCTCCTTACCTGGCACAGGTGCACCCTGGGCAAGATGCCAAGGAAATGACAGAGAGTGTCAAGTTCACTGAATGTGGGCGTCTTACATTCTATGATTCCGATGGCGTTCAGCAGGCAGTTGTATTATATGTGCCCCGGACACGGAGAATCTCCTGCAGTTTGCAGGGGCTACATGGTTTTTGGCTGGGGGGAAGAACTAGCACGGACCCTAGGATCTTTTCCCATTAGCCAGTTCTTCCTGGTTTGAGAGACTCCCATCTTGGATTCCTCACAACAGTCTGCAGCCTTTCTCCTTCCTGATCTATCCTGCCACAAGAATCTTCCTGAAACGGCCTCTTTCCTCAGGAAGCTTCAGTTGCTCCTCCGGGGTAAAAACCTTCGGCTCCCCACTTAAAGCCCGTCTGGCTCCAGACTACATTTCAATGTTTATTGCACATTTTCCCCACTTCTTGAGCTCTGAAGTCCAGTCAAACTGTTGGGCTCACTGTCTCAGGGAGAGACCATTCCCTGCTTTCCTCCTGTGCTTTTTCTAGGTCGTCTCCCTGTAGAATGGGTTCTCCCCTCACTTCCACCAGTTAGACTCTTTCTTTCTTCTTGGCTCAACTAAGATGCCAACTCCTACGGGAAGACTTTCCCTAATTCTTCAACTTAGATATATTGTGTTTATCTTTTAAAATGATAGGATATAAGTCGCTCGAAGGTAGGACTTTTACAGAATTTTTCCTCTTTATTATTTTTCTGAGCCTACCGTAAGAAATGCTTAATAAATCCTTGTTAAATGAATAAGAAGAGATGATTTGGGCTGGAGGAAATGCTTGATGATGAGGATGACTGGCACTGGTGGAGAATGGAGAAAGAGCCCCTTGAATGGAGATGTCACGAAAAGACTAAAGTACACTGGACACTAGTTCTAGCTTTGCCTGAGAAATTGTGGGGATGATAGAGCTGGAAACAGAAAAAAGTGCCTCTCATTGACCTACCCCATTGACTAAACACCTACCATATTGGTGGTCTGCCAATGAGGAACTTAAAGGAGGAAAGAAGGTAGCAAGGAAGGAACGAAGAAAAGAAGAATTTAATAAATGCTGCTTTATGCTGGGCACTTTACAAACAAATCATTGTAGGATTGATTTTAGGGTGTGGATTTAGGATCCACTGAACATCATTCAATCCTCACAAGAACCCTGGCAGGCAGGTACTATTATTATCCCCATTTTACAGCTGATGGATCTACTGACTTTCTCAGAGCCAGAGAACTAATGAGATTCTGAGGCTGGGTTTGAACTCAGGTCTTGTTGATTCCAGGTGCAGTGCCATCAGCTAGGAAGCTAAGGACAAGAGTTTCAGAAAACGGATGGGTATGGAAGATGGACAGTGATCCATTTGAATCGGTTCCAAATACCATCCCAGGGGCTGAGAACAAAGTCAAACCAAAACAAAATCCCATTACCTCAAGGAGGTCCCTTTTTGACATTGTTCAAAGAGCAGAGCCAGAGCAAAATTAGGTTTTGTGGGGGAGGGAGTCTCTACCAGAGAAGGCTTCCCATTGGCCAATGGGAATTCCCAATGGGAAGCCTTTGGCCCGGACTCTCGGAATTTCTGTGTATCTGTGGGACACTCCTAGGCTTCCATTTTGCATTCCTCAGGCAGGGTCTTGAGGTCATCAGTGTCTCTGACACAAAGGTTATCCATCCATTATCAAATCTGAGGGGACTGGACAATGAAGGCTGCTCTTTAAGCTCCTTTAACTCTCTTTAAGGGTTTGCCTTCCTAGTGACTGATTAAAGAATATGTATAAATATTCCCCAACTGGCTCCAATCTAATACATAGATGGTTAGTGGAGCTAATTTCTAGCCCATGACTGACTGGGTGGGGGTTACTGTAGGATGAAGAACCTTTTTTAAATTAAAAATGTTAAACAACAAAAATCTTCCTTTTCTCTTTTTTCTTCCCCCTCAATTGAGAATGAATAAAATCATTTTTCTGTTATAAACATGGATCAAGCAAAACAAATTTCTATGTTAACATTATATAAAATGTATGTAAACATATATAGACACAAATATACAGATATTTGTAGATATAGATATCTTCCAGATTTTTCTGAAACCATTTAATTCATCATTTCTTTTTTCTTTTCATATTTAATTTTATTTTTTCTCAATTACATGAAAACAAAAATTTAACCTTCATTTTAAAAGAATTTTGAGTTGCAAGTTCTTTTCTCTCCCCTTCCCAACCCCCTCCTTGAGAAGTCAAGCAATTTGATATAGGTTATACGTGTTCAGTCAGGCAAAACATTTACACATTGGCTGTGTTGCTAAAGGAAAGGCAGAATAAAAACCACAAGAATAATAGTTTTTTTTAAATTAAAGTATGCTTTAATATATGTTCAGACTTCATAGTTCTTTTTATCACTCTATTTCTTAGCCAGTAACAGATTGCTTGAATGAACGCCTTTATAATATAGATTGAAATCTGGCACAGCGAGGCAATCTTCTTTCATATTTTTAAAAAGTTCTTTTCATATTCTTGATCTTTTGTTCTTCCAGATAAATTTTGTTATATTTTATTTAAAGTCCATAAGCAACTTATTTATGGTTTGATTCGTCTGTCACTGAAAAGTAGATTAATTTATTTTAATTTTTATTGTATTTGCTTCACCTACCTATGAGCAGTTTATATTTTTCCAGTTGTTTAGATCTGACTTTATTTGGTGAAAATGTGTTTTATAATTGTGTTCACATAGTTTCTGGGTTTGTCTTGGCAAGTAGACTCCCAAGTATTTTATAGCATCTACAATTATTTTGAATGGAATTTTTCTTTTTATATTTTGCTGCCGGATTTTGTTGGTGATATACAGAAATGTTGATGATTTATGAGGGTGTATGTTATATCCTGCAACTTTGCTAAAGTCGTCAATTCAATAATAAGAATGACAATTCTACCTAAATTAATCTATTTATTCACTGCCAAAGCAATCAAAAAATAAGAAATTCTTTTACAGAGCTAGAAAAACAATAATAAAGTTCATCTGGAAGAACAGAAGGTCAAGAATTTCGAGGGAATTAATGAAAAAAAATGCAAATGAAGATGGCTTAGCTGTACCAGAACTAAAACTATATTATAAAGCAATCATCAAAACTATTGGGTACTGGCTAAGAAATAGAGTAGTGCAGTAGTGGAATAGATTTAGTTCACAAGACACACTAGTCAATGATGTTAGTAATCTAGTATTTGATAAACCCAAAGACCCCAGATTCTGGGAAAAGAATTCATTATTTGATTAAAACTGCTGGGAAAATTGGAAATTAGTATGGCAGACATTAGGCATTGATCCACACCTACCACCATATACCAAGATAAGGTCAAAATGGGTTCATGATTTAGACATAAAGAGTGAACTATAAACAAATTAGAAGGACAAAAGATAGTCTACCTCTCAGCTTTGTGGAAAAAGTAGAAATTTGTGACAAAAGAAGAACTGGAGTCCATTATGGAATGCAAAATGGATAATGCTGATTATATTAAGTTAAAAAGTTTTTGTACAAACAAAACTAATGCAGACAAGATTAGAAGGGAAGCAGTAAACTGCGGGAAATTTTTTATATCCAAGGATTCTGATAAAGGCCTCATTTCTAAAATATATAGAGAATTGACTCACATTTATAAGAACATAAGCCATTCTCCAATTAATAAAGGGTCAAAGAATATGAACAACTTTCAGATGAAGAAATTAAAACTATTTCTAGTCATATGAAAAAATGCTCTAAATCACTATTGATCAGAGGAATGCAAATTAAGACAACTCTGAGGTACCACTAGATATCTCTAAGATTGACTAAGATGACAGGAAAGGATAATGATAAATGTTGGAGGGAATGTGGGAAATCTGGGACATTAATGCAAGGTTGGTGGATTTATGAACAGATCCAGCCATTCTGGAGAGCAATTTGGTACTATACCCAAAGAGCTATCAAACTGCATACTGTGATCCAAGAGTGTCTCCACTGAGCCTGTATCCCAAAGAGATAATAAAAGAGGGAAAGGGACCCACCTGTGCAAAAAGGTTTGTGGCAGTCCTTTTTGTAGTGGCAAGGAACTAGAATCTGAGTGGATGCCCATCAGTTGGAGAATGATTGAATAAGTTATGGTATATGAATGTTATGGAGTATTATTGTTCTATAAGAAATGATCAGTAGAATGATTTTAGAGAGGCATGGGGAGAATTACACCAACTGAGGCTAAATGTAGTGAATAGAGTCAAGAGATTCTACAAAGACTGTACAAAGCAAAAACAAGATCACCTAATAATCAATTCTGACTGATGGACATGGCGCTCTTCAACAGTGAAGTGATTCAGGCCAATTTCAATAGATTTGTGATGCAGAGAGATATCTGCATCTACAGAGAGAGAACTGTTGGGACTAAGTGTGGATTATAACAAAGTGTTTTCACTTTTTTTGTTGTTTGCTTGCATCTTGTTTTCTTTCTCATTTTTTCCCTTTTTGATCTGATTTTTTCTTATGTAGCATGATAATTGTGGAAGTATGTATAGAAGAATGGCACATGTTTAACATAGTTTGGATTACTTGCCAGCTAGGGGAGGGGATAGAGAGAAAGGAGAGAGTAAAACATTTGGAGCACAAGGTTTTGCAAGGGTGAATGTTGACAATTACCTGTGCATATGTTTTGAAAATAAAAAGCTTTAACAAACAAACAAAAAATTGAAACTGGACCAGATTTGGCTCATGGACTATAGTTTGTTTATCAATCCTTGTTTTAAATGTGGCTTTGTGATGATTAATGTTCAAAATACACATATGTACCCCTAAAAAAGTTGTCAATTCAATTGATTTTTTAGTTGATTCTCTAGATTTCTTTAAGCCTTCCATCATATCATCTGTAAAGAGTGATAATTTTGTTTCTTCATTGCTTATTCTAATTCCTTTAATTTCTTTTTCTTTATTGCTACCACTTCTAGTACAATGTTAAATAATAGTGGTGATAATAGGTATTCTTATGTCATCCCTGACCTTATTGGAAAGGCTTCTATCTTAACCCTACTAGACATAATATTTACTGATGATTTTAGGTAAATATTACTTGTCATCTGAAGGAAAACTCCACTTATTGCTAAGCTTTCTAGTACTTTTTAAAAGGAATGAGTGCTGTATTTTGGCAAAAACTTTTTCCAGCATCAAAGTCATCTTATAATTTTGTTAGTTTTGTTATTGATATGGTCAATGACCCAGTTGTTTTCCTAATAATGAACCAGCTCTGCATTCTTGGGATAAATCCCACCTGGTGATAGTTTTGGGATCCTTGTGACATAGGGCTGTAATCTCCTTATTAGTATTTTATTTGAAAATTTTGCATCAATATCCATTAGGGAAATAAGTCTATAGTTTTCTTTCTCTGTTTTTATTCTTTCTGGTTTAGGTATCAGCACCATATTTATGCCATAAAATTTTTTGGTAAGATTCTTTCCTTACCTGTTTTTTCAAATAGTTTATATAGTATTAGAATTAATTATTTTTTAAATGTTTGGTAGGAATCATTTCTGACTTATTTAAGTATTAAGTATTCTATTTCTTCTTCTGTAAGTCTGGGTCATTTATATAATTAATATAAATATTCATCCATTTCATTTAGATTGTCAGATTTATTGGCATACAATTGGGCAACAGCTTTTAATAATTGCTTTAATTTCCTCTTGATGGGTGATGAATTCATCCTTTTTATTTTTGATAATGGTAATTTGATTTGCTTTTTTCTTTTGAAAATCAAATTAACCAGTGATTTATAGTTTTTTCACAAAACCAGCTACTGCTTTTATTTATTATTTAAATGTTTTATTACTTTCAATTTTATTAATTTCTCCTTTGATTTTCAGGATTTCCAATTTGGTGTTTCCAAATTGCTTTTAAAAGATGTTTTTATTTAAAACTTAAATGCAAAATAGTAAAAATCAAAATGGAAAAAATAATAAAACATTGTCATATGCCCAGAAGAACGTCAAGGAGGATTAAAAATATATATATTTCCATTTCAAGAAAGCATATCTAATAATAGCAGACACTGTATTTATAACTGTCTGTCTTTGCTTTCTAGTAAGTTTTCTTTTATTCTCCACTGTGCACTTTTTATTTTATTTTTTCCTTCCTTTTCTTTTCCCTACTTTCCCCAAGAAGTCTACAGTTAAGCATAGCTATATTTCTAGATATATGCATACACACATATATAGTTATGTTTTTATATATGTGTGTATATATATATACACACACCCTTTGCTTTCTCACACATACACACACGCTTACATATATACATATATACAGATGCATAAATATATACACATAAAAACATACATCTAAATCAATATTAATATGGCTGACATATAATGTAGATTTATTTCTCTTGACCAAATGTTTTTTAAGTTTGACTTTATCTGAGATCAATAATTATTACCTACTTTTTTCCTCATAAATTCTACTCTTGATCATTGTTATTATGTTAACTGTAGATTTTTAATTTGTTCTTTTTCTAACTTTTTTAGTTGTGTGTCCATATTCATTGATCTGTTTTTTCTCTATTTTATTGATACAAGACTTTTAAAGATACAAATTTTCCTCTAACTACTACTGTGGCTGCAACTCATAAATTTTGCTATGTTCTAATTTTCTTTAATGAAATTACTAATTGTTTCTAGGATTTGTTCTTTGAAGCACTCATTCTTTAGGATTATTTTAGTTTCAATTAATTTTTAATGTATCCTTCCATTGCTTTTTACTGAACACATTTTTTATTGCATCTTTAAAAGATGCTTTTAGTATTTCTGTTTTTCTGCATTTGGTTGTAAGGATTTTAATGTTCTAGTATATGGTCAATTTTTGTGCCAGGTATAGCTGAGAAAAAGTTATACATCTTTCTATTTGCAGTCTATTTTTTTCAGAGGTCTATAATCTCTAACTTTTAAAAATCCTACTCATTTCCTTAACTTCTTTTTTATTTATTTTTTGCTTAACTTTACTTAGTTTTGAGGGGAAAACTGAAATCCCCCATTAGTATATTTTGTTTATTTCTTCCTGTAATTAATTTAACTTTTTCTTTAAGACTCTGGATGCTATGCCATTTGATGCATATATGTTTAATATTGTTATTGCTTTATTGTTTATGGTACCTTTTAGGGAAAGATGGCTTCCTTGTTGATCTCTTTTAATTAAATCTATTTTTTTTTTTTGCTTTGAAATCACGATCGCTCCTGCTGCTTTTTAAAATCTCAATTGAAGCATAATAGATTCTGTTCCAGCTCCTTTGAAAAATTCTGTGTCTCTTTGTTTCAAGTATGTTTCTTGTAAATAATATATTGTTGGATTCTAGTTTTTAATCTACTCTGCTCTCCACTTCCATTTTTATGGGTGAATTCATTCCTTTTAAATTCAAAGTTGTGCTTATTTACTGTATTTCCCTCTGTTCTATTTTCCCTATTTATCCTTCTCTCTCTTCCCACAATCTTCCTCAGAAGTCTGTTTTGCTTCTGACTATGGTCTTCCTTAATCTATGCTCTTTTCTATAAGCTTCCCTTTCCTTTTTTTTATCCCATTTCCCTCCTACTTCCCTACAGGAAAGATAGCTTTCCATGCCCAACTAAATGCACATGCTATTATCCAATGAGAGTAAATTTCAAGCTTTGCCTATTACTTCTATTTTCCCTTCCACTGTAAAAGCTCTTGCTTTTCCATATCTTTTATGTATCTCACATAATTTCCCCCATTCTGCCTTTTCCTTACCTCTTCTTTCAGTGTATTCTTTTTTCTCACACTAATCATCCCATTATTATTAACTTTTATGCTTCTCTTGAGTCTTCTGTATGAATGTAAAATTTTCTATCCAGCTCTGGTATTTTCATCAAGAATGTATGAAAATGATCAATTTTATTAAATATCCATTTCCTCCCCTGAAGGATTACACTCAGTTTTGCTGGGTAGATGATTCTTAGGTATAATCCAAGCTCCTGTGCTTTCTGGAATATATTTTCTTTTCTTTTTCATTCTTTTGATTTTGTTTTCTTGTTTCTTCATCATTAGTTTTCACTTGGCCAATTCTAATTTTTATGGATTTTTTTTCCCTAGAAAGCTTTTGTACCTCTTTTATTATTTGGCCTATTCTGCTTTTAAAGTTTTTTCCCTCTTGAGTGGATTGTTGTGCTTCAATTTGGCTTATTCAGTTTTTTTTTTTTTTTTGCTTTGAAATCACGATCGCTCCTGCTGCTTTTTAAAATCTCAATTGAAGCATAATAGATTCTGTTCCAGCTCCTTTGAAAAATTCTGTGTCTCTTTGTTTCAAGTATGTTTCTTGTAAATAATATATTGTTGGATTCTAGTTTTTAATCTACTCTGCTCTCCACTTCCATTTTTATGGGTGAATTCATTCCTTTTAAATTCAAAGTTGTGCTTATTTACTGTATTTCCCTCTGTTCTATTTTCCCTGTTTATTCTTCTCTCTCTTCCCACAATCTTCCTCAGAAGTCTGTTTTGCTTCTGACTATGGTCTTCCTTAATCTATGCTCTTTTCTATAAGCTTCCCTTTCCTTTTTTTATCCCATTTCCCTCCTACTTCCCTATAGGAAAGATAGCTTTCCATGCCCAACTAAATGCACATGCTATTATCCAATGAGAGTAAATTTCAAGCTTTGCCTATTACTTCTATTTTCCCTTCCACTGTAAAAGCTCTTGCTTTTCCATATCTTTTATGTG
The DNA here is from genome assembly GCF_016432865.1 of Antechinus flavipes. NCBI lineage: Eukaryota > Metazoa > Chordata > Mammalia > Dasyuromorphia > Dasyuridae > Antechinus > Antechinus flavipes. The sequence continues at coordinate 716,569,811 of NC_067398.1, read as the reverse complement.
AGATAATTTCCCCCATTCTGCCTTTTCCTTACCTCTTCTTTCAGTGTATTCTTTTTTCTCACACTTTTAATTTTTTTTAATCATCCCATTATTATTAACTTTTATGCTTCTCTTGAGTCTTCTGTATGAATGTAAAATTTTCTATCCAGCTCTGGTATTTTCATCAAGAATGTATGAAAATGATCAATTTTATTAAATATCCATTTCCTCCCCTGAAGGATTACACTCAGTTTTGCTGGGTAGATGATTCTTAGGTATAATCCAAGCTCCTGTGCTTTCTGGAATATATTTTCTTTTCTTTTTCATTCTTTTGATTTTGTTTTCTTGTTTCTTCATCATTAGTTTTCACTTGGCCAATTCTAATTTTTATGGATTTTTTTTCCCTAGAAAGCTTTTGTACCTCTTTTATTATTTGGCCTATTCTGCTTTTAAAGTTTTTTCCCTCTTGAGTGGATTGTTGTGCTTCAATTTGGCTTATTCAGTTTTTTTTTTTTTTTTTGAGATGTATTCTTTGATATTTTTTGGGATGCTTTTACTGTTACTCTTTTTTTATAATTTACTTGCATCATTTCCATTTGTTTCCCTAATTTTCTCTCTATTTTTACTTAATTTTTAAAATCCTTTTTGAGCTCTTCCAAAAATTCTTTTTTTGCTTGTAACCAATCCATTTTTTAATTGGAGATTCTGGACACAGTAATTTTGATTTTGTTTCCTTTTTCTAAATTTTGTTTTGATATTCTGTGTCATCATAGTGACTTTCTATAGTCAGGTTCTTTTATTTTTATTTTTTGTTGTTTATCTTTTTAGCCTATTTCTTGGTTTTTAACTTGATGCTAAAGTTGGACTCTGCTCCAACTATTCCAAGCTTCAGGTCTTTCTTGCTGCCATGTCTGGGAGTCTGCAGGGGTTTTTTGTGTGTTTTCAAGATGGTATGATCTAAAGAGAAGTATATCATTGCTCTCCTGGCCTGTGCTCTGGCCTTTGATCAGGGCTCCTGATCCCCTGAAGCTGCAAGTGCTATTGCTTCTTTTGCTTCTGGGATAACCCAGCAAAATGTCAGCAAAGAATCCCCTGCAATCTTCTTCTGACCAGTTGTCAGTCAGGAGACTGAAAACTCCAGAAGTTGCTGCTGTCTCCAATGCACTTGTCTCCAAGTATTGGCTTATGCTCCCTGGGTCCACCATCACTCACCTTCCATCCATTCACTTGGCACCTTCCTGGCAAATTCATATCCTGTCTTGGGCTGGAAAATTGTTTCTCCTGACCTTTTGTTGGTTCTGCCACTGCAGAATTCAATTTCAGGGATTACTTTAGAGTTGTTTGGAGGGAAATTTGAGATAGCTCAACTGAATACTCTCTACTCTGCATCCTGGCTCCCTTCTCTCTTCTTCATCATTTCTTACAGCTTAATAGTATTCCATCCACCTTCATATACCATAACTTTTTAGTCATTCCTAAATTGTTGGATCCTCCAAATTCCAATTCTTCGACAACTAAAGGAGAGCTATATATTTTTTAAAACATGCCTAGAGTTTGTCTAGTTTGAGAGTAATCTCTCTCTTAATCCTTCCTCCTCTAATCCTTAATCCTATCCTTCCTCTAATTCCCCATTCTCTCTTCTCCCTTTTTCTGCCTATTTTCTAGGTTTCCTCTAATTCCCCCTTCTCTCTTTTTCTATTTTTCTGTTAAGTGAAATGTATTTCTGTACGCATGGATGCATATGTATATTCTACCCTCTTTTGATCATTTCAAATGAGAATGAAGTTGATGTCAGCAGCAATCTCCCCTTCCCCAATTCCTTCCTCTTTTGTCTCTTATCAAGCACATAATCACAGTGATTATGTGAGGCAATTCTCCCTACTCTTCATTTCCTCTCTCACTTGGTACCTTCTTCTTCTCATCCTTTCTTCTTTTTTTTTGCTGAGGCAATTGGGGTTAAGTGACTTGCCCAGGGCCACACAGCTAGGAAGTGTTAAGTGTCTGAGACCAAATTTGAACTCAGGTCCTCCTGACTTCAGGGCTATGCCATCTAGCTGCCCCAATCCTTTCTTCATTAAGAGCAAGAAATATCAGAATCACATGAATCTTATCTAATTAGGTTTTATGGCCCTGATGATGACAGAGTTCAGAATAAGACTTTTGTTATCTCTCCATATTAGAATGGGAGCATTTTATCCTTATTTATTCCCTCATGATTGTTCATGTTTCCCTTTTTTACATTTCTCTTGACTTCTATGTTTGTACTTCAAAATTTCCATGTAACTCTGGTCTTTTTTATAAAAAAAAAAAAAAAAAGTCTTAGAAGTCTGTCTTCTATTATTAAAGGTCTGTCCCCTTCCCCCACCTCTATTATACTTGGTCTTGTTGATTATAATGCTGATGAATAAGAAGTCTTCTGCTTGTCCGGGAGAACAAATAACTCAGGAGGTATTGAGGTAGAAGTGAATTTGTATGCAAAATGAATGACTAGCCATCTTTTATTCTTTTCTTTCCAGCAAATGAAGCAAGAACTGATAGGACTTTTGGATAAGGGAAAGGCTGGATAACCCATGTCCCACCTGTCCACCATGTGTCCATAAACCCATGGAGCTTCTGTTTCAAGTTTTCTCCTTATCTTATGTACCTGAATCTTTCAGGAGTAGAACTGACCAGATTGTAACCGTATGAACTTAATTTTTTTTTATTGGGAGTTTTATTTTAATAATAGCTTTTTATTTTTCAAAATAGATGCAAGGATAGTTTTCAACATCCACCCTTAATAAACCCTGTGATCCATATTTTTCTCCCTCTTTCCCCTGTCTCTCATCTCCTGGAAAGCAAGTAATCATATAGGTTAAACATGTGCAATACTTCTAAACATATTTCCACATTTATCATACTGAACAACAAAAATAAATCAAAAAGGAAAAAAAATAAGCAAAGAACAACAAAAAAGGTGAAAATATTATGTTATGATCCATCTTCAGTCCCCAGTCTTCTCTCTAGATGCAGATGGCTCTCTCTATCACAAATCTATTGGAATTGGCTAAACTTGAATTTTTTAAAAATTATTTTAAACATTAATTTATTTTGCCTTTCAAATTCTCTTGCCCCTCATCTCACCCCTCAAGAAGCAGTTATCAAATATACTTGAAAACATATTTCTATATTAGCTAGATTGCAAAAGGCAAACAAAAAACCCTCACATCAACAATAAAAAGCAAGAAACATAAAGAAAGCAAAAAAAAAGTATACTTCATCAGTTATCAGATGAGTTTTCATCAATGATCCTTTGGAATTGTTTTGGATCACTGCATTGATCAGAATAGTTAAATCATTCACAATTAATCATCATATAATATTGCTGTTTCGGTGTATAATGTATATATTTTTTTAAATAAAAAGCTATAATTTAAAAAAAAGAAAGAAAAAAGAAAAATCATGATGAGTTTCATCAGCAAAGAAGTATTAGCAGATTTCACTTTGTATCAGTTCATGTAAGTCTTTCTAGGTCTTTCTGAAAGCATCCTGTGCCATCATTTCTTATACCATAATAGTATTCCATCATAATCATATATAACTTGTTGAGCTTTCCCCAATGGATGGACATCCTCTTAGTTTCCAGTTCTTTGCCATCACAAAAAGAGTTGCTACAAAATTTTTTGTACTTTTAATTAAAAAAAATTATCTTTGGGACACAGGTCTAATAGTGGTATTGCCAAGTCAAAGGGTATGCACAGCTTTATAACTTTTGGGGCATGGTTCCAAATTGTTCTCCTGAAAGGCTGCACTAATTCTCTGGTGAACTTTAAGAGGTAGAAAAATCATGATGCATTTTCACTTTTTGTTGTTGTTTGTTTGCATTTTGTTTTCTTTCTCATTTTTTTTTTCCTTTTGGATCTGAGCTGATGATATTTGTGGAAATATGTATAGAGGAACTGCACATGTTTAACCTATATTAGATCACTTGCCGACTGAACGGAGGGAGGGAAAAATATTAGAACACAGGATTTTGTAGAGGTGAATGCCAAAAATTATCCACGTATATATTTTTTAAAATAAAAAGCTATAATTTAAAAAAAAAAAGAAAAATCATGATGAGTTTCATCAGCAAAGAAGTATTAGATTTCTACCAGAGGTACTAACAATACCAACAACAGAAAAAGTGCCTATAGACAATATGGAAAGAAAGTAACCCCAAGAATGGAAATGGCTTCAGGGATTGCGAGTCCTCCTGATGTTTGAGAGAACCAGCTATAGACTTTAGAAAGGCATTGATACTACTTAAGAGCAACTTCACAGGGCTGTGGAAAGGGAAAAAGGGACCTTCAGTAATCGCAAGTTGGGAGACAACCCCTTGGTCACACATATGTCTCATTATCTAAATGTACTTTACATTTGAGCTCTCTTCCCAGTGACCTCATATGTGCAAGGGGAAAATGGCCCATGGGCTTTGGATATGTGTGTGTGTTTTGTAACTGCCATTCTTGTTATAGTATCTGAGTTAATACATACAACTTGTAAAAGATAACAGAATCAGCTGATTCCGATGACTAATGAGGAAAGAGTATATCTGTAGGGTCAGGAACCTGTTAGAAACCCTGGTACCGGAGGATCATCCATAAAATTCTTATGGGAGTGGTACTTAGCCAACCTCTGGGAACTCAACCTGTCAGTCCCAGTGGGCATTGGCAAAACTCAGAGGGGATTCTACCCAAGTATCAGGACTCCCATTTTAGAGATGAAAAAATTGAGACTCAAAGAAGCTAAATGACTTATTTAAAGTTATATGTCTAGGAATTAAATCTCTGGTCCCAATATTTGATTTACTATTTGTCCAGGGCAGCTAGATGGTGCGGATAGAGGGCTAGGCCTTGAGTCAGGAATACTCATATTCCTGAGTTCAAATCTGGTCTTGGACACTTAGTAGCTGTGTGAACCTGGGCAAGTCACTTAACCCAGTTTGCCTCAGGTTTTCTCATCTGTGTAAAATGAGCTGGAGAAGGAAATGGCCAACCCTTCTAGAATCTCTGCTAAAAAAACCACAAAAGGGGTCACAAAGAGTTAGACACAATTGAGTAACAACCTAATTATTCATTATAAAAGTAATGTAATTTGAATAATAGTAATATTAGAAATTTCACATAACAAATGACATATATATGATTTATAATACATGTTGCATATAAATACCATAATATATAAATGTATTTTAATGTATTTGTTAAATAATATATTTATAACAATCATATATTAAGTAATATGTTAATAATAATCATCATCTGAAAATGGTCCAGTGCTTTAAAATTTGCAAAGTAAGGCACCTGTTATACTTTATCTCATTTAATCTTCACAACAACCCTAGAAGGTTGTGTTGGAATTATTCTTATTCCTTTTATAGAAAAGGAAACTGAAGAGGCAAGAGGTTAAATGACAATATGGGGTCACTGAGTGAGTAAGTTTCCAAGGCAGGATTTGCACCAGAATCCATGTCCATGTTCTTATCCATTAAAAAAAAAAAAAAAAAAAAGCAAAACATTTCCCAGCATCTTGAATGGATATAAAAATGCTTCACTCGCTCTTCTAGAAAAACAACTCCATTGGATCTTTGCCTATGATTACAGGGAAAGTTTCTAGGATTCCAGGGAAAAAGTTAAAAGTTAAGTAACCTGAAAAATGGATCCTTTATATCCTACTCCCAGGGAAAGCATTAATGGTATTTCTAAGGTCTCTCTAAGGGGCTATATGGTTATGGGAAAAAAGAATTTGATTTGGCATCGGCAGACATGGTGAGAGAACCAGTTCTATTACTTTCTAGCTGTGTGACCTTGAAAAAAAAATCATTTATAATTTCTGAGCTGGATCAGAAAACTCAGGGGTCATCCAGTCTAATTACTACTGAGTACAACTGTCTAAAAGTGAATTACTCTACCATGGGAAATTGTGGATTCTCCATCATTAAAAGTCTTCAAGCAAAGACTGAATGACTCTCTGTTGAAGATTATGAAGAAGAGAAAAAGGGGACCAAGGTGGCCTCAAGAGTTCCTTCCAGCTTGAAAATCCAATTCATATCTGAATTCGAATATTCTATAACACCCTCAACAAATGGTTATCCCACCTTCCCTTTGCTAGGGAATTTCCCTCCCTCCCTCCCCATTTCACTTTAGAATAGCTCTCATTATTGGGAAGTTTTTTCTGACATTACATCCAAAATGGTTTTTCTAGCTTCCTACCATTATATCAGGTTTTACATTTGGGTCCAATGGGAACAATGCATCAAATCTGTTTTTTCATGACAATTCTTCAAATACTTGAGGGCTTATATTTGAAGTGGTTGCCTCCAGTAGGTTCTTTGAATCATTCTTCAGTCAATAGGGATAATCGTGTCTGCATTTACTCTGTGTTTACTCTGGTCTTCAAAGTCCTGCTTTTGTTGCATGCACTAGAATTTCAAAAACTGTCCTATAACAGGAGAAAGGTGGGGTGCTTTCCCCCTGTACTTGTAGCGAAGGCTTCTAGAGAGTGCTCACTCATATAATGCCAGCTTTGTAGGATGTTTAGCATGTGTGGTATTTTGTCAAAGTCTTTTTTCCCTTTATCAATGATTATGCAATTTTGCACATTTTGGCTCTTAATATATGTAGCTTTCCTAATGTTGAATTATCCTTGTATTCCTGATAGAAACACTCTTAATAAGGGAAAATTGGCTTCCTATGGGCATACACGTAAGAAACTTGGGAAAATTATATGCATAGCAGGTGATGGTCCTGACTATATTCTCTCTTGCTTGGACCTATCTGCAGGATTATGTTCAGTTCCATACACTGTGGTTTAGGACTTCATTAGGAAAGAAAGACTCCAGAGGAGGCCAAATAAGTTCCTGAGGAGTTTTGAGTACCTGCTGTAGGAGGGTCCTTTGAAGAAATGGAAGGGAGATGGGAAACAATTGTCTTCAAGTTTTTGAAAGGATGGAACATAGAAGAAAATTTTAAACTTGTTCTGCTTGCCTCTTGGAACAATGGAAGGTACAGAGAGAGATTTAGGCTTGATGTCAGGACAAACTACTATGGAGTAGAACTGACCAAAAGTGGAACACACCGTCATGGGTGCTGGTTTCTCCATCACCAGAGGGGATGATTCCTTGCTGAGGCTAGTGTAGAAGGGATCTTTACTATTTTTTTTTTTTTACTATAGTAATCTAGTTAAATTACTTACTACTTAATATAGGTTAAGATGCCTCAAGGGATCTGTTTCAGTAAGGAATGATTCAAGATTCCAAGTAAGTTAGATGGCTGGAGGTGGGGTCAGAGTCAGAGATCTGAGTTCAAATTCTGTCAGATACTCCTAGTTGTACTTTCAGCCTGTTTCCTCATCTGTACAACAGGTAATAATAATATCTACCTTTCAGAGTTATTGTGAGGATCCAATGAAAATGGCTTTTACATAAATGCTAACCACTCTAATTAAATAGGAGGGGCTTGGAATTCTGGTACTTAATAATGCTAACTTACTTGCCTCAGATAGTGGGCCACTGAGTAGACAAAGGGTGGACTCACAAAATCAGGTGTCTGGCTGCTTTGGAACCACTCTAGTTTCTTACTCTAATATCACAGTGGGACCAACTTAGGGAAAGCCTGACACTTCTTAAATATGGGAGACAGCCTGATGGAGCGGAAATGTCGGGAGCTAGACCAGAGGGACCCGATGAATAGGAAGGATTCTCGAGGGAAGAGTGGTCCCCCTAGAATCCAAACCAGAATCCTCTCTAGCATAGCCCAGCCTCAGGTTTCGGAGTCCCCCTGGAGAAGGGCGCCAGTCAACACTTTAATTTTCTTCAACTCAGACAGAAATCTACTTTTCCTCCATTTCTTTCTAATTCTACCTTCAAGGGTCAAGCAGAACAAGCTGAATCCCTTGGCCAAAAGACAGCCTTCAGATGCTTGTCTGCAGCTCTTATGTTGCTTTGAAAAGTTCTCTTTAACAGATTTCTTCTGGTCCTGTAGCAAGATCAATCAACAAGCATATATTAAGCACCTACAGTGAGCCAGGGGCTGGGTCAGGCAATCTTCAAGCTCCAAGCCCAGCCAGATTCATCTTCTAGTTGTCTGGCTCTGGGGCACGGTACAAAGAAGAGTATAAACAGTCCCTCAGGGAGTTCCCATTCTATTGAGCAAGACTGGTAGACTACCTAAAACCCCAAATAAATTGCAGTTGAAGGTAAAACAAGCAACAAGGTCATTTAGAAGTGGCCAGCAGTGGCTGCAGGGCCCCGGGTGGAGGGGCCGGTGATAGCTGTCTAGGGGGCAAGAGGTGAGGGGTAACCAGCCAGGTCTGGTCTCTGGGCCAGAATCATTTCCCAAGGCAGGGGTTGTACAATCGGGCCCATACCAGGCTGTGGATGATTAAGTGCAGAGCTCCAGCTCTGCATCCTCAGCATCTAGGAGAGGGACAGACTCGGACCCAGCCGGGCTTTCCTCCGGATGTCAGTGCAGTCTGCAGGAGCTGTCTAGCCGGCCACCGCCAAGCTAGGTGACCGGGCCAGGTCACGCAGCCCGGGGATCGGGAGCCGCCTTCCTAGGCTTGCAGGCTTCCTCCCCGGCCATCCCTCCGGTCGCCTAGCTGCGAGCTCACACAATAGGTGCTTAAAGAGGTACGGGTCTGCTCAAACTCCCAAGGTCCCTTCCAGCTCGGAAATCTAGGTCGGGCAGGTTCTAGAACCGCCTCTAGGGAACCTCTAAGGGCAGCCAGAGCCAGGGACTTGCTGCCCGGTAGAAGAGACTGCAGCACCGGAGGACTCGAGGGCTGCCGGGTGCCAGCGCCCCCGGAGGCTCTCGGCTCCCCCTTTGTTCCAGGGCCCCACCCTTCCCAGCCAGGGCGGCCTCCCCTCGCGGAGGTCCCCCACCCAGGGAGCCCGAGGCATGGGAAGGAAGGGCTGGAGCCCCGGCACGGTGCGTGCAAACTGCGGCCGCAGGCCAATCGCAGTTGTGAGCGAGGATCAGGGGAACATGTGGCTTTCCTACGTTATAGTAAATTCAGCATTTGGGATCTGAAGCAAAGTTGGAAGCTGGCTCGGTTCATTTGCATGCTAATACCCAGAATGCCTTTCTAGCACCCCGCTTTTCTAATGGAAGTGTTTAGTTCGGAATCCTGCAAAAGTTTTGCAGCCGCGCGCGTTTTAGGTCCTGGGGGCCTCCCCGACTGCAAAACCGCCGGCCCCGGGGCTGACCGCGGTTCCCCAGGGCCGGGGGTGGCCCCGGGGCTTCCTTCCCAAGCCCAAATGTCAAATTCCAGCTTTGGAGTTTTCTTCCCACCCGAAAAAAAGCAAAGAAAGCGGGGATCGGGGGTCCCCGGCTGCCCACCTCCCGCTCCCCGCTCCAGGCCGGCGGGAGCGGGGCCGTGCTCGCCGCCTCGGCAGCAGCCGAGCTTCCCCCGGCCGTGGGGTGCAGGTTGCCCGGCCTGGATGGGGGGCTCGGGCTGGGGGCACACGGAGGCTCGGGAGCTCAGGGACAAGGGGCAGGCCTTTCTTTTCTGGGTGGCGGTGTGTGTGGGGGTGCCGCTCTTACTACGGCCGGGCTGGGGGGCCGGACGGTTGCAGCCCCCTCCCGGCCGAGCCTGGCTCCGGGGCCGGGGCCGGGCGGTGGGAGCCGAGCTGGCTCGCTGGTTCGCTGGCTCGGCGGCGGCTCGTTTGCATCGGCCCGGGGGGGCCGGGCTGCAGCCCCCCGCCCCCGCGTGGGGGGAGGGGAGGGGAGAGGGGAGGGGGGTTGGGCGGGGGGCCGCCTGGCATTGGCGGAGGCGGCCGGGCGGGGGGGCAGGAAGCGGCGGCGGGGGGGGGGGGGGCGGCCCGGGGGGAGGGGAGGGGGGGCCGCGCATCCTCGGCGGCGGCGGCGGCGGCAGCAGCGGGGGCGGGGGGCCGGGACCGCACAAAGAAAGTGCAAACTTTGCGGGCCAGGCTGCGGGTTGCGGGCGGCGACGGCCACGTGCGGGTGCGGGCAGAGGCGGCGCGGCCGGGCGCTGGGGGGGCGGCGGCGTTGCGGGGCTGGGGGGGCCAGGCCGGCGGGCGGGGGGGGGTGTTGTTGGTATCGCCCCCTCCTTCTCCTCCCCCCCAGGGGTGAAAGTGCAAAAGGAAGTGCAGCCGCTGCCATCTTTCCTCCGCCGCGGCGGCTCCAAACACACCGCGAGCCGGAGCCCGAGCCGGAGCCGGAGCGGGACCGGGACTGAGCCGAGGCGGGCCGGGCCAGGCTAGGCCGCAGCGCCCCGCGCTCCATCGCTCCGCAGCGCCCGCTCTCGGGCCCGGGCCTCCGACCCGCGGCGCTGCATCGCCCGCCCGCCCGCCGCCTCCGCCTCCGCCTCGCGGCCCCGCCACCCCGCCGGCCTCCGCCACCCCCACAGGCCCGGCGCGGCCCGGCGCGGCCTCCGCACCGCCTGCTCGCCAGCCCGGCCGGGGCTCCAGCTCCTCCAGCCCGGGCTCCTGCCGCCACCGCCTTTTGTTCCCGCCTCCTCCGCTCCCCCAACCCCTTCCCCCTCCCAGCTCAAGCTTTGCAGCAGCAGCAGCAGCAGCAGCAGCCGCCTAAGCAGCCCTAGCAGCCGAAGCAGCAGCAGCAGCCGCTGCCGGGCCCCAGCACCAGCCCAGGCGGCGCGCGCCCCCAGCGGGCCCGGGAAAAGGAGCGCGCGCTCGCGCCACCACGCCAGCGCCCCCTGGCGGTCGGAGGGGGCGCAACCCAGCTCCGCCACCGAGGCGCGCTTGCTGGGAGGGCGGGCTCGTCCCCAGGTCCTCCGGGAGCCCCACTCGCCAGCCCAGAGGCGCAGCCAGGCAGCCGGGCAGCCGGGCGGGCATGTGGGCGGGAGAGGCGGCCTGCCAGGTGTAGACGCGCCCGCCCGCACGTGCAGCCCAGCAGCAGCAGCAGCAGCAGCCCCCGTGGCGGCGGCGCGCCCGCTCCGCCAGCCTTGCCCCTACCTGCCCGCCGTGCCCACCTGCAGCCATGGAGCGGGTCAGCGACGCGGCGGCGGCCTCCTGCGGCGGGGGCGGCGGCGGCGCCGGGGCCCCGGGCCCCTCGGCGGGCTGCTACACCTACCAGGTGAGCCGGCACAGCACGGACATGCTGCACAACCTGAACCAGCAGCGCAAGAACGGCGGCCGCTTCTGCGACGTGCTGCTGCGCGTGGGCGACGAGAGCTTCCCGGCCCACCGCGCCGTGCTGGCCGCCTGCAGCGAGTACTTCGAGTCGGTGTTCAGCGCCCAGCTGGGCGAGGGCGGCGCGCCGGGGGGCGCCGAGGCCGGGCCGCAGGACGTGGCGGCGGGCGCGCCGGGGGGCGCGGGCGGCGCGGGGCCCAGCCGCGAGCTGGAGATGCATACCATCAGCTCCAAGGTCTTCGGGGACATCCTGGACTTCGCGTACACGTCGCGTATTGTGGTGCGCCTCGAGAGCTTCCCCGAGCTCATGACCGCCGCCAAGTTCCTGCTCATGAGGTCCGTCATCGAGATCTGCCAGGAGGTCATCAAGCAGTCCAACGTGCAGATCCTGGTGCCCCCGGCCCGGGCCGACATCATGCTCTTCCGCCCCCCGGGGGCCGCCGACCTGGGCTTCCCCCTGGACATGACCAACGGAGCGGGCCTGGGGCCCAACGGCAATGGCATCGCGGGCAGCATGCCGCCGGAGGACGAGGCCGCCCGGGCCGCGGGGGCCGCCATCGCGGGCCAGGCCTCCTTGCCCGTCCTGCCCGGGGTGGACCGCCTGCCCATGGTGGCCGGGCCCCTGTCCCCCCAGCTGCTGGCCTCTCCGTTCCAGAACGTGGGCGGCGGGGCCCCTCCCCTGACGGGCAAGCGGGGCCGGGGCCGCCCCCGCAAAGCCAACCTGCTGGACTCCATGATGTTCGGGTCCCCCGGCGGTCTCCGCGAAGCCGGCATCCTCCCCTGCGGCCTCTGCGGGAAGGTGTTCACCGACGCCAACCGCCTTCGGCAGCATGAGGCCCAGCATGGGGTCACCAGTCTCCAGCTGGGCTACATAGACATCCCCCCGCAGCGGGTGGGCGAGAACGGGCTGCCGCTCCCCGAGGACCCCGACGGCCCGCGCAAGAGGAGCCGCACCCGGAAGCAGGTGGCCTGCGAGATCTGCGGCAAGATCTTCCGAGACGTCTACCACCTGAACCGCCACAAGCTCTCGCACTCCGGGGAGAAGCCCTACTCCTGCCCCGTGTGCGGCCTGCGCTTCAAACGGAAAGACAGGATGTCCTACCACGTCCGCTCCCACGACGGCTCCGTGGGCAAGCCCTACATCTGCCAGAGCTGCGGCAAAGGCTTCTCCAGGTAAGAGCCGGGGGGCTGCCCTCGGGGCGCCCCCGCCCCCTCCCTGGCGCCCCGCCCCCTCCCTGGCGCCCCACCCCCTCCGGCCCCGCTTGGTGCCCCCTGGCCCCCTCCGTCGCCCCTCTGGGGTCCACTCGCCTTCTTCCCCTGCCGAGCTCACTTGGAGGCCCTGCCCGGCCTTGGGGGTGCTCAGGCCTTGGTCTGGCCCACTCCCCGGGGCTTCTCTCCAGGACGGGCTTCCCTGTGGGCAGAGGGTCCCCAGCACCCTGCTAGGCCCCTTCCACTCCCACGCCCGTGGGAAGAGGCGAGGCCCCTTTATGCCTCCGTGGCCTGCACCCTGCTTGGGGCCCTTCTGGGGGGAGGGGCTGGGAGGCCTCTGGGCCCTGAGCGAGTCCGAGCTTGGCGCGTGTCCAACGGGGAGGGATTTCCATTCCCCTCGCAGGTTTCAGAGCCCCCCCCCCCCCCCCCCTCTGCTGGGCTCTAGGGCTGTTGGCCAGGACTCACCCCCCCAGCCTCCGAGTCCCCACACCACGGCCGCTGCCCCGCTGGTCACATGTACGTGCCACACGCAGACACATGGGATATTTATACGCACATAGCACGTACCACACACATCTACATGCAACCCACGCGTGACCCCCATTAGCACACAGGTGCACATGTTATGGCTACACGGCCCCACGGGCGCGACACGCAGACAGCAGTGACCTCGTGGACGTCCCCCCCCAGGCTTTGGACCCTTGCCCACGTGTAGCCCGTGTACGCGCTGTGCCCGCCCGCGAGGAGTACATAGCCACATGTTCCCGCCCGCTCACACACGCACGTCAGGTGCACATTTATACTGCCCGCAGCCACACCCACGGGCCCACCCACCCCCTCTTCCCGCCCCACTCACACATGTGCGCCATCCCGTGCTGCCACAGCGCAGCGCACAGCGAGCACGCGGGCCGGTTCTGCTACGGCTGCGTTCGTGCGTCCCTCACGTGCCCCCCCACAAATACGCCCCCACCTGGCTAAACCACACACATGCCCGCGGCATCGCCACACACGCGTGAACACACACAGGTGTAGACCTGTACACACCTCACACACCCACACGCTCCCCACATACACCCACGTCTACACCAAACACACTGTACACCACACGTGTGAACCCACATACATACCTCTACGTGTGACTCACTGTACACATGTGTGTGCCCCACGTCTTTGCCTTTACACCCCCCACTTGTGTCTATACCAAACACACGCCTCTACACACATACGTGTGCCCCCACATGTATACACATGAGAGGCACGCCCTCACACATACACTTGCACCCCCCACACGTCTACACCAAACACACGCCTCTATGCACATACATGTGCCCCCACTTGCATACACTCCCCTCTCACACATACACATATCCCCCACGTCTACACCAAACACAGGCTCGCTCACACTCCCCCATGGGCTCCTCTGACACCCTCCTCTGCTAGGATCGGTTCGGCTAAGCTGAAACCTTGTGGGGGTGCTGGCCCTGCAGCCTCGGACCCCTGCCCCCGCCCTGTGTCCCCCAGATAGCCCCTGGGGCCGGCCCGTCCCTCTTCGGGGGGAGGGGGAGAGGGATGAGGACCCCGGCCTTGGGCGGGCCTCTGGCTGGAGGTTTTCTCCTGCACGGCTGAGGCAGCTCTGAGGCTGGGGGGGCAGACGACCAAGCCCCGGGCCGGGGGTCTTGGAGGGGGGTGGGGAGCAGTAGCCGGCCTGTGCTGCGGCCGCCCCGGAACCAGTCCTACCGGTTGGGAGGCCCCTGCCTCCCCCCTCCCCCCCATCAGGTCGAGCCAGTCAGCTGCGGCCTCAGCGCCCCCTGGTCTGCCGGCCGTTCTCCAGGGAGCAGACGCGGGCCCCGCTCGGGGATTGGCTGCTGACTGGAGAAGGGGGGGGGAGGCCCGGCAGGCCCTGGGTTTGGGCCAGAGAGGAGGCCGGAGCGCCCAGGTCCCCTGCTCTCCGGAGAGGGACCAGCCCGGGGGTCTCTCGGGGCCTGGGAAGGGGGTGGCTGGGCCCCGGGCTGTGGCCGTGTGCCCCTCCCCCCTGCCAAGGGCCCCCGTGACCGCCTGCTCTTCCTTTCCTTTTCAGGCCGGATCATCTGAATGGACACATCAAGCAGGTGCACACGTCCGAGAGGCCTCACAAGTGCCAGGTAGGGGCGGCCCCGGGTGGGGAGAGGGGCCGAGGCCGGTTCCCGCGGCCCGGGGCGTCTGGCCACGTCTGGGCCCGGGAGCGAGCCGTCGTGCCTGTGCGCTGGGCGGGGGCCCGGCTGGCAGAAGCTTTGCACGCCTCCCTCCTCCCCGCGAGCTCTCGCTGCCGCCGCCTCCCAGGCTCCTCGCCCCGCTCCCCCTTTGCTGGGGCTGTGGTCTCTCGCGGGAACTGCTCCCTGCTTGAGGGCCCCGCCTGGCGGGGGGTGCTTCCGGACGCAGCCGACTCTCCCCCAGCACGAGGACGGCTGGAGAGAACGGGTCTCACGAGGCCGCCCGAGACCCTCGGCGTGGGGCGTTTTGCTCTCTTCCCCCACCCCGCTCCCTGCCGCGGGCTCCGTTCCCTGCCCACGGGCTGCGGGATGGGAGGGAGGGGCTGAGCCCCCTCTGGAGCCCCCGGACTTGGGCCATTAAGACTTGATGTGTATGGGGGGAGCCCGTGATCTCTGCTTACCTTTCTCGAGAAGAAGGCCTCGGGGGTCTCCCCAGACCCAAGTCTCTTCTCCGGGCGCTTTCGGTCGGTGGGAGGCGCTCCTCCCCAGCCCGGACAGGTAGGTGGCTGGGCCTTGCCTCTGGCCAGCCGGCTGAGCTAGGACTCTGGCCCCGAGTCCGGGGCTTCCCTCTCGCCGTCCTCCCGGCTCGGAGCCGGCCCGGGCCGGGCCTCGAGATTCCGGGTCGGCCCAGACGCTTTCACTCTGGGGAGTGTTGGGGCTCCTTCTCCATGAACATGTCCCTCTCCCTTTGTCCGGGGCCTCCTTTCCTCGGAGGAGGAGGAGGAGGAGGAGGAGGAGGAGGAGGAAGGCTACACGTTCGTTCCCCTGCATCCCCATCCATCTTTCCCCCTCCCCCACCATTGGCGGCTTCAGAAAGTTAGAAGCCCACCAGGAGCATCGTCGGGTCTAGCGCCCCCTGCTGGGCGTCCAAGCCCCTCTTCAGGCCTACTTGGGGAGGGCGAGGACTTTGCAAATTCGCCCTTTTTAAGTTAAATCTCCCAGGGAGGAGCCAGGAGAGTCCTCGGCCTGCAGGGGGAGATGAGGCAGCCTGGAGGGGACCCCACCAGGGAGCGCAGCCGGCTTTGGGGCCCCGGTGGCCCCCCGAGGCCCCGGGCAGGCCCTGCAGATCCGCGCCTCTGGCCCCACGCAGACCCTGGCTTGCTAGCGCCCCGTACTGCGCCTGGCCCCAGCGGGGCGCCCCCAGAGGGCACGGGGGCATTGCGCCCGGCGGCCAGGAGGTAACCTGCGCTTTCTGCCCTTTTCCAGGTGTGGGGAGGGAGCAGCAGCGGCCTGCCGCCCCTGGAAACTCTGCCTAGCGACCTGGCCTCATGGGACTTTGCCCAGCCTGCTTTGTGGAGGTCGGCCCACCCTGTTCCTGATACCGCCTTTTCCCTTTCCTTAAAAAAATCCTTCCAGGCCCTCGATAATCTGGGCCCAGCACACTCCGGCAGCCATCTCTTCTGCTCCGCCCCGCCTGGCTACTTGAGGCAGGGCTGGGCCCCCCCAGAGGGCAGTCGGGCATTTGCCCAGTGGCCTGTGGGATAACGGGCCCCTGCTTGGGGCGTTTGTCCTGGGGTGGGGAGAGGGGGTCCCTGCCAAGTCAGCCCGGCGGCCCCAGGAGGGCCCCCCAGCCCAGCAGCCGCCTCGGTCTCCATCCTTTGCCTCTTCCTGGGGGCGATGGGTTCTTGCCCATCTCGGGGCTTCTTGTTTGTGGGGAGGCTCCCCACTGGGCCCCCTGGAGGAGGTTCCTCCTCCCCAAGGCGAGGACTGGTGCTCCAGGGGGCTCCGCTGGGACTGCCTCCCCCTCCTCCTCGGGACTCTCGGGCGGCTTTCTCGGGGACCGACGGTCCTCTCGGCACCGGGCCCGGTGTCTCCCCTCCCTGGGCGGCGCCGGCCGCTCCAGAGCTCAGCGCTCCCTCGGGACCAGCTCCAGGAAGCGGCCGCCCGAGATGCCCATCCTTGCCCTGAACCAGCTAGCGGTCTCATCCTCCGGGGCAGCCGCTGCGCCCCCTCCCGGCAGTCCCGACTCCCCCCAGGCGAGCGGCCCTGTGGTCCCTCTCCCTTCATCTCTGGCTTAGAGTTAGACCCTCGGGTTCTTGAGGTTTATTCGGGCAGGAAGTAGCTTGGCTTTGGGAAGGCGCTCGAGCAGACCCCGAAACAGCACTCCGCGCTCCTCCTGCTCTTCCGGGGGCTCCCCTGGGAACGGGGCCTCCCCGATAAAGTTATTCTAACCTTGAAGCCTGTGTGTGTTTTGTCTCTGGTCTTGGGGAGCTCTGGGCTCCCCCGGCCCCTCAAATCCAGGGTCGCGTGCACCCCCACCCACGCCCACGCACACGTGGCGGGCCCCGCTCCCCTGACCAAGGACACTCGGGCGTCTGCTTCCCTCGGCCTGCCCTGGGGTGGACCTTCCCTCCACACGGGCCTAGGGTTCGACTGAAGCTGCAGCCGGACAGTGTGGGCCGTAGTGTAGACGGGAGTCCTGTTTTGTTTGGCGCGGCCCCATCAGAGAGCTGATGGCACCGGGGCTTCGGCATCAGCCCCAGAGGCCCAGAGGTCGAGAGCCGAAGCTTCAGGCCCGGGGTGGCCAGGCTGGGCCAACGGCCTGTCCACGGCCGTGTCCTCCGATGGTCCTAGCATCCTGGGCTTGAGGAGACCCCTGAAAGCTTTCCACCATCCCCCACCCCCTGGTCCAGTGGAAAGGGTCTTCTGCTAGGATCAGGAAGTTCAAATGTCACAGCGAAACTTACTGGCTTTGTTACTTTGGGCAAGTCCCATATCTAGGCAGCTTGGGTTCCTCATCTGTGGAATGGGTGTGAGAAGACCCCAGGCCCTCCCTCACTTCCTGGATTTGTTGTGAGGTGGGGTCTGTGGAGTGCTATAGGGGTCTCTGAAGTGGTCACTTTGCTGAGGAAGCAACCTGAGGCCCAGAAGGAGAGGAGGAAGAAAGAAGAGGAAGGAAGGGAGAAGGGAGAAAGAAGGGGAGAGGAGGAAAAGAGGGAGAAAGAAGAAAGGAGAGATGGAGAAAAGAAGGGAGAGAGGAAAAGAAAAAGGAAGGGAGAAATAAGGAAGAGAGAGAAAGGGAAAAAAGGGAAGGAGAAAAAGGGAGAAAGAAGGGAGAAAGAAGGAGGAAAAGAGGAAGAAAGAAGAAAGATAGAAGGAGAGATGGAGAAAGAAGGAAAAGGGAAAAGGAAAGGGAGGAAGAAAAAGAGGAGAAAGAAGAAGAGAAGAAAGAAAGGAGGAAGAAAAAGAGGAAGAAAGAGGGAGAAAGAAGGTAAAAGGAGAGAGGGAGAAAGAAGGGAGAGGAAGGGAAAAGAAATGGAGAAAAAGAGGGAGAAAGAAGGAAGAGAAGGAGGAAAAGAGGGAGAAAGAAGAGAGAGAGAAAGAGAAAAAGGAAGAGAAAGAAGGGAAGGAGAAAAAGGGGAAGAGGAAGGGAGGGAGAAAAAGGAGAAAAGAAGTAAGAGAAGGAGAAAAAGAGGGAGAAAGAAGGGAGAGAAAGAAAAAGGAAGAGAAAGAAGGGAAGGAGAAAAAGGGGAAGAGGAAGGGAGGGAGAAAAAGAGGGAAAAAGAAGGAAGAGAAGGAGGAAAAGAGGGAGAAAGAAGAAGAGAGGGAGAAAAAAGAAAGATGAAGGAAGGGAGAAATAAGGAAGAGGGAGAGAGAAGGAAGAGAAGAAAGAAAAGGGAGAAAGAAGGCGAGATGGAGAAAGAAGGGAGAGAGAAAAAGAAAAAGGAAGGGAGAAATAAGGAAGAGAGAGAAAAGGGAAAAAAGGGAAGGAGAAAAAGGGAGAAAGAAGGGAGAGAGAGAAAGAGAAAAAGAGGAAGAAAGAAGAAAGATAGAAGGAGAGATGGAGAAAGAAGGAAAAGGGAAAAGGAAAGGGAGGAAGAAAAAGAGGAAGAAAGAAGAAAGGAGGAAGAGAAGAAAGAAAAGAGGGAGAAAGAAGAAGAGAAGAAAGAGGGAGAAAGAAGGTAAAAGGAGAGAGGGAGAAAGAAGGGAGAGGAAGGGAAAAGAAATGGAGAAAAAGAGGGAGAAAGAAGGAAGAGAAGGAGGAAAAGAGGGAGAAAGAAGAGAGAGAGAAAGAGAAAAAGGAAGAGAAAGAAGGGAAGGAGAAAAAGGGGAAGAGGAAGGGAGGGAGAAAAAGGAGAAAAGAAGTAAGAGAAGGAGAAAAGAGGGAGAAAGAAGGGAGAGAAAGAAAAAGGAAGAGAAAGAAGGGAAGGAGAAAAAGGGGAAGAGGAAGGGAGGGAGAAAAAGAGGGAAAAAGAAGGAAGAGAAGGAGGAAAAGAGGGAGAAAGAAGAAGAGAGGGAGAAAAAAGAAAGATGAAGGAAGGGAGAAATAAGGAAGAGGGAGAGAGAAGGAAGAGAAGAAAGAAAGAAAAGGGAGAAAGAAGGCGAGATGGAGAAAGAAGGGAGAGAAAAGGGAACAAGGAAGGAAGAAGGGAGGGAGGAAAAGAGGGAGAAAGAAGGAAGAGAAGGAGGAAAAAAGGAGAAAGAACAAAGGAGAAAAAGAGGGGAAAAGGGAGAAATAAAGGAGGGGGAAAAGAAGAAAGAAAGGAGGGAGAAAAAGGGAAAAAGAAGGGAGGGAGAAAAAGGGAGAAAAGACAGAGGGAGAGGGGAGAGCGGGATGGGGAGGAAGGCGAGAGAAGAGGCAGAGCCTGGGGCTGCTGGGCAGAGCCCCCCTGCTGGCCTCCTCCCTTGAGCCTCAGTGCCCATTTCTGGGGGAGGTGGGCCCAGATCCCCAGGCCCGGGCTTTGGGTAAAAGCGCTGCCGCTGACGGGGGCTGTGAAACCGAGTCTGGCAGGCTAAGCTCTCCTCTGTCCCCTTGCCCTGCCTCTCCACATGGGCATGTCTAGACCTCCCAGGCCTGCCCTTGCCCGCTTGGCAGCTTGGGAACCCTGCCCAGGAGGCTGTGTGGTGGAGGCTGGCCTCTATGGTTTGGGGCTCTCCTCCCAGTGGGTGCATTCCCTCCTCTTCCTCCCTGTTTGTGCCACAGAGCGGGGGGAGGGGAGGAAAGAGCTGGGGGGGGTTCTGCTTCTCCTAGCTCTGGACCCTGCAGACTCAGCCGCCATCTTGTTCTCTCAGGCCCCCCCGGACTGGAGGAGGTCTGGGCAGGCTCCCCCAGATGTGAGGGGCCCAGGGGAGATCCCCAGAACAGGACAGACCTCCCCAGGCCCAGGTGGGATACGGGGAGTTCCCCGGCCAGAGGGTGGACGCCCTCTCTGGGCAAGACACGGCCCCTTTCTCTGCCCCTTCATTTCCCCCACTGTAAAGAGGGCCTGGTGAGAGCCTGCAGCTCCAGGGCTGGGGTCCCATTCGAACAGCGAATCGCACTAGGGGTTCAGGGCGCTCATGGCCCCGCCATCCCTCCTGTGCCGGGCTTCTGGGTGCTGGCAGTGGGAGACGGGCAGCTGCCCCCCACTGGCCCTGTCCCCTCCCCCTCCCCTGGGTCTCCTGGCTTCTTGGGCCCTGAGTGCTCCTGCCCGGTGGGTGGGAGCCAGCTGGGTTCGGGGCTCTGGGCACCTAGGCAGGTCACGGGGGGGGCGAGCAGTTCTTTCCTTGGTGCAGCCCTGCCCAGGCTTGCCCGTCCGACCCCAGGTCCTAGTGGGCTCATGTTCTTGGGTTCTCCCTTCACCCGGAGGAGTTCTGAGCCTGCCTGGGGCGGGGGGCTGGGCTCCTGGCCTCCGAGGGCCCTGATGTGCCAGGACTCAGCAGTCCTGGCTTTTGGGGCGGGGGCCCTGCCCCCATCTTTCTTCCTTCTTTCTGGGCCTGGACTTCTGCAGACCTGGAGTTTTCCTCCCCCTCGCTTGGACCGATTGGGATCTGCAAGGGCTGCCCTGGAGGGGAGATGGCGGGGAGGAGGCCGGGGGCCCTGAGAGCCGGGCTTCTCAGCACTATTCTCGGATTGGGAGGCGGGCGTCGCGGGCCGTCCTGGAGCAGATGGGAGCTGTCCTTGTAGGGGGCTATCCAGGGAAGGAGGAATCGATCTCAGAGGGCAGAACCAGGGGAAGTGGGGGTTGGAGTTCAGTGTCAGGGGAAAGTGATGAGCCCCCCGTCCTCAAGGGTCTGCAAACCCAGGCAAGATGGCCCCGAGGGGCGTTGTTGTGGGCTAGGAGGGGGTACTCTCACTTTGGAGATCCTGGTTATCCATGGAGATGGGAACTGCCCAATACGTTCTATTTCCAGGTGATGTTTTGCTCAGAGGAGTATTAAATGCATGTGACCCTCCCCGTGCGGTGATTGCTGAGTGGACGGGAGGAGAGGCTGTGGCCCGGAAGGGTCTGTTGACCAGGGAGAGCGGGCAGGGAGTTAGGCCAGTCAGGAATCGTGGGCGGGTGACCTTCTGAGGATGGTCCCCGGCTCCCGCGGAGGAAGGAGGCGCTGGGTGAGTCCGGGTCTCCTGGAGCTGAGCGCCAACTTGTGGCGCCTAACTTGGCGAAGTCCGCTCGCTTCCCTGCATTCTTCCCAGCCTGGTTTTCTCAGACAGAAAACCCCGGGGTGCCCGCCCTCCAGAGGCTTCCCCGGCGCTCTGGTTCTCAAACAGGCTCTTCACGCCGGTTCAGATGCGTTTCAGAACAGGACCCAAGTGCCTTTGGGGTCCGGTGGTCCCTGCTAACTGGGTGACCCTGCTCAAGCTGCTTCCCTGGCACCAAGTAGTGTATGGGTCCAGATCCTGCCTCGGACACTCCCCCTCTCCCCCTGCTTCGGTTTCCTCATCTGTCTAACAGAGGGCTTGGATTCAGTGACCCCTAAGATTCCCCCCAACTCTGGATCTGTGTTCCTGGGACCTTAAGTTTCTCTGGGCTCTTTTGGAGCGCTTCTTACCTGGGTTTGCGCTGCTTGGGCTCCCTTTCCTGAGCCCTGGGAGGCAAATGTTCCATGTGTATCGATCGGTACAAACCTAGTAGTGATTTTTCATCCCCCAGACTCTGCCTTTGCTCAGTATTTAGTAAGCCGTGACTCGTGGGAAATGCCCTTCTTCAAGGGAGCTTTGCCCGCAGCTCCGTCACTGCAGGCAGGCTGCTTTCTCTCTTTGTTCCTCATCTGTGCTCTGAGGTCCTCGGGGAAGCTTGATGGTGTGTGCTTCTTAACATTAGCAGGGATGCTGCCCCTGCGAGGGGATGGAGGGGACCACCCTGTAAGACACGTGGTCTGGGTGTCCAAGTCGGGGTCTGGACGTCTGAATTCTGGCTTTGGCTTTGAATAGCCAGGTGATCTTGGACAAGTGTGTGAGCCTCAGTTCCTTCAGCTCTAAAATTAGAATAACAACCTGAGCGCCTCCTGAGGGGTTAGGAGAATCCGAAAAGATCATGGCCGTAAAGGCGTTTGGGTACCTAATACCTGTGTAAAAGTACCTATGTAAAAGATGATGGTTTCTTGGGATTTTGGTTACTCTTTGTTTTAATCAAACGAAAGATTGAAATCTGTTCTCCCTAAAGAATATAACTAAGGCTACAACTGTGAATATAATTATAACTTGCTGTTTGGGGGCTTTAAAGTCCTGATTCTGGCAGTGCTCTTTATTTATTTTTATTTCAATTTTTAAAATTTATGTTATTGTTTTTATGTTATTCATTTTATTTATCTATTTTTTTTTTAGCATTTGTTAATGTTCATTTTTCAAAATTTGAGTTCTATATTTTCTCCTTCCCTCCTTTTTTCCCCACCTATTGAGAAGGCAAGCAATATGATAATCATTACACATGTGAAGGCATGCTGCTGTTCCATATTAACCATGTTGCACAGAATAAAAAAGCAAGAAAAATAAAGGAAGTGAAAAAAGTATGCTCAGTCTATACTCAGACTAAATCTGTTCTCTCTGGAGCGCATAGCATTTTTCTTTTTTCTTTTTTCTTTTTTTAATATTTTCTTTTATTTTATTTAATTATAACTTTATATTGACAGAATCTATGCCAGGGTAATTTTTTAACAACATTATCCCTTGCACTCGTTTCTGTTCCGATTTTTCCCCTCCCTCCCTCCACCCCCTCCCCCAGATGGCAAGCAGTCCTATATATGTTAGATATGTTGCAGTATATCCTAGATGCAATATGTGTGCAGAACTGAACAGTTCTCTTGTTGCACAGGGAGAATTGGATTCGGAAGGTAAAAATAACCCGGGAAGAAAAACAAAAATGCAAATAGTTCACATTCGTTTCCCAGTGTTCTTTCTTTGGGTGTAGCTGCTTCTGTCCGTCATTTATCAATTGAAACTCAGGTCTCTTTGTCAAAGAAATCCACTTCCATCAGAATACATCCTCATACAATATCATTGTCGAAGTGTATAATGATCTCCTGGTTCTGCTCATTTCACTTAGCATCAGTTCATGTAAGTCTCTCCAGGCTTCTCTGTATTCATCCTGCTGGTCATTTCTTACAGAACAATAATATTCCATAACATTCATATACCACAATTTACCCAACCATTCTCCAACTGATGGGCATCCATTCAATTTCCAGTTTCTAGCCACTACAAACAGGGCTGCCACAAACATTTTGGCACATACAGGTCCCTTTCCCTTCTTTAGTATCTCGCAGATAGCATTTTTCATTTCATTCTTTGGAATTGTCTTGCTTCGTTGTTTTGATCCGAGTAGCTAAGCCTTTCACGGTTGATCGTTGCACAATTTTGCTCTTACTGTGTATAATGTTCTCCTGGTTCTTCTCAATTCACTTTTGCATCGGCTAATGTAAGTCTTACCAGGTTTTTCTGAAATCGGCATCATTTCTTATAGGACAGTGGTATTCTGTCAGTATTGTTTTTAAATATGTTTTAAATTTTTTTCACTTGAGTGTTTGATATTTTTTCCATTAATTACATGTAAAGACAGTTTTCAACATTCACTTTTATAAGATTTTGAGTTCCAAAATTTTTTGTCCCCTCCCTTAACTTCCCCATGCCCAAGACAGCAAGCAATTTAATATAATATACATGTACAATTAATTTTAAACCTGTTTCCATATTCGTCATGTTTTGAAAGAAAAATCAGAACAAAAAGAGAAAACCATGAGAAAAAAAATCAACAAAAAGTGGAATAGTATGCTTTTATCCCTCTCCAGTCTCTGGATGCACATGACATTTTCCATACCAAATTTATTGGAATTCTCTTCGATCAGTGTATTTCTGAGAAGAGCTAAGTCTATCAATAGCTGATTATCACACAGTCTTGCTTTTATTGTATGCAATGTTCTGGTTCTGCTCACTTCATTCAGCATCAGTTCATGTCAGTCTTTCTACGTTTTTCTGAAGTCAGCCTGCTCATCATTTTTTATAGCACAATAATGTTTCATCACAATCATATACAAAACTTGTCTAGCCATTCCCCCATTAATGAGCATCCTCTAATTTTCAGTTCATCATCACAAAAAGAGCTTTTATGGAAAGAAGTCCTTTTTCCTTTTCTTTGATCTCTTTGGGATACCGCTAGTGATGGTATGGCTGGGTCAAAGAGTATGTCGTTTTATAGCTCTTTGGGCAGAGTTCCAAATAAATCTCCAGAATGGTAGGACTAGTCCATAAACCCCTCCGATCATGCATTAATATTCCAATTTTCCCTTCAGCATTCATCATTTTTCTTTTCTGTCATGGTAGCCAATCTGATAGGTATGATATGGTATTTCAGAGTTGTAGGGTTTTTGTTTGTTTGTTTGTTTGTTTGTTTGTTTGTTTTTTTCCTGTGGTAGTTGGGATTAAGTGACTTAGTTAAGTGGCTTAGGAAGCGTTAAGTGTCTGATGTCATATTTGAATTCAGGTCCTCCTGACTTCAGGGCTGATGCTCTTTCTATTCACTATACCAACTAGCTGCCCCAGTTTTTTTTTTTTAAATAGTGTTTTATTTTTTTTTTAATACATGCAAAGATAGTTTTATCTTTGTTAGAACCTTGTATTCCAGATTTTTCTTCCCCTTCCTTTCCCAAGACAGCTAGAAATTTGATATAGATTAAACATGCATGATTCTTCTAGATTTATTTCCATATTTGTCATGCTGCATAAGAAAAATCAGATCAAAAAGGTAGAAAAAAAAGAAAGAAAGATAAAAAAACAACAAACAACAACAATGAAAAGTGAAAATCCTATGCTTTTATCCACATTTAAGTCTCGATGGTTCTCTATCTGGATGTCAGTGGCCCATTCCATCAGAAACCTTTTGGAATTGCCTTGAATAACCTCCTTGCTGAAGAGAGCCATGTCTGTCAGAATTTATCATTCCATAATCTTGTTATTACTCTGTACAGTGATCTCCTGGTTCTGTTCATTTCACTCAGCATCAGTTCACGTAAGTCTTTCCAGGTGTTTCTGAAATCGATCTGCTCATCATTTCTTAAGAACAATAGTATTCCATCATAATCATATACTACAACTTCCAGCCATTCCCCACTGATGAGCATCCACTCCATTTCCAATTTCTTACCACTACAAAAAGGCTGCTACAAACATTTTTTGTTCCTTTTCCCTATTTATTATCTCTTTGGGATACAGGCCCAGTAGAGATACTGGATCAAAGGGTGTGTAGAGTTTTATAGCCCTTTGGGCATAATTCCAAATTGCTCTCAGATTTTTTTTTTAAATTTGCATTTCTTTGATTGATGGTGATTTAGAGTATTTTTTTCATAGGTCTATCCATAGCTTTAATTTCTTCTTCTGTAAACTGTGTTCATATCCTTTGATCATTTATCAATTTTTTATTTAAAATTTTTTTTAATAATAGCTTTTTATTTTCAAAATGTATGCAAAAATAGTTTTCAACATTCGCCCTTACAAAACCTTGTGTTCCAAATTTTTCTCCCTCTCTTTCCCCCACTCCCCTTGATAGGGGATAACAGGTGATCTAATATAGCTTAAACATGTACAATTATTCTAAACATTTTCACATTTATCATGGTGCACAAGAAAAATTAGGTCAAAAAGGGAAAAAAAAGGAAAAAAAAGCAAAGCAAGTAGCAATAAAAAAAGGTGAAAATACTATGTTGTGATCCCCATTCAGTCCCCATAGTCTTTCTGGGATGCAGGTGACTCTTTCTATCACAAGTCTCTTGGAATTGAAATGCTTCTTATTTTTATAAATTTAACTCAGTTCCCTATATATTTGAGAACTGAGGCATTTATCATAAAAACTTGCTGCAAATAATTTTCCCCCCAGTTAACTGTTTTCCTTCTAATTTTGGCTGCATTGTTTTTGTTTGGGAAAAACTTGTTAAATTTCGTGTTATCAGAACTGTCCATGTTAATTTCCTATGATCTTTTCTATTTTTTATTGGTTAATCTAACTTGGCTTTCCATCCTTCTTTCATATTGTCCTTTTTCAAAGGCCTTAGAGCCATCCAATCCAACCTCCTCATGTTATAGAGGACCCGAGAACCAGAGAGATTCATTTATTTGATTTATCAGAGCTCTCAAGTAGCAAGAAGTCCACGTATGGACCAGTCCCTCTGCCTCCAAATCCGGCATTTCTTCCTTTGTACCTTTTGGCATCTGATTCCTGCTAAGCTCTGTCCGCTTCTTCCCCAAACCTTCCTTCCTCTTCTCTGTTGACACCAGCCCAAATACCGGAACGTTTCCCTGATTTCCTCTTGAGAGTTCTTAGGACCCTGTGCTCAGTCTTCATTCCCCTGGATTTGGTCCCATCCCCATCACTTTCAGTGCAGCCAGAGGGCACCGTGGTACAGATAGGGCTAGATCTGTAGTCAGGGAGACTTGAATTCAAATGTGGTCTTAGGTACTTATGATCAGGGTGACTCTGGGCAAGTCACTTTAATCTGTGTCTGCCTCAGTTTCCTCAAGTAGGGATAACTAATAGCTCAGGGTGGTTGTGAGGAACAAATAAGATATTTGTAAAGGGCTTGGCATAGTATCTGGCACATAGTAGGTACTATATAAATATTCCTGGCCCTATCATGTATTTTTATCTCACTTTCTCTGGTATCACAGTTATTTATTGTCTGTCCTTTTTTCCCCAATAGATTTTAAGAGCAGATCTCTGTCTTTATGAATGTGTCTCAGTTGCCTATCACAGAGTCTTGTATACATTAGTGGCTTAATAATTGCTTGTTGGATGAATGAGTGAATATCGGGGAATTGATTTTGGAGAAGGAGATCTTCACCAGCTTAGATTAAAATGCCTTAAAAGTGTCCAAACCTGTTTCTCCCTTCCTGGATTGGTAATTCCCATGTAATAAGAAGCTATTCAGTCATCTCGTGGGCTTCAGTTATGCGAACCTAGAATTATATTCCAGGTTTATCCTCCATTGCCTTCCCTCTTCCCTGCTTCCCAGGAGCAGGTTTCCCTGTAGGCAATACCACCAGTCCCATATTTTGATGTCTACTTCTGAATTCTGCTACTGAATTTGAAGCAAGCTGAGAGAGGAAACACAGGTCTACACTAACCTGAAAAATCACTTTCAAATTCACCCAGATTTTTTTTTTTGGAATGTTAACTCAAACCATATTTTATTTTTTAATTTTTTTTCCTGTTTTTGCTTATTTGTTTTTTCATTTTCCCCAGTTACATGTAAGACAAGTTTTTTTTGTTTTTTTTTTGGGGGGGGTTACACATGTACATTCATTTTTTACATATTTCCATATAATGATGTTGGGAGAGAAAATTCAGAACAAAAGGGAAAAACCACGAGAGAAAAAAGCAGAAGAAAAAAAAAGTATACATAGCACATATAGATTTACATTCAATCTGCATAGTTCCCTTTCTAGATGTGGATGGGGTTTTCCATCCAAAATTTTTTGATTGGCCAGATTTGATACAGCTGAGCTGCTTTTTCCTTTTTTTTTTTTTTTTTTTTTTTTTAAATTATTACAGCTTTTTATTTACAAGATATGTGCATGGGTAATTTTTCAGCATTGACAATCCCCAAACCTTTTGTTCCAGCTTTTTCCCTCCTTCCCCCCACCTCCTCCCCCAGATGGTAGGTTGACCAATATATGTTAAATATGTTAAAGTATAAGTTAAATACAATCCAGCTGAGCTTCTTAATGTGCTCAGGAGAAGCAGCTAGGGGGCTTAGCAATTAGCACTGGGCCTAGATTCCTGAAGACAGATTAACCTTAGACACTTCCTGGGAAAGTCAGGTTAGCTATGCCTGCCTCAGTTTCCATCCATCCATCACATGGGAATAATAGCTCTTGCCTCCCCAGGTAATTGTAACTGTTAAGGGACTCAGCACGGGGCCAGGCATAGTAGGTGCTTCATCAAGGCTAGGTGACTGATTCAAAAGCCACATAGATTTTCTGTTCTGGGAGGAACTTCTAGTTCATATTTTGCCTTAAGATTAGGAAGAATGTGACAGTTATTAGAGGGGACAGACACAGGATCTGTGACTGAGGATAGGGGAAACTCCCTGCGGCCCCCTTAGAGACTCATACACTTGGCCAGGCTCACGCAGCCTGTGTCAGGGATATCAGGGATACGATTTAAATCCAGGGCTTCCTTGTTTCCCACGGCCAGGACTCTCTCCCCCTCCCCCACATGCCATGCTCCCTTTCATGAGCACAGTTAACAACAGTGACATTTAGATATTCTTTTAAACAAGAATATCTTCAAGATAAGTGCTTCCCAGGTGATCTCACTGAATTTTCCCACCAGCCCTGGGAGGTAGATGAGGACACTGAGTCTGAGCAAGAAAATGACTGGAGCCCTCTAAAAATTCCCAGCACTGTGGGCCCTTCCCCCTCCCCCATCTACTACCCTGAGCGCACCGGCTGGTGGAGGGGAGGCTTGGAAGCTGCTTAGAATTGGAAATGTTCTCTTGTTAGTGTGGCCCCAGCTAAAATCCTATTTCCTACGGAAGCCTTCTGCAAGGCTGGTGATTCCCAGCTCTTCCTTCCCTAAGAGAACTTGTTTGTTTGCTTGCTTGTGGTCTCTTTCTGCCATGTGAGCTCTTGAGGGCAGGGATTTTTCCTTTCTCTTCATCTTTCTTTCTTTCTTTCTTTCTTTCTTTCTTTCTTTCTTTCTTTCTTTCTTTCTTTCTTTCTTTCTTTCTTTCTTTCTTTCTCTTTCTTTCTTTCTTTCTTTCTTTCTTTCTTTCTTTCTTTCTTTCTTTCTTTCTTTCTTTCTTTCTTTCTTTCTTTCTTTCTTTCTTTCTTTCTTTTTTAATAGCTTTTTATTTACAAGATATACACATGGGTAATTTTACAGCATTGACAGTTGCAAATCCTTTTGTTCCAACTTTTCCCTCCTTCTCCCCACCTCCTCCCCCAGATGGCAGATTGACCAATACATGTTAAATATGTTAAAGTATAAATTAAATACAATATAAGTATATGTGTCCAAACAGTTATTTTGCTGTATAAATCTCTTGGTATTTCTAACTGGTAGCACCAGGCTTGGCACTTTAGTGCAATTTAAAGTCTTTAAAAAGCCCCTGCTTTGGGGGCACAGAGTAGAGATTACAAGTTACTTGGGCGGTCTGAGTCTCTGGCGAGACTTGGCCCTCCCCTTCTGTTTCCAATACTCCAGTAGGGATGGTTTCATTCTTTGCATCTGTATCCCTGGGGCCTACCACCATGTCTGGCGCCCAGAAGGGGTTTAATAAATATATCGGGATTTGAGGGATTGGTTGATTCGTGGCTGTGAGGATGTTGTTCCTGTTCACTCTCGCACACTGCCTCTGACCGTGTGGGCAGCGTGAGGCTGGCAAAGGGTTATTGAGCCTCATCAGAACTGCGGGCCAAATTTTGGGACACTTGGTCTCAGTTTGATCCCGGTCAAGTCATATGTAAAGATTCCCTGAAGTCCAGTGTCTCCCTGGGCACAGTATCCTGTCCCTTACACTCACCCTGACTTTCTTTCCCACCCACAGACCTGTAACGCCTCCTTTGCCACCCGTGACCGCCTGCGCTCCCACCTGGCCTGCCATGAAGACAAGGTACCCTGCCAGGTGTGTGGGAAGTACTTGAGGGCAGCCTACATGGCGGATCACCTGAAGAAACACAGCGAAGGACCAAGCAATTTCTGCAGTATCTGTAACCGAGGTAATCTTCCTGTTGTCTGGCATCCTAGCGGGGGGTGGTGAGCATGGGCTTTGTTACCGGGCTCGTGTGGCCGGCTCCCCAGCGCATCCCCGCTCGGCCACCTCCCAGTGGCGGCGCGGCCCGGCTTGGGCTTGCCTCGAAGCCGCTTGCTCGCTCGGGCTTGCGAGAGCTGCGCCTCCCCCAGATGTGGTTCTTTACGCCTTTTTAGGGACTGTGGGGAGCTGAGCGGAAGAAATCAAAGCTGTAAAGATGCCCGTCCATCTGTGTACTCTAAGGGGCAGGATTCTGTGCGTTTTGTAGGTACCGTTGAAATAATGCCCTGTGCTCGGGGATCACCCAGCCCGGCGCTGATGGCAGACTCCTCGTTTCTTCCGGTACCAAAGGGATGGCCAAGACCTTGGGGCATAAGTAGATGCCAAACAACCCGCTGAGTTCTTTGGCAAGAACGCATGTGTCCCAGGTCCAGTGGATTTTCAGTTGTGCAGAAAACCATTTGCATTGATTTCATTTCCATCTCTGGGTGGCCTAATTCTGATCGACACCCTCAGAGTGTCAGGAACACTTTGGGGGATCGGGGAAAGGACCGTGGCCCAGGGTTCCGTTGAGCCCAGAGGTTCCGTTTCCCATCTAGCTCTCTTGGCTGATAGGTAGTCTGGGAGAGGAGGAATTCGCAGCTCGGGTTCCTAAGGATCCTGAATCCAAAGTGCCATGCGGGGAAAGATGTGAAGGAGGGAATTGGGATGGTCGTGGCGGGGTTGAGGGATCTGTGTGAAACCCCTGAAACGTGGATTATTTCATCAGATGAGACTGTGCAGAGGTTAGAAGATTGAAGAGCTGTAGGCTCTTCAGGCCCAGTTCAGGGTGGGAAGAGCATTGGACTGTGGGATCAGAGATGTGGGTTCTCGCCTTGGCTCCGCCATTACTTGACACACGACTTCTCTGAAACTTAGTGTCCTTATCTGTGAAATGGGGCGAATAATACCTGCCCAGTTTTTCTCACAGGCTTGTTGTAAGGATTTGAAAGCAGATTTTGCAGTAAGGTGTTATTACTACTACTATGGGAGAGGGAGTGATAGCTGGCAATCTCCTGGGTAAGCCGTCTGTGTGATCCTTGGCTTGAAGAAGTTTTCAGATTTTAACAGGTGTGAAGTGATAATAGGAAAACAGCCCTCGGCAGAGGGATGGGGGTATTGCATGTCTCCCGATGGCTCACAGATGGAGGTTCCGGTGATATTGTGAGATGTCAGAGGGATAGGCAGTCACAATGTTGGAAATCGGAGGTTCGCCTTACTTGCTTCTAGGGACCTCTAGGAGCCCATGCTTTTCTTCAGCTGTCCCTAACAGGAGACATCTTTTCCAGAAAGCCAGGGGACCCTCAGGTGCTTCCTTGAGTCGGGTGTGCTACTTTTAGAGCGTGTGGTAGGCCAGCTGGCCTCTATTTGGAGGCCTCGTGTAACTGGCTTCAAGCGCTTGGGAGGTCGTGGGACATTGAGCCAAGGGGATTTCCTCCCTCCCCTCGTGGAGACGTCGTAACCCAGACAGGCCAGCGGTCGGCCAGCCTTTCAGCGTCTTCCAGCCTCGCGGTTCCAGACTTGGTGGGGGCCGGTGAGAGACAATGCCGGCCTTCCTGGGTGAATTAGACAATCCCGGCTATTGTCTCCAGGACGAGGGGACCCCGTGGAACTTCAGGAGCAGACTCGGCCCCGGACAATGAAGAGCAGACAATGGAGACCACGGGCTAAATAGAACACGGGAAAAAACCAAACAGATTGGAAACAGAGCCTGAATTAAACGGCAACTAACAGAAACTATTCACAGTTTACAAGATTTACATCGTTTTCTCTCCAGAATGGGTAGAGAGGGCGACGTGGCTGCTGGAACACACGCTTACTCTGAAACGGTGAAATCAAAGTTTTCCTCAGAAGGGCCATGTTGGGATGTCCTTGGGCCTCAGCCCTGGAGGCCGGTGGTCCCATCTCTGGAGGGCACCAGAAGGAAGCCAGCTTTAGTTCGAGTCATTCAGGGAAGCCCGGGGGGAGGAGAGGATCCAATTCTTAACAGAGGAGGAAAAAAAAAATAGTTGCTGAAGTGTTTGCTTTAATGTCTAAAGTCTAAGCCTTGAAGAGTGCTTTTCTTAGAACTGTGGTTCTAGGTTGGTTTCTTGTGCCGCCTGGAAGATGAGGCTCTCTCTGGCCGTCAGAGACGTTTTGAAGCTGTCATCTATGGACAGGGAGATCTAGAAGCTTCAAACATTGGTGTAGGGCCTTGACTCTGGCCTTTCTAGACAGTTGATGAATGCATTTATTAAGCGCCTGCTGTGTGCCAAGTATTGTGTTATATGGGGGGATACCAAGAATGGCAGAAGAAAGCTTTGGGTTCCAGAGCTGTCTCTTTTTGCCAGTGGGCTGTCCTAGAGACATTCCCACAGCCTTTCTTCTAGGGGTTATGGATATGGGATTATGATCACCGGCTCTGTTCCTCAGGCATGGTCAGATAGGAAAGCAGAGGTGGCCCCAGAGGAAGTCGTCTCCCGCGGGTCAGGTGGCCGGCCGCTTGCGAGGTGCTGTTCACGTTGGGGGGGAGGCTCTTTCTAAGGAAGCCAGACACGAGAGGGGACTGGAGCGGAAGTGGGCGGGCCGCGGCCGGTTTGTGCCAGCTCTCGAGCCGATTGTGAAACTCAGCGTGAGCCTCCTTCCCTCTGTAATCGGCAAACATTACAAATCAGGACTCGAGCGATCGCTTTACTGACCGTTTAGAC
Source organism: Antechinus flavipes (assembly GCF_016432865.1). Taxonomy (NCBI): domain Eukaryota; kingdom Metazoa; phylum Chordata; class Mammalia; order Dasyuromorphia; family Dasyuridae; genus Antechinus; species Antechinus flavipes. The sequence continues at coordinate 716,537,574 of NC_067398.1, read as the reverse complement.
ATTAAAAAATGATGGAGACCTTGTGAATGGTGCAGATTAAACTGAAAAGCATGTGTACGTACTTTTTTGGGGGGGGAGGGAGCCGCTTGTTAAACATTTACCAGCGACTGACGTCTGTTTAGAAGTCTGACAGACACAGAAGCCAGCCTCAGTTGTCATTGAATGCAAGTGGTAGAGAATGATGGTGGAGAGGGGCGTACAGGGGGCCGGACTTCCCGTAGGGAGGGCTCTGATTGTTGTAAGTTTGGAGAGTTCCCTGCGTGCTAAGGTGGAAGCTGGGTGAGTGGAAGGACCAAATCCAATGCATTTTTAGCATTGAGAGAAAGGAGGGGAGTTTTAAAGCACAAGAAATAGCTATTCATCACCTATTTAGTTTTATCAGGGAGATAGGGGTGTGTGTGTGTGTGTGTGTGTGTATGCGCGTGCATGTGAGTGCATGAGTGAGTGTGTGTGTGCATGTGAGTGCATGAGTGTGAGTGTGTGTGTGTATGTGTATGTAGGGGCTAAAACTGAGATCCCTTGGGACACAGGATTTTCATTTGAGCCCAGCAGGAGGAGGAGATGACGGGGACCCAGCTGCCGGAGAAGGCCGAGTCCTCCCTGGACCCCTTCTCTCCCCAGGGCCATCCCAGGAATCAGGAGTTCTCCAAAGCGGTGGTGGAGGGGCCCTGGTGGAGGGTGGGCGTTGGATCCTGGCCGCGTGACCAGGCTTTCTGTTCACCGATTCACTGTTCACCCTCTCCTTCTCATGTGCTTCCTCACTGAGCTGGTTCTTCCCTTAGGGAGAATCTGCAGAATGGACGGAGGGTGCCAGGCTTCTCATTCACAGCACTTAGCTCCCAACATGCTCTCTGTCCCAAGCTCCAATCGGGGGCCTTTGTTCTTGCCTCTGTCCCCATCCTTCCCTGTCCCGTGTAGCTGCGGGTGGGCCCGGCCTAGTTCCACCTTCTCCTGGAAGTTGCATTAGCGCGTGCTAGCGCGTTCTCACGTTCAGAAGAACTCTTTAAGAAGTCCAGCCCCCCGTGGCGTGGCGTCCGTGGGCTCCCCGACTTTGTTTTTTGCGGAAGGAAGGTTTTCCCAGCACCTGCACTTGTCCCTAATTGGATATATGTGTACCCTTTCTCACAAAAACAAGGGACGGAAACCTTAGCAGGTGTGACCCCTTTCTGGGAGGGGGGAACCTGTTGTAGCCGATTCTCCGGCTTTTCCTTTACAGTCCTGCTACTCAGTCCCCTACTCAGTAGCCTGCCCCAGGGCCTGGTGCCCGCGGAGCCGTGCCATAGACTCAGCTTCTGGTCTAATAACAGTTTGTTAGTCTGAGGCCTTCACGCAAGAGACCGGACCTAGAGGGTACGGAGGCAAAATCCCAGTCCTTCTTGGGAGAGCTCGCCTTCTGCGCGTTGCTTCCAGGCCGATTTATGAGCCAAGGCCCCAGAGCGGTGAGGAGCTTTCCTTCAAATCTTATTCTCTGTTGCCAGCAAACAATTTTATCAAAACCAGTGGAAGCATCCACTTCCAGGGCCCCACCCACCCCCTCCCGGGTCCATCCACTTATTCCTCGTCTGCCCATCCACAAACCCTGTCTTCGTCCAGTCGTCACCACGGAGACCTTAACCTGCTTCGGCACTTCCTCTTCCTCCCGCTCTGGGAGCAGCTGTTGAGGCTTTCTGGGTAGGACGCGCTTTTTCCCCGCTTCCTTTCCTCTCTTCAGCATCTTGCTGCCTCTTCACCCTGAGTTAGGAGCTGTTCTCCAAGATGGCCCGCTCTCCGAAAGCTCCCAGCAGCACCCGCTCCGGGTGACCCCCGCAGAGAGTTGGGGTGCAGGGACTGGGCTGTTTTCCTCCAAACCAGTCTGTGCGCTTCAGAGCGAGGCAGATAGCGGTCCTCGTGTCCCCTGCCTTCCTTTCCCAGAGGGCCTCCAGTGCGGAGGCTGTGCCGGTGGGCAAGAAGTCAGAACCCCGAGCGGTCATCGGCTTTCCTTAGTCTGTGTGGTGCCGTCCCTCTGACCGCTTTGGTCCCAGACAAGTGTGCCGGGTTGTAATTCATGAACCGGCTAAGCACAAACAGACTACATCCCTATTACTGGGTTAAAGGGACACAGTCACTTCCTGCCCTTACACCCTCTGCCAAAACAGCTTTTAAAAACATTTTCTAAAAAGGCTAGATTTGGGGCCGCTAGGTGGCGCAGTAGATAGAGCACCAGCCCTGAAATCAGGAGGACCTGAGTTCAAATCTGGTCTCAGACCCTTAACACTTCTAGCTGTGTGATCCTGGGCAAGTCACTTAATCCCACCTGCCTCGGCAAAAAAATAAAATAAAAAATAAGAAGGCTAGGCTTTCCCTGCAGACTCAGAGTCAGGGACGTGCTCCTTTGCTTTCGCGCCGGCCGGTATCAGCCGGCCGGCCTCGGCTCCTTCTTGCCAAATACTCCCAAACACGGAGGCAGTAGCACCGGCTTGAGAAACCCCCAGAATCCCCCTCGGAACGTTCACTGCTTTGGTTTCGAGCAGAAATTAGAAGAAGAGCCGCAGAGGGGCCATTCCCATGTCACATTTTCTAGAGAGGTACAGTGGACCTCCGCAGCCTCTCGGCTCTGAAAACATTCAGTCTCTGGGGTTGGAAACCTACAGGATTAAAGGACACGGAAATGGAGATAATTGTGTCCCTTTAATGTCACTTTCCAGTTTTAAAAGTTCATCGGGGGGCAGCTAGGTGGCGCAGTGGTACAGCTCTGGCCCTGAAATCAGGAGGACGGGAGTTCAAATATGACCCCAGACACTTAACACGTCCTAGCTGTGTGACCCTGGGCAAGTCACTTAACCCAGTTGCGTCAGCAAAAAAAGAAAAAAGGTCTGTCGGCAATTCCAGAAGATAGTAGCACTAATATTATTTCCTGAGGTTTCAGTAAAAACATTTTGAAAACCTCACCCCAAAGAAACCCAGTTCCTAGGGAGGGGGCCCCGGAGAGCTTTGCCCTTAAGGTCCGATCTCCTTTGGGGAGGAGGGTTTGCTTTGTTTCGTTTCTTTAAAAAAGCCCAAACTCCTCCGTGGCTGGGGGCTGGAGGAGGCAGGGGTCGCCCCTCTCCTCCCTGCTCTGTTTGGTTCTGATCGAGCCCTCAGGGGTAGGTCCAACCCCCTCTCCTTGCTCTGTGAGGGGAAACGAGGCCGCCTCCGGCCTGGCGGGATCAGACTCTTTCCCGCTTTGTCCCACGAGGGGAACCTCTCGGCTTAGCGCCCTTTCCGCTTTGGATTGGGGCGGTCCGAACCGGCCCGTGACGCAGCCGAGGAGCTTGGTTAGTTGTTGGAGGGAGAGAGTTGGATGGAGCGGTTTCGGCGTCTGGTTCCTTTCGACGCTAGGCCCGGGAGACTTAGCTCCGCCCTCCGGGAGTTTAGCCGTCCTGCCGGGGGGTTAAGGCCCTGCCCGGAGAGTAGCGTGCCCAGAATCTTGCGCTAGTTTCCAGGGCCCTCCCCATCCCCAGGATGCCTCTGGATGGACACATGGCCCCGGCCTTGTCCACCCAGAAGGAGCCGGGCCCCCACTCAGTAGCCGGGGCCCCTGCTAGCGCGAGCCCCGGTGGCCTGGAGCAGTTGGGGAAACAGAGGTCTCTCGGTGCCGGTGGCAGGATCTCATCTCCTTTTGTCTCGTTTAGGTTTCTCCTCTGCCTCCTACTTAAAGGTCCATGTTAAAACCCACCACGGTGTTCCCCTTCCCCAGGTCTCCAGGCACCAGGAGCCCATCCCGAATGGGGGAGCAGCGTTCCACTGCGTCAGGACCTATGGCATCAAAGGCAAGCGACTCCCTGCTCTGCACGCTGCTTGTCTGCGCAGACCGTGCGGTGGGCGCTGGGCTGGGCATGGGGAGGAGGGGCGGAGCGGGCCGGCCGCCCGGAGGCGGCCCCCGACACGAGGCCATGGAGGGCGGGCACCAGGCGGTCTCGGCCTGGGTCCTGGTGCTTGTCCCTCTGGGGTCGTGAGTGAGGCTACTTGGGTCCCCCAGCCAGGCCCCACACACCTCCCGGCCCTCGCCTGCACTCTGCTGCCGCCAGCCCTCCCCAACCCACGCCCCGCGCCCCTCCTTGCATGAGAAGTCAGCGGACGGGTCCAGGGTGACTGCCGCCGAGGGGCTGGAAGCGTAGAGGGACTTCCACCCCACCCGTGGCCATGAGGTGGGCCCCCAGGAGGTCAGCCGCGTGGGCTACGCGAGCCTCCTCCTTCCCTAGGGCCGCCCGGAGAGCCTGCATTCACCTAGGGAGAAGGGGCACCGTCCCCGTTGCTTGGTTACTGGGCTTGTCTCGGAGAGATGCAGTCTGTTGTGGACGTGGAGGGGAGCCCGGGGGCTCGGCCGGCCCGTCCCTCTACTGCCCCGATCGATGGCATGCTCCATGCTCCCATCAGGGGGTCGAGAGGTCCGCGGCGAGAGCCCTTGGCCAGGGACTAGATCTGCCTGCGGCGGCCCCCCTCCGGCCTCGGGGCTAGTCAGGGGAGAGAGGCTGTTGGGCCTCCGCACGGCTGGCGTCGGGGCCGAAGTCTTTAGGAAGAGCTTGTGGGCAGTGGCGATGAGAGGAGGAGCTGGTCCGCCATCGTCTCTCCCCCGGGCTTCCTTGGGGGGCTGTGGGCAGAGGGGTATGCGGGCAGGCGGGTGTCTTTTATTTGGCACGAGCGGAGTTGGAAGAGGCTGTCTGCCCTAGTGTGGAGAGCACGGGCTTTGGAGCCCGAGGGGCTGGGGACCGTTCTCACCGCCTCGGTGATCTCGGGCGACTCGCTCCAGTTTTCTGGGCCTCCGTCTCCTCCCCTGTAAAATGAGGGAGGGGCCTGGACGGGCTGATCGCCAGAGTCCATCTCGGAGCTCTCGATCCTAGGATCCTGTGATGGAGCTCGGGACTCCGGGGTAACCAGTGCTTCTCTTCCTGGGTCCTTGGGGCCGGCTCGCGGCCGAGCCGGGCTCCAGTCCCGCTAGGAAGTCGGGCTGGGCCGGGGGCCTCGGGGAACGGTGTTTCTTGGTGGACGGCCTTCCTCCGTGTCCTTGAGCCGCGAGGTGGGTGGGCCGGGGCTCGAGGCCCGGCCCTGACTCGGTTGTTGGCAGGCGATCAGGGACCGTAGCCGTGTCTCCTCTGCTCTCCGTGGGGACGGAGCGGGGGGCAGGGGGCGGAGAAGGCCCTAGTGAGGAAGGCGGCATCGTGGGGGAGTCTCTCGATCCCTCCCCTCTCGGGGGCCCGGCCCACGGACCGCGCGCTTGAGCCTCCTCGGGGCCCTGCCGGGGCCACGTCCGACTCGACTAGCGGCTGGCCAGCCCCCGCCCCGCCCCCTCCCGGCCCATGCTTGCTAGTCTGAGCCTCCCCTCCCCTCCAGGAAGGGGCCTTCCCAAGCCTGGCCTCATCTTTGTGTTTTGTCTTGTTCTGTTTATAGAAGGCCAGAAATGCTCACATCAGGACCCGATTGAGAGCTCTGACTCCTACGGTGACCTCTCGGATGCCAGTGACCTCAAGACCCCCGAGAAACAGAGCACCAACGGTTCCTTCTCTTGTGACATGGCCGTCCCCAAAAACAAGATGGAGCCCGACGGGGAGAAGAAGTACCCTTGCCCCGAGTGCGGGAGCTTCTTCCGATCCAAGTCCTACTTGAACAAACATATCCAGAAGGTGCATGTGCGGGCCCTCGGGGGGCCCCTGGGGGACCTGGGCCCCACTCTGGGCTCCCCCTTCTCTCCCCAACAGAACATGTCCCTCCTGGAGTCCTTCGGCTTTCAGATCGTGCAGTCCGCCTTCGCCTCGTCGCTCGTGGATCCGGAGGTCGACCAGCAGCCCATGGGGCCGGAGGGAAAGTGAGGCAGGCTTGTCCCCACTAACGAGCAGCAGTCTGTCGATCCGGAGAGATGCTGTGGATGAGGAAGGAGATGATGTCGTTGGGTTCTGTAGCTGAGAGATTTTTCTTCATTTTTAACTTCCCAGACTCCCCCCCTCCACTGCCCGCCCCCTCCCCGTTCCCGAGTACTCTGTAGAGGTAGCTTCTCAGGCCGAGACCGCGCAGGGAAGTCCGCGCGGCTGAGGACCGGGGTCAGGACGCGGGGCGGCCGCGGCGCAGCCAAACACTACGCCGTCTCCCAGGCTCCGCCGGGAGCGGCTTCTCCCCTGGTGGAGACCCCCGAGGGACCCCGCCCCCACGGCGTCCGGGGCCCTCTCCCCCGTCCTTCCCTCCACCTTTCCCTCTCCCGCCTCCCCCCAGAAACCGCAGTAAGTTTTCCACCCACCTGCAAACACTGATCAATTCCCAGCTGTTCGGAACGAATCCGGAAGCCTGTAGCATCTAGCAGACCACGGTGCCGAGTCCTCCTCAGACTCTCGGAGGAGCCGGGCTGGGGGCCCCGAGATCGCCGCGGGGCCGAGGGGCTCCGCCCGCCGCGGCCGCCATCATCCCAAGCCAGTTCTTTTGGTACTTTGACCATTCAACTTGCTGTCGGGTTTTAATTCTCTAATTATTATTATTATTGTTATTATTTTTAGGACCTGTTGTAGTGAATTGCTACTGAAAGCCAGTCCAGGTGATATACAGAACTCTTTTTAAGCAGCAGTCACATTAGGGTTAGTATTAAAATTTTTTAGGAGTATCATAAATAATAACTTGGCTAGTTGATGGTTTTGAGTCTATGGAAAAATTAGTTTTATGCAAAATTAAAAAAAAAAAGTCAGTCTGGTTGGGCGCTAGAAGCCTGGTTTCTCCCCACGGAGGGAGCCGCCGAGAGTCGGGGATTTCCTGCACCACGCCTACGGCGCCTCGAAAAAACCCAGTTTTGCTGAGTTTATGTGATTTGATCTATCAGACTGTATTAAAAAAGTTAGTATGTTACTTACCCGTTTGGTCTGGTTATTGAAGCGGGCAGTCTGGCGCGCGGGTGAGCGACGAGCCGCCGAGGATGGGGGGGCGCCCCGGGAACCTCCCTCTGGGTCCCCGACTTGCTCTCCGCGCGTCGCCGACGGCCGAACCCCGAGGCGCTCCGGCCTCCGCTGCGGGATCCGCGCCTCAGCCTTGGGCGATCCCGCCGGCCCCGTGGGGGCTCGGGGGCTTTGGGCAGGGGGAAAGGCCGTCCCGGTGCCATCCCTGACCTTTGGTTTCTTTGTAATCCCGTGCGTTCCAAGCTGTGTTTCGGAGGAGGAGCTCGTAGGCTTCCCCAGACTTTAGCAGCTCAAGGGTCCCTGCCCCCCAAAAGGGTAAAAAGCCCCGGTGGAAAGAGTGCCCCCATTTCTGATGAGAGAAAGTCCCCCTCCCTCAGAACTTTGGTTCAAGGCTCTCCCTGGGCTGGACCGGCCTTTGCTCTCAGGGCCCGATACCCGGGGCACAAGTCCAGAGTCAACGAGAGGGTCTTCACGGGGACGAGCCTGGACTTTCCCGTTAAAGCTCGAGGCTCCAGCCCCGGCCCCAACCTGGGGGGGCACGGCCGGCCCTCAGTCCGGCCTGTTGGCCGTCCACCCTCGGGCTGCCTCCGTCGCCGGCCCTTCCTCCTCGCCCTCGTCGGCCTCCCAGAGGCCAGCAGCTCTGCTGCCGTGGCTCTTCCCACTCTGTCTTACTCCCAGTCATTTCTCCATCAGGACTGACTCCTGGAGGGCAGGAGAAACAGCACAGAACAGTGGCTGGTATACAGGAAGCGCTTAATAAATGCTTGCCAGTGGGACCTTGTAGCTGCACGTCCTTCTCTTCTCGCTTTTCCACGTTCCTTCCTTTCCTGCTCCTTTTTCTCCCCAGATCACAGCCTTGTGGCTGCAGGACAGACAGGCCGGGCCAGCTGGGGGTGCCTGGGGCCCAGTCTGAGCCCGGGTGGGAACCACCCGAGGTCCCCAAGGCCCCTCCGCGTCTCCCTGTAGCTCGGGGCCCAACAGTTGGCCCTCTGCCGCCGCCACGCTGCGGGCCGGAGCCCGCCGGACAGTGGGCGCCGCCGCCTCCGGTCACCTTTTAGTGTCAGGATAGAAGATGCTCCCCAGGCGCCTAATAAGTGCTCACGAGCCGCCCAAGTGGCCGCGATTCATGAGCGATCCCTCCTCCCTGAAGCCCTTCACCAGCTTGGGGAAACAATCCAGGGGCACATGGGCCGGGTCTGGACGGGGGCCAATCGGGAAGCGTTAATGAAGTGCCCAGAGGGCATGGGGGGCGTGGGGGGCATGGGGGGCCAGACCTGCTTCTGGAGCGGCTCCCCGTTCTCCCCAAATTCTCAGGAGGAAACTGGAAATTCCTGTAGTTGGGGAGGAAACGTCTCGTGGAAACTGGGGAGGAGGGGTGTGTCCTGGCCCCAAAGCTGCGTGTGGAGTAGCCAGTGCCCCTCCACCTCCCATGAACCCCCTCCCTGGGAGCAAGCCCCTCCCCACAGCTTCCAAGGCTCAGTGACCTGGAGGCCAGCAGGCAGAGCAAAGGACCCAGGAGAGCCTGGGAGCTGGTTCTCAGCCCACTCTCTGTTCTGTGTCCCCCAGCCCCGGCACCCCCTGTTCTAAGGCCCCTCCCAGCCCTGTCACCCTCCATTCTTAGGCCCCCCAGTCCTGGTACTCCCTGCTCCTTCCAGCTGCGGCGTCCGGGAGGACGGGCCCAGCTGGGCCCTGGAGGGGGCTTGGGGACTCTGCCTCTCCCCTCCTTGGTGACCAGGCCATGTAACCTTTCGGGCCTCGGTTTCCCCGGATGTAAAGTGGCTCCCGATGGCGAGGCTGGACGGCTCCCAGACCCCCTGCGGTCCTAAGTCGTGGCCTGGGAGCGGGAGCCCAAGGGCCCAGCCGGGGCCTCCCCGAGCAACCTTTCTGCCCGGCAGCCCACCCACCCAGGGGGATTTCCGACAGCTTCCCTGACCCTGAGCTGCGATGGGAGACAAAACCCAGGAAGCTGGAAGCGGGTGAGGCTGAAGGCGGGCGAGGCTGGAGGTGGGCGAGGCTGGAGCTGCAGCCACATGTACCGCCTTCACACTCAGGCTGGGGGCGCTCCGCCGTCCTCCGGGGCAATGCCCATCAGTCCTGGCATCCAGCGCCTCCCGCGGTCTCTCAGGTGCCCTTTGGAGGCTGGGACCCCCCTCCCCCGCCCATGGGCACTGCCCCCGACCCCTGCCCCACCTCTGCCACTGGGTGAATTGACCCCTGAGTGCAATTTCCTCCGACTGACCCCGTTGCTCTCTGCCGAGCCACATTCATTGATTCAGGAAAAATCAGCGTGTCCTTGCCGCCAGAACAATGGAAATGGGGGGAGGTCCAGGGGGGCCCGCTGTCCAGAACCGAGGCAATCGTGGAAGTTTTATCCCCACGGTCAGAGCCGTCGGTGCTCGGAGAGGCGTCCCAGAAGTCCCGGTGCACCCCCAGTCGTCTCCAGTTCTCATCGTGGCTGTTTAATGTGTTCTTTGAGTGATTAACCCTGGAGTGGGGCCGTTGGAGAGTCCCTGGGAGCACTAGCCGGGGGGCCCCGTGGCCACTGGGACGGAGCCCTCTCCGCTCACTTGTAGATTGCCATGTGGGGGCTCCAGAGAAAGCAGGAAGAGGGGGCAGCTTTCCCGGGGGCCCCCATTTTCTGGCTCGAGGCTGTTTCTGCCTGTACCCAACAGGAGCCCGCTCGGTGATGGGGGTGCTTGTTGTACTTGTGAAGTTCAGAATAAAATACCTGCATCTGAGGGAGAAAGAGCGACCCCAGCCCCCCGGGGCGCAGCCCCCCCGACTCCTACTGTCTGTGCTGCAGCGCCTCCGCCTGGGGAGGAGGCTCAGCACGGGCTCCTCCCGCTTCCTGTCAGCTCTCCTGCCGCTTCTTTGGCCTTTTCCATCCTAACCACACTCAGGGACCTCTTCTTTGTGGGCGCCCCCCTCCCCCCCACTGGGCCGTAAGCCACGCCGGGGCTGGGACTGTCTTTTTGTTAGGTGCACATTTATATCAGCAGCACTTACCCCAGCCTGGTACATAGTAGGTGCTTAATAAATGCTCATGGACTGACGTAGGCTTATGGACATATGCTTTATTACAATCAACTCACTTTTAAGTTCACAACAGCCGTGGGAGATGTCCAAGGACATCGAGGCAGGCAGACGGAAAGTGATTTATTTGTCCAGGTCCCACAGTGAATGAGTCTCCGAAGCTAGATTGGAGCTGACTTCTTGAGCCGAATCTTCCTGATTGCGGCCCCAAGCTGACCGTCCCTGAGGGCTGCCGGACCCCGTCACTGACCCGGCGCTCGCTCCCTGCCACTGGACTCTGCGGTTATTGGCACGTTTGGCCTTCCCTTCCCGGGGGCAGCATTCCCTTCCCAGAATCCTCGTGTTTTCAGATGCCCCCTACATACCCTGATGGCATTTGGGGGAGGAGGGCTAGCCAGGCAGTCTCTGTATGACACAGCAGCCATTTTTACTGCCCTTAACACTGGGGCCTCCATCATCCAAAAATCTGGGCTGAAATCATGCTGAGAGTAACTAACAGACGAGGACTTCAAGACACTAAGAGTTAGAGGAAGAATGAATTAATCGGTGAGCATTTATTAAGTACCAGCTGTGTACACTAAGAAGGGCAACCTCAAGGAGCTTACATTCTAGTGAATGAAGCGGAAGTAAGGGAAAGGTGACCTTAGAGAGGAAAGCCTTCACAGCCAGGGAGCTCAAGAAAGGAACCCTACGAGGGCAGAACTTTAGAATCCTAAGGGGCGACACTGAGGAGAGAGAATATTCCAGGGATGCAGAGAGGAGGAGGTCCGCCAGGAATGACCGAAAGGCCGGTTTACCTGAATGGTAGAAATTTGAGAGGGGAGTCAAGCAGAAGACGTAGGAAACAGCCAAGTTGTGAGGGGGTTTAAATCACAGATAAAGGATTTCATATTTTTAAAAAATTAAATTTATTATTTTACCTAATTCTAATAGATTATATTTACATAATAATATTCATTATAACAAAATACAAATAATTTTATTTGTATTTATATTAAAATATAAGTAAATATTGTTAACATGTTATAAGATTATAGGATTCCCCCAGGAGAAAAGAAAAAAAAAACCAAAACCCCTGCAACAAAAATACACAATCAAACAATGTACTTTTGCACACTGACCATTTCTACAAAAGGATGTCTCACTTGACAAATCTATTCCCAGAGGTGTAGTGAATAGAGTGCTGGACCTGGAGCCGGAGCTGGATTCAAATCTTACCTCAGATGATTATTTAATCCTCTGATTCTGGGCAAGTCATTTAACTTCTGTCTGCCTCAGTTTCTTTATCTGTAAAATGAAGGTAATATCACCTACCTCCCAAGGTGGTTTTGGGGATCCAATGAGCTAATATTTGCAAATAAATCTTAAAGCTCTGCATAAATGCTGGCTATGACTCTGATGATCATGATGGTGACAACAATGATGACCTTTCCATCAAAAAGCGGGCAGCTTTCTAAATCTCAGTTCTCTGGAATCATGGGTGATTATTACATTGGTCAGAATTTCAGTCTTTCAAGACTGTTTTTACAAGATTGTAGTCACCATATAAGTTGTTCTCCTGGTTCTGCTCACTTGACTTTGTTTCAGTTTGAAGTGATATTCAGGTGATGGCTTCTCTTCCTTTTTGTTTTTTTTTTTTCCTTTTTTTTTTCTCTTCCTTTTTGTAACTCTACTTGTGCCCTGTTGATTATGGGAAATAACTTTCCTACTTCATTCTTCTTCTTCCCTTCCCTAGTGTCTCTTTTTCCTCCTCTCTTTCTTTTTCAAACAGTTCCAAATTGTTTTCCAGAATGGTCCACTTCATAGCTCTACCAATAGCGCCTTGAAGTATCTATTTTCTCAGAGCCCCTCCAGCATTTGTCATTTTTCTTTTTTGTCCTCTTAGCTAATCTAATGAAGCGGTTCTTCAGAGTATTTTAATTTGTATTTATTAGTTATTTAGAGTATTTTTCATGTAATTATTGCTATCTTAGATTTTTTTCCTCCGTTAAATTAATTTATATCCTTTGATCATTTATCAATTGGGGAAGAGTTCTTAATCTTGTAAATTCGATTCAGTTCCCTATGTAGCTTAGAAGCAAGATCTTTTTATTTTATTTTATTTTTTTTTATTTATTAGGAAACCAAATTATCACTCTTTGCTGAGCAAGATCTTTTTAAAAGAGAAACTTGCTGCAAATATTTTTCTAATTTCCTGCTTCTCTTCTAATTGTTACTGCTTTTTTGTTGCTTAACTGTTTACTATTTTGTTTGTGTACAAATTTTTTAGTTTTATGTCATAAAGATTATTTACTTTATCTCCTATGAACTTCTTATCTCTTATTTGATCATGAACTTTTCCCCTATTATAAATCTGATAGCTAATTTCTTCCATGGAATATTATTCCATCTAATATTGGAAAATATTAGTATCTTCCAATAGCCAGATACTATTCATCTCCTTGTGATGTCACTTTTTTTTGTCTTTTATTTTAGTTTATTTAATAATAACTTTATATTGACAGAATCCATGCCAGGGTAATTTTTTTACAACATTATCCCTTGCACTCGCTTCTGTTCCGATTTTTCCCCTCCCTCCCTCCACCCTCTCCCCTAGATGGCAAGCAGTCCTATATATGTTAGACATGTTGCAGTATGATGTCACTCTTTATATCTATATAATGCACCAATTTTGAACTCATAGTGGAATATGGTGTGAGATGTTGGTTTATACTTAATTTCTGCCACATAACTTTCTAGTTTTTCCGACAGTTTTTATTGAATAGTGAGTCCCTATTCCAATTGCTCGTATCTTCAGCTTTTCAAAGATTAGATCATTTACTTCAATATATTGTGTCCGTAATCTGTTTCAGAGATCAACATCTGTATTTCTTACCTAATACTAAACTGTTCTGATAATTAGAGCTTTATAATGTAGTTCGAGATCTGATACGGCTCGGTTCCCTTCCTTTTTCATTTTCTTCATTGATTACCTTGATATTCTTGATCTTTTGTTCCTTCAAATCAATTTTATTATTCTTTTCTAGCTCTGTAAAGTAATTCTTTGATAATTGGATTGGTATGGCACAGAATGAGTAAATTAATTTAGGTGATACTGTCACTTTTATTCCATTGGTTTAGTTCTGTCTGAATGAACAATCAATATTTCTCCAGATATTTAGATCTCCCTTTATTTTTGTGAAATGTTTTGAAATGGTGTTCATATAGTTCCTGTATGCCTTTTGGTAGATAGATTCCCAAGTATTTTTAATACAGTCTCTAGTTACCTTAAATGGAATTTCTTGTTCTCTTTCTTCCTTCTGCATTTTGTTGGTAATTTGTAGAAATGTAAACGATTCATGTGTGTTTATTTTATATCCTGCAGCTTTGCAAATGTTGCTATTGTTTTTGCAATATATTGTTTTGCAAATGAGTTTTTTTTAGCTCATTCTAGAGAGTTTTCTAAGTAAAAGCATCACATTATTTGAAAAAAAAAAACAACCAACCCTGATATTTGTGTCTTTATAGGAATTTGGCATGATCCTATCTTTACCTATTTCTTTAGTTTATGCCCTATTGGAATTAATTGTTCTTTAAATGGCTAGTAGAATTCACATCTAAGTTCATCTGGTCTTGAATTTGTTTTTTGTTTGTTTTCTTTAGGAATTCATTTATGGTTTGTTCAATTTCTTTTTCTAAGGTAATGTTATTTAGATATTCTATTTCCTATCCTGTTAATTTGGATGATTTAAATTTTCATAAGTATTAATCCATTTCATTTAATCAGTTTTATTGATATCCAGTTAGGTGAAATACCTTCTTGTTATTGCTTTTATTTCTTCATCATTGGTTGCAAATTTACCTTTTTTTAAAAAAAGTTTTTCTATTGGTAATTTGGTATTCTTCTATTTAAAAAAAATCACAAAAGCTAATGACTCATCTATTTTGTTGGCTTAAAAAAAGCCTCTGGTTTTATTTATTAGTTCATTTTTTTCAATTTTGTTCATCAGTCTTTTGATTATTAATGTTTCTGTTTTGGTGATGGGGATTTTAATCTATTAATCTTCAAATTTTTTAGTGGCACACTCTACCCTTGCTCTGTTCCTTCACTCTTTTACTGATATAAATGTTTAGAAATTTTATGTGTCTATTTATTTATATGTTAATATTATACATATATTTCTCCTAAGTGCTGCATTCCATAGATATTGGTACATTGTCTCATTATTATCTTTCTTGAAATGATTGTTTCTATGATTTGTTCTTTAATTCACTCATTATTTAAGATTAAGTTATATAGTTATATAGAATTTTTAATCCATGCTTCAATTGTTAGAAAATGATGCATTTAACATTTCTCTTTTTCCTTATTTGTCTCTAAGGTTTTTATGGCTTAACAGTCAATTTTTGTGAATTTGTGAATTACAGCTGAGGATAGGTATACTCCTTCATATTTCCATTTAATAGTCTCCACAGGGCTATTCATCTTCTTACCTTCTTTCTTGTTTATTTCATGGCCAGATTTATCTAGGTCTGAGAGAGATAAATTGAGATCCCCCGCTATTATAGTTTTACTATTTCCTCCTAATTTAACTTTTCCTTCAAGAATGTAGATGCTGGGGCAGCTAGGTGACACAGTGGATAGAATACCAGCCCTGAAGTCAGGAGGACCTGAGTTCATATTTGGTCTCAGACATTTAATACTTCCTACCTGTGTGACCCTGGGCAAGTCACTTATTCCCAATTGCCTCAGCAAAAAAAAAAAAAAAAAAAAAATGTAGATGCTATGCCATTTGGCCATATATGTTTAATATTAATACTAATTTATTGTCTATGGCACTTGTAACAAAAGTAGTTATTGTTTATATATTTTATAAATTTTTTTGTTTATGTATTTTAGTTAGGTTTATTTTTGCTTTTGTTTTGTCTGAGGTCAGATTGTCACCCCATGATTGCTATGTTTCTTTTTTTAATAGCATAATTGATTCTGCTCCAGCCCTTTAAAAAAAAAATTGAGTATCTCTCTGTTTCAAGTATGTTTCTTGTAAACAACATATTCTTAGATTCTGATTCCTAATTCATTCTTCTAAATCTTTTTCCATTTTATGAATACCTCCCATTTACATTCTCAGATATGATTGCTAAGTGTAAATTTGCCTCCAATTTATTATTTTATACTTCTTCTCTTTTTTACCTTCTCCCCGTTTAAGGCATATTTTTCTTCTGAATACTGACTTATTTAATCTACTCTCCTTCTTATGTGCCCTATCTTTTCCTCTAACCCATTTTCTTCTCATTTCCTTTTTGGAGAAGATGAATTTAGTACCCTATGTGTAAATATGTATTTCTCCTTTAATTTGTTTAGATGAGAGTGAAGTTCAAGTGTTATCCATTCCTATCATGGCTTTTTGCACTATATAAACTTTTCCTTGTGTGTTTCATTTATGTGAGATCATTTCCCCCATTCCTCCTTTCCTTTTCTTTCTCTAGAATGCATTCCTCTTCCTCACTAATCCATTCTTCTTTTGAAATTATTCAAACAAAATAGAATCACTTCCAGATCCTCTGTCTCCCTGAATTCTAAGACCTCTGGTAATGATAAAATTATAAAGGATTACATTGATTATTTCCCCATGTAAGAATGCAAAGTTTAATTTTGTTTATCCCTAATGATATTCATTCATTTTTTAAATTTTAACATTTTCTTAAATTCTATATTTCCATGTCAAATTTACTACCCTGATCTAGTTTTGTCATTGGAAATGCTTGAAAATTCTTTATTTTTATTTTTTTAAAGATTCATTTTTACCTCCTATAGAATTTACTTAGTTTTGCTGAGTAACTTTTGCCTCCTAGAATATCTTATTCTAAGCTCTTTTTTCCCCTAAAGTGATTAGTGGTTATGGATACTTGAATTGTTTTCTGGCTTTATTTGCATTATTTTTCCTTTAATCTGGGATCGCTGAATCTTGGTTATAATATTCTTGAGAGTTTTCATTTAAGAGGTAACTTTCAATTTTTCTAATTTCTCTTTTTCCTTTTGGTTCTGAGATATCTGAGTAGTTTTCTTTTATTCTTTCTTGAAATATGATATGTAAGTTTTTTCTTGTTATCATACATGATTTTCCAGTATTCCAATGATTCTCAGATTATCTTTGATCTATTTTCCAGTTACTTTTTTTGCCTATGAGATATTTTATATTTTCCTTAATTTTTTTCAGTCTTTTAAATATGTTTATAATTTCTTGATATGTCATGATAAAGCTCCTCTTTAACCAATTCTAATTTTTAAGGAGTTATTTTCTTCTGTAAGATTTTGTACCTCTTTTCCTAAGCTGTTAATTCTTTTCATATTTTCCTTCTTTAGCTCTTACATATTTTTCCATTCTTTCTTCTACTGCTTTCATTTAATTTTTAAAATCACTGTCTTCAAGTCTTTTTAGGAATTCTCGTTGGACTTGTATCCAAGCTACATTTTTCTCTGAGACTTTGTAGATGTTTTAAAGTCATTCTCTTTTGTGTTTGTGTTTTGAGTTTCTCTATCATCAAAATAATTCTTTGTGGTTGAGAGTTTCTTTTTGTTGTTGTTGTTGTTGTTTGCTCATTCTTCCAGACTTGAGGCTTAAATTAGTTACTATTGGAGCTAATGTAATGTTAGTGTTGGGCTCTGTACACTTCTGGGGGGATATCTAACCTGAGCTTCTGCTCTCTTATAGTCCTTCTGGTACTTTCTCTGTTCTAAACAAGGGTCTGCAAGTTTTTAGCAGCCCCAAAATGATATGATTTTTCACTGATTTCCTGATATGGGTTCTGCAAGTTCCTGTGCCAGGTCTGGGTCTATTGGCTTATTTAAGATTGCTGGGTGATATAGGAGATAGAGTGCTGAGCCTGAAGTCAGAAAGAGCCAAGTTCAACTGTGGCCTAGACTTATTGTTGTATGATCCTGAGCAAATTGTTTCATCTCTGTTTGCTTCAGTCTTCTCATCTGCAATTAAATAAATATTGTATGTCAATATAATAACTATATTATAGATATTAATTTGTATATACTATATATAATAAATATAAATAAATGATGAAATAATAAATAAATCAATAATAGCACCTTCCTCTCAGGGAAGTTGTGAAGATCAAATGAGATAATAATTTGAAAAACACTTAGCACAGTGTCTGGCACATAGTAAGCATTATATCAATACTAGCTATTATTATTTATTATTATATATTTTTTATTATTGTTGTTGTTTTTTATGAATTTCTCTTTGGGAGTTTCAGCAGAGTGCTGCTTGTCTCTATTGGCCCACTGGGAGGCTCTCCAGGTTCAGAACAACAGAACTGCCGGCTTCCCTTTGGTCTGGGTCACTGTTCTTTGCTTTTGGGATCAGAGCCACACAGCCCCCATTTCCTTCTGGAACTTGTTCCTTGTTCAGCCCACAGCAAGGGAAAATGCTCACTGCCACTCCTTTCCTCCCTGGAGCTGTGACCTGGCACTAGCTGATGGATGGCAGAGCTGCCAGATGGCCCCCGTCCCCGCCTCCAGAACTTGCTCAGGGATACCCGAGGATCTCCTTCTGGTGTTCCTTCTCAGCTGTCCCTCAGTCACTGGGCACTGGAGTGCTCCCCACCATAGCCACCATATGTTCCTGCCAGCCTCCCTCCATTCCTAGTGTCCACAGTGTCCTCATGTCTAAAACACCTTGTTCCGGAAAAATTTCTCACTGTGACTTCTGGGTTTTCCGATCAGAATTCAGCCTTGTGTGTTCTCTAAATCTTCATGGGAGGGGAGCTAAGCTTTCTGGCTTTCTCTTCCTCCACCATCTCGATTCAGCTCTCTGTTGCATTTGATCAGATTAGATTTTGCCTCATAGTTTGATCCACTTTGTCCGTTAATAATATTTGCACAGTGCTCAGCCCGGTACCTGGCACATAGTATATGCATAATAATTGTGTACCGTATTACATTGTGTATACAATAATTTGTTTAGTCATTCCACAATTGATGGGTTTCTCTTCAGTTGCTAGTTACTATAAACATTTTGTACATATAGATTCTCCCTCTTTCTTGCATCCTTTGGGATACAGACCGCAGGAGGGGTTATAGTTGGATCAAGGGTATGCACAATTTATTGATCTCTTTGGCACAGTTCCAAATTGCTTTACAGAATGGCCAGACCACTTCAGGGCTCCATCAAGAGTGTACCGTTTTCCTGCAGCCCCTCCTATATTTGTCATATTCCATTTTGGGATCATCTTTACCAGTCTGATGGATGTAGGCCACAATCTCAGAGTTGCTTGAATTTGTTCTTTTCTGATTATTAGTGATTCAGAGCACCTTTTTGTATGTTTTGGTGTGTATCTTTTTGTATGAGTTGCATTCTACCGAATCTGTGATACCTAGATAGCCGGTTTTGTCTCTTTGGATCCATCAGGAATCTATTGTAATAGACAGAGGTGATGAGGTAATTACCTAGGTAATGAGAGCTTGTGTGTATCTTTTTTTCCATTTTTTTCATTTTTATTTTCTCCAGTTATATATAAAATAAAATTTTGGGGGGTTTTATTTGATTTCTTTATATAAAAATAATAATAGCAATTATATGATACCGACTATATGCCAGGCACTGTTCTAAGTGCTTTACAATTCATTATTTCATTTGGAATCTGTTCCTTGAGTGTCTCAGGTATACGACTTTATTTGTGTGACTTTTTGTTTACAATTTAATTTTTTTCCCAATTAGAGAAGTTGCTACAATGATTTTTCCTCAATCTCCACTTTCCCTTCTAATTTTAACTTCATTGCTTTTGTTTATACAATTTTCAATTTTATGTCACTACAGTTATCCATTTTATCATCTGTGAGTTCCTCGTTTGATAAAAACAGCAACAAACTATATTTTTCCTTGTTCCTCTAATTTATGTATGTTGTGATCTTTTAGGGCTAAGTCATTTATCTCCTTGGAGCTTATCTTGGTATAAGGTATAAAATATTGATCCAAACTTAGTTTCTGCCAAATTATTTTCCTGTTTTCCTCCCAGTTTTGTGAAATAGTGAGCTATTACCCCAGTAGACTGTTTATTTGTGTTTATCAAGCATTATGCTACTATGCTCATTTGCTTCAGTTATGATATATGCATAATCTAGTTCAAGAATCAATCTCTTTATTTTTAAACTTATATCAAATTATGATGATTTCGGCTCTGTAGTAGAGTTTGAGATCTGGGACTGATAGATGCCATTTCTTCTTACCTTTAAAAAATATATATATTTCACATGTGATAGTTGACTTTTTGTTCCTCCATATGAATTTCATTATTATTTTTTCTAGGTCAACAAAATAACCTTTTGATAATATACTGAATAAGTAAATTTATTTTTATTACCACTTTTATTATATTAGCAAGGTCTTTCCATGAACAATCAATTATCTCTCCAATTATTTAAGTGAAACTTTCATCTATAGGAAATATATATATTCATAGAGTTCTAGTGTTTGTCTTGGTAGATAAGATGCCCATTTTATTTTTTCTATCCTGCCCTTATCTATGTCATCAAAAGAGTTTGGAGTTTCCTCCATATTTTAAAGCATAAAATTATCATTAAAACAAGATTGGAAGTTAATAGCTGCTTTGTTTTTGATGAAAAGTGCTCCCATAGATGTCTGGCTAATTGAAGTTCCCTGCCATGCTTCTATGTCAAGTTTGTGATCTATTGATCAACTCCTAGGCTCAGAGATGACTTTCCCAACTTCCATTCACGCTGCTCTGTTGGGTCACCAGTATTATATGCTTTTCAGGACGCTAGAGTTAGAACTGAGGAGTCAGAGGTCGTCTTTCTGATGATATAGTTCATGAGCCTCTATTTATTTTTTATTTTTTGTTTGTTTTTTATTTTATTTTATTTAATAATAACTTTATATTGACAGAATCCATGCCAGGGTAATTTTTTAACTACATTATCCCTTGCACTCCCTTCTGTTCCGATTTTTCCCCTCCCTTCCTTCCCTAGATGGCAAGCAGTCCTATATATGTTGAATAGGTTATAGTATATCCTAGATACAATATATGTTTGCAGAACTGAACAGTTCTCTTGTTGCATAGGGAGAATTGGATTCAGAAGGTAAAAATAACCCGGGAAGAAAAAAAAATGCAAATAGTTTACATTCATTTCCCAATGTTCTTTCTTTGGATGTAGCTGCTTCTGTCCATCTTTTATCAATTGAAACTGATCTCTTTGTCTCTTTGTCAAAGAAATCCACTTCCATCAGAATACGTCCTCATACAATATCCTTGTCGAAGTATATAATGATCTCCTGGTTCTGCTCACTTCACTCAGCCTCAGTTCATGTAAGTCTCTCCACGCCTCTCTGTATTCATCCTGCTGGTCATTTCTTACAGAACAATAATATTCCCTCATGAGCCTTTATTAATGTGTTTCCCGCCGTAATTATTCTTTGATATCAGCCAGCCAGCTTAAGTTAGTTTTTAGAATAAGAAAAGTTCCTACAAACATCTCCCCTGCTCCAAAAAAGTCTGACACACTTTCTCAGAAATATATACAAAGTTCCAAAGGAAAGTAGGTTAAAACTTAGCATCTGTGTCAAAGGAGCAAAGCGGAGTTCTTGGAATCCTTTTTCTGGAGTCTTCAGGATTCCCCGGGAAACCCCTCCTTAGATGTGCTATATCTCTTCTGCTGGATTGTTCGCAGTATCTTGAATCTGATTACAGTCTCTCTCTGATTCACCTCGATTTCCTCACCATCAGCTAACATAGGAATGCTGCTAGGACACCAGCGGGAAGAAGGGGAGTCCTCCAAAGTTCACCAGGCTTTTCTTCATTCAAAGATTGATGGTGAAGAAGACGAAGGCCTATTTATCTCTTTTCTTCCACTCCCAAAGATTCTTTTTCGAGCTTGTCGGGACCACTAAGATTAATAGTCCAGCTGCTGGATTCTAGAAGATTCAAGGGGCTACCTAATTCAAATAGACTTCTTTTCTGGTGGGATTTCACTTCATCTAATAACTTTCAAACATTTTCAATTGATCAAAGATTTTTTTAAACAGTTAATCTAGTCTTTCATTGCTTGGGTAATTACCTGAGACATATTCACACTTTCTTGAGACAGCCAGTCTTAGAATCTTATCATGTACTTGAAATAGAGTGGGATAATTAATACAGGAATCACCGATCACACCATATTCTTTTTGTTGAGCTCGTTTGTAATATATCCTGTGAGCAAAGTCAAGTCTCTGTCTCCCTCCACCAAGCTTCCTCCAAGTAGTCTCTGGTTCCTGGATTTCCTCACATGGAAATACCCTCGCTCCTTTATACCTTTTCTATTTGTTGTTGTTGATGTTTAATAAGGTGTAAATATCCTAGCACGAGTTTCATTTGACCAAATCTGTGATTCCCAGATAGTCGGTTTTGTCTCTTCGGATCCATCGGGATTATTATAATAGACAGAGGGGATGAGGTAATTACCTAGGTCACGAGAGCCCGAACTAGAATGATAGGAATGGGACCGTGAGGAGTATAAATCATGCTGTAAAGGTGGAATGGATGATGCTTTGGAAACTGATTCGATGGAAGCGAGGTGAGAAAAAAGGGATGCTTCTTGGATTTTGCCGTCCCAAAACTGACTGATCCCCTTGCGATCCCCTTAACAAAAAATAAAAAGTTCTGGAGGAAAGGGGATGCGATCGGGAATTCTGGTTTTGACATTGGAGTTTCTGATGCCTTTGGGACATCTGAGTGGAATTGTCCAACATGTGATTAGGGATATGGGAGTGGAGCTCAAGGGAGAGATTAGAGCAATAGCTTGCTGCCTTAGGCCTAGAGGTGATAATTGAGCCCGGGGGGACTGAATGACAGAGGACACAACCTTGGGGAATGTCCCCCATTGGAGGGAGGGCGCACATGAAGATGTAGCAAAGGAGACTGGGAAGAAGTCAGGGAGGAAGCAGGAATAAGCGAGGATGAGAAATGGTAGGAGAAAGTGACCAAAATTGGAAAATGCTGCAGAGAGGCTGAGGGAGATGAGGAAAGAGAACAGAATCTGGCTCTTAAGAGATCCCTGAGAAGTAGTGCCAGAAAGCACCTGAAGGAGGCAAAGGAGCAGCAGCAATGTGTGGTTTGGGTTTGGGAGTCTTTTGGTAATTTGGATAATGGAGGAAAATTATAGGTTAAAAACTCTAGGGGAAGATAGAATCAAATGGAGGGGCTGTCTTTTAATGGGTGGAGACTCGTAGGTATCAAGAGCATGGGAAGAACCAGTATAAAGGAGATAGAGGGTGGAGATGAAAGAAGGGATAAATCTCCAGAGGGGGTAAAAGGGGCACAAATAGAGAGAGAAAACTTGAGGCTACCTGGAAGAATCCTATAACAGGGGTCCAGCACATGCACTCAACCTTTGATTGACTGATGTAACCTCTCTACATGGTGGATGCTGGGAAGCTCAGCCCAGTGCTTGGTACAGAGTAGGTGCCTAATAAATGTTTATTGATTTGAACTCCCCTTGTGAGAATGGCATCCACATCCTTGCGAGGTCTCGTGGAGCTGCCTCTCCTGCCTCTCCTCCAAAGTCTTTGGAAAAGATACGTCCCCAGTGGTAGAAATGGGACCGCTATGTGCAGAAGGGAGCTCTCGGACTAGATGGCTTTCCTGGCTCTCTGATGCCCTATTTTGAGGGAGTGTGGCTGGCACATGAGCTTATTTTTCTCACCACTTCCTGATTTCTCTGTTGTCCTATAAGTGCTGCATGAGGTTAGGAACAGAGTTTTAGCTAAACTGTGCATCTCCCTTGGAAATTAGCACAGGAGACTGCATACAGTAGGGGCTGGATAAATGCGTTGCTGTTACTGCAGCCCATATTCCAGGCAGGTTTATTGTGGATAGGAAATTGCAAACGAAAGAGCAAAGTGATCCCTGACAAATACCCGGTAATTCGTCCAAGAAATTATTCATTATGAGGATTAGTTAACAGCGGGGAAAGAGTCAACACAAATTAATCTTATTAAGAACAGCAGCATTCCAAACCACGTGATCCCCTAGGTGGAGGAGCCGGGTCCTAGCTGCTGCTGGGCGGGTGTCCGGACTCTGGCTTCACTTGGCAAGCCAAGGGTGGAGACAGGAGGCCCTGCCTGGGTCTCCACCCATGGGGCCTCGGTCTCGCTTATTGTTCTCAGAGGTTTTGAAGCGGGGGCAGTGAAGAGAACAGAGCTATGTCTCCACCCAAGAAGCCATGACCTGGGTTTGTCTGTTAGGAGGAAGCTCTTGCTCTATCTCGGTCCTGCCAGGAGCCTTCTTGCCCTGAAGGCTCTGTGACCTGGGGCATGGAGGCAGGGTATTGCCTACTCTGGTTTCCTCAGGTACAAAAGGAGCCTAGATGAGCCTTCAGGTCCTCTCTGGCTGGAAATGGGGCAGCCAGGTGCCAGGAGTCAGCAAGACTCACCTTCCTGAGTTCAATTCCAGCCTCAGACACCTATTAGCTGTGTGGTCCCGGGCAAGGCATTTTATTCTGATAGTCTCAGTTTCCCCTCCTATAAAATGGGCCAGAGTGGAAATGGCCAACCCCTTGTCCAGAAAACTCCAAAAGGGAGCACGGAGAGTTGGACACAACAGACGATGATGAAAACTAGCCATAAATCCTAGGACTGGGTGATTCTCCCTTTCTTTCTTGGGGGGATGGAGTGGAGCAGAAGGGCTCACGTGGCTGTTTAAGGTCCGATGCTACGGTCAGTCATTAGTCCAGCCCAGCAGAGGATGGTGTGGGGATAGGGGTCAGATTGAGTCTTGGGCCATGATACCCCATGGTCCTTCTCCAAGTGTTTTACTGGATTGGTTCTTAGACCTTTAAGAGCACCAAAAAATCATGTGCTTTCTGTATAGGTCTGTTTGGCTCTGGTTCCCACCAGAATTCTGGGAAAAGGGAGACCAGAGTCCCACAGACTTATAAGCTCTCACCGAGAAGACCAAAGGTCTTCAGAAGATGATTAGTATTTATCGTCCGTAAACTCAAAAATCTAGAAGTCTAGCCTGGAGAGGGACCTTGACACATTGGATCACAAATCTAAAACTGGAAGGATCCAAGAGGTCAACATTTTACAAAAGAGGAAACTGAGGCAAGAGGCTTAAAACAATCCATCTAGAGTCATACAGCTGATAAATGTCTATAACTGGATTTGAACCAGGCTTTCTTGATTCAATGTTCAATACTCTCTATTCATTATACCAGACCTGAGCTAATTTTTAAAAATTAAATTAACCTATAATTTAATTTTTAATTTTAATTTTCCATTTAACAAGCATTTATTTAGTCTAGCAACCTCTCTATTTCCCTAGGGAAGGAAAAAAGAAAGGAAAACAAATACGGATAGCTGAGCAAAACAAATCGCCGTGCCATGTTCACAATCATATTCCTCTTTCTGCATCTCAAGCCCATCCCTCTTTGTCTGGATGTGGATAGCAGTTTTTATTACCAGCCTGTAGGTACAGTTGCCATAGCTCAGCCATATCCGAAGGCCCCTGGGATACCTTTACATATGTAGGTTGAAGGGAAAGGTCTGTTCAATGTTGGCCATCCGTTCCAACCTGATCTTTCCCAAGCAACCCTCTATGACAGCTTATCCTTGAAGCCCTTCAGGGATGGGGACCTCACCACCACCTTTTGCAACTTATTCTAGTCCGGGAGAGCTCTCAGCATTAGAATTTTCTATATGTACACAAATATTTCCTGCAGTTCTTTTCTGGTGGCAAAAAATTGGAAATCGAGGGCATGTCCATCATTTGGGGATTGGCTGAACAAGCTGTGGTTATGTTGGAATAATATTATGCTATAAGAAATGGTGAACAAGATGTTTTCAGAAAAACTGGAAAGACTCACATGAACTGATGCAAAGTGAAGCGAGCAGAACCAGGAGAACATTGTATACAATAACTGCAACATTGTGTAATGATTGTATAATGAAACTTAGCTCTTCTCAGCAGTAGATCCAGGACAATTCTGCAGGACTCATGATGAAAAATGCTATCTCCCTATGGAGAAAGAGCTGAATACAGATTGGAGTATACGCCCCTTCCTCCCTCCCTTAATAGTAGTTTATTTTTCCCAATTGCATGTAAAGATTGTTTTCAACATTTATTTTTATAAGATTTTGAGTTCCAAGTTTTTTCTACCTCCTTCCTTCCTCTCCCTCCTCTTCAAAAGGCAATCCGATATAGCTTACGTGTTCAATCATATTAAATGTCTTTTCACATTAGTCATGTTGTGAAAGAAAAACGAGAACAAAAGAGAAAGAACAAAACAAGAAAAGTGAAAATAATACGAAGCATACTTTAAAAACTATTTTTCTTGGACTTTTTTGGTCTATGTTTTATTTTACAACATGACTAATAGGGAAATATGTTTTGCATGACTACACATGTATAATCTATATCAAATTGCTTGCCTTTAGGAGGAAGATGGTGGGGGCAGGGAGAGAGGGAGAGGAGCTGCAATTCATAATTTAAAAACAAATGTTCAAATTGTTCTTACGTGAAATTGGGGGAAAATACTAAATTAAAAGAAAAAGAAATTATAAAAGAAAAAAAAAAGATTTTTCTAACTTTGAGCCCAAATCTGCTTCTCTGAGACATCCCTCCATTGTGCTTGGTTCTGCCCCCTGAACTCCTGGCTCTCATTAGGTAGCCTGGTGCCATAATAGCTAGAGAACTGAACAGGGATTCAGGCTAGATTAGAATTCAAAGCCTGCCTCATTTACTAGTTGTGTCACCCTGGACAAGTCATTCTCTCCTTCCAATATCAGCTTTCTCATCTGTGAAATGGGGTTAATAATAACAGTATCTACTTCAGAAGCTTGTGGTGAAAATCAAATGTAATAATCTATGTAAAGCACCTAATATAATGGGAGTTATTAAGATAAAACTTGATTTGCTGAAGGATTTCCTCCATGTATAGGAAGACATTCTGCTAATCATTGTCAATTAACATTAATGAAAGAGACCTGGGCCCTGGACTGGACAGTTTTGCTTAAACAACCATCACCCCTGCCCTCCACCTCCCCAAATCATCTGTCTAATGAGAACTAGAGCCAAAGAGATATTCTGCTAATCATTCTGTCAATTAACATTAATTGAGGAGATCCAGTAACAAACAGGGCCCTGTACTAACCATCCCCCCTGCCCTTTCTTCACCCCAAGATCCTGGGTCTAATTGAGAATTGGAACCAAGTAAAGAATCACGTGATCAACTCGATTTCCTGGAAGGGGAGGAATTTAGACCAGCTTTCCTAGGAGGCTGGAGGCTTGGGAATCTCTTCTCATTCCCTTTGTTAGAGCCAGTGGCACAGAGAAAGTGCAGGAGGCAGGAGGCAGGAATGTCAGCTCCCTGGGTCCCTTGAGAGAGATCTGCCAGGCCTCCGAGCTGGATGACTGAGCCTCCCTGCCGAGGCTGGACCTGCAAGTCCTGTGAATCCTTCTTTTAAAAAAAGAGTTCTTTTTTTCTTGTCCACTTGATTGCCACCAAGAAGCCCAAACATCTTGTTTTTCTGGTGTAAATTGAAATGTTTGGGCTTCTTGATGACAATCAAGTGGACAAGAAAAAAAGGAACTCATTTTTTCACAGGACTTGCAGGTCTAGCCTTGGCAGGGAAGCCACAGGAAATGAAAAGGCTCATAGAGCTCAGCATGGACATGGTCCCTGGGAGTGGGGACTGCTGAGGGAGACAGGCAGCAAAGACCACCTACCATAGGAAAGTGCAAAAGGGGACTTGTTCCTGGACTTGGTTCTGGACATGGGAGGTGATGGTCCACCTCAGCAGCTGGACGGGAACGAGGATCTGAGCAGCCCTCCATGTTGTTCACAGTTTGGGGAACATCCTAGGTCTGGAACTGAGGGGACTGTGTAGAATCTTATTTCTCATCCACACTGCATGACCTGGAGCATAACACGGGCTCAGTTTACTCATTTGTAAAATGGGGAAAATGCTATTTGCCCGACCAATCTCTGAGATAATACGTGAAAAGTGCTCTGTGATCATACTTTATTAAATGGCGACTTTTATTGATGTAATTGCACCAAGGAGAGGGCTGGCTGAACCGAGAGGTTGGACCAGGTCAGCAATCACATCTATTAACAATTAGGGAAGCCATGGAGTGGGTGAAAGGAAACAAAAGGAAGAAGAGATGGCTTGCCTCCCTTATTGATTCACTCTCACTCCTCAGCTGCTATTCCAAGCCAGGATCTCCCTCCCCCACCCTTTTAGCCAGTCTCACTCCTACTCAGCAGAAAAAAATGGTGACCATTACCAAGACATGTCAGTTATACAGCTCTCAGATATCTTTCCCATTATTTCCTTTACACCAGTCTCAGCTCTATGTGCTGGACCTCCTGTGAGCCTTAATTAGGCAGTTTTTCTGATGATGAACAAAGGACATAGTCAAGTCCCTTTTTGACAGTGTTCTAGATAATAAGATTCCGATAGCATGACCTCTGAGAATCCAGATTCGGCTCTAAGCTAATACAAACCTTGCTGTGTACTTTAGTACAGAATAAGGATGCTGCCGAAATTATAAACATAATATTCCATGGCTTCATAATCCCATTTTTGGAAGTAAATCCTAAGGAAATATTGATAAATCCCAGCTATCCACTCAAAAGATATTTAGAGTAACCTTAGGTGTAATTTCAAAAAGTCTAGAAATCACCTAGCTAGTTTTACTCCTACCCAGACATAATGGAACTCCATAGAGGATGTAAAAAAACAAAAGATCTCTATGAAAATCTGTTTTTTAAAAGTCTACCACATTCATCCAGGGAAGTTCTTTGTGGTTCCTAACGCACTAAAAACACCACCGTCCTCATCATTCTCATCATAATATTAGCAAGAATAATGTGGAAATAAATGTAATCAGAAGAGAAGATGCATGGATACAGGCATGAATGGAAGGAGAAATGTGGCCAAGGAATGATCATAGGGATCTGAAGATTGAGGGTCTTTTTTTTCTTTTTTAAAATTCTTTTTATCAATTACATGGACATTTTAAAACTTTTTTTAAAAGGTTATTTTTATTTTATTTTTCTCAATTACATGTAAAACCATATTGTGAAAGAAAATACAGATCAAAAGAAAAAAAATCAAGAAAAATAAAGTAAAATAATTGTATGCTTTAATCTGTATTCAGATTCTATTAGTACTTTCTCTAGAAATAGAAAGCATTAAACCTGGAATCCTCCATGAACTCAAACAAAGGGAAATGTACTGTATGCAAAGTAGCAAAGTAATAGCAATGTTCTAGGATGACCAGAAGTGAATGACTTTGCTATTCTCAGTAGTACAATGATGCATAACTACTCTGAAGGATGTATGATGAAAAATCCTATCCAAACCCAGAGAAAGAACTGATTGTTCTGAAAACAGATTGAAGCTCTCTCTCTCTCTCTGTCTGTCTCTCTCTCTCTCTCTCTCTCTCTCTCTCTCTCTCTCTCTCTCTCTCTTTCTCTGTCTCTCTCTGTCTTTGTCTCTCTCTGTCTCTATCTCTGTCTCCTCTCTCTGTCTGTCTCTCTCTGTCTCTCTCTGTCTCTCTGTCTCTCTGTCTCCTCTCTCTCTCTCTCTCTCTTTCTCTCTCTCTCTCTCTCAACTTAATTTTTCTTGAGAGTTTTTATTTTCATTAGGGTGGGAGATCTAGGTTTTTTTTTTCATAACGACTTATGGAAATGTTTTGCATAACTTCACAAGTGATTTCTTAATTATGGGTAGGGATAAGGGAGAGAATCTAGAACTCAAAAATGTTAAAAAAACAAATGTAAAATTTTTTTTGTTTTGAATGAGATTGGGGAAATATTAAATAAAGAAAAAAATTGCTTAATTAAACAAATCAATTTTTTAAAAAAAAAGTGGAGAGCACTTTTCATCATGGATCCCTCTAAATTGTCTTGGATCTTCGTATTGCTTGAGAAGAGCTAAGTCATTCACAATTCATTATCATACAGTGTTGCTGCTACTGTGTACACTACACTTCAGTCTTCATCAGTTCCTATAAGCCTTCCCAGGTTTTTCTGAAACTATCCCGTTGCTCATTTCCAATAGCATAATAATATTTTATCACAACAATATATCATATCATTGCTTGATTGATGGGTGTCCATTTTCCAATTCTTTCCCATTTCAAAAAGAGCTGTTATAAATATTTTTGTATAAATGGTTCTTTTCCTTTTTCTTTAATCTCTTTGGGATATAGAACTAGTATGGGTATTACTGGATCAACGTATGCACAATTTGCTTGCCCTTTAGGCTCAGTTCCAAATTGTATGATTGAATCAGTTCATAACTCCACCAACAATTTATTGATGTCCCAGTTTTCCCATATACCCTCCAACAGTCATCATTTGCTTTTTTTGTCTGATCCAATATCGTATTACCATATATATTATGTATGAATAGATATATATATATCTATCTATCTACTCACACACTGTATATATGTGTGTGTTTATCTGATATTATCGTGTATGTCCTTTGTATACTTTCTTGTTTCCTTGTTTTAGAACATAAACTTTTTTTAAGTAATAGCCTTTTATTTTCAAAATATGTTATACAAAGATAGTTTTCAACATTTATTTCTACAAAACCTTGTATTTCCAACCTTTCTCCCTCCTTTTACTCCACCCCTTCCCCTACACAGCAAGGAATC
Source organism: Antechinus flavipes (assembly GCF_016432865.1). NCBI lineage: Eukaryota > Metazoa > Chordata > Mammalia > Dasyuromorphia > Dasyuridae > Antechinus > Antechinus flavipes. Next base: position 716,507,986 of record NC_067398.1, on the reverse strand, counting down.
CAATGTATGTTAAACATGTGCAGTTCTTCTATACATATTTCCCCAATTATGCTGCACTACAAAAATAAGATAAAAAAATCAGAAAAAAATGAGAAAGAAAAAAAAGCAAGCAAACAACAACCAAAAGATGAAAATACTATGTTGTGATTATATCCAATCTGAGACGTATGTAATGATACCTCAGAGTCGCCTTAATTTGAATTTCTCTGATTAGTAGTGATTTAGAGCATGTTTTCATATAACTAGAAATGGTTTTAATTTCTTCATCTTAAAACAGTTTACTCATATTCTTTGACCATTTATCAATTGGAGAATGGCTTAGAACATAAGATTCTTCAGCTCCTTTTGCCTTTCTCTCTCTCTCTTTCTCTCTCTCTCTCTCTCTCTCTCTCTCTCTCTCTCTCCCCCCTGAGGCCATTGGGGTTAAGTGACTTGCCCAGGGTCACACAGCTAGGAAGTGCTAAGTGTCTGAGATCAGATTTGAACTCAGGTCCTCCTGATTTCATGGCTGGTGCTTTGTCCACTGCGCCACTTACCTGCCGCCTGCCTTTGTATTTCAAGGACCAAGCACACTGCCTTGTACTTAATAGGCGTTTTATACATGTTTATTGAATTGAACCAAAGTTTGTCATAATTTACCAGTAAAAGTAAGAGGGGAGGGAGCCAAAATTCTAATAATCGAAACTAGAATGATCCTAATCCATTGTCTTTCAGTAGACTCTTTTTTGAAGACTTTTTGCCTTAGACGTCCATCATTGTTTACAAATTATTTCCTCAATTAGACTGGGTGCTTTGAAAATAGGAGCTGTCTTCTACCTTCTTTTGTATCCTTAATACACTTCCTGGAGCATAATAGGTCCTTTAATAAGCATCTGTTAACCGAATAACCGATTGTCACAAAATAGTCCCTACCCCAAATAATGTTACTTTTTACTTGAAAAACAGGATTGTCTTTTGCCTTTGTTTGTATCTCTAGCACTTAGGACAGGGTCTGATGCAAAACAGGTGCTTTAATAAGTGTTTGCTGACTAACTCATTGTCACATAATAGCTTCTAAACCAAATACTGGATTCATTTGCTCATGAACTCTGGGCCAGCCAAGGAGACGACAGAAAACAAATACCTAACAAGACACAGGTGTGGGGACTGGTACCTGGGCTCCGGATCTCAATCCTCATAACCAAGAGGACAAGGATGGAGCCAAAGGCCCCGTGCTAGCCGAAGTCAAAGTCTTTTCAGGAATAGGAAGATGCTACCGAACACTGGATGAATCATCAAGGTGACAAAAGGTCGACTTGGACGTAGAATTCCTGAGATAGGAAAGAAGGCCTATTTTCATGCTAGCTCTGGGCGACCAGCTGGTGGCACTTGGGCAGAATGTCTTCCTCTGACCTCAGAACAATCAACCGCTGCTGCTGGGAGCTTGCAAACACTCATCTCTGATGGCTTATTTCCCACAGAGCCATTAACGATGACAAATATAGAAAGAAACTGCCTGTAGAAACAGCCTCGGGATTTTCTGAGCCAACGCTGGAGATCAGAGAAAAGCCAATAACTTTCCTTTCCATAACTTGGGGTCTTGCCAAGCAGATGCGCATTTGAGTCCATTCTTGGCCCCCTGTTCCTCTTCTAGCCCCTTTGATGCCGTAGTTAAGAATTCTTTAAAGAACTGAGTTTTAAAAAAATATTTTTCTGCATTTGGTTGGTAACAAACAGCTCTCCATTTCCAAATTCCTCCAAAATCACCTCCTGTGAGGGCTTAGGTAGAGAAAGCTGGTTGGAGAGCAGAAAGTTGTAAAAGGGGAAAAATATGATAAAAAAAAGGGGCTGGTAGCAGGGGGACATTTGGGAATTTTTACAATTCTCCTGATATTCCCTACTCCCTGTCTCTCAGAAACAGTTATCTGATTAAAAAATTATTAACCTGGAATTGAATCACTCACATTTTGCTCATAGAAAGATGTGAAGGTTCCCCAGTGAGCAATGGAAAGGTAAATGGTGGACAGGAATAATCACTAATATGTTACCAATTTAAGAAAACTTGGGCAATGGGGTGATTGCCTGGGTTAGGCCCTTGGGGTCAGGAAGACCTGAATTCAAGTCCAGCCTTACGCACTAGCATGAGGCTCCCCATCTGTACAATGGGGCACCTGCCTCCCAGGGTTGTTGTGAAGCTCAAATGAAAAAAACTGTAAAGTGTTTAGCACAGTGCTGAAATGTTTCGTGTGTTTTTTAAAAATCCTTCCTCAGATATTAGCTGGGGGACCCCAGTCAAGTTATTTACCTTCTTTGAGGTTGTCTCCTCATCTATAAAATGAGGATGTAGAAGGGTTGGACCCCATTGCCTCTAGGATCCTTGCCATCTCTGTAACTATAATCCTTTGACATGGCACAAAGAATTGCATCAGAGAAACTTAGGACTGGACAAGATGGTGGACTGGTCATTTGGCAAGAATGGATAATAATAATAATAGCCAGTGTTTTAAGATTTATAAGGTGATTTACATATATGATCTCATTTGATATTCTCAACAATAATAACAAATAGCTGCTATTATTATTCCCATTTTATAGATGAGGAAACTGAGACAAAAAGCAGTTAAGTGGCTTGTCTATGTGTCTGAAGGAAGCGTAGTCCATGGGCAGCCCGTGTCTTCTGTTGGTATCTGTGAGATGTCAGAGGACCTAGGACAAAGGCCCGTTGGATGGATTTCCTGCGGTGTGTTCATAACAGGACATGGACGAGAGCTATGTAAGATGAGAGGGTCCAGGGGTTGTGATCAGCCTCGTAGAAGCGAACATCCACGCCAGGGATGATGGGGAGCTGTGGAAGCCTCATCCCTGTCCATGTTGAAAATGCTGACTCCAAGGTTATACTTACTTTCAGGACTTTTATCTCATCAGTGCCAGTATTTCCTTTGCTAACTTTCATCCCCTCCTCTCTGTATCTTAGTAAATGTTCTTAGAGAGTTGCTGTGGTCACCATAATTCCTCATCTCGTGGCCAACTTTTTTTGCTAATGAACCTCCCTGGATTTAGCTGGGCTGGCTTTCAAATGGAAGCCGATCAAGTAATTATAACTGTGCATAATGGAAATTGAAATTTATTTATTTAGGAACACATGTGATTTCTTTGGAAGAAGAAATTCCAGTGAGGAATTTCTCTGCCAGGCCTGATCAACATCCGCAGCTTCCAGTCTTAAAAGCTGTTAAGTGATTTACCCAGGGTCACACAGCCTCTGAGTGTCAGAGGCTGGATTTGCACCCAGACCTTCCTTTCTCTCTCTATCCATTATGCTACAATCTTTTTTTCTTTTTTGCCAATTACAATGAATGAATTAATACAATTGTAACTCAACATAATATTCAGACTTGACACACTTGAAATCATAGTAGCTAAAACTGATATAGCACTTTAGGGTCAGCAAAGAAATTTTCATAGTTCTAAAACAGCCATCAAAAGACTAGCAAAGGGGCAGCCAGGTGGCACAGTGGATAGAGCACCAGCCCTGGAGCCAAGAGTGAGTTCACATCTGTCCTCAGATACTTAACACTTCCTGGCTGTGGGACCCTAGGCAAGTCACTTAACCCCAATTGCCTCAGTGAGAGAGAGAGAGATTAGCAAAGGTGGCAGAATACAGAGACAGAGAGACAGAAAGACAGAGAGACACAGAGAGAGACTGAGAGACAGAGAGACAAAGAGTGAGACAGAGAGAGAGAGACTAGCAAAGGTGGCAGACAAAAATATCAAAGATGGTGGAAAAGATGAGAAATTGAAGGAGATATCTCACTGGGATAATTTTTCTAGCCTATCAATATAAAGACACCGGTAGAGACCTACATGCCTTGGGGAAAGGAGGGGCCAAGGAGGTCACCACCATGCAGGACCTTCCAGGATTGGGGGGGTGGGGTTCTCCTGGGGATCATCTTTTGTAAGAACTTCCCACATGACCTTAGACAACTCTTCATGTTGTAGTTCAGTTTCATTGAGCTATGAGAAGAGAGTAATCCAGATGGGCTGATAGGGGTTGCTCTTCTGCAAAATGGGGATAATACTTAGGACTGTGGATTTAGAACTTGTGGATGATGGAGAGGAATTGCGGCTTTGTTCCAGAACAAAGAATATCTGGCGCAGAGAACAGAATGGACATAGAAGCCACGTGACTCTAATTCCAGGGGCAGAGTCGAGCATCTAGCTTGGACTGAGGTTTGCCAATGGCCTGGGTCTCAAGGCAAGGAAGAGATTTTGGATCCAGTGATGAGGCCTAAGGTTCAAAAAGGGCAGGGTATATGGGCAGCTGAGCCATTCTGACCCAAAGCTGGACCAGGGTAAGAAATATCTGTGATCCAGGAAGATCTAGGGCTGAGTCCTGGGCAGGAAGCAAAGGACAAAAGGGAGCCTGCATTTATGTTCTTTCAAATTCAAAACAAAACTCTCCCTCCTTCCCCTGTGATTACAGAGAGCAGCACAATCCTCCCAGTCCCCCAGGTTCCCAACCTAGGAATCAATCTGGATTTCTCACCATCACCTCCATATCCAATATGGTGCCAAAGCCTGTAGATTTACCCCTGCAGCATCTTTTGTCCATTTCACATCCCTTGTCCATTTCACCTCTGCAGAATCACTCCTCAATTTCACCTCTGCAGCATTTCTTGTCCATGTCACATCTTTTTGTCCATTTCCTCTCTTAGCATCTCTTGTCTATTTCATCTCTGCAGCATCTTTTGTCCTTTTCACATCTCTTATCCATTTCATCTCTCAGCATCCCTTGTTCATTTCACCTCTGCAGAATCACTCAATTTCACCTCTGCAACATGGCTTGCCCATTTCACATCTCTTGTCCATTTCACCTCTCAGCATCTTTTTATAGTTTCTTTTTTAAAAAATTATTTTTTAATGTAAATACTGAGTTTTAAAAGCAACTTGAGTTTATGTGAGACATTATTAAGAAGTTTATTAGTTGGAATATTACTAAGCTTTCCAGTAAACATTTTACTTATGGAACCATCATAGTGATTATTCCCTTAAAATGAGCTTCTTGAGCATAAGGCTGCTTTTTTTCTGTTTGTATCTCTATGACTTGGCACAGTACCAACAAAAAGAAAATAATAAATTTTGCAATCTGAAAAAAATTATTTTTAATAATAATAACTTTTTATTTTTCCAAACACATGCAAAGATAGTTTTTAACATTCACCCTTGCAAAACCTTGTTTTCCAAATTTTTCTCCCTCTATCCCCCGCCTTTGTCTCTTCTCTAGACAGCAAGTATTCAATATAGATTAAACATGTGCAATTCTTTTAAACATATTTCCCCATTTATCATTCAGTATCTGTTGCAGCATGTTTTCTTACACTCCCCCTCTGACACTGCCTCACCCTGGAACAGACCCTCATCACCTCCTGCTTAGACTATTGCAGAACTGGTGGGGGCTCTGCCTGACTCATGTTTCCCCACTCCAGTCCATCCTTCACTCTGCTGCCAAAATGACCTTTCTAAAGCACAGGTCTGACAACATCACCCCTACTCAATAAACTTCAGTAGCTCCCTATTGCCTGCAGGATCAAGCATAAAATCTTTGTTTGGCATTCAGCGTTGTTTATAATCTAGCCCTTCCCCTTCTAAGCTCCCTACTCCCAGTCTTCTCACACTCTACCTTGCCCTTTGCAATCACTGGCCTCTTGGCCATTCCTCAAACAACACACCCTGTCTTTGAACTCCAGGCATTTTCATTGGTTATCCTTAATGGCATGAATTCTATCCTTCCTCATGTTTATCTCCTGGCTTTCTTGAATTCCTTCAAGTCCCTGCTTGTCTGTGTGCCCTTCTATAAATCCTTCTGCTTTCTTTGTAATTTTTTACATGTTTCATTGATGGTCTTTCCTTTAAAAAAAATCATCATCATTACTACAGTCCCCTCTCCACACCTATCACATGACCAACCTTAGCTGTCCCTGAGTTCTACTTGGCCAGTGCCAAAATCCCTGGACTCCAAAGTCTGTGGGCCCGGCAGATTCATGCCATCTGACTCCTCTTCCCTGTGCCCCACTTCTGGAGTCTTGGGTTCTGTCTGACTGACTCGCAATAGCTCATTTGGCTGTTTCTTCTTCTGCCTGGACTGCATCCTGTGCATGGAGGGTAGTCTGCTCACCTATACCTTACTTGATGACCCATTGGGATTCTACAGGATTCATATGCCCTTGGTATTCTTTATAATTTCAAATACTATACTAGAGGGTATAGTGGTAAATATTTAACAACCAGCTTTCCAGGGGGAAAGGATATATTTGACATACTTTTAAGCTTAAACTGGTTTCTTAACACTTTCCTTATTACTTTCTTAACCAACCAGCCCCGATTTGTAGTGCTTTAAGATGTCTGAGTTATAAAATATTCCCAGAAAAAATTTAACAATCAGTTCTCACAAGGCCCATTTGAGCTGACTCTAGCACATTCCTTCTCAATCTAGAACCCGACCTCCATGAAGCCCATTGATCTACTCAGCCCGTCTCCTTCCTCCCTTACAGATATGTTGTCGTCTAGTTGTTTTCAGTCTTGCCCAATTATTTTGGCAAAGATACCAAAGCAGTTTGCCATTTATTTCTCTAGCTCTTTTACAGATGAGGAAACTGAGTCAAACAGGGTGAAGTGACTTGCTCAGAGTCACACAGCTAATAAGTATCTGAGGCCAGATTTGAACTTATGAAGATGGATCTTCCCAATTCCAAGCCCTCTGCTCTATCCATTGCACCACCTAGGTATATATATGGTACATGCCTCAGTCCAAGTTCCATGGAAATTTTATATATAATATATTTATATAATTTATATATAACATATAAACACATTTCTATGTAAAATCCTATAATAATAATGAAGCTAGAGTGCCGGACCTAAATTTGAATCCTGCCTTAGATACTTCCTATCTCCCAGGGTCATTGTGAAACTCAAATGAGATCATAATTGTAAAGCCCTTTGCACAGTGTCTGGCCCATAGTAGGTACTTAATAAATGCTTGTTTCTTCTTCAACTTTAAATGGGCCCTGTCACAGCCCCTCTCTCCCAGGATTGTTATGAGAATCAGGTAAGATATTAATTGTGAAGCAAGTTGCAAACCTTAAAACACTCTGGAGAAACTGACCACTATTTATTATAAAGGGATGGCTAAGTGGAGCTGCAGTAGATGGAGTGTCCAGCCTGGAATCGGGAAGACTCATCTTCCAAGTTCAAATCAGTCTCTGACCTTTCCTAGCTGGGGAAGCCCTGGCAAATCAGCTTACCTTGTTTGCCTCATTTCTTCCTCTGTAAATTGAGCAGGAGAAGGAAGTGGCCAGCACTCCACAGCCTTTGCCAAGAAAAGCCCCAAGGAGTCATGACCGAACAACAGTAGTTATTTAATGGCTGCCATTTATGGAGCACTTTTGGGCTGTAGAGTACTTTGTGCACTTTATCATCGAGTCCTCACGATTCCCCAAGGCTGCCGCTGTAGACATTGTTTCGGTGATTTGGCTAGAGTGGCTCGGCAGCTAAGCATCAGGGGTAGGATTCACACCCAGCTCCTTTCTGATTCCCGATCCCGAGCTCTTCCTGTGTCATGTTTCCCTTCCCTCTAACTAACCTTCCCATTGTTCTGCCTCTATATGCCAATTTCACCCCAAAATCAACATGTCCAAGCTCCGTTTGTAGGATCCTAGGTCTGGAGCCAGGAGGGACCTCAAATCCTCCAGTTCCACCCCCTCCTGTATAACTAAGGCCCCAGGAAGACGGATGATTTCATTCCTCTTCTCTGCCTCCCCCGTCCTCCCTGTCTCTGTCCATCACGCCATCGTTCCTGTTACTCATCCTTGAATCATCCCCCTCCTTTGTCCCTTATGTTCAGTTGAGCACCAAATCCCGTCAGTCTCTCCTTCCATGTTGCATTTGAGAGCATCTCTTCTCTCTTTTCACTGTCACCTGACACACAGCACCCCTCCCCCAGTAATAATCATCAGTCACAACTGCAGGGTGCTTTAAGGTTCATGTGAGGAGTTTTATTACCCCCATGTTACAGAAGAAGTGACTGAGGCTCAGTGGACCCCAGGGGATTCCCCCATCGCCACATAGGGGGTACCTAGGTCCCAGGGATGTGGGCTTTGGGGACATTCATGGCCTGGAATGGGATGCCTGGCCATGGAGAAGAGCTCTATTTGTCAAATTCTGCTCCCTGGGGGCTTCTCTGTCCCCTCCATTTTATTCACCAGGAACTTTTAAACTCCTTTTTCTTCCTTTCCTTTGGGAATCACTGACAAACTCACCTCTGACGAATGAGGAACTTTTGACCCAGGCTGTGCACTAGTCAAGAAGGTCCCCTGATTCCCGTGGATTCAAGTTCCATGGTCTTAAACCTAAGCGGCGCCATATATTCCGTCAAAAGCAGCTTCCGCATCTATTGACACAATCCTGTTATTTTTCTTTACAGTGAAGGTCGAATTGACCACTAAGAGTGAGAGCGAGACCAGAGACTCTCTGAAAATCCCCATGGATTCCAGAGACAGTGCAGCTCAGCATCTGGATACGCTGGACATGAAAAACCCTTTGGCCGTTCCGACTATGTGGTGACCCAGCCCGGGAAGATTCGGCGTTTTGGTAGGTGTGGTAAAAGCCAAGAGATCCCTTGGATCTCCCGGGGCCCATGACACGGCGTCCGTGATGGGGCATGGGGTCAGTTTGAAGAAGAGCCGGTTTCGGGCTTGGTCTCTTTGCTTGAACTGACCAAGTGACCAGCACAGTCTCTAGACTGCCCATGACAGGGGTGGGGGAGCCGAGCCTGGATAAGCTTGACTGGGGATCCCCAAGGCTGCCTTTTCAGAGAGATGTGTCCTTTCCTCAGCAGGTGACCAAGAGTCAACCGCAAGGGGAGTGTGTCCAGACTTAGAAAAGACCTTGAGCGTTCCAGGGGAATCCTGGTCCACAGCCTGAAGCGACTCACAGCAAGAGGAGTTTCCTCATCGAAGAAAACGATCGCAGCAAAAAGATTGCTCCAGACTTGGCCCATTTTACCCATAGATATCTGTTTAGATAGTTGCAGGACTGGGGTGAAATGGGGAATACTACTCAGCAGTCTTGCAAAACGCTTTGTGTTCTATTGAGGTTTAAGTATCAGCATCCCAGCAGATTGTAACCGTAGCGGTTAGTTAATAGATCTTATTTTAACTTTATTCTTGTCAAATGTGGGCTTGTGACTGCTCTGTGTTTAGTATTCCTTCTATGTATAGGAATTAAATACCTGTCCCAAACCTGATTCATATTTGTAACTCTCCCCTTTTGAGAAAACCCTAGATAGGAAACTAAGCTTTAAATAATATATCCCTTGGGATCCTAGGGTGGGAGGATTAGCCAGACAAGAAAGATGAGAAGTGGGAAATCTGGATCCCTCAGGCCTGAGCTCAGGCCAAATCTCGTGTCTATTTTCAGAATCAAGGGACCCCCTTATTGGAAAAAGAAGGGCTGTAGCACCTCCCAAGCCCTGTGGGTCCAGCAGGGGTTCCTGAGTGTTAGATGTTGTTTCTGTAATTAATATATGTATAATTTTCCTAATATTGGACCAACCTGTCATTCCCGGTATCAGTTCAACCTGGTCATAGTTTATAATCTCTGTAATCTACTGCCAAAACTTCTGCTAATATTTTATGCTATATTATTTTTAGTAGATATTTATTAGAAATAATGACCTATGATTTTATTTTCTGTGCTATCTCTCTCTATTCGAGGTATCAAGATTGTCTCTTAGAAGAAATTCGGTAGGGTGCCATTTTCCCCTAATTTTTAATCGAATTTTTTATTTTCCAATTACATGTAAAAAGTTTTCAACATTTGTTTTTTAAAGTTTTGAGTTCTAAATTCCCTCTTTCCCTTCTTTTTCTTGCAAACAATATGTGCAAAATTTCAGTGAATTATTCTTTAAATATTTGATATAATTTACTTCTAAATCCATTTGGCTCTAGGGTTTTTCCTTTGGGAGTTGATTTATAGCTTGTTCAATTTCTCTTTTCTGAGATTGGTTTATTTAATATCCATTTCTTGTCCTGATCATCTGAGTATTTCATTTTTTTTTTTGGTAACTATTCCTCCATTTAATTTTAACATTTTTCCTGGCCTATAATTCAGGAAAATAATTTCTTTCTTTCTTTCTTTTTTTTTTTTTAATTTCCTCTTCATTTGTTGTGAGTTCTTATTTTCTATCTTAGATACTGGCAATTGGATCTCTCTCTCTCTCTCTCTCTCTCTCTCTCTCTCTCTCTCTCTCTCTTTCTCTCTCTCTCTCTTTTGCTTTCTCTCTCTGTGTTTCTGGGTGTCTTTTTTTCTCTTTTATTGTCTCTGCCGCCTTCATCAGATTAGCTCATGATTTGTCTATTTTATTAGTCTCCCCCCCAAAGCACAAAGTTTTATCTTATCATTTCAATAGATTTTTTTGTGTGTGTGTGTGTTAAGGTTTATCTCCTATTTGATTTAAAATATTTCTATTTTGGGGTTTAGTCATGCTATTGTGATTTGTTGCTTTTGTAGCTTATATAGTCGCCGTACATAATTCATTGATCTGAGCTTTATCTCCTTTGTTAATGAAAGCATTTAGTAATATAAAGTTTCCCTGAAGGATTAATCTATTGTTTCCATGTTGTATTAATTGATCCACTAATTCTTTAAGATGAAATCATTTACATTCCATTTTCAGTTTTAATAGTTTCTTCAGAGGCCCTTTATTGATTGTAATTTTTAGTATCTTGTGGTCAATAAAGGATGTGTTTACTATTTTGGCTTTTCTGATTTTGTTTATTTTTTTTTTATGTCCTTATTAACCATATAGTTAATTTTGAAAAGTTTCCTTATAAATATGAGATATGTATATTTCTTTATATTTTTATCTCAAAATCATCAAAGATTTATCAAATCTAACTTTTCTAAAAATTCTATTCCGATCCTTACCTCTTTTTTATTTATCTTTTTTCATTAGAATTGTCTAAGTCTAAAAGAAAGACTTTGATATCTCCAACTATTAAAGTTTTTCTGTTTATTTCTCTCTATAATTAAGTCCTAAAAATAGGCCATCCAAAAAAGCTCATTATTCTATCTGATCGAATGAGAGTACAGTGTGATTATCAGCTCCCAATTCCTGTGTCTCTCAATGTAGCCTAGAATCATATTAACTTTTTTGACATCAACTAAATGAATAAAAGAATGAAAAGCGTTTATTAAGCTCTTACTGTGTGGCTCAGTGAATAGAGCACTAGACCTGGCTTTAGGAAGATCTGAGTTCGAATCCAGTCTGAGACACTTACTAGCAGTGTGACTGTGGACAAGTCATTTAACCCTGTTTTCCTCAGTGTTTTCATTTATATAATGAACTGGAGAAGAAAATGGTGAATCACTTTGATACTTTTGCCAAGAAAACTCCAAATGGGGACACGTGGGACAAGACTGAAAATAACTGAACAAATACTATGCTAAGCGCAGGGGAGACAAACATAAAAGCAAAACAATCCCTTGAGGACCTTATATTAGGAGATAAATCCCATTTTATAGGTGAGGAAAACGAGAGAAATTAAGTGACTTGCTCAGTCATACGGTTTGGAAATGTCCAAAGCCACATTTGAACTTGGATCTTCCTGAATACGAGCCCGGCCATCCGAGCCACCTAACTAAGGATTAGTGGCCAGGGAAGTGTTTGAGGGTTTGCTAAGTCACAGGGGCCATGAGTGGAACCTTGGGAGAGACAAATCATATACTTTGTCCAGAAGCAATGGTAGTGTTGAACTGATTGGGGAAGAATTGACTTTCGTTGAGCTTGTGGTCTATCATTGCCCCAAGATCTTTTTCAGATGAACTGTTTTATAAACACATCTCTCCCATCTTTCCTTTTGAAGGTGAATTTTTGAGTCTGAGGGTCAATCTTTACATTTATTCCTATTACATTTTACTTGATTAGATTGGACCCATTTTTCTAACTTTCCATCCTGTATAAATTTGAGAAGTGGACTTCCAGTGCCTTTGTTCTAGTCATGGAAGTGTTCAACGGCACAAACCCAAGCGCTCTTCTTGAAGCCTCTTTCTCAGCAGACATGGATCCGTCTACTCTCTGGGTCTGATTTAAGGTCATATTTGAACTGAGGTCTTCCTGATCACGACTCCAGTGCTTGCTCCCCTGTGCTATCCAGGAGACCATAAGCTTTCTGAGGGCAGCCAGGGGAAAAAGGCATTGGGATCCCAGGTCCTAATGCAGGCTCAGCAACAGCAGGTGCTTAAACAGTGCTGATGGAATGGGATGGCATTATGTGGTAGAGACAGACCGGTAACAGAGGGCCTAGAAGTTAAGACAATTAAGAAATTGGGACTGACTGGGCAGGGGTAGGAGCGGAGAAGAAGCCGAGAGTGAGATACTGAGTAATTGGGGAGGAGGGGGAGTGGCTGCTGATCTATAGATTATGGCCACAAGGATCCGGACACCACGGAGAAAACATTAACGGAAGAGAGAGGGCTGCTGGCCGATGCTGGCAGAGAAAGGGTCTCCCATGGGTGTCCCTGGTCGTCTGGGAGAGAATATGAAAGGACAGCCAGAGGGAATGTGACAGATACTAATGTCAAAGACTTACTCTCTTTTGGGAAAAGCCATATAATTTATAAATATAAATATACTTATTATATGTTATATGTAACACATAATATATAAATATAAATTAGTACAACATACAGCCAAAGTAGTTAGAAGGTAATTTTAGATGATTGCTGTTCAGACTGAGTTCTCTTGGCAGAGACACTAGAGTGGTTGGCCATTTCCTTCTCCAGTTCATTTTACAGATGGGGAAACTGAGGCACACAGGGTGAAGTGACCTGCCCAAGTTCACACAGCCAGGAAGTGTCTGTAGCCAGAGCTGCACTCTGGAAGATGAGCCTTCCCGGCTCCAGACGGGACATTCTCTCCACTGTGTCACTTGGCTGCCATATCTTCGGTGGAGGGAGGCAGATAGCCGGGGGAGGTGGGATGGTGAGGAGATAGTAAAGACTTCATGTGGGAGGTGGCCCATGACCTCAACTTTGAAGGAGGCTGTAAATTCTGAAAGCTGGAGATAGGAGAGAGGCCGTTCCAGGAATGGGGGACAAAGACCCAGAGAGAGGACGGGAGTGGGCGACAGTGACTAGGCTGATTTGGCTGGACAGAGAAGTGGAGGGAGTTAGTACAAAAAAGTCTGGAATGGAGCCAGAAGGAGAGAGGCTTGGGAGCCAAAGAGAGGAGTTTGTACTTGACCTTGGAGGAAATGAGGAGCCATTGACGCTCTTTGTTCCTGGATTTTATCACAAGTATAACTTGTTGATACCAGGTCCGCTGGAGGCAAGCTGCTGGCACGTTCCCCATCGCGTTTGCTGGGCGCCGAAGAGGCTGCTTCGGATCTGGAAGGACTTGGCCAAAGAAACAGAGCAGAGACTCGCTGGGGCCGTGATGCTCCCGAAGCCATTTTAGAAGGAGGGGAGACTTTGGGTCTTTCTTTCCTGGTTGTTCCACAGAGCCATGGCCATCTTAGTGTGGAAAAACCCAATAAGGGCAATGCAATTGCACAGGGGCTGTAGGGACTCTAGGCTGAGAGTAGGGAGAGCACAGAGGAAGGTTGGAAACAGGAGAGGGAGCCCCAACCATAAGGTTGTTCTTGGTGATTGACCAGGAAATGGTGTCCAGATGGGTCTGGATGGAATGAACCAATCCAGGGGTCCTCAAACTACAGCCTACAGGCCAGATGCAGCAACTGAGGACATTTATCCCCCTCCCCCAGGGCTATGAAGTTTCTTTATTTAAAGGCTCACAAAACAAAGGTTTTATTTTTACTCTAGTCCGGCCCAACAACAGTCTGAGGGACAGTGAACTGCCCCCTATTTAAAAAGGTTGAGGACCCCTTCCATTTTTCCTTTTGGGGAGACAGAAGATTGACTGCAACAGCTGGGAGCCATTCCTGCAGAGGCGAGGGTGCCAGCCCCTCGGAGCCTCAGGTCTGCGTGCTCTGAGGCTGGGCAGGAGATAAGCATCTTCCTAGGATGGGGGCTGAGCCATTATGAATCACGTGTAGTGTTTTTGATTCAAACTTTCCACTCTGGAATGAGAGAAGGTAGAAACTGGGCTCATTTTTAAACGGATTAAGTAGAAGGCCAGGCAGGCGATCCCCACTGCACACGTACCATGGGCTCTCCCACGAGGGTTTGAGCTCAGAACTCAGCTCCCTCGTGGCTTATGGAAAGATGGCATTCTGAGGAGCTCCAGGTCCCCGCCCGCCTGTTTTCCCTTCTCAGTTGTGGGGCTGCCTCGAAATAGAAGAAAACTGTGTCCCTTTTAATTTCTTGTGTAGCCCCCTAATTTCGCCCCCTTTGGCCTTATCCTTCTGATAAGGTTTGTCCGTTCCCAGTCCAGATTCTACCCTATCGAATCTCAGTGACCCAGAGGAGAACAAAATCTGCTTCCTCGTGTTGACTTTTCCCCTGTAATATGCTTCCTCCACTAACCCTTCTTTTTAAAATTTTTAAAATTTTTTTCCATTAAGCCTTTTTTGAAGATGATGATTATAATCCTTGTTGTTTTGAATAATAGCAACAATAAGTCAGTCTATAGAGAACGAGTTTACAAGCCAATCTTCTTATTCAATTACAAAAAATGGTCTTTTTAGCCTCTTGCTCAAGCATCTAAAGAATGTTTACTTTAAGAAAGTAATAGAAGTTTAATGACTTTTCCCAGGATCATTTCTATTGAAATTTCATCAAAAAAGATGATGAACAGCCAGCTGGGACAATGGTTAGAGCCCCAGGCCTAGTCAGAAAAACCTGAATTCAAATCCAGCCTCAGACACTTACTAGTTATGGGATGTTGGGTAAGTCACTTAGCCCTACTTGCCTCAGTTTCCTCATGTGTAAAATGAGCCGGGGAAGGCAATGGCAAACCACTCTGCTATCTGACCCAAATGGGGTCACAAAGAGTTGGACGTGCCTGAAAACAACTGAACAACAATGTCAGCAACATAACATTCTCCCTCTTTCTGCTGTTGTTCACTTGCATTTTGTTTTCTTTCTCGCTTTTTGCTCCTTTTAGATCCGATTTTTCTTGTGCAGCGAGATCACTATATAAATATGTATAATATATTGGATTTATCATATACTTTAACATATTTAACATGTATCGGTCAACCTGCCATCTGGGGGAGGAGATGGGGGGAAGGAGGGGAGAAAGTTGGAACAAAAGGTTTGGCAATTGTCAATGCTGTAAAATTACCCATGTGTATAACTTGTAAATAAAAAGCTATAATAAAAAAAAAACCCACAAAAACCCCGACAATAGTGTCAGGCACTATGGTAAGTGCTAGAGACACAAAAAAGGGGCAAAAGATTCTCTACTCACCATCCCTGGATCTTCCCATGTCACTTGGCTCCTTGGCTACCACTTCCCTTTATAATTGATGTTCCCGGAGGAACGGTTTCATTTTTGCCTTTGTAACTCCAAGACTTAGCACAGTGCTTAACATACAGTAGGTGCTTAATAATTATTTTTTCATTCAATTGTGATTTTCATGAATTCTGTGAACCAAAATGTATAAACTAAACTAACATATGTAAATTAAATGTATAACTAAAATGTATAAACTGCCACCCAGATGGTAATCATTCATAGGCCAGAGATTTCCTTCTCATTTTATTTCTAGGAATAGGTCATGTTAATTCTTTTTAAAAATTCTTTAAGGGGATAGCTGGGTGATATACTGGTTAGAGCACCAGCCCTGAAATCAGGAGGACCTGAGAGTCTCAGACACTCAGACACTTTCTAGCTGTGTGACCCTGGGCAAGTCACTTAATCCCATTTGCCTCAGCAATAATAATAATAATAATAATTATTTAGGGTCGCCATCTTTGCTTTTGAGAGCTGATTTCTTTCCCTTCAGCACCTAAACGGCAGTTGCCATTTTAGAGGTTCTAATAAGCTGGTCACTTCTTAAAGTCTCACATAAGGGTGTGTCCACTACTAATCTGGCCTTTCATTACATCTTGGGGCAGCTGGAAATTTACCCAACTTCCTCAAAGCCAGTGAATGGATCCAATGACATCATAAGTATGTACAGGTCCGGTACAGGAGTAGCTGGGGCTCAGTGAGATTCACCCTCCATCGAGGTGGAAAAAACATTCTCCTGTGGGGAAACAAGGGGCTGGTCCTTACGGGACCAACCCATCCATTCTCTGTGTTTTCTGAGCTTCCTTTCCATGCTGTTGTGGAATAGTAGCTTTCTCTTGTTCTTCCATTTTGTTCTAATCTTGATGCTGAACCGTTGGCCTGGCCTGAATTGGGCCCAGTCCTGAACCAAGGTGAGTTACTAAAAATCATGTCTTTCTGTGAGCTCCTTTGCAGATCTCCTCCACACGGCTCACTTTCTCCCAACTCAGAGACCATGAACTTAAAACAAAGTTCTGATAACTCTTTCAAAGTAATCGGTTTCCTTTGAAAGGCCATACAGTTTTTTTTTTTTTTGTGTATGTGTGTTTAAAAACATGATTTTGAGAAGGCCACAAAAATAAAACATGTATTGGTCTACCTGCCACCCGGGGGAGGGGGTGGAGGGAAGAAGGGGAAAAGTTGGAACAAAAGGTTTGGCAATTGTCAGGGCTGAAAAATTACCATGCATAGATCTTGTAAATAAAAAGCTATAAATAAAAAAAGGAAAAAAAATGAATGTTATAACTAAATAATTATTTTTTAATCCAGGGGAGGGGGTTCCGTCCTCAACTGAAACTTCATTAATGGGAACCAGCAAAGTTCTTACTGTGCATATTGACTTAGTTTCAGAGTCACCCTCCTGTCAGCGAGGGCCCGGGGGTGCTCGGGAGACTTTTTTTTTCTTTCTTTAAAAAAATAATTATTTAGTTATAACATTCATTTTTCTCCCTTTTTTTATTTATAGCTTTTTATTTACAAGATATATGCATGGGTAATTTTTCAGCCCTGACAATTGCCAAACCTTTGGTTCCAACTTTTCCCCTTCTTCCCTCCACCCCCTCCCCCAGATGGCAGGTAGACCAATATATGCTAAATATTATAACATTCATTTTTAAAAAAATTTAATAATAACTTTATATTGACAGAATCCATGCCAGGGTAATTTTTTACAACATTATCCCTTGCACTCGCTTATGTTTCGATTTTTCCCCTCCCTCCCTCCACCCCCGCCAAGATGGCAAGCAGTCCTATATAATAACATTCATTTTTAAACATTTTGAAAATACCCCTTCATTGAGAAGGCAAGTGATATGATACACATTATATAGATGAAGTTGTGCAAAATATTTCTACATTAGTTTTACTGCAAGAAAAAAGCAAGAAAAATAGAATGGAAGAAAAGATAAAAATATATAAATATAAAAAACCATACCCAGTGTTCATTAGTTTTCTCTTTGAAAGCGAACAGCCTTTTCCCTCATGGTCCCTTTTTTTTTTAATCTTAGATCATTGTGTTGATCTGAATAGCAAAGTCTTCCGCAGATGAGCATCATTACAATGTTGCTATTTCTGTGTGCAATATCCTCCCGGTTCTGCTCACTTCATTCTGCACCAGTTCATCTGAATCTTTCAGGTTTTTCTGAATTCACCCTGCTCATCGTTTCTTTTTGTCCCCTAGTTACATGGAAAACAATATTTTTTAAAATATATTTCCATAAATGAATGGATGCCCATCAATTGGAGAATGGCTGGGTAAATTGTGGTATATGAATGTTATGGAATATTATTGTTCTGTAAGAAATGACCAGCAGGATGAATACAGAGAGGCTTGGAGAGACCTACATGAACTGATGCTAAGTGAAATGAGCAGAACCAGGAGATCATTATACACTTCGACAACGATATTGTATGAGGACATATTTTGATGGAAGTGGATTTCTTTGACAAAGAGACCTGAGTTTCAATTGATAAATGACGGACAAAAGCAGCTACACCCAAAGAAAGAACACTGGGAAACGAATGTGAACTATCTGCATTTTTGTTTCTCTTCCCGGATTATTTATACCTTCTGAATCCAATTCTCCCTATGCAACAAGAGAACTGTTCGGTTCTGCAAACATATATTGTATCTAGGATATACTGCAACATATCCAACATATAAAGGACTGCTTGCCATCTAGGGGAGGGGGTGGAGGGAGGGAGGGGAAAAAAAATCGGAACAGAAATGAGTGTAAATATAATGTAATTATTAAATAAAAAAATTAAAAAAAAATATATTTCCATATGATGCATGTTGGGAGAGAAAAATCAGAACAAAAGGGAAGAATCAGAAGAAGAAAAAACCAAGGTGAACCTAACATGTGTTGCTTTACATTCAGTCTCCATAGTTCTCTCTCTGGATGCAGATGGTGGTTTCCATCCAGAGTTTATTGGGATGGCCTTGGATCACTGAACCGCAGAGGAGAACCCCGTCTGTCACAGTTGATCATCATTTAATCTTGCTGTTGCCGTGTACACTGTATTCCTGGTTCTGCTCACTTTACTCGGCATTAGCTCATGTAAGTCTTTCCAGGATTTTCTGAAATTAGCCTGTTCATCATTTCTTTTCTTTCTTTTCTTTTTTTTGGCTGAAGCAATTGGGGTTAAGTGACTTGCCCAGGGTCACACAGCCAGGAAGTGTTAAGTGTCTGAGGTCAGATTTGAATTCAGGTCCTCCTGACTTCAGGGCTGGTGCTCTATCCACTGAGCCACCTAGCTGCCCCCATCATTTCTTATAGAATGATAATATTCCATTACATGCATATACCATAATTTGTTCAACTATTCCATGACTGATGGGCATCCCATCCATTTGACCCCAGAAAAGAGCTGCTATAAACCTTCTCTGTGTATATCGATCCTTTTCCGCTTTGTTTTGTGTTTCTTTTTGGATACCGATCTACTAGTGGTATTGCTAGGTCAAAAGGTTTGGAGAATTTTATAGCCTTTTGGACATAGGTCCAAATTGCTCCACAGAATGGTTGACTCAGTTCCCAACTCCACCAACAGTGGATCCGTTCATTTCCTTTTTTGACAAAGCTACTGGACTGTTAGAACAGGGGCTTCTGTGGACATAATTTGAGCACAATCTTTGCCTGAGTATCTCCTGCCATTTTAATGAATGACATTCAAAAAAATTTCAAATTCAAAAATGCAGAATCCAAATTCCGAGCTCAACAGGGCTCTAAGAGAGTGGACCGAGAACTAATCGTGGTCAGCCCGGAGCCGTCAGTGAGTCCAGGGGAGCCACACGGAGCTGTCCGCTTATCGTTTCCATCAAGAACCTGAATGAAGGCTCCCGGGGCAAGTTCAGCATGAACCTGAGGATATAAAGAGGCAAGAAAATCGAATTCACCAAATGACAGAGTCGGGATCCAAAAAGATCTCAACAGCTCAGACTGTTGATTACTGTTGCCTTGTTGTTCTATTTCTATCTGACTCTTTCTGGCCCCATTTGGGGTTTTCTCGGCTGGAGTAGTTGGCCATTTCCTTCTCCAGACCATTTTGCACATGAGGAAACCGAGGAAAATACGGTTAAGTGACTCACCCAGAGTCACACAAACTAGTAAACGTCTGAGACTGGATTGAACTCAGGAAGAGGGGTCTCCCTGCCTCCAAGTCTTGGACTCCCTCCACTGAGCCACTTCCTTGAGTTTTATTTTATTTTTTTCTAAGGATTAGAGTTAGGATTAAATGCTTGAATAAGAGCAAACACATTCTAAAAGCAACAACGCCCCAGTACAAGATGTGGCTAGACAGAAGGTATTCTGGGGAAAATGGGGGCCAGGGGTTAATGGACTGCAAATTCAAAGAAGTCAGCTGGGGGCAGCCAGAAGCTAATGGGAGCCGGGAGCATCCAGAGAGACTGAGGGTCATGGCCTAGAGAAGGGGCTGGTCATTTTCTTCCCTTACCCACCTCATAAATCAGCCTGGCCTCCAAAGGGAATATCCAATTCACTTCTAAGCACTACTGTGTGTTAGGAAGGTCTTTGCCCGCTGGAAGAAGGGAGACCCTCGAGATAGGGACCTACATGGACCGGTCCACAGAACAGGGCCTTGAGCCTGGAGAAAAGACTCGGGGGCACAGGAAAGCTGCCTTCAGCTACTAGGAGCTGTGCCCTGGTGCTTCTGCTTGGCCCTAGAGGAAAAAACCCAGAGCAAGATGGCGGGTGGGAGGGGGGCAGATCCACGAATGTGAACTTGGACGAATTTTTAATGGGACAAAGAGTAAATTTTTAATTAAAATCAGCCGACCGTGACTGAAGGTATTGAGTTCTTTAATCCAAGGAAGAATGCTACCTTGATTACGGAAGGAGAGATGATTAAGCAGGAAAGAATTCCCCTTTTGCCAGTCTCCAGGAACACCTGCTCCCGGTGAGATGAATGCCTCTCACTGGGTCTTGTTGTTCATCGATTTCCAGGCGGAGCTCTCCATTGGCGGGCAGAGCCCTTTCCCAGCTCAGGACCGGACAACTGGGTGGCACAATGGGCCCCTGGAGCACTGGGCAAGGCGTCGGGAAGAACTGAGTTCAAATCCAGCCTCAGAGGCTAGCTTGGTGACCCTAGGCAAGTCCTTCACCTTGTGTTGGTCTCAGTTTCCTCATCTGTAAAATGGCAAAGTACTCCGGGTCACAAAGATTGGCCATGATTGAAATGACTAACCAATAATATCTAAGGGCTTCATCCATGACAAGTGAGCAAGAGCTGGAGAAGGTGCTTAAGAAAAAATGCTTGCTGGCTAAACCTGGACCCAGACAGGAATTTGAAGAGGCACGGTGTCGGCCTAAAAAAGGGCTAAGGAAAGGCAGCTAGGTGGCGCTGTAGTGGATAGCAAACCAGCCCTGGAATCAGGAGGACCTGAGTTCAAATCTAGTCTCAAACACTTAACACTTCCTGACTGTGTGGCCCTGGGTAAGTCACTTAACCCCGAGTGTCTCAGCAAAAAAACAAAACAAAACAAAAAACATCTGGGAGGTCTTGATGAACGTGCCCTAAATGGATGCGATGTAACCCAATAAACATTTATTAAGTGTCTCTGATGTGCCCGGCGCTGTGTTGGGGATACATTTAATAAAAACAAAGAGTCCTTGCCTCAATGCGTTTACAAACTAAAGACTGCAATCTTTACAGTTTAAAACTTTCCAAAGAACGATCAGAAGCAACTCTTATTCCAAAAGACCTTCGGCAGAATCTCCAGACCTCTTGGTCCTCCCAGACCTGAACAAGAAGACCCTCCACAAGCTCCCTGTTCACTCTGCCACAGGATCCCTACTCGGTCATCTTGTTTATGGCAACGCGGGCCTTCCTGGAACCAGGTGAGGAGGCAGCCAGATCAGCCCAGATCCGGCCCCTCTGCTGGGAAAAAACATGCAAACTAACCAATCTAGCGCCGGCAGGACGACTTCATGACCAGGTAAGAATATTTATTGCTAAGAGGTGACACTTCCATGGGGATTTAAGTTTTGCAAAGCAATTTGCAGAAGTGGAAGGTACACATATTATCCCCATTTTACAGATGAGGAAACTGAGGGTTAGATGAAATGATTTGTCCATGGCTGCACTGCTGAGAAGTATCAGATACAGGATTTCACTTCATCCACCCCGTAGAGAGTCAGTCAACAAGCAGTTTCAGCTATTACGTGTCGGGTACTGGGCTGAGCTCTGGACATACAAAAACGGGCAGAAAATGGCCCCTGGAACTCTCAAGTCTAATGGGGGAGACGACATCATGTATAAGATAGGGACGCCGTCTCGTTCCTGGTCCCCATCATCCAATCCGCTGCCATCTCCCATCCATTCTACCCCCTAGAATTTCTCTCAGACCCATCCCCCCACTTACATTCATGCTACAGCCACTCAGTGGGACTAGACAAGTCTCCTAACTCGTCCTTGGCCTTTCGGTGCTCTTGGATTTGTACCATCCCTGCCCAAGAACTCTCCCCGAAACAGATCTGCTAAAGAGCATTCAGCCGTTCCCCGCTGCCAAAAGAATAAAGGTGACTGCTTTTTTGTCCCCAGCCCTCCACAGTTTGGCCAGAATTTGCTTTTTCAGCCTTATCTCCCACTCCTGCCCTCCTGGACTCTGTGTTCCCATCACACTGAATTGCTCCAAACCTGCTCCGTGTCTCTGTTGGGGAGGACGCGGGGAGTGAGCTGGAGTCTGATCCCCATCCTCACCTGCTGAAACCCTCCCAGACTTCCAGGCCAGGCGCTTCCCTACCCAAAGCCTCCTCTGGAGCTCTTGTGACCCAGCTTCCAACCGAGAAACAGTGTGCATGCTGGGAACCTGGCTCCGGATCGGTGGGGGAGTGGGGGCAGTGTCGTGGGTGGAAAAGCTCAGAGGCCCCTCCAGGGAGATGAGGGAGACTTCCCCATCCCTTGTCCCTGCTTCCTCAGCATTCTGGAGCAGGGTTCTTAGCCTGAGGTCCCCTGGAGTCTCACCCTTTCCTCAAGAGCTCCATGGAGAAATTTCAGGGGGTCCCTGAACTTGAATGGAAAAAACCTACATTTTTATTGTCATGAACGTGCATTTGATTTTGTGTATCCGAAAACATGATTCTGAGAAAGGGCCCGCGGGCTGCCCCCGGCTGCCAACGGGGACCGAAACACGACTTCCCAAAGATGGGGAGCCCTGCACCGGACATCCTGGAACCATCTTCCTCGGGTGGGGCTTGGAGCAGGAAGCTCACCTCCCCCCAGTAAGGGGCTCGATCGGTCACTCGTGGGGTTTGGGGGGAAGAATCTAAGTTTGGGGGTGTAAGCGAAGGGTGGTCGGGGAAGCCGCTTCCCTTCCCGGCGGACTTTGTGCCTCCAGCCTCCAGCTGTTTGAGGGAGCAGCCTCCCGGGCCCAAGCTGGCAGCTAACGTGCCTTTGGCTCTGCAGAGGGGGGTAAAAGCTCGAGTTATATTTATCGATGTCACCTGTGGGCTGTGTGGTTTTGGATTTATTTAGATTTTTAGCTGATTTCTCTTCAGATCATTGAGATGATCCCGGTGGCCACATCGTGTGCCGGGGGGCACAGAGCTGGCACTCCCAGCTGGAAGATCAGAGGACTCTTATCTCTGCCTTATCTCCCCTTCTCACACAGAACCTTTTTGAGAGCAGAGCAAGTCTGTGACTTCCTTATTGGTCTTTATAACCTTGGCACCTCACCCCAAAGGATGCTGGGTTGTGGATGGAATGCTAGGCCAGAAATCAGGAAGGCCTGAGTTCAAATCCTTTCTCCTGTATTTATTAGCTGTCTGACCCTGGGCAGGCCACTTATC
Organism: Antechinus flavipes; assembly: GCF_016432865.1. Classification (NCBI taxonomy): domain Eukaryota; kingdom Metazoa; phylum Chordata; class Mammalia; order Dasyuromorphia; family Dasyuridae; genus Antechinus; species Antechinus flavipes. Next base: position 716,484,691 of record NC_067398.1, on the reverse strand, counting down.
TAAGCCTGTTTCTATAAAATAATAATAATAATAACAGCACCGACCGCCCAGGATTGTGAGGATCACATGGGAGAATATTTGCAAAACTTCAAGCTGTCATGAATTATTATTAGCCCAGTGGTGTAGACCCAGCTGATTTAAAAATGCCAAGTCAGGACCTCACAGGAGCACCTTCGCCACCCAAGGGTCTTTGGAACTCGACATGGTCCATTCTACTTTCTCAGCCCCGAGATAGAGAGATGGCTCCATGATTCAAACAGCAGGGGCAGTGTGCCCTGGTGGTTAGAGAGTGAGTTGGTCTGAGAATCTGGAGGGCCTGGGTTCACGTGTAACACATCCCGACAGTGTTCCCCTTATGGAATCACTTTAACATCTCTAGGCAAATCTCTACATTAAAGCAGGGGCTGTTCTGCACTGAGAGAGGGAGTTCCTCAGCTGGGAGTTCCCTGTGTGGCTGAAATCACAAGCCCAGCTCTGGGCAGCCAACAAACATTTGTTAGAGCACCGTGTCGGGCAGGGTTCCGAGCCAGACGGAACATACAGCAAGTAAAAGATCCCCGACTCTTCCCCTTGGAGTATGTGGAGCGTGGCCAGCCTTCTTCAGGAAGGGAAGCGTTTTTCACTTCCTGCAGGATCGACTGCAGAGACTCAGAAGCAATCAGTGGCAACATGGCCAGAGGACAGGACCAGCATCTGGTTGAGACGATTGAGGAGAAGATGGTGTTGCCATTTCTAACAGGAACACACAAAAGTGTGCTTTCCTAAATGGCCTCCCCCCCTCCAAAAATTTCATCTTTTTAGAGCTCAAGTAAGAGCTTGTTGGTGAATGTTTAACAACAAGCTCTTGGGAGGGGGTGGGGGTGGGGGGGAATGGATATCTGACTCGTTTATGTTGACGTGGCTTAACATTTTCTCCATCACTTTCTTAAGTCTAAGTGATCAGCAAAACTGCAAATCAAGCACTGATGGTTTGCCAATTTCTGAGCGCTAAGAGGCTCGTCTTGAAAATTTAACCATCGGCTCTCACATTTAACAATCGACTCTCACGGCCTCAATAATTCCAGCACTCTCCTGGCTGGAAGATCTTGGGGATCATACAGTTAACACTCCCATTTTACAGAGGAAAAAAAAAGCAAGGTTAAAAAAGATTAAACATTTTGCCCAAAGTCCCGTAGATGGTGAGTAGGAAAGCTCTGAGAATTCCGGTATTTTAGCCCTGTATCAGAGGTCTACTCTCTATCCCTCCTCCTCCTGGGGTTGGGCTACGCCATCGGTTAGGACCTTTCTGCTCTCCAGTTCTATAATTAGAGGTCTTCTAAGGTCCCATGATTCTTTGTAGAGAGTGCAAACTTACTTCAAGGGATTCGGGTTTCCACTTGCGTTACCTTCCTGTCTGCTATAGACGAGGTCTTGGGGGAATCGCTCGATCGATATTCTTTTTCATTCCTCTTCAATTACAGCATGCAAGTGGAAGCCGTGAGGCCGGGGACGGGAGGAGGGATTCCCTGCTCGCTCTCTCGTAGGGCGAGTCACAGGGTAGTTTGGGGTCAACCGCTCCACTCTGTCTCCGAGAGCAAGAGGGCTTGGCGGCTTGCCCGACCATTGGCCCGACCCCAATCAAGAGGCTTGACCCCCAGATGCCAAAGGCAGAGACAGATGTCGGTCCTGGGAATCACAGCTGGGGCTGGGAGGATGCCGGAGTCAGGGACGGATCCCAGGACTCAACAGAGTCTACAGGAGGAATCCGGAATCAGAGACAGATCCCTGGAATCACCGGGTCAATGAGGGCTGGGAGGATTTCAGAATCAGGGATAGATCTCAGGAATCACAGTGTCTATGAGGGCTGGGAGGCTGCCAGATCCCTGGAATCACAGTATCTAGGGGACGGATCCCAGGAATCCCAGAGTCTCTAGGAGATGGGAGGAGGCCAGAGTCAGGGACAGATCCCTGGAATCACAGAATTTATAAAGACTAGGAGGAATTTGATCACAGACCCTGGAATCAAAGTATCTATGAGGACTGGGAAGATTCCAGAATCAGGGGGCAGATCCCAGGAATCATAATGTCTATAAAAGCTGGGAGGCTGCCAGATCCCTGGAATCACAGTATCTAGGGGATGGATCCCAGGAATCCCAGAGTCTCCAGGAGATGGGAGGAGGCCAGAGTCAGGGACAGATCCCTGGAATCACAGAATCTAAGGGACAGATCCCAAGAATCCCAGTGTCTATGAGGGCTGGGAGGATGTCAGAGTCAGAGGCAGATCCCAGGAATCCCTGTGTCTATGAAGGCTGAGGATTCCAGATCGCTGGAATCACAGCGGCTATGGGACAAATCCCAGGAAACCCAGCGTCTGTAGAGGCCGGGAGGATGCCAAAGGGAGGCAGTTGCCACCATGTTTCCTGTGTATACTTCAGTCAAGGATCCCTTTTTTTCTCTAGGTTCTAACCAGCGACATTAGGAGACCCCTAAGGTTAGCCTAAAGCTATCTGCCTCTGTTGTTTCTATACTCACTCACTGAAACGGTTGTGTAGTCTGCCAGCAAGCATTTATTAAGCGCCTTCCAGGTGTCTGCCAGCAAGCATTTATTAAGCGCCTTCCAGGCGTCCACCCAAGCATTTATTAAACACCTTCCCGGTGTCCGGCGCTGTCCTTGGTGCTAAGAAAGGCCCCTCACAGTCCCTGCTCCCAGTCACTGAGGGGAGGGGAGTGTGGGGGGACCATCCGCGGGCAGCTTGGCGCAGAGCCACCTGGGAGTGATCACCGCGGGCGGGCAGGCTCGGTGGGGGACTGGGCCAGGTCTCCCTCGGAGAGACCAGGCGCCTGTGCAGGCAGCTTCCGCTCTCCGTCTCCTTTCCCCTTTCCCGGCTTTCCCCTGCGGCCCGCCCCTCCTGGCAGTCTCTGGGCCCCAGTGGAGCTGGCGCCGCCTCTCCGGACACCGAGCCTTTGCCCGGGCCGTACCCCATGCCTGGCATTCTCCGGCTCCCGAGATTCAGCCTCTCCCTTGCCCAGCCGCCGGCGCCTTCTCCCTTCGGCTCTCCTCCCGCTCGCAGGACTGTGGCTCACAAACGCCATCGTGTTCCCGACGTCTCCATTACCCTGAGAGCAGGGCCAGGGGCCTGCGTCTTTTTGTCTCCCCTGGCTCAGCGCCGGTACACAGTAGGCGCTTAATCAGTGTGTGCTCGCCGCCCGGGCCCGATCTCGATTTCTTAGGGCTCCTGAGTGCGCTCCCTCCCCCACCCAGCCTCACGCCCTGAGCCGGGCTGGGCTCGGGTCCGAGGGCCGGAAGGGTTTCAGAGCCGGGGACAGATCTCGGGGATCGCAGGGTCCGTGTCTTTAGCCCCGGCGCGGGGCTCCTCGGAGCCGGGGCACCCGGGGCAGCGCCCCCTTACTCTCTCCGGCTCTGGCTGCGGGCGGACGGGAGAAGCGCGTCTCGGCGGGGTGGGGGGAGGGGAGAGGATGTTGGAGGAGGGGCGCAGGGCTGGCACCTGTGGGCCTCCTTGCGCCCCAGGCGGGCGGGCTGGAGAAGCGAGCGCGCCTTAGGACCCAGGAGCTGCCCGGCTGCCGCCGCCGCTGCTGCAAACGCCCTCCCCTCGCGGGCTGGGGGGAGGCTGTTTACCAGGAGCGAGCAGCCCGGGCGAGCCTCGGACCGACCCGCAGCCAGTCCGCCGGCGGGCAGCCAGGCGCTTGGGACCGGCGGCCGGGGCGCCCAGCCCGCCCGAGGATGCGCTCCGGCTCAGCCCGGCGCCCCGGGGTGCCGCTGCCCCTGCCCTGGGGGCCCGCGCTGCTGCTGGGCACCGCGCTCCTGGGCGCAGCCTCGGGCTCCCGGGGAGGTGAGCCCCGCTTCGCTCCAGCAACTTAACCGGGAGTTGGGGAGGGCGGGAGGGGGGCGGGGGGGCAGAAGTGCCGCGCTTCGCCCCTGCCGGGCAGCGGGCACCTCGTCCGCAGAGAGCGAGAGCGGCTCAAGCCGGGACAGCGGGGCTCGGGGGGCCGGGGGCCACCCTGGGCGTCAGGACAAAGGCGGCCGGGAGCAGCCTCGGACCCGCCGCCGGGATCCGGGCCGGGGCCGCGGCCATCCTCAGGCTCGGCGCCCCTTGGCCTCCCGGGGGCAGCACTTGGAGGCGCCGCTGACGGCCGGGAGCGGGGCGGGCAGTCCCCCGCCTCCCGCTCTCAGCTCCATCAGCTGCCGCGGGGCGGGGGGCAGCTGCCCCAGGGCTCCCCTTCTGTACGTTCTCTCTAATTTCCTGCTGCGTTCAAGGAGGGAGGGAAGGGGGGGGGTTCCAGCTGAAAGCTTTAGATGGGGGGGGGTGGATCTGGAGTCACGTCTAGTTTACATAACTGGAACAATTCTGTCCCATGCACTAGGGGCAGGGCAGGGCGGGGGTGGGGTGCGGATGGGGGGGGGTTGGTTGAGAGCTGGATGCTCACCCACTGACCAATATCTTGGGGGGGGGGCGGGGATAGGCTGCTGAGACACGGCCCACAGGCGCACAGTAGGCTTAGAACGGCCGGGGCCCTTCCATTGTCTAGTACATTTTATAGATGAGGAAACTGACCCAAGAGAGGGGCAGAAATGCACCAGTCCTGTCCACACTGACTGGGAAGTTAGGGAGCTCTCCCCCTGTGCTCTGCTGCTTCCAAGCCTCCTGGGGCCCCGGGGCTACATCAGCGACTAGTCTGTGCCCCTTGGAGATGCAAACGCCCTGCCTCTTCTTCACAGGCTGCTTCTGGGACCGGGGGCGTCTGTACAAGGCGGACCAGGGCTTCTCTGCGGAGGGGCTGCTCTGTCTCAACTGGCAGGAAGTGCAGAGGCAGAGGACAGCGAGCCTAGCCACTGGTGAGAGGGATGAGGAGGGAGGGTCCCAGGGAGAAGGGTGTCCGAGTGAGGGGGTGGCAAGGGGAGGGGATGGAAGCCTTCAAAGGGATTACTGGGGGGTGGGGATGAATCGGGGGTGTCAGGAGTAGAGTGCAGGGAGATGAGCCGGGGAGGGAGGAGATTCAATGGGAGAGAGGAGATGAGTTCTGAAATGAGAGAAGAATCCAAGAATATGAGGGGGTGGATGGAGAGCAAAGAGATGAAGGAATCGAGTGAAGAGCTGAAGGGGAGGGAGGAGGTGAGGAGCGAAGAATTAAGGGAGGGGAGGAAGTGAATGAGGAACTTGGGTGAGTGAGAAAAGGGAGTGAGGAGGTGAAGATGAGGGAGGCAAATTTGGAGATGGAGGAGGTGAAGGAGGAGAGTGAGAAGAGAGGAGATGGAAGAGAAGATGAGGGAGAAGAAAAGGGAAGAGCGGGAGATGAAGGAGGAGGTGGGGAAGAAGAAGATGAGGGAGCTGAAGGAGAGAAAGGAGAAGATAAGGGAGGATTTAAAGAAAGTTGAGGAAATGAGGGAAGAGGTAGAGGAGATGAGGGAGCTGAAGAAGGAGAGTGGGGAGGCGCACCAAGCACAGGGAGGGGGCGGAGTCTAGCTCCTTGGTCCCGCCCCTCCCGGCTCTCACCGCCCCTCCCCCCTCACTCTCCACAGATGCGGCCCCAGGCCCGAGAAGCAGCGCGGTGGAGAACCACAGCTTCTGCCGGAACCCGGACTCGGACGCAGCCGGGCCCTGGTGCTACGTGAGGGGCTCCTCGGGAGCTCCCGAGAAGCGGCGCTGCGAACCCGTCCTGTGCGCAGGTACCACTGTCCGGGCCGCCTCGGCACCGCCTCCTCCCTCCCTGCCGCTCACCATTGGCTTAGTATCTGCTCCCGCCCCTAACTCCTCCCCCAGAGAACATTCCCCGCCCCTTATCCTCCCTTTGGCCCGCTCTGACCCCGCCCTTTATTTGACTCCGCCTCAGGATCCGCCCCCTATGCCTCACCATTGGCCGCGGCTGTCTCTGGGCCTTGGTGCTGACCGCCCATTGGCTGTTGGGGCCACTCCCCATGAGCTCATCCTCTGCTAGCTGCTGGTAAACAAGTGTTTTCAAAGAACCTGTGCGAGTCTGGGACGTACGGGGGACATTGAGGCAGGGAAGAGCAAGGGAGGTCTCAGCCCGGGGGGACCCCAAGCGTGGGATTCCAGATTTAGAGCTGGAAGGGCCCCAGAGACCCTCGAGACCAACCACTGTCATAGATTCGGAAACTGAGGCCAGAGAAGGAAAAACTGAGAAAAGGCAAAGTGATGGAATGTGGATGAGAATCAGGCTTCTAGGAGCTGCTGAGATTGGGGCTGGGGAGGGCCTGAGGACAGGGGAGGGCCGAGGACGGGGCGTGTCGGGACTGGGAGGGGCCTGGGGACAGGGTGTCAGGTCTGGGAGGGGCCTAAGACAGGGAGTGTAGGGATGGGAGGGGCCTGAGATAGGGCGTGTCAGGTCTGGGAGGGGCCTAAGACAGGGAGTGTAGGGATGGGAGGGGCCTGAGATAGGGCGTGTCAGGTCTGGGAGGGGCCTGAGATAAGGAGTGTCAGGCTGGGAGAGGCCTAAGACAGGGCGTGTAAGGCTGGGAGGGGTCTAGAACAGGGCGTGTCAGGGCTGGGAGGGGCCTAAGACAGGGAGTGTAGTGCTGGGAGGGGTCTAGAACAGGGCGTGTCGGGGCTGGGAGGGGTCTAGAACAGGGCGCCTGGGGCTGGGAGGGGTCTAGAACAGGGCCCGTTGGGGCTGGGAGGGGTCTAGAACAGGGCTGTCAGGGCTGGGAGGGGTCTAGAACAGGGCGCCTGGGGCTGGGAGGGGTCTAGAACAGGGCGTGTCGGGGCTGGGAGGGGTCTAGAACAGGGCGTGTCGGGGCTGGGAAGGGTCTAGAACAGGGCGCCTCCGGGCTGGGAGGTCACTTTATATAACTAATCCACTTTACCTCTGGGGAGACTGAGGCTCCTGGAGGGGCAGTTAGAGTTTGTCGGCCTCCTGCACTCAGGGGACGGAAGTCTTTGCTGTGAGTCAACATCCAGCTGAGCGAGCTCGGATCTGGTCCTCAGGCATCCCTGCTCCCATCCAGTGACCCTAGCCCCCTCCCCCACTGCCCCACCCCCCACCCCAGGGGTTGGTCAAGCTGGTGTCTGCTTAAAACGTTCTCAAAACGGGCACGGGGCTTGGACGTGACGGCTGACGCCAGAAGTAAATGAGGGGCTGTCGCAGCCTTAGATAAGAGTTTGTTGTGACCAGATGAGACCGAGAGGATCATGGAAGGCAAAATAGGACATTTCCTTCCGGGCCATTAAAAGTGTTGTCAGCCTGGAGCCGGCTGAGCCCGTGCCTGGGAGCCCGGAGCTCTGGGTCTGAGTCTTGCCTTTCCCGTGCTCCATGCTGATGGAAATCTTGCTAACCCTTAAGGGGCTGCCCGCAGTTCCCAGAGGCCTGGGGAGGGGGCCGTCCCACCAAGGCGGGGAGTTATGGATGCACTGGCTCCACCCACTCACTTCCCAGAGCCCCAGGAAGGGAGCCCCCGGGAACCCAGCCAGTACTTGGGAAGCCGGGATTTAAATCCTGGTCCTAACCTCCTGTCAGGTACCTCTCGGGCAGACGTGTCAGAGAGTGAGTCAGTAGCATTTCCTAAGCACCTACATGCGCCCCTACTACGTGCCAAAGACCAAGTTCTGGAGAAACAGAGAACGGCCAAAGCAGGGGCTCTGGGAGCCTGTAACGATCCCCCAAAACGAGGAGACCCCAGACAAATGGCGCTTGGCAATGGCTGACTTTGCACTTGGGGAGTAATTGAGGGGAACTAACTAATAATTATAGCTAACGTTTAGTATGTTAAGGTTTGCAAAACACTTTATAGACATCGTCCCACTGGATCCGGGGAGCTATTATTACCCCCATTTTATGGGTTGAGGAGACTGAGGCTTGTCCAGGGTCACATAGCTAGTAGTCGTCTATGGGTAACAGTCTAGGAGGCGACGACTACCCAGATTTCCCCCGTAAGGTTTGGTGCAATCTAATGGGTGCCCGCTGTCCCTCCCTGGTGGTGGAGGGGGCCCCTTCCCCATCTGATCGGCTCCCCTCCATTGGACGGCACCCCCATCGCCTGTGACCTTCTCCTGATGCCCAGAATTCCCTTTTCCCCCTGCAGGGACCCCTACTCAGGAAACATCGCCCCTCGCCACTGCTGCAGGGAACTCTCAGGAACCGCAAGGGGCCGACGGGGAAGTGTTCGAGGTCGCAGACTCTCTGCCCTCCAACAGTGAGTCGGCAGCCGTGCAGCCCGTGATTGGGGCCAGCCAGAGAGTGAGGATGATGTCGGAGAAGAAAGACCTCGGAACGCTGGGTAAGTCCCGTCCTCCTCCCTGCACTCCCGGGCTCCCCCGGCCCCTTCCTCTCTCGGGATTGCCCCTGGAGGTCGCTGGAAGGTCACTCTCTCTCTTCACAGGCTACGTGCTGGGAATCACCATGACGGTGGTCATCATCACCATCGGCGCTGGCGTCGTCCTGGGCTATGTCTACAAGAGGTCAGTGTCTTAGTGCCTACATCCCGGGGGGGTCCGCCGTGTCCTGGGTGGTCTGCCGTGTCCTGGGGTGGTCCGCTGTGTCCCAGGGGGTGGTCCGCTGTGTTCCGGGTGGGTCCGCTGTGTGCCAGGTGGGTCCGCCGTGTCCTGGGGGGGGGTCTGCCGTGTCCCGGGGGGTCCGCCGTGTCCCGGGGGGGTCCGCCGTGTCCCTGGGGGGTCCGCTGTGTCCCGAGTGGTCCGCCGTGTCCCGGGCAGAGCGGCAGATGGCAGAGGGTCCGGATTCATAGGGTGGCTTTGCTGGCCACTCCCTGCGTGGCCTTGGGGACGTTTCTGTACATGTGGACTGGAAGCCTGAGCTCTGTTGCCTGAGAATTAACGTACGCGTGGCTGCTGGTCTGCTCACTCTGGGGCGTTTCTGAGAGAGTGGGAGGGGGGGTCCCACCGGACCGCCTGGGAGGGCGTGCACCAGCCCACGCTTAGGGCCCTGGCTCGGGCCTTCTGGGTGCCGGCCTCCATTTTGCTGCTCTGTGTGACCCCAGAGAGCCTACAATAGTTAGAGGTGAGACCCAAGTTCCTCTTGGGACTTTTCCCAGCCTTCGAAGGCCCCGCGCTGGGAGGCCTTGTTCCTGTGCCGTGGGAGAGGGACTTCGGAGGCAGCAGCGGGGGCTTCTGGGGCAGAGCCGTCCCCAGGGGCGGGTGTTCCCCCTTGGGGGGCTTCTCCGGCCGGAGCAGGATGCTGGGACTCCTGGTCAGGGACCGGCCGGTGAGCCGGCCCCAGCAGTCAGGGCTCAGTGGAAGCGAAGCGTCCTTGGCTACGGTCTCCATTCTGTTGTCTCAGTTTCCAGTCTTCCTGACTGGCCGTGTTCATTTGGGGTCCGACTTTCGGGGTTGTAAGGACATCTGGCCTAATACTTTGTTTTGGAGGGGGGCCTGAGGCTCAGGGAGGGACACGCCCCTGGTCAGCGGCAGGTTCCCGGCCCCCCCGGACTCGGTTTGTCCAGCTCGGCCCCCTACGCTGGCTGTGGGCGCGGGGCCCTTGGAAGAAGCCGACGTGGGCCTAGCGAGCTTTTTCTGGGCCTCTTCGGCCGGGGAGAGGCAGCGAGGGCGGTTTGCAGCCTGGTGCCCGCTGAGCCGGCGGGTTGGCTCCCTCGCGCCCCCCCTGCCCCGTTTGTGGCCAGGCTCCTGTTTCTGGCCTCAGCAAGGCGGGGATCGGGTTACTGCGGCTCTGGGGGACGGAGCTTTCCATTAGCCCGGGGGGTGTGGGCAGGCGAAGGAGGTGACCCTGGGAAAGAAAGGGTGATGGGGGGCTGTGGGGGCTGGGCCTGGGGGGCCGGGGCTGCAGCGGGCTGCTCTGGTGTCTGGAGGCCGGGCAGGGCTCCAGGGCAGCTCTTGTTCGCTGATAAAAGGAAGGAAAGCATGTAAGCTTACACCTCCCCCCACCCCCCAGAAAAGGAGGGGAGACTCAGTGAATACAGTATTTGTTCTTCCTGGCCACAACAAGGGACTTTTGTTGTCCCCTCACCAGGCCAGGAGAAAGGGGTTCCCGGCCCTGCTGTTTGCGTGCCGTGCCTCAGTTTCCCCATCTGAAATGGAGCTGACCGTGCTGGGAGAGGAGGGGCCGGCACGGAGAGGAGTCCCAGCCGGGAGAGCTTTGTCCCCCAGGGCTGCCAGGAACTTAGCAGGGGGACCGGTTCCGGACCGGCATTCGCTCGGTGTCCCTTCTGCTTGTTCCTCCCGGAGCCGCCGTGCGCAGGAACCGGGCAGGGGCTGTTCCCGGAGGCTCGGCCTGGGCCTTTTGCCCAAAGTGAGGCAGTGGGGTAGGGGAGAGGAAACTGGTTAGACACGAGACTCGGGGGCGAATCTCACCTCTGCCCATAGCCCCCGGTGGACACCACCCTTCTGTGGGAGCCTTTGGAGCTTGTGGCGCAGCTCCACGTGGGGGAGACCGCCTGCGCCTTTGTGTCCTGGTGTTTAAGACGTTCCCTAAGCGAGTCCCCAGAGCCGGCCCTTATGGCCGCTAAGATCTCAGAAGGTCTGGAAGGGAACTCGGAGGCCTCTGAGTCCAGGCCCCTCCTTTTATAAACGGGGAAACTGAGGCCCAGGGAGGCGAAGGCCACAAAGGAGCCAGACCTGGCCCCGTGAGCCCCACCCCAGAGCTCCAGCTCGCTGGCTGTCCCAGGCGGGGTCTCCCCGGACATCTGCTCGTGGGGCGGGTTACCGTGGTTCGAGGCTTCGCGTCCCTGCGTATGCTAAGGAACCCAATTCTAGTTGTCAGGTCCACGGGGGGGGGGGGGGCTGTCCGACTCGGGGGAGCTAATCCATAAGAGCCAGATTTAGACGAGCCTGAGCAGTTACGGACATTACTAGAGCGCAGGACAACCTGGCGGGAGAGGAGGAGGGCTCGTCCCACGGCAAGAGGGAGGCCTTCCAGCCCCAGGCTGCCGGCGGCCGTGGGTCCGAGGACGTCCTGAGAGGCCCGGATCCTCTGGGAGTCACCATGAGGACGGGGCCGTTAAGGCCAGTACATTCTCTTCCCAAGAACTTGGTAGGGAAGCCAAGCTAAAATGGGGGGACTTAGAACGAGAAGGAAACGGAGAGATCCTTTGGTCTAAGCAGCCCAGCTCTAGGTCTGGAAGAGAGGGCCGAGGCCAGCTGGTCCAACCCCTCATCTTCCAGCAGGGAAACTGAGGCACAGGGAGCCTGAGAATTGCCCAGGATCACGTCAGCAGCTGGGGGGGGTCCCTGCTTCTAACAGGGGAGCAGTTCAGTAATCAGGATCCACACTGAGATGGTGAAGGAAACCCCAAAGGGAAGGCATCGGCACCTGAGGAGGAAGGGGGGGCGAGGTTCCCAGGCAGGGGCAGGAGTCGGGGGAGATACAGCCGGGACAAAGGCGCCGGAAGGGGAGATGGGGATGTCACTGGGTCAGTGCCCCAGGGGGATGGGAGCAAAGTGTGATGAAGCTGGAGGCGGAGGGAGGGGGGGGCAGGTTAAATGGCAGAGGACTTTAATGTGGGAGCTAACAGGGAGCTGATGGAACTCACTGAGGGTGTGTGTGTGAGAGAGACAGAGACAGAGACAGAAATAGAGAAAAAAGAGAGAAATAGAGGCAGAGTGAAAGAGAAAACTAGTGAAAGAGACAAACACATAGAGGTAGAGTGAAAGAGACAAAAACAGAGAAAGAAATAGAAGTAGAGTGAAAGAGACAGAAATAGTGAAAGTGAAATAGAGGCAGAGTGGAAGAGAGAAATGAGGGAAAGAAAAATAGAGGTAAAGTGAAAGGGAAATTGAGTGAAAGAGACAGAGAAATAGAGAGTGAAAGAGACAGAGACAGAGAGAGAGAGAGGCAGTGAGAAAGGGACAGAGACAGAGACATGGTCTGAAGGTCCCATTCGCTGGCCATGAGAGCGCGAGGTCGATTCCGACACTCCTCGCTGGGAGAAACCAGTGTGATTCAGTGAATCATGTTTGGAGCTGGAGGCTGGCACCATGGGCCGTGTGTGTCCCGGGCACTGCCACCCCCCGGTCCTGTCTGGGGAGCTGAGTGGACCGGTGCGCCCACCAAGGCCCGGTGTGCCAGTTTCCCCGATGCTTGAGATAAGAAGCAAAAGGAGGAATCTAGGCGGGAGCTCTGGCTCAATATCCCCCCATTCTCACTCTCTCCATCAGGGGCAAGGACTTCAAAGAGCACCGCGAACAGAAAACCTACGAGCGGGAGATGCAGCGGATCACCCTGCCCCTGTCTGCCTTCATGAACCCTGCGTGTGAGATCGTGGACGAGAAAACCATCGTGATTCACGCCCACCGGACTCCCGGGGAGGACGTCAAGGATGGCAACGCTCCCCTCATGGGCCAGGCTGGCACGCCGGGGGCCTGAGCTGGGGGCCGGTGGCCAGGAGACCTCACCGCCACTGCCGTCCTAGGCCAGCCCCCTTCCCAGAGCGGGGAGGGACCCTCGTCTTCTGTTAGGGTGTTTTTGGGGTGAATTCCAGAGACAGAGGGCCCCCCTCCTCCGCTCGGGTCTCCGTCCCTTAGGGCAGGACTGTGCCCGGCGGAGACAACCGGCGGCATCTTCTGCAGGGGCTTCCCACGGAACTCCGACAGGGACGGGGACCAGTGCCACGTCTTCCCTCTGCGCCCCATTCCACACGGCCACGGCTTCCCCCGTCCCCGCCTCTGGGGGTTGCATGGCACATAGGGACTGTTACCTTTATCTTTCAGGAAAAACGGGAGCTTCGAGGCAGGGTGGGCTGGGGGCGACTTGGTGAGCGGCCTCCCAGTTGTGTTTATGGCCCTTTGAAGCCATAAACTAGTTTTTGCACTTAGGAGACACGGCCAGGAGAGCTAGAAACGCAGGGAGCTCGGGACGGGCCCGGGGGGACCGCAGCCAGCCCTCGTCCCAGGGAGAAGAAAAGCGAGTGACTGACCGTTCCATGGAGACAAGGGCTGGGCACAGGTGCCTTAGGCCAGCACAGGGAGTCGGAGCCAGAAGCTCTAAACGGGGAGGACGACGGGGAGCAAGGGACGATATTTTAGGGTCTGCGACTGTCCAAGGTCCCAGAAATGGCGTCGGTGAATGATCTCGGGGCTGGATCCTCCAGGCGTCTCCCAGGAGGTTCCTGCAGAAGCTCCAGGGTAACGAGGGCGAGGGCTCACAGCGTAGGCTTCCTCCCTCTGCCGGCCCACGGCTGTGTTGGACGGGGCCGCCAGCCGCCTTGCTCCCACGGGGTCCGCCTCTCACTGCTCCTCACGAGGCCTTAGGAAGGGGGGACTTCCCCAACTGCACCTGCTCACCCGCTCCCCAAGTCCAGGCAGTCCCGGGGGTGTGGGAGCCCTGGGTGCCTCCGGGGGAAGGGCCCGGCTTGGCGTCCATGCTCCCGGCTGCCCGAGAGGGGGGGCCGCCATGTTACTGGTTCTAACTTTTTGTTGCTGTACCCATTTCCCTGTTTTATATACCTCACTCTAACACCTGCACATGGAGGCAGGAAGCCACTCTGGATTCTACTGGGTAAAAAACACATTAAACAGGACAAAATCCACTGGTGTGTGTCCTCGGCCCCCTTCCCTCCCGCCCTGTCCCGGGAACTCATCCTTGGGAGGCGGCTCTCGGTGACCTCCCGGGCTTGGCTGTGGCCGTACCCGGGCGGTGCCATGCAGGGGGCAGCCGGTGCCCGAGCTCTGCCCGCCACAAACACGAGTCACCCCGGAGAGCGCCACGGAGCCCAGAAGGGAGGCTGTTCTGCTTAGGGCTCCGGGTGGGGGAGGGAAGAAGGGGCATCTCGCCTCTAGCCAGGGCTCCCCCCAAGGCAGGCTTAGAATCTGGGCCGAAGGCACCCAGAGAGGGGCTGGAGAAATGGGCCCTGAATTCAGAGCCTCCCTGCCTAGGCTGGGGGCCTCGGGCCCTACTGTTCCCCCAAGAAGATCTGGGAGCCCAGGCTCGTGGAGGCTGTGGAGAAAGGGGAACGAGCATCTGTCGAGCGCCAGCTTTGTGCGAAGAGCTTTACCTACGTCTCATGTCCTCACGGCCGCCCTGGCCCCAAGGCCGGTGTTTTGTGACTCGGGTCCCTTATGGACCGAGGTCCCCCAATATCACCACAGGGAACGGGGGCCGAGAAAAGGCTTAGAGAGACCTTCGAGGGGGGCCTTCCTTCCATTCCACAACGAGGGGCCACCATAGATTGTTAACATTGAGAGGGGTCTTAGAACAGGGGATGTCAGAGCTGGGAGGGGCCTTTGGACAGGGGCTATCGGGGATGGGCAGGGCCTCAGAACAGGGGGTGACAGGTCTTGGAGGGGCCTTGGAGCAGGGGCTGGCAGGCTGTTCTTTGCTGACCCAGACTCCTGCTCGCTTCCTAGAGGCTGCACTCTGGCCGGAGTTGGGGCAGATGGGCCTTGGGGCTCCCCAGGCCATGCCGTCTCTTGCCCAACCAGAAGCCATTTCCAACAGGGAGAGTGTGTCCGGGATGTCTTTTTGACCCACAGCCCAAGTAAAGTTCACCGGCTCCTTCAGCTCCATTTCTTGCTTTATTTACCCAAGTCAACCCCTGGCCGGGGGGGCCGTCCCTCCCCAGGTGCCCGAAGAACCCTTCCTGCTCTCCCAGGGGAGCGCAGAGAAGTCTCCTCTCCCACCTGAGTGGCTTTCCCACGGCCCTCCCCACCCCAGCCCACCACATCCTGCCCCCAGGAGTCCCTGGAGGCCTCAGGCCGACCCCCTCGGCTCGTTAAAAGTAAACTTTAGTCAGGAGACGCGGCCGGGTCCTCAGGCCGATGACCACAAACGTTTCTGATGGTGGAGCTGACGCAGGAAGATGAACATCCTCCCCTCCCCCGAGCCCCATCTCAGTGGCCCCAGCCCCGGTCCCCAGCTTGTTCGGTTAAGTGTCTGCCTGCAGGTTCGCCCGAGAAGGGAAGCCGGCCGCAGCGGCCTCGGCCAGCGTCCCCTCGGGCGGGTCAGTGTCTCCCCGGGCGGGTCAGTGTCTCCCCGGGCGGGTCAGTGTCCCCCAGGCGGGTCAGCGTCTCCCCGGCGGGTCAGTGTCCCTCCGGGCGGGCCCTGGTGAGTGGGCCTGGCTAAGGGGGCTCATTTCCCTCACTGAGCTTCAGGTGGGGACGTCTCCTCCCTCAGCAGAGAAGCTCACCCGCCCGGGCACTGAAGAACATGTCCACAGCAGCCACTGCGCTCACCCACAGGTGTGCACCCGGGCTCCGGGCTCCCAGGCCTACTAGCGACGGCCCCGCCCGGGCTACGAGGCAGAACCTGCCCTGGGGAAGGGGCCGTGGCCGGGGGAGGCCTGGGTATTCTAGCAGAGAGAAGTCCTTCCCCCAATCCGAGAGGTCCCTGGAGGGGAGGGGCCGTGGCTCGCCGCCTCTGCCCCCACAGTCCGCCCCAGCAGAGGCACGGGTGGGGTCCGGGCGGGACCTCCCTGGGGGCAGCTGGGAGGCCCTCGAGGTGGCGGCAGGCTTCTCGGTCCCAGGGGCGGTTCCCGGCCAGTCCCCAGGCTCTCCCACGGGCGTTTCTTCACAGCTTGCACTTGAGGGTTGCATTTGGAGACGGTGAGAGCCCCCTGCGCCCCAGAGGTGTGTCTCCGAGCAGTAGCGTGGGGCACGTTTAAGGCGCTCCGGATCCGCAGGAAACCTCAGCTGGGCCACGCGGGGGCCGGGCCCGCCCCGGGACGGGCAGTGCTGTGCCCGCCGTGCCCTGCACGGGGCCCCCAGCCGGCGGCCGGGGGAGCTTAGGAGAGGGCGTCTCGGCTCAGGCCGTACTGCACGCTCACCTCGTGGTCCAGCTCCTCCAGCTCCGAGGGCAGGGGGATGCCCAGCTCTCCCAGGTACAGGGAAAGTGCTTCGAAGGAATCTTCCAGTTTTGAGAACGGGGGTCTGGAAAACAAAAGCGGCCGCGCTCAGGGCCGGGGACCCTCCGTGGTGACTCCAAGAGGCCGCCCCCCGGAAGCTGCTCCCCCTTCTGCCCGGCACCCGGCAGCCCGGCTCACCTCTCTCGGCACAGACCGCGCGGCGGTGCCCGTTTTACCAGAGAGCAGGCCGAGGCCGGAGGCTAAGCCCGGGCGCCCCAGGAGGCCTTTCTGGCCCTGCCGGAGGCGAGGGGGGCGAGGGCCGGGCTGGAGCCCCCTCACCGGCACCACTTACCTGCTCTCAGGCTCCAGTTTGCAGCAGATGGCGGCAAGCGGGAAAAAAGCGGGGGGACAGTCTGTGGGAACAAACTTCTCCCAGAAAAGCTTCACGTTGAGCCCAAAGTCCAGTGTGCGGGGGAGACAGTCGGGGTCGGCGTACACCTGCCCGATGATCTGGAGGGGAGAACCGGGGGGTCACCGGGCGGCTGGGGAGCCCCGAGACGCCCCGTCCTCTGGCTGGGGTGGACGCTTCTCCTCTCCCTGGCCCAGACACCCCCCAGGCTCTGACAGAGAGAGGATCTCAGATCCCCCACCTGTCTGAGGGGACATAAGGCCAGAGGGGGACAGAAGGACAAGGTCCCTGCCCTCCACCGTGACAGGTGCACAGCACAAACGCTGTGCCAAGAAATGCCAGGCCTGGGGTGGAAGGGGGTGCCCTGAGCCACGCTGGGGGGCACTGCGGGCATGAGCGACAGCTCGGAGCCCCAGAGGGGGAGCAGCCGGGAGAAGGCCCGCAGAGCATGTGAGCTACACTGGGACCGGCAGCACTGGGACGGAGGCAGGATGGCGGGAGGCTGAGCAGTCGGGTTGGAGCCTGGGAGGCCGGGGGAGCTGCTGAAGATGGCAGGTGGAGGCGGCTCCGAGGCCACAACTGACAGGAGCCCGGAGGCCCCCGAGTCCGATCCCCTCATTTTACAGAGCACGGGCTGAGGGCCTGGAAGCCTGGTGGGGGGGGAGGGGAGGGGAGAGTCAAGGAGGCCGACTGCCAGGGGCGCAGCTGGCTGACCAGGAGGGGGCGGGGCCTGGACAGAGGCGTCCGGAGGCAGCCAACGGCTCTCGGGGAGAATCCCAAGGTCCTCTTTAGACCTTCCAGCCCCAGCTCTCTCCAGCACGTTAAGGAGGGAAAGTGCAGGGAGCAGCAGGTAACCTGGGCCCGGAGGCCGGGAGAGGTTTGGGAAGTGCAGGATCTAGGGAGGCCAGTGAGACTGACAAGCCGGGCGAGGGGGGCCGGAAGCTGAGGCCCGAAGGGCAGCAGGGCGACTCCAAAGGAGGCCGAGCGGGAGAACCCGGAAGGCCCGGAGGAAGACTACGAGCAGGCCGTGGGAGCGGGGGGTGAATGGCCGGTGACAAAGGAAAGGCAGGAAGACCCGGCAGCCCAGTCGTGGATGGAGAGGAGGCCCCGGAGCCTAGTTTGAGGGAGCTACGAAAAGCGAGGTCAAGGCTTTTTATGGATGAGGAAGGCCGGCTCACGGGTATCGGGGAAGGAGCTGGGGGGCGGGGGGAGCAGCGAGGGGCCGAGAGCGGCGGTCAGCTCCGGCCTCAGCTCCGGACGGCTCGGCCACTTCTCCATCAGAGGCAAGTAAGGAGGGGAGAAGGTAGGAGGAAGCGGAGGACAGGGAGGAGGACATCCGGCACAGCTGCAATGGAGGCTGTCCCTGGGAGGGGTGGGGGCCCCGCTGAGTGGGACATTGAGCGGCTGGGGGGAGGCAGAAGCGGGACGAGACGGCCCCAGGCTCTAGAGCGGCCGAGAGGACTGGAATGGTGACCGAAGGGGGAGCCTGAGAACTCGGGGCTCCTCGCTGGCCAGGCCGGCCCCTGCCGGGCACCCGCCTGCCTCTCACTCAGCACAGCCTCCTTTGTGATAAATGTCTGCTGCCTGCCGTGGATGGGCTGCAATCTGCACCGGCAAAGGGAACGGCCGCACCAGCTGCTTCCGTCGTGCCCGGCGTGTCTGTCTCACGGCTGCCCCGGAGAAGGCGTCCCCCTGCGCCGCGGGGCTCTGAGCACTCACCTCACAGAGAACAATTCCGAAGGAGAAGACATCCACAGTCTCATCGTAGCTTTTCCCTGGGGCAACGGGAAAGGGGAGGGATGAGAACTTCTTCCCTCTCTCTGTGCCAGGCCCAGCCTGAACCCAACCTCGGGGAGCAGCGGGGGCAGGGATGCCTGGGCAGGTACCGAGTGACCTCGGCCTGACCTTCAGGGCCAGGTTGGGGGGGATCGCAGGGACCTCCATAGTCCTGCGGGGGTAGCAGAATGGCCCCCGGCCCCCGGGGAGCAAGGGCCTGGGAGGGACTGTTTCTACAGCCTTGCCCATGTGGCAGCCAGGCTCACAGAGCTCTAAGTCTAACCTCAAGAGAATGTGGGTACCGGGCCTGGCACAGGGCAGAGCACCAACAAAAGCTGCCCCCATGTGTCCCAGCCAGGAAAAAGCTCCCGGGCTCAAGTGTGAGCTGGCGAAAAGACCCGGCTCAGACGGCCCGGACTCGGCCCTGGCCCTGCGGCCACCGAGGAGCTTCCGCAAGCAGGGGAAAGGGAGCGACAATGTCCGTGCTCGCCACCCTGACGGGCTACGAGTGCTGAGAAATGTGCTGAGCCAGAGCTGCCTTCCTGGGGCAGACAGACAGATGGGCAGGAGGCAGAGAGATGGACAGACAAGCAAGCAGACTGGCAAATGGACAGACTGGCAGACAGGCAGGCAGAGAGGCGCGTGGGGCAGCATGAAAACAAACAGGGAATGGCCGAGGGTTCGAGGGTGGCTGCAGCTCACTAGGGACGTTCTGGTTCTTCAGGAGGTGGGGGGGAGGAATGCCCAGAATGCTGGGAGGGCGCTGTGGGCACAGAGCCCACGGGGGCACAGGCTTTGGTTGCCAGGCAGAGGCGCCTCCGGCTGCCCCGGACCCTCACCGTTGAGCATCTCGGGGGCCATCCAGTAGGGGTTCCCCACCACCGTGTAGCGCTTCTTGCGGTCACTCTTGCGCAGGGTGCGCTTCTTGGTGGAAGCCTTCTCCGAGGACGGCTTCTTCCTCTCCTCCACGATGAGCCTCGAGAGGCCGAAGTCGGCCACCACGACAGTCTTGTCCTGGGCAGAGACACAAGATAGGTCGTGACCGACCCCTCCAGCCAGCGGGTTTCTCCATAAGCGCGACTCGGTTTTCGTCGAAACGCATCGAAAGCCGTCCCAGGTGGGCAGAGCCAGCGCTGTCCCCGCCTCGACAGGGGAAGAAGTGGAGGCTGAGAGGCCGAGGTCGCCCAGAGAGTCGGAGCTGGGGCCCACCCCCGGGCTTCAGGGGACTCCCCCAAACCACCTGGGAGCGCTCCGCAGGTGGCCACGGGCCATGGAAAGAGGGCCCCGGAAGATGCCACGTCTGATGGGGCTGGTGGAGGAGACCCGGGGGTGGAAGTGGAGAGGAGGGGCTGGTGGATCATGGAGGGGAGCTTGACTAAGTTTGGGAGCCAGAAAGCAAGGTGGCCAGTAGAGGCCAGCAGAGGAGGGAGCCCCACAGGCCTGGTACACAGAGCCAGGGCACACAAGGCCGGGGCACGTAGGATGGGACTCACAAGGCGGGGTACACAAAACCAGGATCCACAGGTGGGGCACAGAGAGCTGGGGCTCACAAGGCACGCAGAGTTAGGACACAAAGAGCTGGGCACACAGGGCCAGGTCACACAGGGCCGGGGCTCACAGGGCCGGGTCACATAGGGCCAGGGCTCATAGGACTGGGACACACAGGGCCGGGGCCCACAAGAACTTGGTCCTTGCACTCCCTGTGCAGCTGCTGTTGCCTCCGGGCCCCTAGGGTGGGGCAGATGCCCAGCGGGCACTCACCAGCTTGATGAGACAGTTGTGGGAGTTCAGGTCCCGGTGAATGATGCACATGGAATGCAGATAGGCCTAGAAGGGGAAGGAGTGGTGAGGAATGCCAGCGGAGGCCGAGCTCTCCCGTCGGAGCTTGTCGCAGGGCGCTCTCAGAGACCCCCTCCCCCTGCTCCTCCACAGCCACGGGCCCCCACCCCTCCTCCCCGCGCCCAGCTCGCCCTGCCTCCCGCTCCATCTGATGCCTCCCGGGGACAGGCTTCCTCCGGGCGCCCCACTCCTGTTCCGAGGGCTCGTGGTGGTGACAAAGCACCCAGTCAACTGATGGGGGTTGGGTTCAAGCACGGTCACCCCCTTCCCCCTCAGGTCTCCAGGCAACCTCTCCCGACGACTCGGCTGAGGTTACCAAAGGCCCGCTCCGAATAAAGAATAAAACTCGGCCGCGGCTCTGTTCCGAAAATGCTCCATCTCTCCCAAATATTTTCTAATTTTTTCAAATTCTCAACTTAAACAGCAGAAAGGAACGTTTCCCTACGCACAGAATCATGGGAAAGGAACTCTCCATTTCATCCCATTTGCCTTTTTTTTTTTTAAAGTAAATAACAAATGCTACATTTTACTTCCAAACTGTCCTAGCAGTATTTCCTTCTATTTTCTTTTGTGAATTTTAAAAAATGTTTCCGTGATCTCCCTTTTTAGGGGTCTCTCTATTAATAACGGCCCCGTTCCCACTCTCCTCCAGTCTCACTCTAGAACAGGAACACTTAAAAGTTGGGGTGCCCCGGAGCAATTTCAAAGGCTACATGAATTTGTTTTTTAAAAACTTTGTTGCTGTTGTTGTTGAGACAATGAGCTTAAGTCCCACAGCTGGGAAGGGTTAAGTGTCTGAGGCTGGATTTGAACTCAAGTCCTCCTGACTTCAGCCACCTGGCCGCCCCAAAACATTTCTGCTAATCTTATTTGAGCACAATACATTTAATGTATATACAATGTGTATATTATATACATTTAATGTATCAGCTCATACATTTAAGAGCTTTCCTCTGATAAGGGGGCCACAGGCTTTACCACACGGCCCACGGGGCTGACGTCACAAAATCACGGGGAAGGTTCCCCTGAGCTAGAATCCTGGGTTTCTCCTTGGCTCCTTTCTCCCCTACAAACAAGCCTCCCTTGTCCCCTCGCACCCCGGTCACTGCAAAAACCTTCCACCCCGTCTCCCTGCTCCCAAAGAGCACGAATCTGACTGCGCCAATGCCATTCCTCGGCTCCAAACCCTTCGGGTCACTAAGGCCCACAGAATCAAACGCCCTCACCCTTCTCGGCCGGGCTCACTCTCACCCTGAGCCTGTCTCTCCCCCCACCCCTTGAGGGCTGGAGGAGCCCATTTCTGCCCCTCTGCTGGTCAGCCCTTCCAGCCTCTGCCACGGGGCACAAAAGGGCAGCTCTCAGAGGCCGGCTGCTCTCACTCTGGCTGGGCCTTCCTGGACTGTGAGCTCCTTGGGGCAGACCCGGCTGCTCTGCATCCCCAGACTCTTGGTACCCACAAGCTCACGGGCCTGGGGCTGCTGCGGGGCCACTGCGCTCTGGGTCCCTGCTGTCTGCCCCCATTCAGGGTCCTCCCCGGGCCCTGCCATTCTCCCGTCTCTGTGGTGGGCTCCAGGCCGGCCCCAGTCCCTGCATCCTGACCAGGCTCATCGGCGTTAGCTTGTTCGTCGGCATCCACGTTCACCTCACAAATAAAGTGCCTGCTCGGATCAGGTCACTGCCCTGCTCAACAGCCTTCCCTGGCTCCTCCGCCAGGCGCTCGCACCGTCCAGCCTTTCTCCTTCATGACCTCTCTTCTCACCTAACTGCGCCGTCCCCGCCCCAAGACGAGGCTGGTGGTTCGGCCCTCGCCCCTTTGCTTGCATCAGTTCTTCTCCAGGGAGGGCCCCAGTCTCCATCACTAGCCCCAGGGCTGGTCAAAGCCCCACCTCTCACAGTTCAGCTCGTCCCTCGCTTCCTGTTCAGTCGGAACCCTGGAGCCGTCGGCTTCCTACGGCATCAACTGATCAGCGGTCTGGGGGTCCGGGCTTCCTTTCCCTTACTCTCCCATAAACCTCGAACTACTAAGTGGCAGTTGGGACTGGGACTAGACCTCTTGTTTCTGAGTCATGCTGCGAGGAGAGAGGGAAAGAAGGAAAGAAAGGAGGAAGGGGAAAAGGGGAGAAGGGAGGAAAAGAAAGGAGGAAGGAAGGAAAGAAGGAAGGAGGAAGGAAGGGGGTTCTGGCCATACTCACCATCCCAGAGGCGATTCCTTTGGCAAAGGTGACCTTCTGTTGCCAGGGAAATGGGTCCTGTGGGACAAGAAGGCCCATCAGCTCTCTGAGCAGCCCTTGGTGCCCCCTCGGGGCACCTGCCATTCCCACTGCGGGGCTGGAGGACGGGGAGTAGCCCCAAGCCTCGGTGGGGATCCGGCCCAAGCCCTACTCTGAAGGGCAGAGTGCTGAAGGCCAGGGGCAGGAAAGCAGGCGGGAACCGTGGAGGCCGCCTCGCCCTCCTCCCGTGACAGAGGAGGACACCAAGGCCCTCGGTGACGGAGCGGGGCTTCCTGCCCGGGCTAGTCCTTTTACAGGCTGACTCTTCCACCAGGCCAAGTCCTTCGATTCCAAAGCCAGTCCTCTGTCTGCCACAGACACTGGGGGCACCGGGGGCTCTGAGGACCCTTCCCCAAAGGTGACGGTCCTGGCTGCCGCTACGAGCTAACCCAAGGAGCCAATCGGGAGCCTCCTCCCCCCCTCACCCCCCCCGCCGTGGGACCCTGTCCCTCCAGCACTGACCACGCTGCGCAGGAAGTCCTTCAGGGTGCCCCCCTCGATGTACTCTGTCAGCAGGTTCAGCTTCCTGTCCTTGTAGAGGACCCCGATAAACTTGAGTACGTTGGGATGGTCCAGGCTCCTCATAACTTTCACCTGCGGGCCAGAGCGTGTTAGTGCTGGCGGGGCCTCGTGGGCACAGGTGGGCAGAGGGGGGCACCTCGACAGACCGTCAGAGTAAACTATGCCCACAGGGGGCCACTCTTTGTGCCCAGGCAGAGCGCCCTCCGCACGCCTGCCTCTGAGGCCCCCAAGATGGCGAGCGGGAGGTCAGGCAGTCAGCCAACAAGGGGTTCCACCAGGAGCCCGTTAGCTTCCAGGCACTGGGCTAAACACGGGGGTTTCAAAGCCAGGCAGAAGCTGGCCCCTCCCCAGGACATTTATCCCCAGGGGAGACGTCATGCAAGATGACAGCCTGGATGGGCGGGAGGGGGCCGGCCATTGGGGGCTGTGGCTCTGTCCTTGGTCCTGAGAGCGGCAGGGGAGCCACAGGATGGACAGAAGGGGGGTGGGGAGGGAGGAAGCACTTATTAAGCCCCTACTGTGTGCTAGGCACTGTGTGAAGTGCTTTACAGATCCTAAGCCATGGGACCCCACAATCACCCCGAGAAGTGGGCAGGTGCTGTGACTGTCACTGTCTGAGGGGACCGAGACGGGGGCTGCCGTGGTCCGGCTGCGATGGCCTGGGGCCAGACGACAGTTCTGATCTGCGCACCTGCCCCTGCACCAACATGGTGGGAGCGGAGGAGGCCTCCAGACTGGGGGAAGGGACGGCTTGGGGACAAGAAGCTTGTGTAGGAGGATCAGCCTGGGCTGCGCCAAGAGGCACCTCCTGCGGGTCAGCGGCCTGAGCTGCTGAGGTTGCCACAGCAGAGTCTCTCTCAGGGCCAAATGCTCGCCTCCCTGTCCCCTCCCCCCAACATGGGCCCGCTTCTGGGGAGCTGTCTCTGGGGGCCGGGATCTCC
The DNA here is from genome assembly GCF_016432865.1 of Antechinus flavipes. NCBI lineage: Eukaryota > Metazoa > Chordata > Mammalia > Dasyuromorphia > Dasyuridae > Antechinus > Antechinus flavipes. Next base: position 716,461,237 of record NC_067398.1, on the reverse strand, counting down.
TTCTCTCCCCACTCCTGGTCTGTGGCCTGCCTATGTGACCTCACGACTCCCATCTCCCCCCATCATCCCTCTCCCTCCTCCCCATGGGCCTACAGTCCCCAGAGGGCCTTCTGCAGGAGAGACCCCCCCCCTTAGCTCTTCGCGAATGGCCTCCTCCCTCCCAGTTCCACCAATGCTCCTCTCTCTGCAGGAACCAGTGAGTTCTGGGTCACCAAACCCGGCGGCCTTCTCCCCATGCTCACTCTGAGACCCCCCTCCTTCTTCCATGTGCTTGGGAGACTCTCCCTTCTCCGACCTCTCCAGGTGCCCCTTTTCGGAATCCTTTGCCAGATTCGCACCCAGGTCCCTTCTGCCTCCGAACTCACTCACGTGGCACTCCCCGGGCTCTGTGCCCAGGCCAGACTCTCTCCTGACCCCCAGCCTGAGTCTGTGCTCATCGATTGGACGTTTGCAGTGAGCCTCTTCCCTTCCCCCATACCTTCTCCTCCCATAGCCTAGGCCCCCACCCTTACCCCGGGCTCCTGGGCAGCCCAGGGTCTGGCCGCTTCTCCCCGCGCTCCGTCTCCCAGCACGGCCCCTGCCCTGGTGCACCGGACTAGAGCCCCTTCCTCCAGCCCCTGCCCATTTGCTCCCACCTTCTGACCACGGGGCAGCTCTTGGCCCCCCGCCCTCCTCAGGCCGGGTCTGAGCTGCCTTGGACTGGGGGCAGCCTGTCTCCTCCAGTTCTTTCCCCGCGCCGAGCCTGGCCCCCAGCAGAGGGCAGTGCCAGATTTCTCTCACAGTTCATCAGCTAACCCACCTGTGCCGCCCCGGATCCATCACTGCCCAGATCAGGTTGTGATGAACTAGCTTGTTATAAAGTCCCCTGGCTTGCCCTGTCCTCCCTTCAATCCCACGGCTGGCGACCAGGCCACCTCATCTCCCATTATGTATGAGGCACGATGCCAGCTGTCACCCCTGCCCTCAAGGAGCTCCTGGTCTATCTGGGGAGACAACGTGCCCAGGGAGACACTGAGAACACCAGGATGCCCACGGTCATTCGGGGCAGGAGGCACCAGGGTGGGAAAGGCCTCCCACAGACCGGCCCACAGTGAGGCAGCAAGAGGCACAAGTGAGGAGGGGGCCAGTCCCAGGTCCCAGGGCAGCCATGGCAGGGAGCAGGAAGGGCAAGGAGGGGGCACCTGGCAAGAAAGGAGGTGGGGGCCGACCCCCGCAGCGGCACAGCGATCAGGACACCTCCTCCCAGGCTTGTGTCACCCTAGCCTTACAGACCTGGGCAGGGAAGGAGACCTGCTCACGCCATAACCCTCAGGAGGAGGGCTGCGTCCCTAGTCCCTCAGCCTGGCACACAGTCGGCACTTAATAGATGCCTTGAAGAGGGTCACTTCTTAATAGCTGGTTCTATGCCCCCTCCCTTCCCCAGGCCACCAGAGCTGGCTTGGGGCATCCTGCCAGTCCCTGCCCCTGCCCCCCTCCCTGCACTCAGAACAGAAGAGGGGCCATTCCCAGGGCTTCTGGGGGGCCGCTCCCCATACCTCTGTTAGGAAGGTCTTCTGGGTCTCCTCATCGCACCGGATTAACTCCTTCATAACCATGACCTTGCCGGTGGCCTTGTGTGTCACCTGGTGGAAGACCGAGGGGGTCACCATAGACATCCCGGGGCCTGACGAGCAGGCTGGGCAGACACTCGGTGGCCAAGGGCCTTTGGGCCCCTCTGGGGGCCTTGCGGGTTCTGAGCGCCCCGGAGCGCGCAAACACACACACAGGGGAGCCCGGGGCCCGTCAGGGAAGATACGTTTCTTCCCAAAGCGCCGATTACACACGCAATGCCATGAACCAGAAAAGGGGAGTGGGAGGCAAGACAGGAGGGAGCAGGAAAATCCATGGTGTGCCAGGCAGAGGGATGCCCCCTGGCAAGGAATCATGGGAGAATCAGAAGGGTGGGGGCGGGGTCTGTGGGGTGCCAGGCACTGGGGGCTTTCATGCTTCCCTCTCCTTCCCTTCTCTGGGGACAAGATGCACTTAGAGAAGGTGCTGCTTACCTGGCCCCACCTCCCATCTACGTGCAGGAAGGGAGGAGGAGAGAAACAAGTGTTAGTCACCCGGACTCCGGCTGATCCAGGGCAGGGCCCACCTCCCACGTCCCCAGCAGAAACGGGGCACTGGCGAGACCCCGACTCGAAAGCCATCCTTGGGCATGAACGGGCCTCGAGAGGTGGGAGTGAGGGTATCCCCATTTCTGGGCACCCATGAGGCCCAGGGGGCCTGTTCGGGGCCAGGCATTTGGATGAGGGTCATGGGATAGAAAGCCCGGCCCTGCCACATGTCACCTGCCCACAGCCTTTCCTTGCTCGCTGCTGGAGCTTCACCCCCCTTCCCTCGAGCCCGTCAGGGAAGCCGCCTCTCTGGCCGCAGCCTCAGGCGACCCCCGCGCACAGCCAGCCCCAGAGAAGGCGGCCGGGAGCCGGGCCCGGGCTCACCTTGATGGCCTGTCCGAAGAAGCCCTTCCCCAGGACCTCCCCGTGGGTCAGGTCGCAGGGCCGGAAGATCTGCTGGGAGCAGCTGCTGGAGCAGCGCAGGGATTCGGAGCGGCTGATGTCCCGGCTGAGCAGCAGCGGCTCCTTGGGGGAGCAGGGGCCCGGAGACTTGGAGATGCTGTTGCTGCGCCTGGGGGCGGGAGCAGGGGACACGTTAGCAGCCAGACCCCACAGGGAAAGCCTCCTGAGAGGGGCTGAGCCGGAGCCTCCGCTTCATCAGCTTCAGGGCTCTGCCACACACCGTCTCCATGGAAACTTGCAGCTGTCCCTGCCACGGGGGTCACCTCATGCCAAAGGTCACAAGGCTGGGACCCTGTACCGACAGTCCTGTCAGTCAGGGCAAAATGGAATTGGCCACAGACTGGGGCAGGGCGGGGGGGAGAGAAGGAAGGTGAAGAGGAGGGAGGTGGGGGGGAAGGAGACAGACAGAGGGGAGGGAGGTGGAGGACGTTCCCCTGGAGATCTCCCAGCAGAAGCAGAGGGAGCCCTTGGCAGCCATGGCCAAAAAAAAAGTCAAAGGAAATCAAACTTTTATCAAAATAAATGATGAGAAAAAGGCCTTGCTAGGCCCAGCATCCCCTGAAGCCGCTGCAGGGCCGCCTCCCGTCCTCCATCACCGCTCAGCCCTGCACCCGGGCCCCTTCCTTCCTTCCCTCCTGCTGTCCTCCCCATCAGCCTCAGCCCCTGCTAGAAGGGGATCGTTCCCTGCCCGGAGCTAGTGGCCCGGCAGGGCCGAGGAGAACCCGAAGCACCCGTTCCCGATTGTCCCGACCGGTCTGACTGGACGGCTCTCCGACAGCGAGGCGGCCGCTGGGTGAGGGGCCTTCGTCCCCTTGTCCCCCAGGGCCGCACCTGAGAGAGCGCCTCCGCAGCGTCCCATCCAGGTTCTCCTTCACCTCCAGAGTGTTCCGGGCATGAGGGGCCCCAACAGGCTTCAGGTGGGGGGAAAGCCGGGAGTCTAGCCGCAGATGATCCAGGCGCTGGGACACGGGGTCGTGCTCAATCAAGAGCTGCAGGGTCTGGCTGGTCCTGGCGATCACGTCCTCTACCTGGCGGTCAGAGCGGAGTGAGCCCCAGCCTCCCAGGAAGGATCCCCCTCCGGCCGTTCTCTCTCCTCCCTCTGGCGCTGACCTCCTCCTCCTTCCCTGGGGGACAGCTTCAGTTCTCGGGGGGCAGCAGCTGACCCAGAGCTGTCTAAACAGCCTCCCTACAGGCCTCTCCTCCTCTCTTGGTTTGGGGACATGGGAAGCCGTCCGTGTCCCAGGAGGAGCACCAGGGCTCTAGAGCTGGGAGGACTCTACTTCTGAGTTCCACCACGGGAAAGTGGCTGGCCGAGGTCACGAGTCTCCAAAGCCCATCAAAGCCGGGGGCAGCGGGAGAAGGGACCGGGAAGCTGGAGGGAAGCTCCGAGGATCTGGGCCCAGCCACCAACCAGCCCAGGGCAAGGTTCCGTACCTCCTCCACCCGCAGCGTTCGGACCGGGGTGCCGTTGATTTCCAGAATCCGGTCCCCAGGGTGGATGGCATTTCGGATGTCGGGGCTGATGTGCAGCCGGCTGACCCTGAAAGGCGACGGGAGAACAGGTCAGGGCCGGGCAGCGCTTCTCTGGGAAGGGCTTCCTCGGGCAGAGGCGTCCGGGCGTTTCTTTCCTTCTCCTGGGGCAGCACAGCCTGCCCCACAGCACGGCGTGACCCAGCAGAATGGGTCTCGGCCCTGGTTCGGGACCTTTGCCAAAGCTGAGGCCCCGGGCTGGCAGCAGCCAGGGAAGCAGGCCCGGGGCGCCCGTCCGGGCTCTGAAGCCCGAGGCCGCCTCGGGGAGTCCGGACACTCACTCGTTCACTTGGACAGTGGTGGCGTAGTCGGAGCGGGCGCTGTCAATGGCCACGGAGAAGCCCCTCTTGCCTTCGGTGGTGGCGGGCATGGAGATGAGCGTGACGGAGTAAGGCAGCTGGTCCTGGGCAGACTCCGTGGACAGCCTCTCGAACATGGGCGTGAGCACCACCTCATTGTAGCACTTCCCACTACACAGGGAGGACACCAGGGTTGGCTTCTGCCTCTGCTGAGCCAGCTGCCCGCCACGCCTTGTGGGTGGTGCCCAAAGGGGCAGGCGCCATGGGCTCCCAGACCCCCAGTGCCTTCCACCCCGCATTCAGGCCTCCCAGCAGAGACAGGACTGACCACAGTGCTTTTATCACAACAAAGTCATATCATTTCTTTGTTCTTTTGGGGAGGGGGTGGGTGGGTGAGAGACAAGGCAATCGGGGACCTGCCCAGGGTCCCAGAGCCAGATAGTGTCGTGTCTGAGCCCGATTAGAACTCGGGTCCTCCTGACTGCACTGGGCCCGCTGGCCGCCCCCTCGGGAGATTCTGAACACAGTTGTGTGGGGGAGTCGGGTCACTTTTGAGGGGGCTTGTGCCAAGTTGCCTCCCCCTGATTGTCCTTGGGGGCACCTGTCACCTTACCAGTACAGAGTGGAATGCTGAACCAGGGCGTAGGCGTCTCCATCTTCAAGGATCACCTTGCAGCTCATGCAGGCAAAGCATTCTGGGTGATACTTGTACTCTCCGGCTACCTGTGTGGGGAGGAGGGAGACGGGATGCGGTGGGACCCCAGTGTTTTTAAGCCCTGGGCTCGCAGGCTGATTCTCGGGAGCAGGCCTGGCAGCAGAGCAGGCAGGACAGTGCTCCCCTGGCTTCCCTGAAGGGTCTCAGGCCCAGAGAGAAAGACCCACTCCTCTAGCCTGAGTCCCCCAAGGAGCAATTCTCCTTTCCAATGCCGGCTTTGCAGGCAGCCTGCTTCACATTCCCAGCCGGGAGCTCTTTGCTCGGCCGGGAGACAAAGCCATTCCCGGGCCACAGGATGACACTTGAAATCAAGGAAAGCTGGCCCCTGACTCTCAGCCCTGGGGAGCCTCCCGTGACCAGTGCCCACCAGCATCTGCGGGTCCCATGAGGCTCTGCTGGCTGTCAGCCCTGCCCGGGCCTGCTGTGGCGGGTGCACCAGGGGAAGCTCCCCCCAGACCAGCAGTGAATTCTGCGCTCCTCTCGGCCAGCTCGAGCCCAGCTCGGCTTTCCCTGATCTTCCCGACTGCCGGCAATCCCATCTTCCTCAAACTGCTGAGCTCACACTCTTCCCTCTTTTGCCCCGATCCTGTTTATCTGTGTCCATGCCTTATCTGCCCTTTCTAAGCTCCTGGAGGTCAGGAATTGTCAGCTTGTCTCTTTGGGGAGGGGGGTGGATTAGGGAGGAAAAGGGTCTCAGGTCAAGGGGGCGGGGGGCTCAGGGCTCTGCTCAGCTCTCTCTGATTTTTTTCCTCCTCTTCACACCCGCTCTGTGACAGACTCGGCCCTTTATGCCTCTAGGTTCTGGCTCATGGGGTTCCCTTCCTTCCTCAGGCCTTTTGGGGGCCTGTTTCAAGGCTTGTGCTTCCTTGGGATGCTTCCCCAGGTGTCAGAATGGGGAGGGGAAAATGGGAAACGCAGAAGCAACTTCAGATACATGTTCAGCTCTCCAAAAGCAGGATGGGGAACGTCCGGCCCACAGGCCGCAGGAGGCCCAAGTCCTCCTCTGCCCGCAAGTGAGGTCCTAAATATCCCAGCGCCCCCGGCCTGGCCTGGAGGAAGAGCCGAGTCCTTACCATGACAGGCCCGGTCATGAGCAGCGAGCAGCCGTGGCAGAACTCCCCAAACTTCCCCCAGTAATCTTTGTGGCAATAAAGCTTCCCATCCTTCTCGTAGTACCAGTTGGTCAGAGGGTCCTGGCATTCTGAGCACCTGCGAGAGAAAGCAAGGGGATTCTTTGGAGGACGCGCCCACGAGGGGCTGCCCTGGTTCGGGGGATGGTTACGGTGGCCTGAGCTTTCTCAGCACAGCCCGGAGAGGGGCCAGCCCGCGCAGTCGGCCCGCCTGATAGAAGACCAGTGCAGACTGACTTTGTGGTGGCTATATGGGCAAGACTGACAGCACGGGGCATACAGCAGGTGCCCTTTAAATGCCTATTGGCTGACTGACTTGTTGAAATCGGGTCTTGGGCATCCACACCCAGGTTTTCTGTCCCCAGAGTAGCATCCCTGGTGGAAAGACTAATCCTACTCTCTCCAACTCTGAGCCAAGAGAAAGAGGTCCTGGGTAAGGGCTCCTCCCCGAAGGGCCAGGGCCAGCCTCTCTCATGTGGGCACTTTATGCAGCACCCGTTACCTGCATCGGTCCACATTCAGTTTGCCGCCTACTTTGTTTCTCCCCGGGGCCGACTCTCTCAGACCCACTTTGTCCCCTTCGTCCCCACACTTGGTGCTCTGGCACGCAGTAGGCCCGCCACGATGCAGCCAGTCGCCCAGCAACAGGCAACACGGACGCGTCAGTAATTCCCAGAAGGAAGCACTGGCTCCATTCTTCTGCAGGGAGGACTTTGGCCCCCAGAGAGGAGCCTCTCTCCAACTTAGGCTGATCCCCGGGCCACACAAATGTGAGACCACATGCTCAAGGCCTTTCCAGCTTGCCAGGGACATGTGGTTTCCTGGCAGAGACTCCAAGGGGCCGGTCAACTCCATGGCAACCAAGAGGCACTGGATGAGGCGCAAGTGAAGGGCTTTCAATACAGAGACAGAGAGAGAAACAGGGACAGAGAGAGAAAAGGGGAGAGACAGAGAGAGAGAGAGAGAGAGGAGAGAGAGAGAGAGAGAGAGAGAGAGAGAGAGAAGGAGAGACAGAGAGAGAGAGAGAGAGAGAGAGAGAGAGAGAGAGAGAGAGAGAAAAGGAGAGACAGAGAGAGAGAGAGAGAGAGAGAGAGAAAAGGAGAGACAGAGAGACAGAGAAAGAGACACACAGAGACAGAGACAGAAGCCCACAGATAAAGAAAGCTCTCTAGTCTCTGAAGGTGGCGTGGGGGCAGGGATCACAGACCCCTTTGATGGCCTGAGGAAGCTTCTACACCCCACCCCCCGCAATATTTTAAATGAGAAAAATAACACACAGGACTACAAAGAGACCAATGATATTAAAATGTAGTCACTGAAAGACTAAAAGACTAAGTCTGCAGCCTCCTTTGTTATCTCCTGCCCCTTTCTGAAGCTGCCCATTATCTCCTCCTTTAAGCACGAAGCCCCGGCCACCCTGGGAGGCCTCTGCAGTCCCCAAGGACACTTCAAAAGCTTCCCCACCATGCACACAGGGTCCTCATCCTCCTGGAGCACTTCAACAATCAGTTCAAAGGTCATCTCCTAAAAGAGGCTCTTCTTGATCTCCCAGACTGGTCTTCTGTTCCCCCTCACCCCACCCCGCCTCCCACCCACCTCACAATATCCTGTATCTGTCGGCTCTTGCACTTGCTTTTGTGGGTACACACAGTTTAAGCCGAGGAGAACAAGTTCTCCTTAAGGGGAGGGACAATTACCTTTTTGTCTTTGGCTCTCTGAAGCCAGACAGGGTGCCCGGCACACAGCAGGCGCTAAATGAATGCTTGCTGAATCTTGCTAAGTTCTCTATGTCCCCCTGAGGACCACCCAGGCTGGGCTGTCATGAAATCTCAGAACCGGAGGGTCGGCTAGGGGTCATCAGCTCACTCCGGTGCCGACATCTCCAGGACGCCTTAAAGTTCGCAAACTCCATAAATATGACCTCGTCTGATCCTCCCAACAGCCCTGAGAGGAAGGAGGTACTACTGTCCCCATTTTACAGATGAGGAAGCTGAGGCAGACCGTAGGCAAGTGTATGAGGTAGGATTTGAACAACTATCTTCATGACTCTAGTCTGGTGTTCTATTCTCTTTACCACCTGTGACACCCCCCCTCTTCCCACCCCCAAGCAGTTAACCAAACTGGAGAGACAGATGGAGGCAAAAGCAGACATGAGTGTGAGGGAAACCCCACACGTGTCCGCCCTCATGCTGGAGAGTCTTCCCTCACTTTGCCTTCGATTTCTCACTCAGAATCTCCTTTAAAGACCCCCTGAAACTCTTAGGAGTAACACGGAGAAGGCCCGAACAGTCCGGATTCAGTGCGCGCTTAGGAAGCAGCCCTGAGCTGCGGGGCGGATGGACGGGCTCCACGAGGGCCCAGAGGGCCGCAGGTCGGAAACGCCAGAGCTCAGCTCTGGGCAGAGCCTGATGGATCCTAGTGCGTCGCCGTGCACATGACACGGTATAAGTGCTGAGAGGGCCACGGACTCGGAGATCTCCTGTCCAGCTGGGAGCTACGCCCTCCCCGAAGCAGGGACGGGACGACGGAAGGCAGCCTGTCCCAAGCGAGCCAGGCCGTGTGTCCCCGATGGTCTCCCGAACACCCCCAGATGCCGTTCCCTGCTTCTCCAACATGCTGGTCACCGTGTCAAATTCCGCCTCCTTCCCGCCCTTGGAGCTCTCCCTGGACGGCGCGGGAGGCCGTGGGGCCAGAACGGGATGTCGCCGGCTGAGGGCGGATTCCTCGAGCCCGCTTTCCTGTCTGTAAAATGGCCTCTCTGGCATCTTCCGGGCCGCAGAAGCCGTGCGGTCTCTCCTTTTCGGGAGCGGAGCCACGTGACCCAGTGGGGAGGCCTGGGACCTGTCCCACCCTCCCAGTGGTATGTGTGCAGGAGCCGCAGGGCGAGGGGAGAATGAGAACATGCCCCAGCCTCCTCTGCCAGCACCCTGCTTTTGTTTGCCCTGAACGTCCCAGGTTGGGCGCTCCTGAGGCAGGGAGGGGTGTCAGGGAGAGACGAGTACAGACAAGCAGGAGACGCTTCAGCTTGTGCACAAGAATGCCTGCTGAAGAGAGGGGCGCGGGGGTCCGGGGGCGCCGCGTGCGGCTGCGCCCCACCGATGTCCTTAGCTAGAGGCGAGGACAAGGGAGCCGGACGAGGGCCTCCCGAGCCAGCGGCCCGAAGAGAATTCCAAAGGCCCGGAGCTAACCTTGGAATAAAAAGTGTGACTTCCCCTCAGCCTCGTTATGGGGCCCTCACAGCCTGGCTCTCAAGGGCTGGGCTCCCAGGGCTGAGTCGCAGCAAGCCAGAAACACGCATCCTGGCAGCAGATCAGAGTTCAAATGGCGCCTCGTGGAGGGCTCTGGGTCACCAGATGACACAGCAAGGAAAACCCAACATCAAGAAACAGACCCCAGAATGCACTAAGACAGGCAGGGAGAAGGGCAAGGCAGCCAGGAAGCAGAGGAAAAGGGACAAGAGACTCGAGATGAAGCACGAGTCTTCCCCAATTCTGCAAGTCTCTCTCAGAGCGAGGACCCGATCCCACCTGGAGGATCGGAGTCGGGAGTCGCTGACCAAAATGAGCCCCAGAGGAGGCTCCAGGCCGCGGGCCCTTCTCGGAACCCTATTTGTAAATGTACAAAAGTAAACGGATCTGGATGGCCAAGGAAGTCGATTACACGGAAATACTTATCCCGAAGAGCGAAGTCCAAGGCTCCCAGGGAAGAAGCCTGGCCCTAAGGGACCCCCTCCCCGTGGACCCAGCCCCACTCGGGGTCCCGGCCGGACAGGGCCGGTCGGCTTGGGTCACAGGCTCAGCCCTGGCCGACGCCGCTTCAGTAAGTCGGGGGGAGAACTTTGACGGGATTTAGAGTCGGCCAAGCGCCGGCCATACGTCATCTCGTGAGATGCCCGCCCCGGAGTGGGGGGTGCCGCCATCACCATCATCCTCTTTTACAGATGTCTGTCAAACACGTTGGGGAGGCCTCCCCCGCTGAGGCCCCCACCGTGAAGCCCACCGCTTTCTCTCTTGCAATGGCGGTCCTGCATCTTACTGTGAGCGCCCTGGGCTGGGCGCTACGGGAGGAGAGGCGGAGACGGGCACAAGACGGGGTGGCCATCCCGAGGACTGACCTCCAGGGCCTATGACCAGGCTTTCCGTCTTCCCGGAGAAGTCAGAGTCCGACAGGGATGTAGAAATCCACTTGGGGGAGGGGGCATTCCTGGGCCTTCCCTCCCCAGAGCCAGCAGACAGGGAGGGGTTTCGTTCTAAATCCCCTCTGGAGATGGGCCGGGTCCACAAGGAATGTGGCCTGGGCCTCTGCTTAGAGAAACCTGTAAAGCTTTTCTGGACTTCTCCCTGTGGGTTCCGAGAGGGCGGAAGCCCAAGGGAACCTTTCCCGAAAACGAACCTGCGCCCAGTCCTGGAGCTCCGGAGCTTTCCTTGGAAGACTCCAGGGGAGCGAGTCGCATAAACGTATTCCTGTTGACCGCACAGACGATGAACCTGGGGAGCCACGTTAGTGGCCCAAGGGCTCTGGGCTGAGGGCTCAACCCACTCATTTTTAGATGCTGAAAACCGGCTTGCGGGCGGCCCTGCCCAGCCTGCTCTGGGACTTCTTCGCCATCTTCCCTCCCATCTGCTCCAGAAGGGAAACGGCAGCAGACCCGGGGTCACCTTGTGAGGGGAGTGCTGGGGTGAGCGCCTCAGCTCTGGGACTCATGGTCTCATTTAGGTTTTGTTCTTAAACCGAGGCCCAGCTCGTAATTCCAACACCTGCTCAGTCCGAATGGCTTTATGGGGGAATGGGGTGAGACACCCAGCTATCTGTTGCCACACGGGGTAATTACATTCCCCCTGTCCCCGCCCCATCCCCAGCTGGCTCCTGGGGATGGCTCCTGGAGCTATCCCAGCGCCAGGCTCCAGGACGGCCGGGCTCTGGGATTTGATGGGGAGAGAAGAGTCTAGGGGAGGGATGGCTGCAGCTTAGACAGACAGCAAGGGAGTGGAGGGCGCCCCCCCCCTCCACCATCCCCCTGGGGGCTGAGGAATTCCACAAAGTTCTGGTCTAGCTCTGGGATGGGGGAGGGGATAGGTCGGGCCCAACAATCTCCGGCTTCCCAGCTGGGCAAACAGAGGCCGGGAACACAAAGAGGGCAGATGCCATTGAGTGTCACCAACTGATCCCAAATGTTCGGCTCCCAGTCTCTGGCCAGATTGCCTCAAATCCACTCGGGGCCGAGCCGAGGGGACCTGACTTTCCTGGGCTCTGAGAAGCAGCCACTAAAGCTCCTGGTGAAAGGCCCTTCCCTGGCCCATTCTCCAGGACCGAGCTACAGGGGCCCGCTGCATCACCAGATCCACACCATGCGAGTAGCCGCTGCCAAGTTCCCTTATCTGTAAAATCTGGACAGAGATAGCCCCGGGCTCCCCGGCCCAGGATCCCACGGGGAAACATTGGGAAGCACTTTGCAAGCCTTTTAGTGCTCCGGGAACATTCCCTGTCTCTGCCATAACCCCGGCAGGCCAGGGGAAAGGCCAAGGAGCCAAGGGGAAGTGACTGTCCTGGGCCGGGGAGCAAGGGAATGGGCACTCGGGGCATCCTGGGAGGTCATCTGGCCTAAGCCTGCGCGGGGGGAGATGGCTGAGCTCCAGAGCAGGAATCTCTAGCCCTTCTGACGCCAAGAGGAGCCTTTTTCACCAGCCTGTGTCAAGGGGGAAAAGGAAGGGATTCTGAAATCAGAGACCCCTCCACCGAAGCTGGGAACATCTTAATTAACACCTGGACCCTTGCAGTCTCTTTGTTCTCTGGGACAAAACCTGTCTTCACAAGCTTCTCGTAAACAGCTCCTGTAGGAATTTCCTCTTTAAAGAGTATCCTGCTGTCACCTCGGAGGCCGGATCAACAGACACATTCAGTCTATCAATCACTGGGAGGTACTATCAGCAAAGCCAAACACCCATCTGTTCCCCCTGATGGATGAAGGGCAAGGGAGAAAAATGGCAAGGAAAGAAAGAAGCATTTATTAAGCGCCCACTGTGTGCCAAGAGTCGTACTAAATGGATCATACATTTTATCTCATTTGAGATGCACGAGAGCCTTGGGAGGTTCAGATGCCATTATTCCCCACTTTCCAGAGCAGGAAACTGAGGCAGATAGAAGTTAAGTGACTTGCCGGAGGTCACAGCTAGTAAATGTCTGATGCTGGATCGGGGCTCAGACCTCCCAGACTCCGGGCCCATGAGCCCGCACCCCCTCGCTGTCTGGGCAAGAGAAGAAACAAGAGGTGGCAATGGGGGGTGGGGGGAGGGAGGCAGCCTGGTGAAACTGAAGACCTCTGGCTGAATCTGCTGGCCACCACCTCTGGTGGGGGGAGGAAGGGGACATCTGGAAGGCACCTCCCAAGCCCCACAATTCCGAGAGCACTTGCCCGGCCTTTAACAAGAGCAAAGTGCATTTTGCCCTTCTCCCAAGGGCTCTCTCAGAGCCCAGGTCCTTCCCTCCTTTTCCCTCTGGGCCTGGGAGTGGGTGGTTCTCACCGCGCCAGCGGGGAGAAGGTGACTAGGGCCACCTGTAAGGGAGAGGCGTCCCCAAATCTTCTCCAGTCTAAGAAAACAAGCCCCACCCCAGCCAGGAACGGCTCCGTTCGGGAGGCCCTAGGGGCCTGAAACCCCCGACAGCAGCCTCAGTTCAGGGATGGGTGGGGCGGCTAAGGTGGAAAACCGAGGTGGAGGAAACCGGCCATACCTCACCCACTTCCAAACAGGTCTGAGCCCCTCCCTACCCAGAATTCCAGAGCAGGAAGACCGCCCCCAATCCTTAGGGTCACTTCTCCAAAGAACAGCTAGCAAAGTGTGGGACACCCCGCTGTGAACAATGGGGACTCCCCAAACCTCTCCGAGACTCCAAAATGGCAACAGGAGTGAAAGTCCCGGCCCTGCCAAGGCTCTAGGCTGGCTCTCCACAACAGGCCCCGAAAGGCCCCTTGCCCTTCCAGGCCTTTAGGGAGACCTCTGGCCTGTGCCCCCAGCAGCCCCCTCAACCTCTAACAGCCCCCGGGCCAGGTCTCACCCGGCCATGCCCCTAAGCCTCAGCGGGGCTGCCACCCTCAGAGCTGGACTGGGCAGCTGCTCACCTGGTGCCCTCCTCTAGGGCAAGGCGGGGGCCAGCTTCCTGGTCTCCACAGATTGCCCGGGGCCAGGACCTGCCGAGAGCCCTGGGGGCCAGACTCGGCTTCCCGGCCCCAGGGCCAGCCTGGCCCCCGCATGCCCGATCCCCCCCACAACCCGGCAGCAGGTAACAGGGCCCGGCGGCAGAGGGGGACACGAGGGCAAGCCGCGCCGGGCCATCCCGAGCAGCCCGGCCGGCCCCCCCTCCGTTCCCCTCGAGAAGGAGCCGGGAGAAGGGGCCCGGCGGCCACTCACCGGAAAGGGTCTCTGGAAGTGAAGTACGGCACGGACCAGTAGGCTCCCATGGCCGAGCACTCGCTCCGCAGGCTCGGCCGACCGGCCCGGGGCGGCTACATGGCCGGGCCCGCGCCTCCCGGGCTGGGGCACGACCAGGGCTCCGGGCCGCCCGGCTCCGGGCTCATGACCCTACGCAGAGGCAGCGGGCCCCCGGGAGCTGCAGGGCATTCTCTCCTGGGCAGGGGCTGGCTGTCAAGGGAGCCTTCTCCTCGGCCCCGCCCCCAGAATCCAGGAGGGAGGGGCGGGCGGAGGAAGGGGCGGGGCTGCTCCCCGGAGGCGTGGCCCGGGAGGCTGATCCCAGGCTGGGCTGGAAGGTCGCGGGTTGGGCTGCGGGAGGAGGGGGTGGGGGGGTGGAAGGAGTGAGTGTGTGTGTGTGTGTGTCTGCAGTCCGGCTGTACAGCCCGCCCCGCGCCCCCTCCCCGAGCTCGGGAGCTTGCACCTCAATAATTCTCGGGGCTCGGAGGAGAGCGGGAGAATTCAGCAATCTGATCCCTGGCGGCTTGTGAGCCCCTGGAAGGACAGAAGTCCGTAAAGCACCTACTGTGTGCCAGGCTCCGAGGCAGCTGCAGGGAGCACACAGAGAACATGGAAGCCAACGCCACTGTTTACAAGGGGATGGAAGAAGGTGGCCACGCCCCACGGAGGTCTTTACCTGGGGAGGGGGCGGGGCTTCCTGCCACGTGACCACAGACCCACCCTCTTACTAACACTCATTTCTGCAAATTCTAGTCTCCCTTGAGCCTCAGTTTCCTCATCTGTAAAATGGCTCACCTAGACTGGCTGCTATCTAAAGCTCCTCTAGACCCCTCTTCGGTCTGAGCCCCTTGGACCTTCAGCGACCCATTCCTCCAGACTCCCCTCATCACAGAGCCGCCCCTCACCTTTCCCAGGAGGCACAGTGGATACTGACTTAACAGACTGCTCGGGCTGGGGTGATGAAGCCCCCAGTTCAAATCCAGCCTCAGACCAAGCCGGCGCAAGCCGTTTCCGGTCCGTCTCCTCCATCTGGCCCTTCGTTTCCTCAACTGTGAAAGGGGATTATGGGGAGGGTCGAGCGGGATCACATGTGTTTGTGACGCGGTCGGGGGAGGCCCAATGACCTCGTGGGGGGGCCTCTTCACTGGCCCATGGATCGGATTTCAGGGAGCGAGAGCGGAGCGAAGGGGTCGCCCGGCTTCTGTCCTCCAGTTATCAAAGTCCAAGATGTCGGCCTCGGGGTACGCGGTCTTTCCCACCTTCCACCGCAGCCTAAGGACGAGCTCGGAGGGAAGCAGAAGACGGCCCCATTTCCCTTCGTCTGGAGGTTGGCTAAAGTGACGGGAACTGGACGAATCAGGGGAAAGGGACGGGCATTGATTAAGCGCCGCCTCTGTGCCAGACCCTCAGTTTTGCACATATCACTTCAAGAAAGACGAACACCGAGAAGCACGAGCAGATTTATCCGGACCAACGGATGCAAAGTGAAGGAGGCAGCGCCGGGGAAACAGGAAGGCAATGACGCCAAAGCTCGAACGCTAAGGACACAACCCTCCGGGAACCAGGCACAGAGCGCCAGGTTTTTCCCGGAGCTCGGGCTTCACTGAATCACCCAAGCTCACTACCTGATAACTAGCAATGGCCCAGATACCAGAGCCCCGCTTGTAGAGCTGAGGGGGTTTGGAGGAGCCGCCTTTATCCATCCCCAGCTGTCACCACCAGAATGAGTAAAGATGGATAGTTTGGGCTTAGCCGAGGCCACTCCGCAAGGCTCCTCTTCTTGAGTTTCCCTCCCAGAATTTCCCTCAATGCTTTGCAAAGTGCACACAACCTGCTTATAGGTGCTTAATAAATGCTCGTTCCTTCCCCTCCCTTCTCTCACTCCTGGTCTTATTAGAAACCATCTTTCCCAGATTCTTCATTTTAAGGGATTCCTTTCTGGGAAAGAGAAGGGGGGTGGGTTTCAGGAGGAAATTTGAGCATATAAAAACAAAAGCTATTAATAAAGTGAAAAAAAGCTTCCCAGGCCTCCAGGGCAGAGTCCCTTTTGGCTCTAGTCTTCTATGCCTCTGTGCCCCCTTGTTTTGACACATGGCATAAACAAAAAGATCCCGGGTCCCTGTAGACACGATACAGCTGGCATTCATATAGGGCTAAAGGTTACAAAGCATGTCACAAAAAGAATCTCACGGGATCTGTCCTCAAGTCCCAGCTCTGGTGCTTTTTGTTTTTGGTTTTTTAGCTAAATGACCATGTGAAAACCATGAGCCTCTCAAAATCTGTTTAGTCAGTCTTCTGTAGAATGGGAATAATAATAGATCCCATCCACCTAAAGGCTGTTAAGAAGAACGAACCCTATGCTGCTAAAGAAACGGGCGTTATCCACCCCATGTTCTCATCACGGGGCCGTGGAAGGGGCCCAGACCGGGAGTGAGCCATCCCCGGGCCTCCCTCTGCCAGCGTCCCTTCCAGGGCTAACCCGCCACACAGGGCTTGTCTCTCATGCCACAGATCCTAAGCATTTCGCCAGCTGCTTGTGCTCACCTATCTTCCCTGAGGACGGTCGGTTCCTTGAGGGCAGGGATTGTGCCCATTTCTCTCTGTACCACCTCCCGTGCAGATAGACAGGTGCCTTGCCGCTAATCTAATTGCAACATGGGGCATTAGAAAGAACATTGTCTGGGAATCAGGAAATCTGGCAAATCGACCTCTCGTGCCTCTATCGATTTTGTCCTAAAGCGATTGTTATCCCCCTACTGGCTGCATCCAGCCATTAGCATCATCCCCTAACACAAAGCTGCTCCCAGACGTCTTCCTAACACGATATTCTCCCAGAGATGCTACATGGCTAGGAATTATGGGACTCCGTAATCTCTGAAGAATGTACATGTCAGGTGACCCAAAGGTCAGCGGAGAGAGGTTTGGTGGAAGAGAGCACAGGAAGTGGTTTAAGACATTATGCAGGGAATGGAGGCCAGTCCTCCAGGGAGAACAAAGAGTAACCGGAGATGGACAGCCCCAGGGCCACACCGGTACCCAGGGAGGATGGGGGGGAAGGGGCCCCTGGTGTGTGAAGAGAGCTTTTAAACAACTGTGGAGGCTGGGAAACAGGGGAAGGCACTGAATATCCCCAGGTAATGAGCGTAGGGGTCAGGGCACAACCATTTTGGTCTAATGTTAAGGGCTGCCCTGACTGACAGACAGATGGGCCTGCCTCTTTGGGATCCCGGAAGGGGTTTCTTGGCAGAGACACTGGTCTGGTTTGTCATTTCCTTCTTCAGTTCATTTTACAGATGAGGAAACTGAGGCACCCAGGGTGAAGGGACTTCCCAGGATCAGCCATCACAAAAGGGTCTAAGCTGGATTTGAGCTTGGGCCTGAGATGACCCCAGCCCACAGCCCTCTATCCATAGTGCTATCTGGTAGCCCGATAACCTGCCACTGACTGGTCCGTGTGCCCTGAGGGAAGCCTTCGTCCTCTGCGCCTCAGTTTCCTCATTGGTAAAATGAAGTGGGGGGCTGGATAATATTCGGTTCTACTACTCAAAGTTCAGTCAGATAGATCGAATCCAGAGTCCCCACTTCCTCGGCCCCAAGAGATCTCCAGCATTCGCTCTCGCCAAGAGCCCCAAGCTGGGCAGCAGTAGTTTCTGGCTGAGAAGCAGGGACTGTTCACGACAGAACCAAGTCCCCCTGTAATTTGATCTGAGGAGGAAGGGCCCCCGAATTCGGTCTGGAATTAGCAAATTCCCTTCTCCTGGTTCCATCAGAGGCTGGCAACCTCAAGTTCTCAGGAGGTCGCCGAGCATCAAGCCCGTGAGCGTGATGCCCCCTGACGTCTCACAGTCCTTCCCTCCAACAGCCAGGCAGTGAGTTGGGGTCTAGGAACGTGTCCCCTTCTTTCCCAATCCCAGCTGGGTTCGAGCAGAAGGTCTGTGGGTGGCCCCAGGCTCTGGGGTCAACCTACAGCTCGGCCCAGACAGGAGAGAGTCGCCCAGGGAGGGAGGGAGGATCCCTTTCCTCAACTCCAGTGGAAAGTCCCTTCCCCTGGAAGAGGCGGATCCTCCTCTGAACCCCCTCCTGGGCTGGGGGGAATCCCAGGAAATCCAGACTTTTGGAGAAACCTTTGAAGGTCTGATGTGATAAGCAGGCTGAAGTGAGCCATTCTGCCAGGACAATGGCACCCAGGGAGGAAAAGGTTCATGGGCCGGATCCCTGGACTGACTGACAAGAAAGCTGTGCAAGGGCCAAACCTTCCCCTTCTCTGGGAAGGCGGTCCTGGGGCAGGCGGTGGGGCAGGGAGGCAGGGCCCTCTCAGCTCAAGGTGAGACAAGTTGCCGACGACTGTGGGGATCCAGAGGCAATTCTAGCTCTGATTTATTGTTATTTTTTAAAGGCCTGAGAGATGTTAATCTATTACGCGTTTCACAAGTCTGAAACCTGGCAGAGAGTCAAGTAAACTGAACTTGCTCCTAAATCAATCGTCTATAGGAGGCTGGCAAGAGTGGTCCAGCCACCATTATGAATCAATCCCCAAGAATGTATAAAGCACTCACTGTATGCCAGGTGCTGGGGACAGAACCCCCAAATGACACAATCCCTGGCTTTTACCCTGACTGGCTGCTCCCCCAGGCCTCAGTCTCTCTTCCTTTAAGATGTGGCTCAAGTACCCCAGATTCTCCGTGAAGCCTTGTATACCCCCTGCCAACTGCTAATACCCTCCCTCCCAAACTATCTTGTGTCTAATATGGGTTCTACCGTCTCTCCCGTCAGAAGGCAAACTCCTTGGGAGCAAATAGAGTTTGTTTCATTCTTCGTACTTGTGTTCCCAGTACCTGGCACACAGTTGGTACTTAATAAATGCTTGATACCCGATTGCTGATTGAGAATTGAGAGGTTCCCAGTGAATGGCCTAAATCCTGGAAAGCACAGGGTGAGTCTCTTTTGACAGAGGATAGATACTGAGTGAGGGTGTGAGGAGGCAGGGGCAGGCAGGAGGAGCGATGGAAAGAGCAGGGGACAGAGGTTTGCCAGCCTTTATGGCTCTAGCTCCAATGACTTGTGTTTAGGCCAGACCCTAGACCTGGTGGTCCCAAACCACTGCTCGAGGACCCGCACTTGACTAAACAACAAACATTTGCCAACATACGAAAACACAAGGCCCTGTCCCGGGGGGAGGCCTGTGATCTATTGGGGAGAAGACTCGGACATGTGGAAAATCAATCTAAGGCTGGAAGGGCAATGAATTCTGGAGGAACCCCCTCCCCAGGCTCCCCAGCACCAGAAAATCCAACCAATGAAGTGCCACCGAGTGCCAAGAGTGCGCTGTGCATCATGGCAGCCAAGAAGCTACTTGGATACGGCCTGTTACGACTGCAAAGCCCTCTCCTACAATCCTCCCCGCTGGCTTAGGCGGGGAGGTGCCGTTTCACCAGAGCAATGCCCTCTCCATCTTCATCTGTCCAACGTCCACCTGCCAGCCCATCCTGCAAGCCTCGGCTTATGGCTGCCTCCTCCATAAAGTCTCTCATGCCTTCCTCTCCCCTACCATCCAGCTGGATTTCTTCCTCTTTGAGGCTCACAAAACTTTCCCAGTGTCTTTAAAGTCTCCTTCCTGGTTCTTTCATAATCTTATTAATATTGTAATTTTGTGAATACAGATGGTCTTCTGGAAAGCAGAGATATATCCTTCTCTCTCGGTCTCCTCCTTAACCAAGCCTACCATGGCTTCTGCTCAGTTCTCTGGAAGCTGCTCAGCTGAGCTTGAGATCCTTCAGCGGAATGCCGGATTTCTTCTGTCACTTTCCAGGTGCCTCAGTGCAGAATCCATTCATTAAAGGATACCGATTACAACTTTGGTAGCTAATTCAGAGGGATTTGGGTCGGGAGAAGAAAGGAATCTTTTCCCAGTGGGAGCCACAGTGGAGTTTTTATGATTCTTCATTTATTTGATGCTGGCAGTGAGATTCATTCAAGACTTGTGAGGAGGGGAGTGGCAGGGTCAGACCAGTGTGGGGAATATTTATCTGGCAGCGGGGTACAGGACAGATTGGAAAAGGAGGACACTGGAAGCTGGGAGACCATCAGAAGGTTACGGTACCAATCCAGATGAGAGATGAAGAGGGCCTGAGCCAAGATGGAGTCTTTGTGAGTGGAGAGAAGGGGAAGCATGAAGGACAGGGTATAACAGTAAGCTCACTGTGTCTGCAAACCAAGACACCTGACGGTTTTATGCTTTATACAAATTCCTCCCCCCAATTCTTTCCCAGCTCCTTATGCCGATATTCTGGGCCTTTATAATGTGATCGCCTTCTACCTCCAGTCAAGAATCCCATCACTTCCTTGAACACCTGTATCTCCTGCTAAACTTGTTTCCTTCTTAAAGGAAAAAAAAAATCCTCAAATTTCTGGAGCACCTTATAAAACACTTTCCTGATAACACAACCACGCAAAAAGGGAATGGTGTTATTCTGTCACTCTACAGAGCAGGGACTGACAGTACTCTAGCCTTCCCGAAATTAGCAGGCAGCTTATCACCTACTTACATGGTGTCTCCTCCCCTGAAGTCCCAGCAGAGCCCTCATCGTGGTGAGGAAGTGAAATGCTAGGGCTAGCGGCTCTGGCATGCAAGAAGAGCTCTAGGATAATCGCAGACTCCCATAAGCTTCAGAGGTAAAGGGGACCCAAGAGCTCTTAGCCCATGCCAAAAAGGAATGGCACGACTTAGTTATCTAGTCACCCTGCCTCTGCTTAAAGACCTCAAGGTGAGGAGGAGCCCAGAACCTCGCAGATGGTCTACTCCGCTTTCCACCAGCCCCAGCTCTCCAGAAGTTTCCTCTTACATCAAATCTAGATTTGCCTAATGGCAGTTTCCACCCAGATAGCTCCTGTGGTGACCAAAGACAAGGACTCTGATCAGTCTGCCATAAGACAGCTCGTCAAGTATTGAAGACGCCTTAATTCTCTCTCTTCTTTAAATTAAACTTCCCTACTCCTCCAGCCTCTCTTAGCAGGGATTCAAGGCCCTTCTCCATCCTGGTTTTCTTACTTCTAGATATTCTCTGACTTAGCAAAGCTTTTCTTCAATTACTGTACGCCAAATGGAACCCAATATTCCGTCTGCGCTCTCTGAGACCATGTAGAGTGGGCCTAAGATCTGAGGAAAGGAAGGAGAGCGCTTTCAGGGTAATTCAAGGTCATCCTGGTTCTTTGAGATGCCATATCACCATCCTGAAATCCTCATCTTTACCGTTTCTTACTCTGGCATCCCATGATTTGTTTTAGCCATTTGCCTAGGTCATGGGCTTCTCCTTTATTTCAGGTTCTTTGCTACAACAACAACAAATTGCTACAATTACTATTTCAGTGTACATGGAACATTTCTTTGTCTCGAACATCCTTGGGGCATATATGCCTAGCCTGGGGAACTCCGAGTCCAAGGACGGAAGACATTATTGTCACTCTTAAGCACTATGCCATTGACCAATGGGCATAAGGGTGTAACAAAATGAATCAGAGCTGTCTTTGGTTTTTCCTTTAAATCACAACAAATCTGCCCGTATCAGTCTACAGGGTGTAGACATCCGCTCCTACATATCGCTAGCTTCATTTATTTACCCTTCTTTACAATCAGAGTTCAAAGTTCACTTACTAGAGCTAGAGCTGTCTAGTCCAACTCTCTCGCTCTAGAGATGAGAAATGAGTCCAGAGAGAAGCTGTGATTGGCGCAATGGGATAACTGACTTCTCTTAATTTCTAAGGATCTTTAAGAGGTAATACTGGGCCTGCTAGGCGTGCAGTGGATAGAGTACCAGCCCTGAAGTTAGGAGGACCTGAGTTCAAATCTGGTCTCAGCCATTTAACCCTTCTTAGCTATGGGACCCTGGGAAAGTCACTTAACCCCAGTTGCCTCAGCAAATAATAATAATAAGAGGTAATACCATACGTTTTAGTGATGGCAACATGCTCAGGTGATATTTTTGGATTTACAAAGTGCTCTCCTCACAACAACCTGAAAGGTGAACAATACAAGCTTTATTCCCATTTTATAGATAAAAAAACAAAGATCAGGATCATCAAGCTTATTAAACAGCTGCCCATTTTCTGTCTCCTCATCTAGACTAGAAGCTTCCCGAAGGCAGAGACCATGCCTCTGCCTTTCACGTTGTCTGAATGGCTTGGCAAAGATGAGACTGTCCTAGGGTTTGAGTGACAAACATTCGGTCTAACTTAGGGGCGGAGGTATTCCATTGGAGCACACAGTCTGCTAAGAAGCACTGTGGTGTAATGGAAAGTGCTTGAAATGTGGAGCTGGAAGGCCTGGTTTCCCATTCTGCTCCTGCTACTTAACATTTCGGACAAAGGAGACCTCATCTTCTCATCTCACCTCAATTGATTCGTCTAGCCATTCAACAAACATTTATTAAGTGCTCCCAATGTGCCAGCCTCCAAGCTAAGGGATAAAGACACAGGAACCAAAGTGAAAGGAAGGCAGCCAGGATGAAGAAGGGCTTTGAATTCAAAATACAGGAACAGCATTAAACTATAGGGTCTAGTGCGCCTGAAGAAAAGGTAGCATTTCCAAATATTGGAAGGCTGTCTTGCGGAAGAGGGATTAGACTTGCTTTGTTTGGTTTCAAAGTGCAGGCCCAGGAGCAAAGAAGGGAAGCTGCAAAGAGGCAGCTTTAGGTCTGGAGCAGGAAAAGTTTCCTCCCGATTAGCGTTCCCAAAGAGGGGTATGGAGCTCCCTCTTCTTAGAGGATAAAAAGTAAATGTTGGAGGACCGTCGGGGAAGCAGTTTAGTGACAGCAGAACTGGAAGGCCACAAAGTCCCTTCCAACTTCCACATTCTGGGAGAAGCGGCCCTGCCCTCAAGAAGTTTATGATTCAATGAGGGAAAGGCATAAAGGTAGAGCCTGTGGGGGGGGGGGGGGCATAAACTGAGTTTTCAAGGAAAGTTTTTTCTCCAACAAGATCTCCTCCAGACACCCTTTGGGGACTTTGCTTTCCCACCGTCACCTTTCTCTCCAGTTTCCAGGCCATTAATGAAGAAGCCTTGGAGGGAGGTAGATAGTCCGCTCTCTAGGTCCAGGCTTTCTTTCTGCCCTGAATTCTCATCAGACCACATCCCCAGATTCCCTTTTCAGTTCTAAAATTACAATTGGATCAGTGTTGCTGCTGGAAAGGGGACCTACGTTTATTCTCTTGTGGTCTCACTCACTGGGCTTTTATATATGGGTTGTCCGCCCATCAGAATGGAAGTTCCTTGAAGGCAGGCCTGTATTATTTCCATCCCAAGGGCACGAGGCAGAGCTCGGAACAGAGCACGAATGGGGCGATTTTAAAAAATTGTTCATTTCTTTTTTTGTATCCAACACACAGTATAGTGCATTGTATATGATAAGCGCTTTCTGAAGGGCCTTCTGGTCTCAAGTCTAACCTCCATTTATCCGTCCTCCTAAAAATCCAGGTCTGACTATGTCACTTCTGGTCAGTCAACTCTGGTGTCTCCTCTGGCTGGGATCGATTGGCTTTTAAAGTCCTTTCTAACTTGGCCCCTTCCCACCTTCCCAGTCCTCTCCTCCTCCCTCTCCATATGTTCCATGAGCCATCCAGCCTCCTGGCTGTTCCTCATACCAGACTCCCATCTCCTAACCCTGGGCGCCCCCACCCCCAAGTCTCTCCCCTGTTATCTTGCCTCCTGGATTTAGGTCTCAGCTAAAGTCCCATCCCCTCCTCCTTCATCTTTGTGCTTTGTCACCAAGATCGCTATCTTCAGCTCATCCCACAGATGTCTTGTTTACACACATGTTTGCACTATGTCTTCCCCATAAGACTGGGAATTCTTGGAGAGTAAAGGCCGGATTTTTTAATCTCCTCTTTCTTTGTATCTTCAGCACTTAGCAGAGTGCCCAATACAAAGCAGATGCTCAATAAGTGTCTTTTCATTTGTTCAGGGAAGAGGAGGTGAGAAATAAGAGTGTTCTATGTACCCCAAAACAACTGATAAAAAGGCCCATATGGAAACTGGTGATGAAAGGTCATGTGAGAGAGAGGGCAGGCCAGCCGGTGGTTGGACAGGCCTAGGCTGTGAGGATCTTTACCTTTGATCATAAAGGGACAGTGACCCCAGGGGCCGACTGAGCAGGAGGGCCGGCACAGTCAGGGCTGAGCCAGGAGGAGGATGAAGCGGAAGGAGGCAATAAGGCCTAGTAGGCTATGGCCAGAGGCCAAGGGGACAAGGGCCTGGACCAGGGTTGTTGGCCGTGTGAGAGGTGAGGAGGGGATAGATTTGGAGGATGCTGGAGAGATGGGAAACACGAGATCTGACAAGCGAGGGTGAGAAGTTCAGGAGACGCCCAGGCTGCAACCCCGAGTTTGGTCCCTGACAGAAATAGAGAAGTTTGGCCTTAGGGGAAGTCTAGCAGAAAGGGTAATGAGTTCTGCTTTGTGGCTGCTGAGCTTGAGATGAAGGCAGGATGGCAGCTGATGGCGTGGGCCTGGTACTGGGCTGGGCGTTAACTACCTAGAGATGGGAACTGTACCCTTGGGAGCTGACGAGATCATCAGGCAAGAAGATGGAAGAAGAAAGGGGTCCAGAGTAGAGCTCCGAGGGGACACCCATGGTTAGTGGGAAGGATGTAGATGATGGTCCAGCAAAGAAGAGGAGGAGAGAATGGTGAAAATGTCAGACGTTGCAAATGTCAAGGAGATAAAGCCTGAGAAAAAGTCATTGGATTTCACAATTCCGTGGAGTGATGAGGTCAGAAGTCATATTCCTGATTGCGTGAAAAAGAGAAGTATCAAAATGAGAGTAGCTTTTTCAAGGTTGGGCTGAGGAATAAGAAAAGACAGAGAATAATCATGGAGGGAATGGCAGGGGCAAATAAAAGTTTTTTTAAAGCTAGAGAAGATTAAACAAAACAAAACAAAAGCCAGAGAAGATTTAGGAAAGTTTGTAAGCAGCAGGGAATCTGGCAGACAGGCAGAGAATGAACTAATTATGCTTATCAGCCTCCTGATGAAAAGCAGATATGCTGAGGACCCAGGACTTTCACAGGATCCTTGGTGACCCCTCCTGTTCCTGGTGTGGCCTGAATGACAACATGGCTAGTGGGAATCTTTGCCTTTCCCCCCTTTAAAAAAAAAAATCTTCCTTTGTGTGAGAGTTAAAACAAGCTATAATAAAGGGCTATTGCTCAAAGGGATCTGATGCATCCTTGAAGGGATCTCTGCTAGAATCCACCCACCCTTCTCAGGGATGTTCTGCTTACTGCCTGAAGAATTCCAATGAGGGACAAGCTAATTCAAGTTTGCTCATTTTGGGGAAGTCTTCTCTCTCACAGAAACTATATCACCCTTCCAGTCTTTCCTTCCTGGGCTCCCCAGTCTGGTTCTTCTTCCATGATAATTCTCTAAACACCAGATAGCTATCCTACTCCCCCTTCCCCGTCCGCTCTTCTCCAGGATAACAAAGCCCCTTCTTTCCTCCTAGGACATGGAGCTCAAGGCCCTTCACCACTTCAACTACCCTGCTCTGGACATTCTCCAGATAATCAATGTTCTTCTTAACTTCTGGTTCCTGGAATGGAACACATTCAAGGACTGCATGAATGGAATCTCATTTCTCTGTTCCCAGAAGCTCTCTCTCTCTCTTACTGAAAACCAAGATCACATCAGCTTTATTTGGCTATCTGACTCCTACTAAATATACAGGCTACAATAAAGCCCCAGTGCCATTTTAATTATACCATCCCATTTTGGACTTGTGAAATTGATTTTCTGAATCCAAGTGTAAGATTTTACATTTATTTATGAGATTCAATCTGATGCTAACCCATCATTTTTTTGGGAGGGGGGGAACCTGATTGTTGATCGGTATGTTAATTATTCCTCCCCATTTTGTGACTTCTGTAAATGTGATAAACACACCATTTACACTTTAATCCAAGTCCATGATAAAACTGTGAAACAACAGAGGATCAAGCACAGATCCCTGAAGACTTCCACTGGAGATCTCCTTCTGGCCGAGTGATCTCCCCATTGTAACCAACTGTTCTCACCCAATCAATCCTGAACTCATCTTCACAATCCACCATATTCTCCACGTGAACAGCACAAACTCCTCGGCCAAATGCTTTTTTTCAAATCTACGCACACTATATCTACAACATTACTCTCATCTGCTAGTTTAGTGATCTTGTCCAAAAAATAAATGGGATGGATCTATGGAGCATAATCTGTTTTTGATGAAGCTCTACTGATTCTGTAATCACTGCTCTTCTTTCTAGATGTTCACTAACCATCTTTCGAATACTCTGTTCTAGAGCATTCCTGGGAATCAAAGCATTACTGGCCTGCGTCTTTAATGAAAATTTTCCTAAATCCCCATCCCCTATTTTGAAATGGAACAGGCACCTACTAAGGCTTTGAGAAAGTTTTTTTTTTTTTTTTTTTAATCCAGTAGAGAGGAGGTGACTCTATTCTTAAAATCAGCAGGTTCGGGTTTGGAAGGAGCAGCTTTCTTTGATGTTTACTAGCTGAAACCCTAGGTGAACCTCTTAAGGAGACTTAATCTTAGTTTCCTTTTCTGTAAAATGGAGGCTGTACTTCTTATACTATTTCCCTAATGGACCCATTATAAGCAAAGTGATATATAACTCATCTTTTGTAGGGATACAAGAAAGAGGGAGGTGGGATGGATTATTTACTAAGTAGACATTTCTGTGGTACTTTACCAAGCATTTTCCCCCCTCAATAACTTTGTGAGGTTCCTCTCATTTTGTAGATGAGAGACCGGAGGCTCGTTTTTTGACAGGACTCCTCGAGACTCGGGAATCCCACAGAAAAAGGTTATTTGCTCATGGGAGCCCAAAATAAAAATGACAAAATGTTAACTCACAGAATCTCAGAATCAGAAAGGAGTACTAGCAGAAGGTAGGATAGTTAGCCTGAGAAAGACAAGATTTAGGCAGGCCATAAGTGCTTAAAGGATCCTCATGTGGGAGGAAGTATCAGGGGGCAGCTAGGTGGCGCAGTGGATAGAGCACCAGCCCTGATCTGACCTCAGACACTTACTAGCTGTGACCCTGGGCAGGTCGCTTCACCCCAATTGCCTCAGCAAAAAATAAAAGTATCAGGCCTGTTTTTCAGAAGGCAGAACTAGGAAGAATGGACAGAAGTGGCAAAGAAATATATGTCGACTCTGAACGGAGACAGACTTTCCTATAGGCTGCCCCCAAGAGGACAGACAATGAACTCCCCATCCCTGATGGTCTTCAAGCAGAAAGACTGAACGTGTTAAGTATATGTTTGATAGATACTTGTTCATTATTGCACTGGGAGAATCATTATTTTTCAGCAATGGAAACTCTGAATGATCTGCCCAACAACAATATATCCTTGGTTCGTTTCAAAGATAATTCAATATATAGTGACTTTCCAGAACACAATTATTGTATAAAAGAAGAAAAAAGTGCTAAGTTCAAGTGTCTAAGCCTAAGAAAAATTTGACATTTGTTTGTTTACTTCTTGGGACTACTCAGATTAAAAACTCTGTGATTTTAAAGTAAATCCATTAAAAAAAAGAAAGAAAGAGAATCAGAGAAGGGACATGACCAGGATGAGGCAGCGAGAAAGTCCGGAAGCTGGAACTGAAAGAGAGGCTCATACATCACTCGCTTTTCCATTCTACGTCCCTCCTCCTTTTCACCTAATGTGTCTCTGCTCCAAGTGCTCCCACCAACTGGGCTCAATAAGGAGAAGCAGCAGCTCTAGGCCCATGGAGTGACTGACCACAGGAGAATAAGGACAATACTACAAACATGTATTAAGCACCTGCTGTTTGGTCTTAGCATACACTGGGATGTACAGCCACGAGGTGAACAGGGTAAGGAGGGGAAGCAAATAGACAAATAGGAAATGGCAGCGAAAAGGGCCACGCCATGGGCCCTACGTATCTTGGGCCGGCTCAGTCTCTCCCTGGTCTGGCCCAGCTCTGCCGTCCCCGCTCACGCTGACTCCCGACCTTCACTGGCTCTTCACGCCGAGGACAACGTCTGCTGTTCACCGTCTCTGGCCCCCTTAGATCTCAGGCCTTAGGCAAGCAGAAAGGAGGCCATTTCAGCCAAAACTTTTTTCTTGTTTCTAATTTCTCAAAGTGCGCACGGCCACCTCTGCTTCACGTCTGATGAGCGTTCGGAACCCGGGCCAGTCACCTCGCGGCTCTGTGGAGGCGATGCCAGCGGAACACAGGACGGGTCCTGCCAACCTAGAAAGGCTCTGGCCCTGACCCAATACCCAGCTGGGTGTCTGACGTTTGACGAGACACTTGGGAAAGAGGGAGAGGTTGCCAAAGGCTGGCCGGTGGGCGAAGGATTTTCTTTGGTCTTACCAACTGTGGAAGATGTGGAAGAGGAAGAGCTGCATCAGGGAAAGGGAGAGGGTGGCCACCCCGAGGAAGCCACTGGTTACAAGCATTCCCTTACAAGGCAGGGCACCCCAAGACGCCAATGAAGGAAAAGGAAAAGTGGGGTAATGGAAATTGGGCTTTAAGATGAGCTCGAAAAAAAAGGGGCTTTCGGGCCATTTTGGTCATTTTGGTTACAAAGAAATCTCAGATCTAAGGTGATCCACATGGCCCAGGTTTTTGGCAGAAGATGCCACAGTATGCGCAGTGACCTTAGCTAAGAGATGGCAACCAGGAAGGGGGCGCCTTTGAGTCTCCTCAAAAAAAGGCAGAAAGACATAAATGGCTGCTATGCATCTTCCTGGGGGGGTGGGGGGTTGGTGACATGAGCGTCCTGAACTTGGCCTTAGACAGCTCCTGGTTCCAAGTCCTCCTAAGACCTGGTGGGTGATCTGGGCATGTCACCTGGCTCAGCCTCGTACTTGGCTGCCCCGGCTTCTTTGTCCCCTCCTGGCTTCCCTTTAGGTCCGTAACTGACCCTACTCCCATTTCATCCCATGTGCAGCTTGCAGATTCCCATCAGATGTGAGCTCCTTGAGGTTGGGCTCATTTTAGTCCACCCCCTCCCCACCGCCCCCCCCTGCCCCCAGTGCTCACACTTGTTGACTCCTCCAGCCTCTTTATTACTCCTTCATGAAGACGCCCACCACTGTGCTTACCTCCCACCCATCTGGGCAAAGATCAGAGAGCTTTAAGGGCAGACTTGTAGCCCACAGGCCTGGGCTGAGCTGGCCAACAAGGTAGCCAGGTCTCAGCAGGTAAATGACCAGGCCGGGGCTCCCAGAGACCTCAGACACTTCCTAGCTGTGTGGCCCTGGGCAAGTCACTTCTCAGCTTCCTCAAACGGGGATAAGAACAGCACCTCTCCCAGAGTTGCCGTGAGATTCAAATCGGACGACAGCTGGGATTAGCACAATGACCGCACACAGTAAGTGCTAGTTTTATTTGTTCCTCTTCTCTGCTGTCAATAGCAACAGCATTAACAACTGCTTTTGAAGGGTATTGGGGGGGAAGCCTCTAGAGTAATCAGCTCAGCGGGGTGTGTTTACAGCAATTGGGGAGCGATGAAAAGGCTGGGTCCTTCGGATCCCTCTGTTCTGGAGACCATCGGGGGGAGATGGACAGCCAAGACACGGAGCCACAGCTTCCGGGAAGGCTGAGAGCTGCTTTGTAACAGCAGGGGGCAGGGCTGCTTCATGGAGTTCCCAGAAGCTCCTTTTAGCTCGTTAGCCAAGAAGGGGGCGGCCCAGGAAGGAAGCTCTCTGGAGGGCTCTGCCTGGCCCGAACTTCAAGAGCCTTGGAAAGCACGAAGTCCTCAGAGCTGGGAATCTTCTCAAGGAAGCCAGATAGCCATAGGGAGGCTCTAAGAGGGATTCGGACCAGATCCCAGAGGGGTCTTCCCCCAAGATCCAGGGGCAGATCTCAGCAGGGTGGTCTGGCTGAAAAATGGATGCCTTTGTTTCCCCAAGCCCTGGCTGAATCTTTGTGTTTTCTTCAACGATTAAAAACCAAAATTTTGAGCTGAGGACTTTGCCTTCTTCCCCAGCCTGCCAAAGCCAGGGAGGGCCAGAACACGAGCAAGTTACTGCAAGTGGGAAGGGGGGATCTCCTCTCCCTTCTCTTTAGCGGGAGAGACCAGGGCCTGGGGAGGTAGTGACTTGGGGTTCACAGCCAGGACCCCGGGGCTTCCCCAAAGCCAGGGATGGCATGTTCAGGTGTAGAAGCATTCTCCCCCTCCCCTAAATGGGCCCGCTCTCGGCCGCTTCCACAGCCATCCAACGGGGGTACGAGAGGTTCCCATCACAACCCACACACGGTAATCCACAGGCCTCCTGCCTCTTGCGGGTCACTTGGGTCACAGCATGAGGGAGACAATTTGTCCCTGATCAAGTGCCTCATGGTGATCCCTTCTTACAGGGAATCTGGGGCTGCTCTCCAGAGAAATGAGGCCCGGGAAAGTGGCGGTTGCTAAGATTTTGAAAGGGGCGGGTTTTCCTTCTGAAAACTCTGAGCAAAAGAAGGTGCTGAGAAGCAGAAGTTCCCCTCCTCCCCTGCCGGGTACAAAAGGCTAAGGTGACGCAAGACGGCCAGAGCCTCCTCCAGGATGGAGCCAAAGAAACTGGGGGATAGGATGCTGTGGCAGCCTGGAACTCACAGCCATGGACGGGCCCCCAGCAGACCCCGATCCTAGGCAGACCCAGGAAGGGCTCGATTCCTCCAAGGGAAGGATGAGCTCTGTTTGGGGACGCTTCAAAGGAAAGGGAGGATGGACAATCAGGCCAACAGAAGGCCCGGGAGCGGCCTTGGAGAGCGGGCCATGAGATCTGGAGCAGGCACCTTGCCTTGGGCAGTGATGGGAAGGTCTGAAAGGTCGGCGCCCACTCCAGGGGGACGCTGCTAACTCCCTTCTGAGGAGGGGGGTGTTCACTAGCACCCGCACCAACTGCTGAGACTGGGGAGCATATAGTCAGCAAACCGCAGGACTATAGACAGAGCAGAGAGGGAGGAGTTTTATCGGATTAAAAACTCAGCAATTTCCAGCCCCACCCTACAACCAGGACAACAAAGGGGCCCCACGTGGGGGCAGGGTGGAGTAGCTGCAGGCCCACCCCGCCGAGTGCTGGCTGCCCCTTGGGGCCACAGGGCAGGGGCTCCCCGCATGGGGCGTGGGCAGGTCCTAGATCACCCCCCCATACACACACAGACACACAGAACCACCAGTTCCAGGTTGTCTCAGGCTCAGACAATTACCATTCTCCCTCTGATCTGTCCAACACCTTATGGATGACTAGAGTCTAGGGGTTGGAGAGAAAGGGGAGGGTCATCACATGGGCAAAGGACCAATTTCTATCTGAACTTGTGACTGAACCAGAGTCTCAAGGCCACAGTCTGAAAAGCAGAGAGGCGCCTGCCTCTAGCCAGCGTTCAACAGGGCAAACACCAGGCTCCTCCGAGGCCTTGGACGCTGGCTCCCAAGGATCGGGTCATAGCCCTTGGAAAACCGGCCTCATTCTACAACTTACCCCAACCTTCCCCCCACCTCCCCAGAAGGCTGTTCTACACCTGCCTAATGTGCTTATGTTTATATTATAAGGCCCTGGTGTCTTACTCTCCCAACCAAGGGAAGGGATGATGCCTTTTTAAACATTTTGGATCTCCCCCAGCACAAATGGGGGAGGAAGCAAACCTGCTCAGGAAGTCTGAGCATTCTGGACACAGCTGAAGGGGATTGATGGAGACAGCAAAGGAGTTCTTGGGAGTGAGGCTTTGGTCTGTGTCTGAGCCAGGACCCTGAAGCTCCGTGAGTGATCCCGTCCTTTCCCATCTCGGGACCTTAATTTCTTCATGGGAGAGAAGCAGCACTACCAGTGGCCTAAGAGTGACCAGGAGATTGCCAGCTCCCTGCCCCCAAGGCCTTTCCTTTGTCTCTCTGCGATCCTAGGAAGTGAGAATCTCCAGCCTCCCGAGTCTTAGCAATGCATCCTGTGCCCGTCCCGGATACCAGGGGAGAGTTCGGTACTTCCTCATTTCCTCAAGCAAATACTGACGAAGCACCGGGTGGTGGGCTGGACCCCGAGGGCAGATCACTGGGGGAGGTGCTGCCCCTGTCCTCAAGGACAGTACTATGGTGAAAGGGCCCAGGAGCCTGTGCCTAGAGCTAGCGGGTGGCCGAGGAGTGTTGCTCGCTGCCTTTCCTGCTGCCGGGCAAGTATCTTTCCCCGATACCAAATTGAAACAAAGCCCTATTAGTCCGCACCAGGGCCATAGTGGGAGAAGAGAAGTATGAAGTGTAGCATTAAGAGGGCCCAGGAAACAGCATGAACAAAGGCACGGAGGGAGGAGAACACCCAACATGGTGAAGACACTGGGAACACGCCAGCAGATGTCACTCTGACTCATCCCCCATCTTGAATCTTGAGTGGGCTCTTGGGTGGGAAGTGTAGGAGGGCTCGTGGCTATGAGCTAACACTCCCAGTGCGCTGAATACCTCCCTTCTCTACTGGTGCTGGTAAGAACAAGAAATGCTAAGAGCTGTTTTAAAATAAGGTCAGTTCTATCTGAGTTTCTGAAAGTCAGTTTTCATTTATCTACCAAAATATTAGACTTAAACAAATAACCTAGTGATTGTATTTGTGTGTCTGAGTTACTAAGTGACAAAAAGGACTGTATGTTACTCAACTAAGCACTTATCTATGGGCATTCTGCCCAGATCCTTTTCACCTACATCCCCTCCAAAGGCAGTAACAGTCCTTTCCACCTTGACCTATTCTATCCAAGAACAGTAGATAAATGGCGCCTCTAAGAGTGATTTACATTATAGCAGTGGACGTGTGTGTGGAATCACCAATCACAAGCCTATTATGTGCCAGCCACTGGGTCAGGCTCCCCAAACAACCTCTACTCCCAGAGAACTTACATTCTTATGGAGGAGAAGAGGACATATCTAAGAAAATACAGTAGGAAAAGTGATTAAATGAGAGAGAGAAAGAGAGTAGGGGAGATAGAAAGAGGGAAGGGAGGGAGAGAAAGGGGGAAGAGGGATGAAACAAAAGGAAGGAGAAAGAACAGGAGGAAGGGGGAAAGAGAGAGAGAAAGAAGGAGGGGAAGGAGGAAGGAAGGAGGAAGGAAAAAGAGAAGATGAAAAATAGAGACAGATAGGGGAAGAGTAGTTAAATGCAAAGCAGCTTGGCAGGGAGAGCCAGAGCAGTTGGGAGAATCAGAAAAAAGCTAAAGGTAGAAGATGGTGCTTGAGCTGAGACTCCACCAGGTGGAGATAGGAGGGAGGCAATGTAGGCACGGGGCAGACTGGAGATGAAGTGCTACAGAAAAAGGTTTGTTGTGGCTAGTGGAGGAGGAGGAGTAGCCAATGAGGTTGGAAAGAGAGATGGTGTCCATGTTGTGAAGGGCTGTAAACAGAGAAGCCGGCCTGGCTCCCATGAGCAATGAGAAGCCACCCGTGTGGATGCACGAGGGGAGTCACAGTCAGATCCACCCTGAGAAAACTAGTTTGGGAATACTGCGCTAGTAGACTGGAGCAGAGAGAGGTGAGGCAGGAAGAGCAACTTTGGTTATTGTCCTCCATTCCCGAAGAAGTCCAAAAGGACCCCGCTGCACCGAAGTAAGAGTATAGTGTGTGCTGTGGCTGATGGAATCTAGTGCAGGTTGGGCACAAACATCCATGTTCGCATTTGGAGTGGTTCTGCTTATAGAGCACAGTGCCTTCTCTCGTGGGCAGGCCACACCGGGCGGTCCCTTGCCAGGGTCTTGCAGAGTGTGTGTGTGAGTGAGTGTATGTGTGTGTGTTGACCACAGGGTGGGATTCCCCACCTGTCATGGTAAGCAGATCAGGGTTGGGTAAAGCAGAGCACTTTTTTAAAGCTTTTTATTTTCAAAACATATGCATAGATAATTTCCAACTTCACTCTTGCAAAACCTTGTGATCCAAATTTTTTCCTCCCTCCCTTCCCCACTCCCCAAGACAGCAAGTAATCCAATATATGTTAAACACATACAATTCTTTTAAACATATTTCCACAATTATGTTGCACAAGAAAAACCAGATCAAAAAGGGAAAAAGGATGAGAAAGAAAACAAAATGCAAGCAAACAACAACAACAAAAAGAAGCAAACCATTTTTTTTTTTTGTAAGATAGGAAAGTGTAAGCATCAAGTTTAATGTACCAATCCAGGACAAAATAAGAGCAGAACACTTTTAAGGAGCCTTTTATAGTCCTTCCTCATGCCAGGGAGGTGAGCAATGCAGTCCTTCAAAAAGGCTGCTCAGTAATCAAAATGGCAATTCTACTTAAATTAATTTACTTATTCAGTGCCATACCAATCAAACTACCAAGAAATTATTTTATAGAGATAGAAAAATTATCAAAACTTAGCTGGAAAATGTGGAAATATGTTTAAAAGAATTTTGCATGTGTTTAACCTATACTGGATTACTTACTGTTTAGGGGAAGAGGGAGGGGAGGAGAGGGGGGGGGGGATTTTAAGTTTTGCAAGGGTGAATGTTGAAAACTATCTTTGCACATATTTTGAAAAATGAAAAGCTATTATTATAAAAATAAATAAAACAGGAAAAAACTTATCTGGAAAAACAAAAGGTCAGGAATATCAACAGAATAAATGGAGAAAAAATGCAAAGTAAGGTGGCCTAGCCATACTAGATTTAAAACTATACTACATTTATACTAGATTTAAAACTATATTAGATTTAAAACTGTATTACAAAGTGTAGAGGGCTGAAACTATTGAGTGATGTGGTGATGTGGAGAGAACCAGAAAGTGGTGAATGGAAGGGACCAGATAGGTTAACTGCTTGGAGGAGAGGGTTTGCTTGTATCTCTACAGGTGGAGAAGGAATCAGATGGGTGCCAACGAACCGTATTCGCCTTGTCCATCGGAGATGGAGCAGACCCTTGAAACGAAGGAGACCCAAGAAACATTGGGTGGTTCCATAGCTGATTGTGCTCACCATTGAAAGAGCATGGCAGTTATGGCATTTGAATCATGGACATCAAAAATTGTTGGACTTCAAAACCCTCGGGAATCATTGGATTCTCTGAGATATGATAAGACTGTTTCAGGACTTAAAAACCCTTAGGAATCATTGGATTCCCTAACACATAAAAAGACTGTTGCAGGACTTCAAAAACTTGCGGGGATCATTGGATTCCCTGACACATGAAGCAATGGACAATAGATTGGTTTTGGACTATCTCTTGGCTGCTGAAGAAGGCATATGTGTGACCCTTGTTTACATACCCTCCTTCTAGGACTTCTGGAAATCTCTTATACCACCATATTGATTCATATTGTTTGTTATATCACAACTTGCTTATACAATTCATGTTTGTTGCGCCACAATGAGCCTGCACTGGTTGTGGGGAGAGTCACCAGTAATAGCCTGTGTGTTATTGCTGTGTGCTTGTGTAATACCTCCCATGCTGATGGGTTTGTGCATACCTGTTTCTAATAAGACCCTTCAGCCCAGAAACCTGCTAGCAATTCCCCACTTCCCTTTGGTGCTTTTCATCTCCCTTTCTGAGATGTTGGGGAGGGTGTGATCATCTCCTTTTTAGTGCTTTCACCTCCCTTCCTGAGAAGTCAGGGAGGGCATGATCACCTCCTTTTGGGGGCTCTCACCATCCTGAGAAGTCAGGGATGGCGTGACCATCTGTGTTATAAAACAAAAGAAAGCGGGAGATGTAAAGGGCTGAAACTATTGAGTCAATGCACTGAGGTCAGGACTGCCCAGCACTTGAGGCTAACTACTGATTGGACAATACTCTATGGGCATATGCTTGGAAAATGGCCCTTCCCATTATCCTGTGCTGGCTCAATGATTGGTGTATACAGAGGATTGTAGGAGGGACTAGGAGGTGGAGTAAGACTAGCCAGAGTCACTTTTTGGCAGTAGACCAGGAAGAAGATGGTTGCGGAGATTCTGCTTCCATTCTGTTCAATCCTGCATTTAAAGACCAAGAATAAAGACTAAGGACATTTGCTTATCCTGACTCTGGCTGATTCTAGAGTATCCTGGGTGTTAGCGGGGTTGTCACAACAAAGTGGCAATCACTGGAACTATAGAGTGGTGAATCAGTGGACTAGATTACATATACAAGGCACAGTAGTGAATGCTCATAGTAATCTACTCTTTGATAAACCCAAAGACTTTGGCTCCTGGGATGAAACCTCACTATTTGATAAAACTGTTGGGGAAACTAGAAAATAGTATGGTGGAAATCAGGTATAAATCAATATCTCACATCATACACCACGATAAGGTCAAAATGTGTACGTGAATTAGACGTAAAGGATGACAGTAAATTAGGAGAGTAAGGAATGGTTTACTTGTCAGATCTTTAGAGAAGAAAACAAGAGCACTACATGATAGGCAATTCTAATTATGTTAAATTAAAAAGACTTTGCACAAACAAAACCAATGCATCCAAGATTAGAGTGGAGCAGAAAGCTGGGAAAGAATTGTTACTACAAGTGCCTCTGATAAAGACCTCATTTCTCAAATCTATATAGAAATAAGTCAAATTTGTGAGGATACAAGCCATTTTCCATCTGACAAACCATCAAAGGAGGTGTACAGGGTCTGTATCCCAAAAAGATCATAGAAAAAGGAAAAGGACCTATATATATATAAAGATATTTAAAGCAGTTCTTTTTGTGGTGGCAAAAAATTGGAAATCAAAGTGGGATGCCCATCAGTGGTTGAACAGGTTTTGGTATATGAATGTAATGGAATATTATTGTTTTATAATAAATGATGAGCAGGAGGATTTCAGGAAATCCTCAGGAAATCAGGAGGAAGCAGGAAAGCCTTCCATGAACTAATGCTGAGGGAATGAGGAGAATCAGGAGAATATCGTACATAATAACTGCAACATTGTGTGATGATCAACTTTGAGAGACTTAGCTCTTGTCAGTAACACATCTATCCAAGACGATTCCAAAAGATTCATAGTGGAAAATGCCATCCACATCCAGAGAAAGAGCTATCGAATCTGAATGCG
The DNA here is from genome assembly GCF_016432865.1 of Antechinus flavipes. Lineage (NCBI taxonomy): Eukaryota > Metazoa > Chordata > Mammalia > Dasyuromorphia > Dasyuridae > Antechinus > Antechinus flavipes. The sequence continues at coordinate 716,424,577 of NC_067398.1, read as the reverse complement.
GATAGAATACTGTTTTCGTGTGTGTGTGTGACTTTTTTCACCAAATATTCTCATCTGCCCTTTCCGCCAAGGGAAGTTTTCACATGCTTGGGGCCTGACAGCCTCTAGTTATCCTCAACCCAGTTTAGCCTGTCTGCCAAATGGGCTTCTAGGAATATGGCTGCTGTGGATGTTCCAGCCTCTTGGAGCCAGAGGTGAGAAGATGATGGGTCCAGCCTTGAAAAGGGAAAAATGTTTGTGGCAGTCTTGTAGTGGCTAGAAACTGGAAAATGAATGGATGCCTATCAATTGGAGAATGGTTGGGTAAATTATGGTATATGAATGTGATGGAATATTATTGTTCTGTAAGAAATGACCAGCAGGATGAATACAGAGAGGCTTGGAGAGACTTACATGAACTGATGCTGAGTGAAATGAGCAGGACCAGGAGATCATTATACACTTCAGTAATGATACTGTATGAGGATGTATTCTGATGGAAGTGGATTTCTTTGACAAAGAGAAGATTTAACTCAGTTCCAATTGATCAATGATGGACAGAAGCAGCTACACCCAAAGAAAGAACACTGGGAAATAAATGTGAACTATTTGCATTTTGGTTTTTCTTCCTGGGTTATTTCTACCTTCTGAACCCAACTCTCCCTGTGCAACAAGAGAACTGTTCGGTTCTGCACACATAGATTGTATCTAGGATATACTGTGACACATTTAACATGTATAGGATGCTTGCCATCTGGGGGAGGGGGTGGAGGGAGGGAGGAGAAAAGTCGGAACACAAGTGAGTGCAAGGGATAATGTTGTAAAAAATTACCCAGGATGGGCTCTGTCAATAAAAAGTTATAATTATTTAAAAAAAAAAAAAGAAGAAGAAGAAAGAAAAGGGCTTGGAAGCCTTATACCAGAGGCACTAGCTTTCCTTGAATTTATCTTTCAGCCCAGGGAGACCACCTAGGAGTTTGCTGCAAGAGGTCAGGAGAACTAAAGGATGGCCCTATGAGAAGGTCATTCGGGAAGATGTGGTGGAGGCAGAAACAGTGAGTTTTGGCAGCTGACCAGCTCTGTGGGATGAAGTCAAGAGAAGAGTCAAGGATGATGATTACAGCTGGGAGTAGGGGGGAAGAGATAGGCAAGTCTAGAGAAGGAGAGGATTTGGAAGGACAGAAAATGAGGGCAGCTTTGGATATGTGGAGTTTAAAATGTCTCAGGAACATCTCATTTGAGAGTTAGTTTGAAAGGCCTAAGAGGAATGGGTGATTAGGGATTGAAGCTGGAAGGTGGGGTGTGGAGAAAGGGAAGCACCTATTATGTGCTAAGACCTTTTAAAATATTATATCATTTGATCCTCATAATATACTTGGAAGGAAGGAATCACACCTATTATTCCCATTTTACAGATGAGGAACCTGAGGAAGACAAGGGTTAAGTGACTGCCCACACACACATCTGGCTTTTAAGAGGGGTCAGGTTAATGATCATCAAGGTCCACTCTGAGAGATAAAAAGTCCCCAAAGAGCTCTCTTCAAATCTCAGTAGGGGAGAGGGGCCCCCTATCCTTTACCCCTCAGTTTTGCCTGGGGGGCTGAGTGACTTGTATTTAAGCTTGAGACTTTTTTTTTCCCTAAGCCACCACTGGGGATTTCAAACTAACCTGTTGGAAGCCTGGAAGATGGTCCTTCCAGAGCTGCTTGGGAGGCCCCTTTCCCAGAAAGCACGAATTTCTGAGAGCAGGGAGGAGCCTGCCAGGGAGGCTGAAGTCCAGAAAGCCCGCAGCGGCCCTGCCTCATGCCTTTGTGAGGGCTGGCCTCCCAGGGCCTCTGAAAGGAGGCGCGTGGGAGATGAGCCAGGCTTCCTCCCCCTCCCAGCCCAACCCTCACCGCTACCAGGTCAGTGCTCTCCTTTTGCTCCATTTCCTGGCATTCTGGCTATTTGACCACATTAGTGCCACTTGAGTTGGTTTTTTGTTTTGTTTTGTTTTGTTTTCTGCTGCTGCTGCTGCTTTCCCACTCCCCAGAGCTTCCACTCTGCCCTGCCTAAGCTGGCTGACACAGGAAAATGGCCTGGCACCTGCCAGAGAATGCATAGCTGAAGGCCATTAGGCCCAACCTCCCCCTTGTTAAAGCCCTGTTAGTAGTAGGCAAAGTGGCTTTTATCAATGAGCAAATATGGGCCCTTCTCCGTGCAGCTTCTGGGACTCTGTCCATGACACATTGAGGGGCGCCGGGCTGGCAGAGATGGTTGGCTGGTGGGATGGGACTCGCTCCCTTGGCTGAACTGAAGCAACTCTCCCTGGAGGCTTCTGTACTCATTCATGAGCTCTTTGGGAGGGAAGGGTCTCCATCCTGATCCACAAGCAGCCCTTTAGGGGGGTCCTCCATCCTGATCCACGAGCAGCCCTTTGGGGGGGCCTTCATCTTGATCCACAAGCACCTTTTAGGGGGGCCTTCATCCTGATCCACGAGCAGCCCTTTAGGGGGGTCTCCATCCTGATCCACAAGCAGACCTTTAGGGGGGCCTCCATCCTGATCCACAAGCAGCCCTTTGGGGGGGGGCTTCATCCTGATCCATGAGCAGCCCTTTAGAGCCTCCAGCTCCAGGGCAGAGTCCCACTCAAGAGCACTTTGGAAAGACAGGAGAGTCTGTCATCTCTGCAAGTTTCTCAGAGATCTCTCCAGGTAGCCACCAGACTGGACAGAGAGCCTGAGGGACCTGGAGTGAGGCAGACCTGAGTTCAAATGCTGCCTCAGACAATTCCTAGTTGTGTTCTGCTGGGCAAGCCACTTAGCCTCTGCTTCCTCATTTGTAGGCTAGGGATAATTACAAAAACGACCTCCAGAGGGCAGTTGTGACGCTCAGATGATGCCATTTGTAAAGTGATCAGCACAGTGCCTGACACACAGTAGGTGCTACATGAATGCATTCAATGATCGCCATTATTATTAGATAAAAAGCCTGAGTCTAAGATCTGTTCGGACAAACTCTGGCCACCAAAGACGGATTCTGACTTGACTCCCATAAGGGTCTATGTGAACGTGGGCCCCCTAGAAGGAGAGCAGCAGAACATTCCCCGGCCCCGGGAAGCTGCCAGGGCCACTTACCGGAAACAAGACGTGTGCCAGACTTCGCTCACTGTCCTGTACAGTCTCTGGGCGGGGGGGACATAGTCACCACATCCTCGACATTTCCAGGTGTCTTCTCCTGCAACAGAGAACGCGGCTCTTTTAGACAAGGGGCGGGAGGGGGTCCCAAGAGAGCACCAAACTGGAGGCCGAGGAGGCGGCTTCGACTGTGCCCTCATGCAGTACCTTTCTAAAGCTCTAAAGTTTCCTCATCTTAAATCGGGGTAAGATGATTTTGCCTCCCTCACAGGGCTGCTGGGAGACACTGTTGGCTTCCAGGAGTGTGAGCAAAGGGTCAGAGCCTGTGGGCAGCACTCTGCTTAACCAGAACAGGGCATCTGTTTGCCGACTGAGAGCCTTCCTGTGTCTGGGAGACAGAGCTTTGTTTGAGATCCAGACTGAAGCCAGGGCCATATTGGCAGGGACGGCTCCTGACTGTTGTTGGACCAGCAGGCTGGATGAATAGACAATGAACAGCCCGGCATTTCAGGGATGCTTGGGAGCAACTGGGGGCAGCAGCTGAGGGGAAGGAATTGCTCACAGTATCCCTCGTCGCTCCTGGACGAGCTAACTAAAGCAGAGGAGGAGCTGAAATACCAGCTCGGCTCCCTGGACAGCAGTGAGCTCAGCACAGGCTCCCCTGGACAGCTCTTGAGACTCCCCATAAAGGGATACATGTTTACAATGACGGGAAAAACCCAAACCCCAAGGAGGGGCACGCTGAGGGACTGGATGCCCAGCCGGCTTCAGCTAGGTCAGCTCTACCCATTCAGCTCTACATCAATGAGCTGACTGATGTGCAGTCAGCTGACAGATCAGAATCTCAATAGCAAACAAGAGCCGTCCGGCCTCTGGAACCTGAGTGCCGTCAGTGCTGGAATCCAAACTTTCCGATTCCTCTCAGGGAATTGTCCCTTCGGCCAGCTGACGAGCCCTGTATAAAGAGGAGCTTCTGCCTCGCTTCTGACCTAAATCAAGGTTATCGATGTGGATCACCAAACAAGCCTCGGCCCGGAATAACTTTCAGCGGGGCCCGAAGAGCCCATCTGCTTCAGAGGACAGAGATTTAGCACAAAGTACATCAGAGTCCGCTTCCTGGCCACCCAGGATGTTCCCAGCATGCACTATGCCTTCATTCGTTCCCCACAGTCCCTATAGAATCCCCACCTACCTTTTCAAGTACAACCCAAACCCAGCCTTCAAGAACAGGCCTTCTCTGATTTCCCAGCTCTAAATACAAACCTTCCTCCAATGTAGACTTAATCTAATTGCTGCTTCTGCTTCTGCTTCTGCTACACTTGTCACGGCAATAAACTTAGACTTATTAAATCTCTACAGTGCTAAGCACAGCACACTGTTAGGGGCTGGGAGAAAAAAGTTAGGTTAGACATGGCTCCTATGCTCTGGGAGGTCACAAACTAGGAAGATGCTAAGAGAGAAGTTCAGATAACCAAAATGCACAGCATCGTGCGATTAATGCATCATTTTTTTTTTTAAAGGGAGTGGATGATTTCATTTAAAAATTTTATGTCTAACCCATATCTAATTGCTTACCATGAGGAAAGGGAAGTGGGGAAGATGAGTGAGAGGGAGGAAAGAATAGAATTTGAAACGAAAATCTTAAAAATTTTTTTTTACAAAATTCATGTAAAACATTTCTATCATAATCATTTTGTATAAGAAGACTCAAAAAAATGGAAGAAAGAAAAAGAAAAATGGGGGCAGCTAGATGACTCAGTGGATAGAGCATCAGCCCTGAAGTCAGGAGGACCTGAGCTCAAATCTGACCTCAGGAACATAATACTTCCTGGCTGTGTGACAATTGTCTTGGATCATTGCATTGCTGAAAACTGCTAAATCATTCACAGTTCATTATCGAATATTGCTATTACTGTATACAGGGTCCTCCTGGTTCTGTTTACTTCACTTTGGATCAGTTCATGTAAGTCTTTGCAGGTTTTTCTGAAAGCATCCTGCTGGTCATTTCTTAGAACACAATAATACTCCCTTACAAGCATATGCCACAGCTCATTCAGCCATTCCTCAATTGATAGGCTTCCCTTTGACTTCTAATTCGTGGCCACCATAAAAAGAGCTGCTATAACATTCTGTGTACAAGTAGATCCTTTTGTTTGATCTCTTTGGGATATAGATCGATCAGTGGATTCAAGGGAATACTGGCTCCAGGGGTATGCATACTTTTATAGCTCTTTGGGCAGAGTTCCCAATTGCTGTCTAGAATAAGATTAGTACATTATGTATGTGATGAAGGAGAAATGCTAAGTGGGGGCCACTGGTTGAAGGACCTGGGCATGTGCAGCCTGGGAAAGAGAAGGGTTAGGGGGCCACAAGACAGGGAGAGCTTTCACATACTGTGTTCCAGGAGACCTGGGCAACAAAGTTTCCCTGGGTTATTCCCTAGGCCTGGAATGACTTCCTTCTGCCATCTTTATCGGATGACCTTGTCCAGCCCTCCTCTACAAAGTCCCCTTTTCTCCAGCTGGTAAGTAAGTAACAAAGCTCCTCTCCTCCCAAGGGCACTTCAGGGACTTCAAAGACTTTTGGTTCCATCAGTGTGGGCACCCTCACAGCCGACCCAGATCACACCTCTCTAACTTTTAGAAGACTGGTCTTTGAGTCAATGAGATGAAAAATACTGTTAGCACAACCAACAGAACAGTCACAATACTTTCAAGTCATACTCGGCAAGAGACTAACAGTAGGCAGGAGAGGGAGGAAAAAGAAAGGAGATTCTTCTGGTAGAGTAGTTTTTAAATCAGGCTTTTAATACCTGTCTCATTATTGCCAACCACAAAAGAGAGAAAGAATTTGGTTTCTAAACTGAGCTGTTCCGAGCATGTCCAGTTCTCCCACCAGGGATCCCTCTGTGTCCTGCACCATGGTGGAGGCCGCCTCCTTTGAGGGGCTCCCTGCATGGCTCTCATCCTCCCGACTTCAAGGCCTCTGCGCTGTGTGCTGTGCCATCTAGCCCTTTGCTGTTTTCTTAATGATTGTAGGCCGGGGGTGAAGACCCCAGATCACCCACAGCCAAGAGTTTCAGGAAGAGGGGAAAGAAAATCTGTTCCTCTTCCCACGCTTGCATCACAGGCTCTGAGAAACAGACCTGGAGGATAGTCGTTTCTGATCTGTGTTTTCCTTCTCAGTGTCAGGAGCCAGGGGTGATCCTCACGGATTGAGAGTTGGAGCCGGGATGGCAGGAAGGGTAGCACAACTGGCAGCCTGATGTGGAAGCCCAAAGCCAGGGTGCCTGGGCCTTGAACAGGGAGCCATTATTTGTCTTTGTATATCCGCCCCAGTGCCTCAGAAGTATTTGATAAACTTCTAGTAAACAAAAGAAAGTAATCTAAATTATCTCCTGGGCATGATGACCAGGCACTGGTTAAAGATGTTCGCCAGGTGCGGGGCCCAAGGGACTCTGAGGAGATGGTGCTCTGGCCAGGAAAACTCTGAAATCAAAATGGCTTGAAAGGGAAGGAGAGGAGTTTGGAGGCGATATTAAGCAGCAGAGTAGGCAACCCAACAGGTTCTAGAGCAGATAATTCTATCCATTAGGAATGAAGGAAAAGCTGATGGGCCTAGAGAGGTAATGACCTCCGGCTCCTTGGAGACACTTGGAGGCCCAAACCACTAGGCTGGATACTGGGTTGTTTATTAGGAGGAGGCCTTCTTGGCTGTGGAGGATTTTTCTAACATCTGACTTCTGAAATTTCTAGCCTGGAACTTGGGTGAGAAAGAGGATTCAAGCAGAGATGGGGAGACATTGGACCAGACACAGCAGTTGAAGCCATAAAAGTGTATCAGTTACATTAATTTTCTTCTAAATCAGAGATGCCAAAGCAGGAGAACAAGATTTAATCCCTTAGCCCTCTTTCACAAGCCTGACAGTTCCCACATCCACCCTTTATTCTTGCAAATCTGAGTCCAAAGAGACCTCCAAAGTCTCACCCTGAAGCATGGACGTCCTCCAACAGTCTGCCTCTGCCTACATACAGATTTGACCGTGTTATTCCCCTACTCAAAACCCCCCCACGGTTGCCTCTTGCTTCTAGGACACAATTCAAAATTCCCTAGCCTCTAAAGTCTCCTACAATGTGGCTCCTACCTCCCTTTCCTGTCTTTCCTTTTTTTCTTCTTCACACATTCTCCATTCCAATCAAACTCTCCTTCCAGCTATTTCACATTTAAGACATTCTCTCTCTTGCTTCCCTGTGGTCCTTCCCAACTAGAATGAGCACCCCTCCATTGCCTCTGGCTCCCAGGATCCCTTGGGTTCCACTTCTTTTCCTGGGACACCCCCAAAGCATCATCAGAGTGTGCTCTGCATTTGCTCACCTTGAGCCAGGGACCATTAAATTCTTGTCGTTGTGTAGCACCATCTCGCATCATAACTGGTATATCACAGGAGTTTGATTCCTGCTGATGTCAAGTTTCCGGGGCAGCGCGTGGGCAGGCTAGTTGGTTAGAAAAGCCGTAATGTGAAAGACAGCTGCCCTGGAGAGGGCTCTCACAGCCAGGCTGAGGATTTGGGGCTTAACCCTGAGGCAGTAGGAACCACCTGGGGTTTCTGAGCAAGAGTAAAACTGTGGTTGAGAAAGGTGCAGGGGTGTTTGGGCGGTGGTATGAAGCTAGGACTGGAGAGAGAAAAGCCTGGAAGCAGAAAGACCCAGCTACCACCATGACCCCAGAAATGGTGAGGTGAGGAGAGGAGGACACGGATAGAAGAGATGTGACGGCAGCAGGAAGAAGACTTGCCCTCTGACTGAATACAGGCAGTAAGAGAGAGGAAAGATCAAGGACAGCTTAGAGGGCACAAGAGTAACTAGAAGCGTGGCTGTGCCCTTCACAGACATACAGAAGTTTGGAGGGGGAGAACAATGGGCTCCATTTTGAGCTTTTTAGTTTGTTCATGGACAGGAGGCAGCCCGAAGCAGGGGGAAAAGAGTCCTGGATAAAGAGCCAATGGGATTGGGTTCAAATCCTGACTCTGACCTTTCTAATTCTCCATTTCCTCCCCTATAAAATGAGATCATTTTCAGTTCTAGATCTATGATGCTTAATACAGATGAGGGCGTCTATGAGACCACCAAGTGAGGAGGCAGAAGGAGAGAAAGGAAGAGGACCCCATACTGAGTCTTGGGGGACACCCCTGGGAAGAAGGGAGCAGGAAGTGGGTGATCCAGTAAAGGATGTGGAGGAGGAGGAGGAAAGCCAGATGAGAGCTAAGCCATGAAGGCAGAAGAGAGGAGCATCCTGGATGCAGGGGGAGCCAACAGGGTCAAAAGCCGCTAGAAGGTCAAGAAGAGGACCGATCTTATTCTCTTTTTATAATTTTGAGGTTTCAGATGAAATGGACCCAATTTGGTTATCTTTCCCTTTCCAGTCTCATTTACTAGGTTGCTGACAGCTTGCTCTCCTCAGCCCCGAGGGACCAAAACACCGGGGAACCTGCTCCAGAACTGTTGCTTCTCACTGGTTTGAGAGAGATTGTTGACGCTTCTCAAGTTCCATCAGACAATGAGAGCTGGGGACAAACACTGAACTCAGTTCAGTTCCTGAACAACACGCACAGTGAGTGCCGGGCCGCTTGGGAGCTGGGGAGTCAGGTGTGCGGCTCCAGCTCTGGGACCAGCCAGGAAATGGAGGGGGCAGGGCATCGAGATAGTGGAAGGAAAAGAGAAAGCTCCCGCTTCGGGGGGAGTTCTCGGGCCGTCTTCTGGATCTTGAAGCCGTTTCCCTCTGTAGTCCTGCTTCCCAAGGCTTGCCAGGAATCAGTCAGGGGAATTTCCCTCACTGACTGAAGCCACAGAAAGATTTCATTGCAGCTACTTTTCTGCTCTCTCATCTTTCCCCATATTCAATTTTTTGAGATAATAAGGTTTATTGATGCCTACTGTGTGTTTGCAACTCGATCATTTCCATATCCCAAATTTAAGAGAATTCTGCAATGATTAAAAGTGAAAGATATTTCTAAATCTGTACTGGGACAGGCACTGAATAGGAACCATGAGCCCTGAGACTGAGAACTGGCCTTGATACCTTAGGCAAGTGGAATATTCCTTTATGACACTCAGTTTCCTCCTCTGTTGGACTAACTGATCTTCAGGGTCCTTCTCAGCCCTGACATCCCCTGTTCTAAGGCTTCTCTCATCCTGACATTCCCTGTTCTAACGACTTTCTCAGCCGTGACATCCCCTGTTCCAAGGCCCTTCTCATTCTGACAAGCTATATTTATATTCAGGGAATCGGAATGAAGCTCTAACGATGCCTTTCTAAAGCCCAAACAGGGCAGACTAAGTTCTATAAACAAATATACTGGAGGGGAACAAAAGCCAAACTGGATTTCTCATGCTACTCTAGGCGCTGACTTCCAATCCTGGAAGGCAGCATGGAAGGGTGGAAAGGGGCCGCAGAGACCTGAGTTTCCTCTCATCCTGCTGGCTGTGTGACCCTGGATTTATTAATGTACCTTTTAGAACCCATTTCCTTATGAGTGACAGGGATATGCTAAAGCCCTGACCTGGCTCTTGGGACTACTAAATGAAGTCATGGGCCTTAAATGCTTTGCAAAGCTTAGAGGCTTTATGAGTGTCGGTTATGATCGTGACTGGCTGACTGCTCACTTGTGGCTCCGGTTCCCATTCTCTTATGTGGGAGATGGCCCCAAAGAAGCCCTTTCTCAGCACAGTCTCAACGAAGGGAACTCCCTGCTCAAAACGAGCAGTGTCTCAGTGGGAACTTTCCTCTCTGGAAGATGCTTCCGGGCAGGGGAGACTTAGCGAGCCAGAATCCTTCCAGGAGATATAAAAATATCCCCGAGAGACTAACAGGGTCCAGCTGTTGTTCTCCCTGTCCCTCCCCAGCTGAAAACCAAGAGAAGGAGAGACATGTTTATGCAGCCTGACGCTGGACAGGAGAGAAGGGGGCTGAGAATGGTGCTACTCAAACAAAAAAGAACCTTTGGGAGGCCGGAGCTGGGCCGGGAGCTTCACGGCACGTTCTTCCCCCTCCTTACACACCTGCAAAACCTCCCAGCACAAAGCACGGAGGAAACCAACACCCGCTCAGACAAACAGGAGCTAAGCAGGAAGAATCCTCGTGCTCAGTGAGGCAGAGAAAACGAATCCAGAATGGGCACAGAGCGGGCAACGCTGAGGGGGTGCCAGCATTCTCGGGGTGCCCAGCCCCGCACCCCCAGCGCCCAGGTCCTCATTAGCTTCTGCCCACCGTGTGGTTGAGCCATGATCCCAGATTGGGGCGGGGGTTGTGGCAAAGGCACGGGACTGGTTTGCCATTTTCTTCTCCAGTGGATTCAGACAAATTTAAGGGTGAAGTGACCTGCCCAGGATCACATGGCTAGTAAGTGTCTGAGGCTGGATTTGAACTCGGGTTTCAGGCTCAGTTCTCCATCCACAGAACCACTCCTAGTTACTATAATGGGGTCTTAGATGGGCTTCCTAGTTAAAGGAGTCCAGATCCTTTCAAACTATCCCACTGAGCCCAGCCAGGGTGACCCCAAAACCCAGCGAGCGGCTCTCCTCCCAAAGGAAATTCCCACTCCACAGACACAGCCAAAGCCCCCATCCTGTGACTGCTCCATTGCTCCTGCCTGCGGGTCTCGGCCTCACTGCCCCGTGCACGCCCCCTCCTTGCTGCCCTGGTCTGGACCTCTCCTTGGGGACATTTCGGGTACATTGCCCCCCGTGGGGCACAATTCATCCTCAGACACAAATTCCCGCCTGCCCGTTTCTCCCCCTGCCATCCCACATGCATTTCTAAGGCCCCTACTGTGTGCCAGGCAGTGGGTGCCCAAAGCCGGCCCTGACCCGGTCTGTGCCCGGGCACGATAAGGAAACACCAAGTCATGGCTAAGTGGGCAGCAGGGTCCGTTATGTAACAGCTGCCAGAGTCTCTCCCTTGGTTGGTTCCCGGGGCGGGCTGGGCTGAGAGCGGTCACTGACTTAAGGGGGCTGTCTGGGTGGGGGGGGCTGGCGGCCAGCCGTGGGAGAGCCAAGGAGGGAGGAGGCTGCTCCCATTCCCCGGCCCCCATCCGCATCTCCCAGCTGGAGAGGCCGGGGCAGGAAAGGAGGACCCTCCCTGTGCTCTCCCGGCACCGGACAAACAGGTCGGGTGCTGCAGGCCCGGGGTCCTCGGACACCTCTGGGGGGGGGGGGGCGGGGACAGGAGGAGGGGATGGAGCCGAAGGTAAAGGACCCGCGGCCACCTCGCTACCCCCCCGGGAGGAAGTGCCTGGGCCGCTGCTCCTCGTCCCGGCGGAGGAAGTGACTCTCCTAGTCTGTCACCAGGAAACGGGGGCGTCCTCTCCGGGGCCCCCAGGCTGACTCCCGACGGACCCCCCCCACTGCAGCCTGCCGTCGGTGGGGAAGGCAGGAAGCGGGCTGGCTCCGGCACCGGGGGTCTCCCCCACTCCTCCCCTCCGCACCAGGCTCCCCTGCCCAGCAATCTCCACCAGCCCTCGGCCCTGCGCGGAGTCCCCCGGGGAGATTCTCCTCTTCCCCATAGACTCCCCGCTTGAGATCCTTAGAGAACCCAGAACCTCCCCAGGGGGCCAGGGAGAGGCAGCCCCGCGCTTTCCCCCTCCCCCTTCTCCATCCCCTCAGGGTCCTCACAGAGAAGCCCCTGTCCGGGGTGCGTGAGCCTCCAAGCCCGCGCCTGGCTGCCCCCGGGGCTCCCCTTCCCAGCCTCCTTCACGGGGAGCTCCCGCGCCCCCCACTGCTCCCCCCCCAGGCCTTCCCGCCCTGGGGACCAGGTGGCCCCTCCCAGACTCCCTCCCCTCCTGTCAGTCCCTCCGGTCTTCTCCCTCCATCCCTCTCCGGGCCAAGGCAACCCTCGTTTATTAGGCGCCTCCTCGGTTCCGGACACGGGGCTGAGTCCCCTAGGGGAGCCTCGGAGGACGGCGGAGATAACGGGGCAGGGCGGGCACTCACCGGACACCCCGTCCATGGCTCCCCGCCTCCGACCGTCTCCTGGAACTCTCTGGCGGTTACCTCAGGCGACTACAGCGCGGGGAAGGCGCGACCGTCCCGCCTACGGCGCCCCGGGAGGGCCAAATCACACCTGGCTTCGGGCGCTGCCCGGGGCTCTCCGCGGCCCCGCCTCTCCGCCGGCCCCGAGACTCCGCCCCTGCAACTTGATCCCGCCCTCCAGACCGACGCGCACGCGCGCCAATCTCGAGGATCCGCCCTCCACGCCAATAAAAGCTCCGAGAGACATTGCAGAGTCCGGTCCTGACGGCGAGCCGGGGCCGGCGCCCCCTCGTGGCCGGCCGGCGCGGCGCCCTTCCTTGCTCGGCATCGGTGTCCGTGGGAGAGCAGGCAATTCCGCTAGGGCCCGCGACCGAATGGCAGCGCCTGGCGTGCACCGGGCACGTAAGCAGGGCTTTGGAGAGCATCCGGGCACCCCCTCATCTTAAACTGGGGAACCTGAAGCCCAGGAGAGGGGATCCCCCGCACGCGCCCCGCCCCTCCCTCCCAGGGCCAGGCTTCTGCCTTCCCTGCTCCCAAGCTCCGACTCAGGCCCCCTCCCTCCCCCTCCCCTCCGTTAGAACTGAGCTCCGAGTCGGGGGGCAAAGCCAGCACTTGAACCCAGCTCTCCTGACTCTGGCTTCCCCCCACCATCGGAGGTCCCTGCACTTAGGGAGGGAGGAGAGCGAGGGGGTCCCCACAGCGAATCACCAGCGCCCATTTAACTAAGTGCGGGATCTAGGGGTGCAAAGTGGAAAGCCCCTGCCCGAAGGAAGCCTCCGTTCGCATGTATACACGCAAAATAGAGTCTGTGGGCCAGACAACACGCATTTATTGTGCACCAGACACTGCGCTGCGTCCTGGGGATACAAAAAGAGGCAGAGCCCCTGCCCTCCAGGGGCTTACAATCTAACGGGGAGGAGCCCGGGAAAACGCCTCGGACAAATAGGACGGACTGGAAACCCTCCTTGAGGGAAGCATAAAGTGGGATTTTACTGGGGTGTGGAGGGAGCCAGGAGAAGCGGGCAGAAAACGAGGAAGGAGAGCCCGGGGGGACGGCGGAGCTGGGCCGAGTGCGAGGAGGTGTCCCGCAGCCCGCGGTGAGGGCGAGGTGCGAGAAGGAGGGAAGGGGCGGCGGCTTCCCGAGGGCTTTGTATTTGATCCTCGAGGTAATAGGGAGCCACCGCAGTTTATAGCCCAGGAAGGTGACTTTAGTTAAACTTGTGCTTTAGGTGTGTGAGGGACAGGCTGGAGAGCAGAGACTAGAAGCTCTGTCCCAAGGCTTCTAGCCCTAAAGAAATGTCATGAACATGGTGGGCAGTCCCGCTGAGTAGGGGGAGGGACGCAAGCTTCAGCACCCGTGTGGCCTGCTAGAATAATTCCAAAGTGGGATGACTGAAAGGAGATAAATATAAAATGATACTAAGTAATTCCAAAAGAGAGAGAACAATAACGATTGGTGGGTTCAGGTAAATGAGTTGTCCCAAGGATCGTGCTTTGAAGGAAGCTAGGGATTTTAGGGAAATGCGGAGTGGTGCAGTGAACAGAGCACAGGGTCTGGAGTCAGGAAGATCTGAATTCAAATCCAGTCTCAGACACTTTTTATTTTATTTTGTTTTTTGTTTAGAGTATATTTAAGGTTGACATGATAACACTGTGTGACTCTGCGCAAGTCACTTCTATTATCTCAGTTCCTCAACTGTAAAATGGAAACACACTGCAGAAGGTAATGGTAAACCACTCCGTTATCTTTGCCAAGAAAGAAATTAAATGAGAGGCGAGGATTTTAGGAGATGGGGATGAGCAAAGCTGGCGTTCCAGGCCACTCGTACCAAGGAGATAGAGAAGGGAGATGGAGCACTCGGGGTCTAGCAGAGAAGGCGGGATCCCAGAGCATGGGAGAGGAGCGGGAGACAGGGACTGGGGCCCTTCCTCTCAGCAGCAATGGCGAGGCGCTGGTAGGGAGTCACACGAGGGTAGGGAAATCTCTCAAGACAGCTTCACTGTGTGGAAAGAGCTGGAGTTGGGAAAGACTTAAGGCAGAGAAACCAGCTGGGAGGCAAGAGGCGAGGAGGGCCCAGACCCGGATAGAAGCTGGGCGGCTGGAGAGAGAGCGCAGCTTTCCTGGCCCCCATCCCGCCTGCCCCCACTTCCTAAAATTCGGGAGCACGGTTCACTCCCTTCTCCCACGCCACGCCTCTCTCCACGCGCTCCCCTCCCCCGTTATTAAGCGTTCTCTTTCTTGGAATGACTCTGTGTTATTTTACGTCGAGCGCACGGACTCGCGTCCTTCCAGTCATTCCGAGCCAAGGACAATCGCGCTTCCTCCCGGCTCTGACCTCAGGGGGCCAGATGGAAACGAGTCAGCCGCGGCTGCAGCATCTGCTTCCTGACGTAATCCTCCGTCCGAGCGCCGAGCGTTCCCAGGAACAATCCCCGCCGGCCGCTGCTCCCGGAGGTCTCCCGGATTTTGTTGACACGTGACAACTGAATGGCCGTCCCACACGGTGACCTTCCACGCGGCCCGAGCTGCTGGAGAGGAGCAGGGTCCCCCCTTCCCCCCCCAGCCCTCATTTCCGAGGGGACGGAAGCTCCCCTTCTTCCCAAGCAAAAGTGGGGCTCAGGCCCCAAACCGTACAGTCTCCCCTCCCCCCAGTTATTAACTCTGCCCCCCTCAGAATTTCTTTGGATTATTTCGCCTGCCTGCGGGTATAGACTAACCTGGGGACGTGCTCCACGGCTCGGGAACGCAAAGGGAGGGTCTGTCCACAGGCCACGCCCCGAGGGAAGCACTGGTGCCCAGCTTGTGTGGGGTTCTCTTATCTCCCGCCTTCCCTTCTCCCCAAACCTGTTACACTCACACACTCATTCACTCACACACACATACACACGCTCACACTCACCCACACTTTCACACACACACTCTCTCCCACTCCCACTCCCACACACACTCACACTCCCACTCACACACTCACTCACACACATACACACGCTCACACTCACCCACACTTTCACACACTTACACTCTCTCACACTCCCACTCACACACACACTCACACTCTCACTCACACATTCACACACACACACACACACACACACACAGACCCCTCCGTCGCTACCTGTACCTCGTGTCCCCAGCACAGAGGGGGGTGAACACTTATTGATCCGCAGGGATTTGCTTTGATCCCCCGAGCATTTCCTCAGCCCCTCCCCCCAGGGCGGCTGGGAGGATAAAACAAAGCCCCCCCCCCCCCCCCCCCCCCCCCCCCCCCCCCCGCCCCGTCTCCCTGCCCTCCCCCCCCCCCCAGCGGCCGGGTTTTGTAAAACCGGAAGGAACTAAACAAAAACAAAGTCGGGCTGCAGCTCGTGGGGCGGAGCCTGGGAGGGGCCGGAGAAACCCGCTCGTCTCTTACTGGCACTGGGGGGAGGGGCTGCAGGCCCAGCCCGTTCAGGTGATGTGACCGAAACCAGCCCCAGCGACAAAGGCCGAGGCCCACTCTGTCTTTTCCTCCCCCCTCCCCCTTCGTTTCTCCCTCCCTCTATTTCCCTCTTCCTCCCTCTATCTCCCCCGCTTCCTCTTCCCTTTCCTCTCTTTACCTCTCCCTCTTTATTCCTCCCTTCCTCTTCTCTTTCCCTCCTCCCTTCTTTCTCTTACTCTTCTTTCCCCCACCCCCAGCTCCCGGCCAGCTCTCTGAAGGGGGGGGGGGCTCCCCAACAGCCCTTCAAAGCAGCCTGAACCCCCCAGGGACAGCTTCGACAGGAAGTTTTCCCACCAACGCAGAGATGCCAGTCCCTGCCCTGGGAGCTGGCTTTGGGCCTAGAGTCAGGGAGACCTGGGTTCAAATCCTGCCCTATACTCGCTAGTGGGGGGAACTGCGGTGGGTGTTTGGGCAAGCCACTTCACTTGTGTTTGCCTCAGTTTTCTCAGCGGTAAAATGGGGCCAATGACAACACCGACCTCCAGGAGGGCTGTGAACGAATAGGCGCTTAGCACAGTGCCTGGCACCTAGTAGGTGCTTATAAATGCTCCTTCCTCCCCGCAAGGGCCCTACATTCTATAGGGAGAAGGGAAGCTGTAGGGGACTGTTGGGGGTGGGGATGACAAAGCATTCAAGCGGCAGATGGAGCCATAGATGGAGGTGGGGGGCGCAGCATCCAAACAGGGGGCCGACTGCAAAGGCCGAGTCCCGGGGGCGGTGGCTAGCAGGGCGCCCGGGGCACAGAGGCTGCCCCAGTGTGTCCTGGAGGGGCCACGGGAGCCCCCGGCTGGGTGCGGAGGGACTGGGAGAGGTGAGGGCCCGGGGCCCCTGAGCAGGGACAGACCCCGGGACTTGGAGGGAGAGTGTAGGCTTGGCAACCAAGGAGACCAGGGGAGTGAAGCACCGAGAGGGGGCCGAGGTGAGCCCTGGAGAGCAGCTGGCCCCCCCGGCCAGGCTGGCTCAGTGGGGGGGGGCTTCCCTGCCACACTGAGCACCCCATAAATGTCTGGCAGGCAGGTGCTCCTCCTTTCCCCCTCCCCTAGCCCGGGTCCGGCCCAGAAGAGGATCCGTGCTCTTTAACCTGCCCAGAACAGCTACGTGTCTGTCCCTGGGGACTCGTGCTGACCTTGAGGAGGGATCAGAGCATCACTCCCACCTGGTCCTCCAGCCATTAAATGACTTTCCTAAACTGGAGGCTGATAATGTGCCTCCTTCTTGCCTCCAGGAAGGTCTTCAAAACCCAGCCTCCCCTTCCCTTTTCCAGTCCAATCTTTTCCCCTTTTAGTTTCTACTTTTATTTTTTCACTAAGTAGCACTTTTTTTTTTGCTACTATCTTTTCAATAACTATCCCTCTGTAAATACATTTTATAAAAATACTTAATATTATACAAATATTTAACATTATATAAGAAATAGATACATTTGTAAACAGATTTTATAAAGTATCTTAATGTTTCTTTTTTTAAAAATGATTCATTTTAAACATTTCCTTTTATAAGATTTTGATTTCCCTTTTTTCTTCCCTTCCCTGCCCCAAGACGGCAATTTGACGTAGGTTTTATATGTTCCGGTCTCTTCATACCCTTCTCCTTCACCCCAGCGTGCCAGCCTCTTGGCTGCCCCCCCTGCCTCTCAGCTCCAGACCTTTTCTCTGGCACCTCTTCCCCTTGGGACTGTTAAGGCCCAACTAAAACCCCACTTTTTACAGACGCTTTCTCCAGCCCTTCTTTTTAAATGGCAGTCAGACATCCGTTCTTCCTCTGGAGGCAGATAGCATTTTCCACTGGGGATGAAGGGCTTTCTGGCTGCTTCAGAAACCGACAACAGTCGTCCCAACTCCCACACAAAACACAGAAGAAAAATCTCCAAGAACCTTCCATTTTGCTACCGAAACTTGCAATGGAGTAAGTACCCAGAATCCTTTGGGATCGCCTTGGAACTCAACTGTTGCCGGTTTCCTCTCCGTGTGAATGCGGTTCACTTTCTATGTATCTGTGCGTCGTCGCTCCAGTTCGACCGTAAGCTCCGTGAGGGCCGGGACCGCCCTTCACCTCTTGGTCTGGCACCCAGCAGGCCCTTACGCGCCCCACACTCCACGGGCAGCAGCAGAGCTGGGGCCGAGGCGTCGTGGATGCAGACTCTGGGTCCGTTTTCTTCTCTGTAAACGGACCGGCTGCACTTCGGCCCCATCGGGCACAGAATTAAATTTGGAGAAGGGCGGATCCTCAGCCAACGCCCTTCCTTCCTGCTGGCTTCCCCCCTTCCCTGTAACTCATTCCTAGAGTCCTAGAGAAGAGGGCCTTGGACACAGCAGGTGCTTAATAAATGCTCACTGAGCAAGGACCGCAGCATCGCCAACAGCCGAGCGTTGCAGTGGCCAGAGAAGAGGAAGCTTCCCCTGCCAGCTCCAAGGCCGGCTGCGGCGACCCTGAGACTTGCTGACTGCTCTGGCTCTAACGGCTTTCTGGGTTCCAAGACGGGGTGTGTATCCAAGTCCCCAGATGACCATAAAGTCAAAAGAACAGCGCCCTCCCCCCAACCACTCTGCTTGCTTGAAGGTCAACGTTTGCCGAACACCCCAATAAGAAGTTGCCCAAGGACATGCTTTGTCTGACTGTGGTTAATCGGGCCTCAAAGCTGCGTGGCAGCCCGCCCCGCTCCGGGTCCCATGGCCCAAGGAATCCCCTGGTTTTGGAAGAACCCACTTCTTTCCTCACGAGACACAGGGTGGATTCACCAACAGACAGAACGAGCTCCTAGCTAAGGACAAGGGGTCACGGTGAGGGCCCACACTCAGGAGCCCCCGCAGGGGACGCGACGTCCCCTGCAGGCCTGGAAAGGGGGCGGCCGCACTGATCAGAGCTGCCTCGGAGGTGTACGAGCTAGGAGCTGGACCCCTGGCCCGGTACCAGGCCAGGTACTCCTCAAACAACATGCTAGGGGTGGGGCTGATGATCAGACCACAGGCCCGGAGTCAGCCCTCGCGGAGGCGACTCCCGGCGTTCCTGCGCCGCAGAGGTCCGAAGGAGCAAGGCAGGGAGAACAGGAACCCCATCCGCCCGCCCGCCCGCGCCCCCTCCTAGGACAAATCCACACCTAGCAGCTTTCAATGTAAAACCATTTTTATTTTTCTTCTAAATCAAATCACTTTCACAACAGTGAAAATTAGTAACCGGTAAATGTATCTCAAGGTACATAGAGTCATTGATGGTCTAACTGTGGCCAGAGCACAGTCCTAACTAATATAATGGAATAAAGGGAGAAAATGGGCAAAGAGTTCTAAGAAGCGCATTAAATGAGAAAGGAAGCGTAAGGTCACTGAATCGCCAGTGGAGCGAAGGCGCCTCCGCCCGGGGCCAGAGCAGCGGCCCAAATGTGCCGCCGCCGTCCGGCTCCGCTCCTGGCAAAGGCAGCTCAAAAGAAATGCGAGCTGGGCCCAATTCCGATAATCTCTTCCCATCATTTTGTAGATACAGGGGATTCCGCTTTCTTTACCAAACTGGCCTCCTCCTGCCCCTCGCAGAGCCAGGAGCGACGCCGTACCACCACCTGGCCAGTGCCGGACTCCCCAACCTGGGCTTTAAGCATCGAGGACACTCAGGCCCGGGGATTGGGGGGGACTCATGGGGACAAGTTCCCTGATGACACACGCGGGTGCCAGCCAAACACCTGGCTCCACAAGCCCGTCCACCCCAGACTCGGCTAAGGCGACTCCTACAGAATACTTGGGTTTGGAACATTTCAACACTGGGTTTGGGCTTTGATGAGCCCGAGGTCGGAGGGGGGAGTTGTGGGGGGGCATATTCATTCCCTTTTCCCGGTATCTTTGGACTTGATGCTCGAGCTGCCCCCCCCATGCCAAAGCAAGGAGGGACTGGGCTCCTTCCAAGGCCTGATTTCCCAATAATGGGGAGCTGGGCCGGGGAAGGCAGACTTCACACACGGGAACGGGCTCCCCAGAGAAAGCCCAGAGTGGCGTTTCCTCACGTTTTGGCAGGCGGAGACACAGACACGGGTGGATGGACAGATAATCAGACAAGGTGGTACGTCACGAGCCGTTCAGCGCCCTACCTTCTTATTGATCAGATTCAAAGTAAAAGCACTTTTAAAACAAGAAACCCAACCAATGATTAGATGGGGGTACCTTTCTTCCCATGATTCTGAATGAAGAGGTACAAGGAAGGAAGGGGAGAGCAGGCAGCGAGAGCTCGGGCCTCTCACTCCCTTCAGGAGGCAGCAGGAGGCCGCCGAGCTTGGCAGGTCTCAGGAAGCGTCTCGGCCAAGAGCTGAGGGCTCTGAGGTTCCTGGGGCATTGTACAAAGAGCGCCTTGCTTGGGGGGCCCCCGGCGCCCTGCACCCCCAGTCAGAGACCTCTCCTGGCAGAGCGAATCTCGGCCAGGCCTGGGGCCCAGGAGCGCTCCCCTGCCCTTAGTGACAGAAAGCTGGCTGCAGGGAGGGTCCGAGGACCCCAGACGGGGCTGCTTCAGGGAGCGCCTGTTTTCTTCATCTGGGAGAAACGCAGTAACTGAAGCTTAAACTTAACCTTGGAAAGAATATTAGTGGCTCAAGTATCCCCCCACTTTTCGGTTTGTCTCTGGGGCCTGGAGGAGCCTTCGCCATCATTCCTCCCGGTAGAGAGAAGCCAGCATGGCTACAGTTCCCAGGAAGAACAGGACGGGAAGCCCAGGAGCAGAGCCAGCTGTCTCTAGCAGGGAAGAAGGGAGCCAAGGCCCCTCCAAGGCCCGAGCCCGGGAGGAAGCCAGAGTGTCCGGGTCGCTCCGGTGCCCCCAGGCCACCGGAGCTACCTCTGCTGATTCAGACAGCCCTGCGGCCCGCCTCCGGGCCCACCTGAGGAACCGTGAGGGAGAAGAGGGAGGAAGCTGGGGCTGGGAGAGTGGTGGGGAGCAGAAGGCCCGGCCTCGGCATGTCCTGTGCACAGCTGGTCCACACGGGCGGGCAGGAGCAGACTGCTGCTGGACGCAGTGTTTTAGAGTCTAAGGAGAGGAAGTCCAGTTCAAAGGGTACCATTCGGTCCTTCCCTTTACTTTTGCGATGGAGGCAGATGGCAGCGCAGGGGCTCCTCTCTCCCCAGCCCCTCCCAGCCTCAGATCAGTCCCCTCCAAGCCAGCTGGCACAGGGTCTCTAAGCCAGGCCCGAGGCTGGAGGGGGAGGACTCCGAGACGGGGACTCATCGACCAAAGTCTAGTTCGTTTCCTTCCAAAGCTCTGCTCCCAGAAGCCAGGGTCCTCCCTGCGCCGCCGACCCCGCCAATGCTCTGGCCTGAGGCTCGGGAGCCGGGCAGCGACGGTTCAAGGAGGGACGGGTGAGGGCTGGTAACCGGGTCAGAGGCCCTGCTGCCGCTGACTACCCAGGCCAGGACACACGGTTACGCGATCAACAGCCAAAACATGATCACCAGGGCCACAAACAGGAAAAGCCGAGACAGGAACTGCTCATCCACGTACTGGGGAGTCCCGGGAACAGCTGCAAAAACAGGAAAGAGAAGGGTCAGCTGGTGGACCGGGGCTCGGGGCCTGGGACGCCGCTCCGGCCGAGTCTCCTGAGGACAAAGCCTTCCCGCGGCCAGCGGCCTGACCTGGAGAACCCCAAACTCTCGAGGGGGACTGAGGAGTCCCTCTATGGCAGAACTGATGAAGGGCCAGCTGACCTTGGCTTGAAGATCTCTGGTGATGGGGAGCTCATTACCTGTCAAAGTAGCCTAATAAACTCTGAGGGTTCTATTAGGAAGTTTTTTTTTCTCAAATTAAGACCAAATTTGCTTCTTTACAAATAGAATGAAACACCAAGAACCACGGAGAATCGAGAGACTCCATTTCAATTTTGTGTAAGAGAATTTTCCATGCCAGCACGAATAAGTGAGTCCACAGAATAATGACCCCAGAAGGTGATCATGCTAACGTGGCCAATGCAGGGCTGGGCCCCGAGACCCTCTGGCCACTTTCTGAGATGCGCGACTTGCTCTGACCATAACCCTCCTCCCTTGAGGAGGCAGCCCGGCAGCCTCGGGGCTCTCCCAAGTATGCCCCTGGGACTCGCAGCAGGCGGCCAAAGGGGAGAGGAGGAAGCGTGCTGGATTTGGAACCAGGGACTGGGAGTCAAATCTGGCCCCCGGGGGGCCCGGAGCAGGTCATGCCGCTCCCAGAGCCGCTGTGACAGGGGGACGCACTCCGGATCGAGGCGGGAATGGTTTTGCTTTGTATGTTATGAAGGTTTCCTGTTTCAATTTAAAAAAAGGGTGGGGGGAGGATGTGGAGTGTGAGAGGAAACTGAGTTTTGTTTCTTTTAACAAAAGGGAGGGGTAGCAGAGGAGGTCTCGGTCCCATCCAAGGCTACTTCCTGAGCAGTGCTTAGGCGGACACAGCCGGCCCGCCCGGAACCCACAGACCATTCCGAAAGAAGGGCCTACCTGGAGGGGGCCGCCCATCATTAATGTTAAACGCTGTAGCGAAGATCCCAAAAGGAAAGGCTCCGATCCCAAAAGACATCTGGAAGCCGCCATCGCCAAAACCGAAGCCTTGAAACCCCTGGTAAGAGAAGAGGAATGAAGCGGAGAAGACGTGGCCCCGCTCCCACCGTCCCGCCCGCTCTGCTGCTCGCCAGTGGCCCTCGGCTCCCCTCCCGCCCAAGTGCTGCCCCCCAAGGCCGGCCTTCTGTGGAACCTTATCGCTCCCACTTTACAGATAAGGAAACGGGCTCATCCCCGAGGTCACCACTAACTGGGTGACCTGTGCACTCACAACATGGAGCCGTGGTGGTCTGGCGGGAGGTGGGGATCAGAAAAGACCTCGAGCCCTTGGGGGAGGGGTGGGCTGATCACCTGGGCAAAGGTCACGTGCTACAAGCTCGGCTCACTTTCCTTGCCCTCTGGCTAACGGGGCTCTTCTACCCCCTTATTTCTCATTTACTCTGTGTCTACACCTAGCAGTGCTCCCTAGTCTCTGAATCTGTCCTGACTGTACGTGGGCTGCCTGGGGGCCGACCCAGGGCCTGGAGCACAGTGGCCCTTTCAGAAATCTGGCGGCCAAGAAGGGGGAGGAAGGAACCAAGAACGGAGGAGAATCTGAGGTGAAGAAGCGGCGTCTTCCCTGACTGGCTGCGGCTCCCCACACAAGATGGCACTGTTGCCCCACGACGGGCCGGCCGTGCCCGCACTCGGGTGCCCGCGTTCTTGCCCGGCCCGAGGGCTCATACCTGGCTGTCCTGGCCCGGCCCCAAGCTCTCTCGGGGAGCCGCAGCACCCATTAGGGACCATCAGCTGATTTAATAAGAGTGCAACTCCCTGGG
Source organism: Antechinus flavipes (assembly GCF_016432865.1). Taxonomy (NCBI): domain Eukaryota; kingdom Metazoa; phylum Chordata; class Mammalia; order Dasyuromorphia; family Dasyuridae; genus Antechinus; species Antechinus flavipes. The sequence continues at coordinate 716,401,674 of NC_067398.1, read as the reverse complement.
GAAGGAGCAGCGGCAGCTCCCCCGCAGACCGCAACGCCTGCTCGTCAGGGCCCGCGGGAATGGAAGCAGCGTGACGTTAGCAAGCGCAACGATTTCATCAGGACGGGCTTCCCGAGCGAGCTTGGCTTGGAGCTGCCCACGCCCCCTCCGTGAGCATGGGTCAGGCTGGGCCCAAGGGCCTCGGGCACAGAGCCGGGGAAGCCCTGAGACTCGGGCAAGGCTGGCAAGGGGGCCGTAGCCAGGAAAGGCAGGCCCTGGACAGGCTGCTCTCCAGGCAGGCAAAGCTGAGCCACGGACAGGGACTCCTGGTGGAACTGCCCAGACTTAGATCTCGAGCCAGGCAGTGTGGGCTGGGAGCACCAGAAGGCCTGCCAGGTCTGGGCGCCAACTGCACTCGCCGAGGCCGTCCCGGGCAACTCGCGTAACCTCCTCTACCTGTTTCCTCATCTGTAAAATGGGGACGACCACACCAAGCCAAACCTTGGGGGGGCGGGGTAACAAAGCCTTCTAAAACTGAGTTGACCCTGGGGGACTTCCTTACCCCCCTGTTCTCAGGCTCCGGTCTCTGTCCCTGAGGTCGGGGAGGAGTCTTCTCTCTGAGGAATAAAAATGGCGTGAAATTCAGACAGATTCAATAAAGGGGCCCGGACACAAATGTGGCCGCTTCGGGCCAGAGGGGTTTGTGAGCAAGGGCGTCCTCGCTGGAGGGATTTTTAAAAACCAGGGGAGGACCAGTTGTTAGCCTTGGGTGTCCATCTGGCAGCACTGCCCCCCCCTCCCCGACCCCTCACGGTCTTCCCCGGGGAGGGACCAGCCAGGAGCCACGCCACGTCCTCACCTGGGGTCCTGCTGCCCAGTGCTGCCCCTGCCGTACAGAGGGATCACTTTATCTCGGCTGATCCCTGCCTTGCACACCGGACACACCTGTCTGTTGGGTCTGGTCTCCAACCACTAAGAAAGGAAAAGAGAAAGCAGAGCCGGTGAGCGCACTCCAACGAAGGGCCCAGAGGGCGGCCCTAACGTGGCATTCTCCGGCTCCGGGGCCCCCTTCTGCCCCCGCACAGGCTCCCAGAGCCCTCGGCCTCCGGCTGGTTATTAATCAAAACAAATTACGAGAACTCTCATCGCAGACACACTAAGGTCACTAGATCCTTTTTCCCCCCAAGACCCCTGAGCACCGGGAGGATCTTGGGAAGGTCTTTTTAAAAACTGTGCCCTTCAATGCCCCCGGCAGGATCCAGGACTGAGGCCCCGGAGCTCCAAGAGCAAGAGATGTGATTTCAGAGGGAGAACTGACTTGCCCAGGGACTCCTAGGCCCCTCTAAGGGTTAAAAGAACCAGGGAGGTTTAGTGTGGACTGAAAGGCCGGAGGCAGGGGCCTTCACTTCTAAGAGGAGTGCGCAGAAGAAGCAAACTGAGGCCGGAGGTTGGGAAAGGCTCCCTAACCAGGCCAGGCAGGGACGCCGGGGAAGGAACTTCTGTTCAAGTCCAAGGCGGACAAAGTGCCTTGGGGGCCCTTCTAGCTCAGAGGCCTGGCCTCCCCTTGGCAGACTGGCAGAGGTCAGGCCCTGCAGCTGTACCCCCAAAGCCTGGGGAGCTGCTGAGAGGAGGGCGAGGCAGCGCTCAGCTCCCAGATCCCCGAGAGGCCTGTCCAGGCAGGGCTGGGCGCCCACACCACCCACCACTCACCACCCTGTGGCTGCAGTTCTACCAGCAGTGCCGGCCAGGCTCGTCTGACACAGGATTTATCACTTCCTGTGGTGAGGCTGGCGCGTTAGGAGCCCCCGTTCATTTACACTCATTCTCATATCTGTTCTCTCTGTGTTCTCCCTTTCTCTCTGTCCCTCCCTCTTTCTCTCTTCCTGTCTCTCTCTCCCTTTCTCTCCTTTTCTTTCTGTCCCTTCCTCTCCTTCTCTGTCTTTTCCTCTCCCTTTCTCTTCCTGTCTCTCCCTTTCTCTCCTTTTCTTTCTGTCCCTCCCTCTCCTTCTCTGTCTTTTCCTTTCCCTTTCTTTTCCTGTCTCTCTCTCTCCCTTTCTTTCTTTTTCTCTCTGTGCTGCCCCTGAGGAAGCGATGGGAAGGCATGGTTGAGGTCGCCCCCTGTGCAGATCGCAGCCCATCGGGAGAAGGCTCCACAGCTCCAGAGCAGATTTAATAAACGTTTCATTCTGACCAAGCGATTTCTCCCTAAGTTCTTCACAAACTCCAGAATTGAGGAGGAGGAGGAGGAGGAGGAGAGCAGCCCTTTCCTGGTGCCCCTGCCCCTCACTGACACTCCCATGAGGCAACAAGTCTATCTGACAGAGCAGGAAACTGAGGCACCGAGAGGGGGAGGCCTGCAGGCTGGGACCTGAAGCCTCCTTACAAAGGATGGGCCGAGGGCACCCGACGGGGAGATTGCGATTTCTGACAGCAGCCTCGGGGACGATGGGAGTTATTGTGCAAGAGAAGCTGATGAAAGACAAGGTAAAAAGAAATGCGTCTTACCTGATGTAAACACGGCCAACTGCGGGCGTCCCCGGGGCAGGCGATCCAAGGGAAGAGAGGGGGACAAAGAGAAAGAGAACGTCAGCAGCGGCGGCCACAGAGCCTCACCCGGGCCAGCCTCCACCACGCCACAGAGTGCACGCCCCCACACAAGGTGCCCCCCAAGTCGGTGGAACTGCTCCTCTGGCTGAATGCCCGGCTCAGGAGGCAGAGTGCAGAGGGGACCGGGGAGGCCACTCATCCCCACCTAATTGATCAAGATCCTCCCCCCCGAGGGCCCCCGATCTGTTACAGCAAGCCCAGTGACTCTCAGACGCCTCCAACCGGAGGCTTTTCTGTGCCATGTCCACCAGAAGCCTCTGGCCTGGCCCCAGCTCAAACAAAAGGAGGCCGTCCTTGAGCTCGGGGCAGGCGCCCCGTGCCCACATTTCCCCAGGCTCCTCTGTGCCATCTCCCTACAGTGACCCCCCCCCCCAGGACATTTTCCACAGCCTTCTCCAGGAGCCCCTTCTCCAGCAGGGGTCTGGCCAGCCCAGAGGGGGCAGCTCGGTCTTTCCTGGGTTCTGGATTCGGAGTCTGTCCTCATTGAGCCTAAAACCACATTTATCTGCGGGCCGCCGTGTCCTCTAATGGCCTCCTAATGGACCTGCCGCCCGCTGAACCCCCAGACCCTTTTCTCTGAGCCCGCCGGCAGTCACGAGCACCGTCAGGCAGCCTGCCTCCTCAGCACTGAGCCGGGGCGCCTTTCTTTAGGAGAAGTGTCCCACAGCACAGTGTAGCGAGCGACCGGGGTCTGTACCCCCCCCCCTAACATTTATATAATGCCTACTAATCACCATCTCATTCGATCCTTACAATCACCCTAGGAGGGAGGTATTACTATCATTCCCATTTTGCAGATTAGGAAACTGAGACAAACAGGATTAAGGGACATGCCCAGGGCCACACAGCTAGGCCATGTCTGAGGCTGGATTTGAATTTGGGGCTTCCTGCCTCCTTTCCTTCCAAGCTGACCTGAGTGGTTGCTGATTACAGGGGGTGGGAGGGGGAAGGAGTAACTCTTCCACTGCTCCTCCTCGTACCACCCTCCACCTTTCCCCCTTCTCATTAAACCATCGGCTCCCTGGAGGCCAGGCCTGCACCCGGGCCCCGTTGCCGCCAGCAGGGAGCCCAGGGTCTGCACTAATTCCTCTCGGGACCCTCGGCTCCTCTCCCCCAGAACGTGACGTTCCCTTTCCATCTCAGAGCTAGAGCAGCCTTGGGGCCAGGCCTGGCCTACAGGAAGTGCTGAGAAATGCTCAGGGACGGTTGTTGGGCCCAGGCCAAGCTCTGCGGACACAAGCCCGAGCCTGGTGGAGACACAGCCTGGAAGGGCCCCCAGCACTAGAGAATGTGATGGAGGCCGGCAGAGGAGGGGGAGCCCCACGGAGCTCTCCGGGTGGGCTCTCGCCAGGCCCCCGTCCCGTCCGCAGCCCCAGCTCCCGGCCCTGCCAGGGACCACGTACGCCAAGAACTGAGACGGTCGGGATGGGGCTTGGCTACACGGGCGTTCGGTCAGTAAAGGCGAGCCGGGCCCCTGGACACAGATGACCCAGTGGGAGTGTGAACATCGGCCTTAACTAGTCCAGCCCCAAACCATCCCTGCCCCTCCCCCCCAGGCTCACTCCTTGAAGCTGGGAGGGAAGCGGGAGGTTTAAGGAGGGGGAGGCCCAAGGCCAGTCTCCGAAAAGCTGCCCGGCCGAGCCCGGGACTTGCACTCGCACCAACTGGGTGTCGGGTCCCTAACTGTCCCTGCCGGGCCTTGCCGGTGTTAACCGCCCTGCGGTCTCGGGGCTCACAAAACTCCAGAACAAAACGGAGTTATCTTAATCCAAGCTGTGGACCCTAAAACTCTTCCTGCTCCAAAACCACTTTTAGAAGGCGCCCGTCCCTTCCAAAGCTTCAAGGGCCCCCGGTTTCCTACATCTGGGAAACCAAGATGCAGAGGCTGTGTGCCGGCCCTTCAGGCCTTCCGTGCCCTGGCTCAGTCTACCCGTCCAAGCTCACTTCCCCCGGTGCTCCCTCAGGAGCACCCCCTGGTGCCCTCGGTCCAACTGCGCCGTCCCTTCCCTGGTACTTAGCCAGGGCTTGGAACACAGCAGGCATTTAATAAATGCTTAAGGACCAGGCACACAGCGCTCGCCAGGGCCTCCCATCTTCCCTCGGGTCGTTTCTCTGTGACATAAAGCACTGCCTGTGGGCTAGAGCATCAGCAAGGGACAGAGATGTCCTCGGCCAAGTGGTCCCGCGTTACGGGGAGGGATGGTGGGCAGCGCGGGCGCCATCAGCAGCCCTGTCAGAGAACAGCAAAACCGTGGGCGCTGAAAGGCGTTTGGCAGGGAGGGAAGGAGAGAGGCAGGAGGGGCTCAACTAAGATGGCCTTGGACGCCAGACTAAATCATTCTGAAATGCGTTTAACAGGTAATAGAGCATCTCTGGGAGACTCTGGGCAAAGACAAAACTGGATCCGGGTGCTAAGACAGACGGGGAGAGGGGGGTGTCGGGAAGCCCGGACAGGAGGCGGCTCCGTCGGGGCGAGTGGGCCAGGAGGAGGTCGGGACTGGGGATATGAGGAGGACGGGCCCCTTGGAAGGCCCTCCTTCATCTCCTCTCACCCCAGCCCAGAGCGGGAGGAGCCGGGGTGCAGTGGAGAGGGCACTCAAGGCCCTTTCCATCTCGGGGCCCAGGATCCAGGCTCCTGACCCCTGCCGGCCATGGGACCGAGTAGGGGCCTAAGACTCTCCTGGGCAGAACGGCTGCCCGCCGGCCACGAGAAGGGAAATCAAACCGAACCAAGCCCAGCCCACGTGGGCCCTCTAACCGTGGCAGAGTTCTCCCTCTTCTAGGACCCCCTCCCCCCGCCCCCACAGTATTCACAGTCACAGACAGCTAGGAAAGGGACCCCAGAGGCCATCGAGGCTGCCCAGCCTGGTCACTCTAGGTTCACAGACCCGAAGGCCACAAGGGCTGCGTGCTCCCCCCGCCACCCGTGGGGCCACTTCTGGTGCCCAGGCTCTTAGAAGGGCTCACTGGCAGGGCTAAGTAGGGCCCAAGGAGGGGACGGGGGCTGCCACCTCCAGGAGCCCACGCTGAGGCTCTCCCGACGTGCCCCCGAGTCTGCAGGGGCCGAGCTACCAGAGCCGGGGAGGACTCGCCCGGGCAGGCCGGGGTCCCGGCTGCTCCCGCACAAAGGGGGCCGACGCGCCGCTTTAACCAGGCCCTTTGGGAATTCCCAGGAAGGATCTAAAGCAGACCCGCCGACACCCCCCGAAAGAGGAGCCCAGCCCGGCGGGGGTCCGGGGCAGCACCTACTCACATCTACGACCCCCTGGAGCCACAAAAGGTGCTGCCGGGTCACCGTGGGCATCCCCAAGCCCCAGCGGGCGCTTCCCCAGCCCGGCCGCTCTCGGGCTTTCAGGGGGACAGCCCCGATACTGACCAGAAGAGGTGCCCGCAGAGGCTGATGACGGCATCCTTGGCCGTGTCCAAGCAGATGTTGCACTCGAACGTGCTGTCCTGACTGCTGTTCTCCCCGGGGCCATTGCTGCTGCCACTCGCGCCCCCCGTGCTGGAGTTCTCGGGAGACGTCGAGGTCGTGGGCCCTTTGCTGGCCATTTCCGGCGTCCACGGAGAGCCAAGGCCGAACCAATCTTCCAGTCGAGCTCCTGGAAGGCAGACAGACTCGGAGTGACCTCCCGTCCCACCTCTGGGAGCCAGGCTGTCTGCGTCCCCCCCAAACATCCCAATGCTGGAGCCACGAAAGCAGGAGGCCCAGGGCGGCCGAGAACTTCGGGAAAGGCCCCAGCATCTCCATGTCTACTCAAGGGAGAGAGCTGACATTGCTGTATTACCAAAACCTCACCTGATCCTCCCTCCTCCCTCCCCCCGTGAGGGGCTCTGAGGAGGTGGGGGAGGGACTTGCCCCAGCCGGGGGTGCTGGGAGCACTGGGAGCAGGGTCTGGACCCCGTTACTCCTGCCCCCCAGTGAGAGTGTCCAGGAGCCCCAGCCTACACAGAGCAGGGCCTCAGGACTGATGCCACGTGAGAGAAGAACCCACAGCGCGAGCACTTTGGCAGTGAAACCCGGCCCCCCACCCGCCAGCCCCCCTCCCGGCTATTTCAGGCCACAAAAGCCAATGGCTTCACTAGTTGTGAAGTGCCTCCTTCTCCGTTCCAAAAAGCCCTGGGCGGGCTCCCCCAGGGCTGGAGTCAGCCTCGGCCCCGACCCCCCAGCCCCTCTGCTGCTCTGCCCCGAGAGAACCAAGGGAGAGCGCGGCAGACGCCCCCCCGGCTACGCCCCCACAGCAGCCCCTCACACTCACCACCAGAGGCCGGGACGGCTCGGGTTTCAGCTGCCGTACCGAGAGGCCGCCCCCCAATCCTCGCTCTTCCCTCAGCTAGCTCAGCCCCGAGAGCCCAGCGAGGAGTCGGCGTCCCTCCGCACAGACAGCAGCACACTGAGCCAGGCGGGAGGCGGCCCCTTGCACAAGCCCTTTTCACTTTGTTACATCATTTACCAGGAGGTCCCAGAAGGGCCGAGACTTGCAGCTCCGGGGCCTGGCTGGGCCCCACAGGCCGCTTCTCTGCAAGCCACTGATTCATTTCTGCCGCCCCCGTCCCCGGGCCCTCTCGGCCGTCCCCCGTCTCTCTTGGTCAGTCTCTTCCTCTCAAGGGCTGGACTTTGGGATTTCCTCCCAGGGTCACCGACAAGCCGGCTTTGAGGGTGCAGACAGGACCAGGTGGGGAGGAGGCGGAAAAGGCAGCGGGCAGGGAGTCTCTCCTACCTCCTCCCCCACTTTCTCTTCTTGTTTTTTCTTGTGAAGGGAAGGGTGGGAAATGGTCTCCAGGGGAACATTTTTTCTCCAGGTTTTTTTGGGCCTTCCCATTTCCAGGCAGCTTCATAGGGGGCTCCCTATCAGATCAGATCAGGAAGCTCCTGATGGTACAAGGATGGTGGCAACTGGAGTCAGAATCCCCGGGCTAGCCTGGGGTCCTGCACACAGCTGGTGCTCACTAAGTGTTTAATGAATTGGACCCATCTGCGTATCACCCTTCAAAAGCTCCCAATTGAGCATCTGAGTCAGGTCCCAGTTTGCCGGCCCCTTTTCTTGCTCCCTCTCCTTCACACAAAGAGCCCGTCCTGGGCCGTGACTCCCTGGCCTGGAATGCCCTGCCCACTGCATGCCCTGCCCACTGCATTCCCAGCCGCCAACTCAAATTCCCTCCTCCGGGGAAGCCTTGCCCCCGGCCCGGCGCTCCTCTCTGGCACTTAGGCATTACCTTAACTCCGAGCCATTTACTGACGTGTCCGATGGCGGCGGACCCCGAGCCTCGGCCAGCCTTTGCGTGGCCCCCGGGGGCCGCCGCCGCACGGGGCTCGTGTCGATCAAGTCAAATCCATGCATTGCTTTCATTCAGCAAGTTCAAGTTGTCCCCAAGTCTTACTGCAGCCCAAGTCTCCATTCAGGCTTGGGTCCCTTGGGTCGGCCCTGAGTCTGTGGGCGAGTCCCCCAGCCTGGAGACGACAGCATACAGACCGTTGTGAAACGAGGCGGGACTCAAAGGGGGCCCGGAGAGGAGGGGGCCCAGCCGGCGGGGGCCCGGCAAGCTTCGGGGAAGAAATGCCAGAGGGAGAATGAGGGCATGCTGGGAAGTCTCGTGCGAGCTGTCCCAGGACCAGAAGTCGGCGTCCACAGTGCGAGCAACCCGGAGCGTGGGTCGGCTGGGGATGAGCCGGCTGGTTTCCACGGCGCTGGCCGGCCCTAAGGAAGGACTCGGGAAGAACAACGCTCTCCATGTCCAGAAAGGCCTGAGGGGCCCGGGGCAGCCTTTCCTAGACTCTCTTCCTGCCCCGCCCCCAACCACCATAACACACTAAGGTAGAAATATGTTTCGCATGACTTCACATGTATAATGGGGATCATATTGCTTGCCGGTTCGGTGAGTGGGGAAGGGGGTGGAGAGAGTGAAACCGAAAAAGCAAGAAAAACCCAAAATCCCAGACAGAATGAGGGCGGTGGGTTTTTCCAGGCCAAGAAAAGAGCAGCCAAAAAATAATGGAATCCTGTAAAGACATAAGGCAGGCAGACACACGCCCACCCACTTAGCCTGACAACGCCTGTGAACCCCAGAGCCCATGTGGGGGAGGGGGCAGAGTCTCCAATCCAACTAACATTAATTCAATGCCTACTGTGTGCCTGGCACCGAGGCACTGAGAGCCCCTGCCCTCAAGGAGCTTACAATCTAATGTGGGGAGACGGCCCACAAGCGGAGGCAGGAAGGGGAGGGGCATCAAGTTCCACAGAACCGGAATGGCGGCAGATGCAAAATGGAGTCAGCTGAGAGGCCAGTTTGGGCTCTCGTTATTTAAAAAAAAATATTGCATTAAAGATTTTTATTTTCAAAACATACGCACGGATAACTTTTTGACACTGACCCTTGCCAGACCCCGTGTTCCAAATTTCCCCTTTCCTCCCATCCCCTCCACACAGCAATTATCCAATCTATGTTAAACACGTGCAATTCTTCTAGGCATATGGGCACAATTCTCTCGCTGCACGAGAAAAATCAGATCAAAAAGGGAAAAAATGGAAACAAAAAGCGAGTGCCCAACAAAGAGAGCGAGAACGCTGCGCTGTGGTCCCCGCTCAGTGCCCGCCGGCTCTCTCTGGGTGCAGACGCTCTCTCCATCCCAAGGCCATCAGAACTGTTGGCCCTCTTTAAAGGCAGGCGTTGGGAGGAGGCTGAGGTGGATCAAGGCTGGAGTTCGTAGTTCAGACACAGAACCTACAATTTTTCTTTCTTTTTTTGGACTCGGTGAAAGGGGAGAATCTTTGCCCAATGGCTACCCAGCCTTAGATGCTGCCTCAGTCACACTGAGACCTGCTGCCCTCAGCTTAACCAGGCCGAGGCCTCCCAGATGGCTCCTGGGTCATTTCCAGTCGTTCTGATCTGTGTCTGGTCACTGGGCCCAGATGGCTGGAGGGGACAGTGAGGCCGGTGACCTTGCCCAGCCCTCCCTGTCAGGGCAGCCAGGAGCCTCTTTGAGAAGGAGGGACAAAGGACAATGAGCATTTCTTGTAATAAGAAGGTTCGGTCTCCCTCCCCCTCTTGCTCTCCCTGCAGACAGACCGCTTCCTTTTCTGGGCTCATGTTCTTGGGGCCTGAGGGACCCCCTCTCACACCCCCAGAGGAGCGCAGGCTCCTTGAGGCTGGGGCTGCCCTGTCTCTGCTCCCCAGCCGAGGGCCCGGGAGCCACAAGGCTTTCCCACAGGCCTGCAGAACGCACTCGAGGCCTCTAGGTCAAGGAAGTCCCAAGTCAGCTGAGAGGCGACAAGGAGCCCGTGAGGCTTCGTTGGGCACCCAGGAAGCGAAGGCCTTAATGAGAACGTCTGGTACAGAGGAGCCAGCCTCCCTCTCCCCCAGGCGGCTTCCAGCGTGGGAGCTCTCACAGACCCCGACCTCTCAGCCCAGATAAAAGGGCGCCGATGGGGGTCAGACAGAGGCCGGGCTCCCTCCAGAGCCCCACGGCTTCAGCGAGCTAAACAGAGACCTGCTTCCGGGATCCCAGGGACAAAGGGCCAGGAAACCAATGAGGAGAGTGGAGAAAGGGAGGGAACAAGAACCCAATTTCCTCCCCCGGGGCTCGACCAGGGCAGAATTTTTAAATGGACCCAGCTTGTCTTAGGAAATTTCCCATCTCCCTCTGCATCTCTTTGCTCCCGGCTGGCTGGGAACCAATCAGCCCTCAGGGGCCTGGCACTGCCCTTTACGCACCTCCTGCCGGGGCTGCCCCAACTCCCGGTTCTTTCTCCCACGGCTTCTTAATTCTGGTTAAGGCCTGTGAACTTTAAAAAAGTCCATTTCCTTATAACTGTATGTGACGACAGGTTTCCTCAGTCATTCAATCGATTTCCTTCTGTGTAACCAAGCCCGGGATTCTGGGAAGAGTCCCGAGTCTCCCCCAGACTGCAGCCTGAGGGGTCCGGGGCCAAATCGGGGAAGACTCCGTGCTGCCCTCCCCGCCAGGAAACTCAGTTACGGGAGGAAACTCTCTCGGTTTCCTCTCATGCAAAGTCAGAGATGACGCAGATCTTTCCCACAATCCTCTGAACTTCTCAGGCCTGTCCAGCGTCTCCCTGCGAAACCGCGGGCCCTGCCAGACGTCCCACAACCGTCCCACACGCGCTTTACTTTTTCAGGATGGGAGTCTCGGCTCTGAGGCCGACCCCGAGGGCCTGGGGCCGAGTCCTGGTCTCGGTTTCCTCGGTAACCCAAAGGGGCAGCGCCTCCGCTCTTCAGAAACTCTGAAGTCCCTGGCTCCCAAGCCTCTGGGTGCTGCGGGCAGGCAGTCTGAGGCAGGACGCCCGGGGCCCTGAGCAGGGACGGGACCCAGGCACCTCCTAACACTCTCGGTCCCCGCCTTGCCTCGGGGAGGTGCGGGCCAGGGAAGGGCAGCCAGCCCCAGGTGGGCAAAGGGAGAAAGGGACTGCACAGGCTCCTTCCACCGGTTCTGAGATAGTGGAGTGCTCCGGAGGCCCAACGGAACCGCACAGGGAGGCGCTGTGAGAGGAGGTGACAAGGGAGAGCAGGCCTGGGACCAGGCAAGGTCGGGTGGGCTTAAGCACAGCCTCTGCTCCACACTATGGGGGCACCGAGTCTCTTGGGTCTATCTAAGGAGAGAAGGTGCTAGCCTGGAGAGGGACCGGGAGGTCCCAGGAGCAAACTCAATCCCAGCACTCCAAGGGCTTCCTTCTCAGAGGCCTGGGAGGCATTTAGTACAATATTCATATTTAGTGCAAACATCATCGCCCCCATTTTCCAGATGCAAAAACGGAGGCTGAGAAGTAAAGTTCCATAAGTGTTATCTATGAAGTCATTTGGCCACAATCATAAAGCTACTACACTAAGTGTCTGAGGGTGGATTTGAACTCACTGCAAATCCGTGACTTTCTCGTTCTCAAACAAGCTTCTCACCCTATAGGCGAGTCCCCCTCCTTTGGAAAGTGACCGGGAGAGAGGAGAAGCAGAAAGGGCCCGTCCCAGGAGGCAGGAACCTTGTTCCCGAAGCCCCGCCTCTCCCCGACCCGAGATGCTGGGACTCCGCCCAGGACGGGCCACAAATCGCCGCCTCCCCGAGAGTGTGGGTTTTACCAACCGTGGCAGTTGCAATAAATGAAAATGGACGCCCAGAGTGAGCCAGCACCTTCAAGAAGTGACTAAAAAAAGCAAAAATAGCACCTACGCTGGGGTTCGCTTCCAATGCCGCCTTGCAGAGAGCCCGAGGGAAGCGACAGCCCCGGGCCGGGCAAGAGCACTGCCAGGGAATGCTGGGATTTCCCGGGTGCGAGCACGGCCAGGATCTCACCCGAGGGACTGCCAGTCCTCCCCTCCACGGTCACACGGCCACTATGTGTCGGAGGCAGGACGGGGCCAAGTCGGCCAACCCATCACTCTTTCATGGGATCTCTTAAAGCTCTTCAGCTGGCCAGCGCCAGATTCGGGCTTGGGGGCAGTTACCTCATGTGGCAGGCCTCAGTTTCCCTGCCTGTAAAGGGTGGGGACCGGAGCAGCCGCTTTCCAAGTTTCCTTCCAGGGCTGACGCTCCATGATTCTGAGAACGTTCTCTGGCTGGCGAGAAGTCCATTATCACACGGCAGTTCTGGAATGCCGGAAGGGACCCCAGGCCGTTAAGACCAGGGGCCTCTAAAATATCCCACGGAAAGTATCTGGGGGATGGGGGTGAGGTCAGAGCTGCCCCGAGGCCCATCGGGAAGAAAGTGGCCCTGGTGCAGGTGGGGGGGGGAGGGGAAGGAAGCTCCATGATCCGCTCTTTCAAGGATGGCAGGTGGGACCCAGCTTTCCACCCTCAAACCCGTTGGGATCGGGCCAGTGAGGTCATGGGGTCATGTCATGGCTCCCACTCTCGGAGAGCACTCCTCTAGACCAACTCCCCACTTCACAAATTTAGAAAACGTAGCCTGAGAAAGCTAACGGTACGTGTGCCGAGTCACACCCAATAAACGGCGACGGAGGGACAGACGCCTGCCCTCCTGACTTGGCCGGGCCCCCAACTGCCGCAGCAGCGATCGGCAGTTTTCCCTCTGGAGTCCTCAGTTTCCCTCTTTTTAAGGCGTGAAGATTCATCTCCCTGATCCCTACGGTCCTGTCCCATCCACCACCTTGTCTAATCCACACAAGAATTTTCTCTGAAACCTTTGAGCCTTTGTGGGAGGCCGAAGCCCCAAGGAAGCCTATCACGTTCCTCGTGGGAAAACCCATCCCCCCTTAGAATGGGCTGTTGGCCCAAATGGGCCTCTCTGCCCCTCCCCCATGGCTCTGGTTCTGCCTTCTGGGGCCCGCAGAACATGATAGCCCTTCAAAGATTGAGGGCACACCCTGCCCTTTGCCCCCAAGGATGGCTCTTCCAGGTTAACTATTCCAAGGTCCTTCAGCCAACCCTTTCACAACATGAGCGTGGCACTCTGACTGTGGGTGCTCTCCTCTCAACATCCCCCCAGCTTGTCAACGGCCATTATAAAACCAGGGAAAGAGGGAGGGAGGGAAGAGAGAAAGGAAGAATGAAAAAGGAAGGAAAAAGGAGGAAGGAAGGGCGGGGCGGGGCAAGGAAGTGTGGGGCGGGGGAAGGAAGTCTAGACTGATTCATTTGCTTTGTAGTTCACTGAAAGCCCAAGATGTGTTCCAGATGACCGTTTCCTCTGCCTCCCCGACCTTGTATTAGTGAGCAAGCTCAGGGCTTTGCACCTTTTCCTCTCCTTAGAGTCCATCTCCAGCCAAAAGGGCAGCTGATCCTTCCCCCCCTTCCCCCCTCCGGGTCTTCTCCAAGGCTTAAGCCCATGCCATCTGCCCTTTTGTCTGCTTAGAATCATGACATTGATACCTTTACCCAAGTCCTGGGCAAAGCCACAGCCAGGCCAAAGATCCCTGGCTGGGGAGCTCATCCAAGCTGGGCTGAGGCGGCGGTCCAGAACCCACCCCGGGGCCCCCATCCCGGCCAAGAACAGCACGAGCCAAGGCCGCGCTCTGCTCCAATCTACGCAAACCCCATCTCTGCCGCTCCCCAGACAGACCAGTTTAGTGACCCGTGCCAAAGGAAGCGAGGAGAGCCCGGGAGGCCATGTTCTGGACGAAGCCAGCGGGCACCTTGGAATCCCACCTGCTTTTCTGGAGGTTCACTTCCCCCAATTGTCTAGAACTGGGCCCGGAACTGACTTCACGCTCACCGGACAATAGCAGGCAGACTCCACTCAATTCCCCTTTCTGGAAGTTAAGACAATCGCTTTCCTTCCCCTCCCCCCAGTTCTCCACCCCAGCTCACACAGGATCTCCTGCACCTTGCTGGCCCAGGTAACCGCCTTGGGGCTCCTCCCCATCTCCAACATGGTCTCCCTCTAACCCTCCAGACACTGCCCCGTCCAGTACCAAGACCGTCTCTGACTAAGAAGACAGAAGCCAAGCTCGGCCTCGTCCCGGTCCCCCCTTTCTTTGAGCCTCCACTCTCCTGAGGCAGCTTCTGAAAGCTGCTTTCCACAGGCCTGCTGGGCTGGCTTCTCAGCGCTCCTGACCAGACTACTTCCGGGGCCAGCTCCCCGGCTGTCTTTGCTCTTATCCCTCCTTCTGGGCCCCTTCCTTACACAAAAGCCTACGCAGGTTGGTAAGTTCTTCCACACGGGTCTATGGGGATGACGCCTCCTTCCTCCAAATCCCAAGGGTTTCTCTGCATCTTTAGGATTTCGTTCTGGACAATTTCCTATCCATTCCCACTGCTCCTCTCTCTGTCCCTTCTAAAATCTACTTTTCCCCCCAACCGAGGACGTGGGCCAGAGAACGGCTTTCTTTTCCTCGTCCTCTTGTCCATCACAGATTCCGAGACAGGAAATGTCACTTCCCACCAATGTTTAAAGCAATTCAGCCAGCATTTAAAAGCAGTAGGATGGTCTCTCCAGGCACTATGTAGGTGGGAGGGAGACAAGGACGCAAAAAGAGAGTCCGTATCCTTTTGGAAGAAAGACAACACACTCAGATAAATAAATGAAAAAGAAATCTGGGAGTGGGAAGGGAGAGCAGGCCAAGCAGGGATCAGCAGAGGTCACGATGTGGGAAGAACTCCCGAAGGGAGATGGGGGAGGGAAAGCTTCAGACACAGGATACACAGTGTGGACAAAGGCGCCTGGCAAGTTCCTGTCACCGGGGAGAATCAGATCCAGGGAAGAATCCCGTCTCCATTCTAAGTCTACTGAAACTATCATTAAGGAATACCAGGGAATGACTGGCTGCTGACTGGCGCAGATCCTAAGCCGCTTCCAGTCTGCCCAGTGCTCCTTAGCGCGCCTCTTCCTGTCCCGTGGTCTCGGATCAGGCAGCTCTTCCAGAAATTATTCCAGTCTCCTCCCAACAACCAGTAAGGATACTGCGGATGTCCACGATTCTTCCTGACGTTAGGGTCTCTAGTTCATCAGCCACACATTGGGCATGAGATGCCCGAGGCCACAGGCTTTATAACAGACTCGCTCTTGAATTTTCTCCTGGAACTTCAGGAAAAGTCTCCTGCAATTCGTCCTCCCGAGCCACAGTCTTCCCGTGGCTATGGGACGTACCTAGCTTGGGGCAAAGGCACAGGGAGCTTTCTCCATCTCTTTTTCAGTTTAAAGTTTTTTTGCTAAGATTTTTTTCAAGACTTTATGACACGATAAAGGAAGTGCCGATGGCAGGTGAACTGGGTGGGGGGGGGGAGGGGCGGGAGGGCGGCAGGCATAGAGCAGAAACCATC
Organism: Antechinus flavipes; assembly: GCF_016432865.1. Classification (NCBI taxonomy): domain Eukaryota; kingdom Metazoa; phylum Chordata; class Mammalia; order Dasyuromorphia; family Dasyuridae; genus Antechinus; species Antechinus flavipes. The sequence goes on along the minus strand of NC_067398.1, from coordinate 716,386,361 downwards.
AAGAGTGCTCCAAAATGACGGACAGGCGGCACCTCTGGAAGCCACTTCCCTCCTGCACATCTCTTACCACCAAGGCACAGAGTCCATGAAGTGCAGTCGGGAAAAGAGCAAGCCTCTTCCTTCCTGTGTGATTGTGTGTGTGTTTGTGTGTACCTTGAAAGCTCTGGTGTGCCCTTCCTCTAGTGCATCATCATATCCAGGAAGCAAACGGGGCCTTCAGGTCCAGCCGGAAGGCTCTAGGAGAGCCAGAGCCGGGCACTCTCGCCCATCATATCCTCGACACCAGCTTAAAACTGGCTACGACCCTTGGGGCACCTGTCTGTGTCCCTGAAAGACTACAACTAACCCCTCAAAGTGGTCCTTCTGTCACAGCAGTGTTAGGCTCCTCTTCCTCACACAATTACTTCCATCACATGAGTAAGCACAGACTTGGATCTATCACTTGTTGTCTCCCTACCCCCCTACCCCCACACACACACTCACACACACTCACGCTCTCTCTCTCTCTCACTCACTCCAGGGCAGAATCCCCCAAGGCAGCCCAATTCCCTTTTGGACAGCTTTCATTGCTGGAAAGGTTTCCAAACAAGCTGAGATCAGTCTGCTCATGATGGATTTTCAGTTTGATAAGCATTTTTACTTACTGTTCGGGTGACCCTGAGTAAGTCGCTTCACCTATCTGCCTCAGTTTCCTCACCTGTAAAATGGGGATATCAGTACCTATTTCGCAGGATTGTCAGCACTTATCTGTAAAGCACTTAGCATTGTGCCCATCCCGGCGCAGGCGCCACATACATGTGTATCCCCTCCCTTTCCCTCTCCCGGAACGCCTACCTTGATGAATCTGTTACAAAGCAAGGCACTAGGTTACACAAAGACAATTTGTTCCTGGTGTGTGCTTCCATTATCTGAGGGAGATATACAGAGTAAATAGAAAGTCATGGGGGATGGGGGAGGCTGCACGGAGTGTGTGGGAAAGTTTGGACGCTTCACAGCTGGAAGACAACAGGAAAGGTCTCCAGGAGGAGGTGGCGCCTGTGCTGTGCTCTGAAGGAAGGGAGCAAATCTGGGACTCTAGGAAGTGGAGATTAAAAGGGGTTAGAGAAACGATGCACTAGGACACGGAGACGCCAAAATCTGGGTTGCTGAAAGAAATGAAATAAAAATACTAATGAAAATCCCAGATCCTTGAAATGCTGATGATCCATTTCCTCAAAGGACGGCCTCTGGATTATTTTTAAAATGTTAATTTTTCCACCACTAAACTGGGGATAACCACCCAGCACGGGATAATCTTTTAAAATGTCCTGGAGTCAGACAGGCAACCCTATGATAACATTTTCTATTTTGAGATTCTCAGGTGACGTGCTCGGTAGGACGCAACGCCGGGAAAGCAGCAATGGGCACAATTTTCAAAAACACACTTTTCCCTGAACTCAACAGGTAATTTTTCTAAGGAGTGCATCACATATCTGTGTTCCTGTCTTTTTGCCCCTCAAAGACTGGGATTTCCAGGAAGAAGGAAGCCAAATCCTAACTAAGCTTTTGTCTCCATTCGGTTTTCTCCAAAGAACTATCATCCTAACTTTTCTAATATTCCATTTACCTCTTTAAGTTTTTTCTTATTTGTTCTGTGGTTTGATTAGTCTAATTCTGAGCGGGCAAGGTTGAGATGTCCCACTATTATAGTTCTGCTGTCTATTTCTTCTTGCAGCTCTCTTAACTTTTCCTTTCGGAAGTTCGATGCTACACCACTTTGTGCATATATGTTTAGCACTGATATTGCTTCATTATCTATGCTACCCTTTAGCAAGATATCTAAGCTTTTGTACCTACTCCGATACTCTGCAGAATATCCTGCACATAGTAGGTGCCCCCAAAACATTAACCGAATGGTGAATGAAAATGATTGAGATTATTATATGCAGGGCAGATTTATGAAGGAGGATGGCCCTTTTGAAGACTTAAAAATGTTTTAAAATAAATATTAAAACCACTTTTCAACAGAAGACAGTCACCTTTTATAGCATCGTTGAACGCCGTAGGTCAAAACATACAAATGTTTGCTGAACGAATGAATGAAAACATTTCAAGACCTCAGTGAATTTCAGAGCTGAAGGACACTTGGAATGAGCTCGGCCCTTTGTCAACTAAACTTAAGCCTGGAGAGGAAAAAGTGGCTGGTTCTAATGCCCCAGCAGGTAAGAACTGAGCAGGCCTATGAACAGAAATCTCCTTAAAGCGTGACACCAGCACGGTTAGGTCTGAAATAGTGACTAGAAAAACATGACATGACTCTGCCTTGCTTCCGAGGCCTTCATCTCTCTGCCAAAATTAAGACTTCCAAGACTCCTTAAAGGAAAGCGTCTTCATATACGTGGAGGACTTCAAAGGATTTGGCTGCACCTGAAACCATCACGAGGAATCCCTCTCCAATGTTATCAAACTATCGTTCTGGACCTGATCATTTAAAATTCTCAATACCGGCCAAGAAAAGAGACCGAAGGCTGAAACGGAATGCTCATAACTACTCTGGGTTTGGCCAGTTAACCAGGTCAAAATTCACCTCACTGGCTTACCATTCAGCTTACGTCTTTTCCCCTAAGAACATAGGGGATCTGGCTAAAATCTAAGTTCTACCTGCGTCATTCTCCTAATCTTGTAGACCAGACCCCCTGCCAGAAACGGATACGGGGTTACTTTAATACGATAGACAGTCGGCTATAAGTCCTTTGTGATTATTCTTACCTGCCTTTTCTGGCTGCTCTCCAACGATCCCTATTATAATTTAGTTTAGAATAACGCTAGAAGTGGAAGTCCAACTCAAGGGCTTTTTACTTTCTCCCCTTGACATCTGCCCATCCTGAGGTTCTGGCCCCCTTTGGATTCCCATCATTGACGCCAGAGCTCAGTGCTCAAATGCCCTTCTTTCAGCTGACTGGCATGACGCTCATTTGGGCCAATAACCTGAGCTCACTAAGACTCTCTGTCTAGTTCGGTTTCTACTATGCCTCTCTTTAAACAAATTCCCCTTTTTCATCTCGGTAGATTTGCCCTTTTTTTTTTTTTTTTTTTTAAATCTTCAGAATTTCATGCTTGGGAGATTGTCATCTTTCCTAAAATAACTTCCTCAACAGAACTTTGGTCCATGGAATAAATATGTCAAGTTTTTAATAAGCATTTGTGTGCACCAAAGCACTATGGGTACAAATAAAAAATCAATTCAGTCTCTGCTCTGAAAGAGTCCACGTTCTCCTAAAGAGAAACATCACATCTACAAGGAGTCAGCTACAGGATAGATACGAAGACCCAGGGGGTTCTTAGGATGTAGCAAAAGAGCACATGATGATTCCTGGAGCCTGGAGGTCCGATGGGGGATGCAAGTAACTCAGTTTGGCGGAAGCGCAGAGGGAAGATGAGGCGGTGAAATATCCCCTCACCCCAATTCTGAGTGTATTTCATATGCTGGTGTCCTCTCTTTCTCTCCTCAGAGATTTTAAAATGGAGTGCTGACCTTGTTCCAAGTCTCTCTCCCCCTCCCCCCTCTGGCTTCCAATTGGTTGGTTCTCTGAACCACTCCCTCTCCTGTCAGATCTATTTCCAAGATCCATTTAAGTATGCTGGGCCGTGACATTCTGGTGGCTCTGTGATGTCATCCTTGCACCTCCCATCCCTTCCCTTTAATGCTTGCAGCTCTTGCCCATGTTCTCTTGTAAACCCTTCACACAGCAGCCCCCCAGCCAGCTCCCTCATCATCACCCCAAATTTCATCAGGCTGGGGGCTCATTCCTCCTTGATACCCTCTGCCTTCCAGCAGAGTCCTTCCAAAGCCTCCACTTGAGGAGGGGGATCCAAGCCAGCCAGCCCTTCACTCCCCATCCCTTCCCCAGCCTGCTCCCGCAATGGGTACCTTCCCTCTCACCAGCCTCCTTTGTAATTTTCTTCCCTCATGCAACTGTAAGCCCCTTGAGGGCGTTCTCTTCTGTATTTGATTCCCCACACTCAGCACAGCACCCTGCATACAGAAGGTGCTTAATCAATGTTCACTGACTGACCCTGACAGAATCCTTTATATCTCAAGAGTAAAGGGCGTCAGCAGAGCAGGCAGGCTGTTATCTCTTGGTCACGCTAATGGCTAGCCTCCCTCCTCCTCCTTTGCCTTTCAGGCCACTTTTTGTGAATAATTCCTCACTGGTAATACGCTGCCCAGCCTATTTACACTCACCACGGGACCTTCCATTGCACTTTGGGGACTACAACTCGAATCCGTGGAGACCGTGGGATGCCGTGAGTCACGGCCAGAGAGCGTCACTACTGTGGGCAGAAGAACGGGCCTTGCTTCGGGAGACCCGTGGGCCGCTGGAAACGCCGCAAAATTTCCCAAACTTAATCCCACCTACTCCCATTGTCCTTTTCCATCAAGAACCCCTTTCACTGTCAGTCGGCATGTTTGTCCACGATTCTACCAAGTCAGCCCTATGGGTTATCATGGCCCAGACAGGAGACTTTCTGCTTGGTTTTTCCACTGGAGAGGGTGGGTTGAAGGATTTTGATGGATTAGGGACCACATTTAAGAGGTGCTAATGGTCTGAGGCTTGGTGTAAAAATCACAGCGGATCACAAAGAAAGGCACGTGGATTCTTCCTCTAGGGCCTTCTTCCACCTAGACTCTGCTGACGATGGTCAACAAGCTTCCTGGTTTTATGCCTCACTGGGCAGCCATGAGCAAAGAGTTGGACAAAGTTCTATCTGCTGTTAAGATTTTTCAGGGACTGTCAATAAAAAGTTATTTAAAAAAAAAGATTTTTCAGGGAATCTGGTGATTTTAGCTTATGTTAGGGCAGCTAGGTGGTGCAATGGATAGAGCACCAGCTCTGAATTCAGGAGGACCTGAGTTCAAATTTGGCCTCAGACACTTAATGCTTCCTGGCTGTGGGACCCTGGGCAAGTCACATAACCCCAATTGCCTTAGGAGGAAAAAAAAAGGGATTTTAGCTTATGTTAGGATAAGTCTTGTTGGTTGCTCTCTCCTTGGAGATTTTTTAAAATAGTTCTCACATAATAATCACAGGGAAATCCTGTTTTCTTTGGCTTTTTGATCAACTAGATGATTTTTAAACACATGATTTGCTCCAGAATATTCTTTGAAAATGTCAACTTGCCCCATTCTTACAACATCATAGAATCCCTCGATATATATTACGTAACGTGTATTATGTGTAGATTATTCTCAAGAGGATTTCCGTGGCCATGGCCTAGTAGGCATATATATGGTCAGTAATTGAAAATCTTTTTAATCATTCTCTTTGGGGTAGTAAGAGTATCTGACTTGCCACAAGTGTTCAGTCCTGTTGAGAAAGACCCTTCACCGTCCACAAAATTGCTCCTCTTTGTCTATCTGGTGCAGCTTCCTGTCTGTTACCCTTAGTTCCACATCTGCTTCTTTGCGTAGCACCTAAAGCACTGTGATATTCAGAGTCTAAGCTGAGAGGAGGGGCAGCTAGCTGAATGATTCTGAGCAAGTCACTTAACCTGGTTGCCTCAGTTTACAAAATGGGAAAATAAAAACTCCTCTGTCCCAGAATGACTGGGAATCAAACAGGATAGATTATAAGATGCGTAACACAGCACCTGGCCCTAGTGGGATGGGGAGGGTGGGGAGAATGCTAGCTGTGGCTCCCTAGTTTGTTACAGGGACCTTTCTATTTGTCCTCTCTGTTCTTCTCCAAGCATCATCCTTCAAGCTTGTGAGGCTGGGCTGCTTTTATTTCTAACTCTGGTTCTCTCCCCCCAGCTTCTCCACCTCCAGTTTTTGGATTTTTTTTTTTTTTTACATATATTCTTAATACATCGTGACATTCCCTCCAACTCTCCTTAGTCTGTTATTCCTTTTGAATGAGGCAGGTCCTTTTAGACGTACCCGATGAGTCTTTTCCAATCAAATCTCAGGGGTCAGATCTGTCTCCTTGCCTTAAGATTTCTCAATGTCTTTGCTTGCTAGCTCTGGGGAGAACTCTTAAGGTCAAGGACCCTGCCATTAAAAAAAACTTTGCCCCAAGGCCCAACACCCTGCCTTTCATGTAAAAATAACTTAATAAGGAGCTAGCCCATCTTATTTGTATAATTACGATCATCTGGTCTCCTCAAACCTATTATTCTTTCTAGCACTCCTCTCCACTGTCTCAGTTTTCTTTAGGAAAAACTTAATTTAAAGACAAACAACACAACTACCTGGCTCTTAAGAGCATGTGGCCAATCAAAGAAAACGACCCGTACCCAAAAAGGGTGTAAAAAATAAATAAAAATTGGGGGTGGTAGGAGGGCATCTGATCGGGAAAGGCACCTGAGCTAAGCTGGAACCAGGCCAGCGGTGACTCCAACGCTGGCTACATGAAAAGTGGAGGTGACTACAACCACAAACGGGCAGGTTCTGAAGCAGCCTGGACGTGGGGGCCAGACACCCTCTGTGCTGGACACGTGGGGCTCGGGAGAGTGGCAAGAACCGACAAAACTGCGCCTTCCCACTCTGCCCGACCCTTCTGGCTCCATTCTGGGTTCTGGCGGAACTAGACAAGCAGCCAGCTCCTCGCCACTTGTATGGCTCTGCAGCCGGGTGGGCCCGAGCCTGAGAGCGAGCTTCCTTGCTTCAAGGGCTAGCCTAGAGGCCGCCTCCCTAGCGAAGCCCCCCACCCAGTGACCCTGAAGGCCTTCGGCCCTCCCTCGGCTTCCTCTGGGAAAGGCCCAGAACGCACCTGCCCCCACTCTGACGCAGGGAGCAGGGGCTCCTTAAGGTCAGGGCCCAGCTGTTACTTCATCCCGGCCTCCCGCCCAGAATCCCCATCGGGAGCCCCAGCCTGGGGTTTAAGCCCCGCTGCTCGTAGCCACCTCCTGCCCGTCAGGAAAAGGCGGGCAGCTGCCTAAGCCTGACCTCTCCCGGCTGCTGAGTCAGCCGGTCCCTCCCAAGCCACGAGGACCCATCCAAAGGGACCCAGGGGCCGGCCGCACGCTGGCGGACAAAGGGCACGGACGAGCCACGGGGATGCCCCTTGGCCCTGCCCTTTCCGCCGCTCCCGGGCCTCCCAGCAGTATTGCGGCGGAGGCTGGGGGCAGAGGCCGGCAGGCTCACAGGGGCTCGCTTCCCCACTGCTTACTGCTTGAGCTCAGGGTCACCCTCGCAATGACCACGGCGGGCACTGGAACAAGACCTCCGGAGAAGTCACTGCCGCGTCCCTCGGCCGGACCAGCCCGGGCCAGGCCAGGAGGGACCCCCCAGCCCCATCCCAGGCGGCCCCCAGGCATCTGCACAGGCCTGGGGAAGGGGATCAAACACCCCCTGTGAAGCCACAAAGGGAGGGGAGGGGGCCCAGAGGTTGCACCAGAGCCCAACGTGGTACCCCACAGCGACTGCGCAGACGCAAGGGGCTCACAGGCTCCTGGGGGGTCCGTCAGCTCAGAACCTGTCAACAGTTTCCTAGGGCGCATACGTAAGCAAACAAAGTGGGAACCAAATACTCGGTGCTTTTCCTGACTTACAGGGCGCATGCGCAGACAAAGTTAAACAGCAGCAGACGTGGGCATTCAACAAGCAAGTGCACCCAGATTCTCGAGCGCACGCGCGGTTTCGTGTTAAAAAAACACCCGGGCTTCCGCCACTCCTCAGCGCGCATGCGCACTGGCAAAATTATGGGGGGCGTGTCACGGCCCCAGACAGCCCAAGAACGAGGGGCCTCCTCCCTCCCGCCCCCCAGCCCTCTACAACGCATGCCCAATACAAGGGTGAAGGCGCATACGTCCCGAGTCAGACCCCCACCCTCCCTTCCCTGCCAGAGCGCCTGCGCGGCCGTACCAAGACCCGGAGAGGAGGTCCCGGCCCGCTCCCTCCCGCCCCCCACTCCCAGGCCAAGCCCGCACCCTCAGTGAGTGCAGGCGGCCCCGGAGCGCCACGGGCCGCCGAGGTACCTCAGCGCTCGCTCGCTCGTCCCGTCTGCCGCCCGTCACGTCAGTCCGGCTCCGGCTGTGGCGGGTCCGGAGCCTCCTCTACGGGATCCCGTCACCTGACGCAGGGGATGGGGCCTACGCGAAGGCACTTCCGGCCCGCTCCCGGAAGGGAACGGCGGGCACCGTGGGCGGGGACACCTCTGGCTGGACGACCAAGGTTCCGCCTGCGGAGGAGGCACGTGGGATGCGGAAGGGGAAGGACTAAGTACGGAATGTGTTGGGGAGGGGCCTGAGGACGGGGATGTCAGCTGAGAGGGAGTTGAAATCGGGGACCCGCTGGCCTGGGAGGCGCTTCCAACCGACGTGGAAGGAGTAGCTTGAAATTCCATTCTGGAAGACTTCAAATACCAGCCTGAAGAATGTGTATTTCATCCCCATGGCAGCAGTGAACTATCAGAAAAGAAATTGCTCCGAGCATCCTGGGAAAAAGTTCAGGAAATGAAGACAAGACCTGGCGGCTTCTGCTAAAAATGAATGGAGATTTCAGACAGACTTAGAACAGAGGACCAGCTGCCCGCCGAGCATAACACCTTTTCCCAATAGTATTTTATTTGTCCAAGTGCATAGTATCATAAAGATAGTTTTCAGCGTTCATTTTTGTAAAATTCTCACTTTCTAAATTTTTCTCCCTCCCCGAGACAGCAAGCAACCCGATGTAGGTGAAATATAGGCAATTAAAAAAAAAAAAAGTTTCCATAGTTGTCATGTTGTGCAAGAAAAATCAGACCAAAAGGAAAAAAAAACCCACAAGAAAGAAAAAAAAAGTGAAAATTCTGTGTTGTGATCCACAGTCTCTGTGTGGGTGCTGGTGGCTTTTTCCATCACAAGGCCATCGGACCTGGCCCGAATCACCTCATTGTTGAAAAGAGCCACCTCCGTCAGCATTGATCATCCCATAATCTTGGTGCTCGGTGCAGTGTTCTCTTGGTTCTACTCACTTCCCTCAGCATCAATTCACGTAAATCAAGGCTTTTTGGAAATCGGCCTTCATATATCACAACTTAGTCAACCATTCCCCAAGTCTCCAGTTCCTTGTCACTGAGTGAGTAGAAGACTCAGGAACGTCTCAGTTGGTTCAGTGATCCAAAGCAATCCCAATAGACTTTGGACAGAAAATGCCATCTGCATCCAGAAAAAGAACTAAGGAGACTGAATGTAAATCAACACATGCTACATTCACTTCTTTTTTTTTTTTTTTCTGTTTTTTTTTTTTCCTCTCCCATGGTTTTCCCTTTTGCTCGATTTTTCTCTCCCAACGTGATTTATAAAGCAATGTGATTAAAAATAAGTAAATCATATTTTAAAAAAGGAAAGCGAACCATTAATGGAATAGAATGGTACTGTTAAATTTAAATAGAATGGAATCCCTATCAAGTTATACAAATCAACATTATCTACTCTGTATTATTTTGTTAAATGTTTTCCAATAAAATTTTATCCAAATTTATCCAATTTATCCAAAATTTTATCCTTTGGGAGTTTTGCGGGATTGAGGCCACAAATTGACACCTCTAGAATAGAGGATTCTCAAATATTTCTGGTGAAAAGAAGAAAACTGAGTAGAAATGTTAGGAAAGTAACCTCAACAAACATTTATTAAGCAATTAATTGAAGCAATGTGCCAGGCCCCGTGCTAAGGACTAGCAATAAAAATACCACCAAAAAGAAAGGTACAGTTAGTTTTCCTACTTTGCGACTTTCCCAATCACCATTTCAACATATTGCAAGTTGGCATAAGAAGTGAAATGGAATTTTTTTGGAGTTTTGTAGAAGCCACAGATGATACATAAAGGCCAGCAGATGACAAAAAAAAAAAAATGTAGGAATTTAAAGTATAAAATATATGCATGGCATCGCATAATCCTTTAATATCATTATTTAAACTTCTCTGATACAAGAGAGGCCCCTAACCATTTTATGTGGATTTTCCAGAGCCTGGGGTGCTGTGGCAGTGGAAGGGATAACTATTCCCTGCATTCAAGGAGCTTCCATTCTAATTTTGAGAGAAAATAGCAAATCAAAAAGAGCTGAGAATGGGAGTGGAATAGATGGTGTCAAAATTGTGAATGTTGGGAGTGGAGCTGGGTGAGGAGTGAAATAGTCAACACAGCTGGTCTGGGCACTTCCCCCAAATGGAGGTTCCAGGAGGAATTCAGCAATGGGAGGAAAGGTTCGCTGAGGCTGGAGGATCTTGCAGAGGGAGTTTCACTCCACGTTATACTCCTGCCTTTCCATAGGACTGTACCATGCCTGCTGGACTTCATATGTCCCTTCAACCTCTCTCAGATCTCTAACAAGATACAAGAGATAGAACAGAGGAAGGTGAACATTTGGATCTCTTAGGAGAGTAGCCAAGTAGTAAAAGTTGCGCCATTTCAATTTTTACTTTTGATTTAGATTCAGTAAATGCATTTAACTTAGGTGCCTATTGAGTAAATTCAGAGCCGTCACACTGGGGAAGGAAAGGGATGATAGGACACTAGCCAGTTCGTTTGGAATTGGTAGATACTTCCCAGGAGGGCATCTAGGGAAGTGTGGACCCTGGTGGCTCAGGACGGGGAGGACCAGAGAATTGGTGTATGCTCAGAATGAATAAACCGATTGCTCACCCTTATATTGCCTCCCAGTGACTTGGCTAAACATGGCTCCCACCTTCTGCTCCGGCCATGCTCCTTCGTGCTAGGCGACGCATTGTCCCTGAGCCAGAATTGTGCTTTATACCAATCTCTCCAGCCTTAAGATTGCAACTTGAGTCTTTTCTCTTACAACATTTGCCCCTTACCAGTCTTGAAGGCCTTTCCAAATTCTGAAGTAGAACAGAAATCTGCAATTGCTGCTCCTGGTTCCGTTCGTTCAGTCCCCAAAAATGTAACTTTGGTCTGGTGCCTTGAACTCAATAAGGGCCAATGTTCTCTTCCTATCTCCTTATTTATCTTGGCTATTGATTTCCTATAAACCAATTTTGTTCTATGCTTCCCAAACCAAAGATCGTTTTTGGCAGAGAAAACAGGAGAAAAGTAATGGGTGAGTGGCTCTTCTCACTGTTCTTTGTTCTCATGAATCTGTCTACCCTAAGGGTCAACACACTGGTCCTGGACAGTGATGGAATTGCTCCTTGCTCCCTGTTGCCATTTATAGATCTTGACTCTGTCGCCATCGCTCAGTGCCCTCTCCTCACTGGGGTTCACAATAATAAGAGATCATTTAATCCAGATCTGAGTATGTTGTCTCTACTAGCTCCCAGGTTCTTTCTTCACTTCCTCTGTACTAAAAATAATTAAAAGACTCATTAGTTTTCATGGACAAAGACCATAAAGTAACTTCTGTCCTATAATAACTTCCCATCAGTTGTTGTTGTTTGTCCTTCACTCTCGAAGACCACCATGACATCAGGGAGGTGATGCTATGACTTACAAGTAATGAATTGAAGCGAGGGAGGGCTGTGCAAGGTCACCTGCCTCACTGTCCCCTCCAGGGCTATATGGGTCTGACCCTTGTCCCCAGAACTGACAGGTTAATAGCTAACAGTCAGGTTGCTGTGGAGAACATCAACCCATGAGACATTTTCAAAGATTGTGCCTCATCACCCTAACGAGGCCCTCCAGGTCCATGCCCTCTGGCAAGCCAGATCTTGGCTCTGGCAGCCAGACAGTGGTCATCTTCTCTCAGAAGGGTTTAATTGCAGAAAAGTCCTGCTAAGTCATGGCCTTCCGACCTCCCAAACTCGTGAGCTCACTTCAAAGGTTGAAAATGTCCATCTCGGGATCTCCTGGTCATCGACACTCAGGGAAAGGAATACAAGCAGCCAGGGGCCGTGCTTGTAGAGCTAGTCATCTTCCTTCCGCTGTGTGTATGTAGCAGACAGACCTCCCCCACCATAGTGAGTCCAAGACATCTTCCACCAAGCAGTCCCTTATTTAGTGTAACACGTATGTACCCTGGGACGGCATCTGGGGGGGTTGGATGTATCTCTTCTGGACTGCTATTAGTTTGTGCCCTTACTGGCTACATTCCTTCCCAGAATCCCCCCCAGTTAAGTAGAACTGTTCCAAAGGGACATTTATATTTGAGGTAGAGCAAGAACAAACATACAAACATTTCCCCCAACACGTGGAGGCTAAATCTCTTCATCAGGCCCACAGTTCAATTTAGTTCTTACTCATCTTGGTTCCCCCCAAAGTTCTCATCCCAATGAGGCACCCATGCCCGGTGAATCCTTCTTCTGGGCTGGGATCTCAGAGGCCTCTTCCGTGACTCGCTTGAGTCATGATATTCCACTGATTGCAAAACCTGTTTGGATTCTGGCTCCCAGGTTCACTCTTTCAACCAAGGTCAGAGACTCCACTCCCTCCCTCAAGAAGGGACAAGCAGGAACAAAAAGGTCAAGAACTAGGACCAGATCTTGAAGGTGAAAAGGTCCTTTCCCTTTCCCTTACCCCCGTCTTCCCTCACCAGATGCCAAGAGCTGAAGATTTCCTGCTCCGGGCCAGGAGGAAATGCTAATCAGAGGCTCTCTTTCACCATTGTTAGCCAACATGGGCTCCCTTCTACTCTGCAGGAGAGATTGCATCACTGAGCAAACTATCCCAGCTCCCACCAGACCTCCATGACATTTGCCGATGGGGAGGGGGCAAGGGCAAAAGTTCTTTCTCCCCTTTTAATTTTCTTATTTTTTTCTCCTGAGGGGTTAAGTGACTTGCCCAGGGTCCCACAGCCAGGAAGTATTAAGTTTGAACTCAGGCCCTCCTGACTTCAGGACTGGTGCTCTACCCACTGAACCACCTCCCTACCTTGTTCTTTCTCCCTTTAGAGGCTACTGAGTCAGAGGCTTTTCCTGGATTAATAGTCTAAACTTTTGGACAAAATCCCTTCTCCCTGTGGCTGTACCTGGGACTAAGGGATTGCTGAATCATCCCAAAAATTGGGAGCTCACCGATCACAAAGGGGAGCTTATCTCTGCGCCATGCACGTTCCATGGGCAGCTTTCCCCAGTTATATCCACCCTACTTAAACTTTTGCTCTTCTCAGCAAATTTACTGAGCTCCATTTGGCCACGTCCCCAGTTCTGGGAAGTTCTTTAGAGTTTTGGCAAGCTCGACTGTTGTCTTTCTGAGTCCCTCAGCAGAGCTTATAGGCCCCAGTTCTTAATTGTCTCCCCAAAAAGAGTCGCAAATGGTTAATTCAGCAAAGTTCTCGGGTAATCCCCCATGAGCCATCTTTTGTGGGAGCTGGCGGAACTGGAGACTGCCATCATTCCAAATAGAAGGCCAGGCAGATTCAGCAAACAAATGGCGTTCGCCAGTTTATCCTGGATCCCTACTCGTCTGGCACTTGGAAAGATCCGCCCCAACATAAGCTATAAGAAGAAAAGCAACCATTAAATTAGAACTAACAACTGACAAACCTCACATGGGGGGGTGGGGTGGAGAAAGCTTCTCAGAGGACATTTCTAGCACCAAATGCATTCCCGACATGGGGTTCTTCACACAGGGATGAGGGGCCTGCTATGGGCTGGTTCACCTCACAAAAGGCACGGAGCCGCCCTCTGGCCACAGAGAGTGGGCAGTCTCTGAGGGGCAGACAGCGAGCCGTAGCCGTATCAGGCGTCAGAAAGCTGTCCCAGCACCCACAGGACTCCCCGAGCAGCAGCCGGACTCTCCGGCAACAGGACAGACAGGTTTACCTCACAGCTCCCCAGAAGGAATCGAGCCACTTGGGATTGATTGGAACCGGCTTCTCTGATTCTGGATTAGTGAAGTGCCTCCTAATGAAGGAAGCTCCAAAGTTCAGGGGACTGTGGGTCTGCACTTCTGAAATGAGCACAAGCCCCCACGGGTGAGCTTCTCTTCAGGAGTCAGGAAATAGATTCAACTCACTTCCAGCAAAGCCCTAAGCTGTAGAGTAAGACCAGAGCTACATTTCCCAATAAACTTGGGGCACACTTGGGGATAATTGAATACACTGCCAGTCAGTTATGAGGTACACGCGGAGGGAAGCTATATGATTAAAGCAACTGGTGCCTCTGGTAGTGCAATATAGCTTTTCTCATAGTAGTTTCATTCTATTCCCCTCTGGGTGCAGTTTCTCTTCTGAATAGGTCCTTCAGTTAGGTTGGGTCTGTTCTCTGCAGCCAAATTCCCAGAATTCTGGCTTAAGAATCCGTTAAGCCTATTGTTAGCTCTCTTTGCAACTGGGGATCAGGCTCCTTGAGATCTCTCCCTGATTCTCCTCTCTCCCTCTCTCCCACCTCTCTCTCTCTCTCTCTCTCTCTCTCTCTCTCTCTCTCTCTCTCTCTCTCTCTCTCTCTCTCTCTCTCCCTCTCCCTCTCCTCTCCCTCTCTTTCTCTCTGTCTCTCTCTGTATGTGTCTCTCTCTTGTCTCTCTCCTCCCTCCCTCCCTCCTTCTCTCTCTCTCTCTCTCTCTCTGTCTCTCTCTCCTCCCTCCTTCCCCCCCCCGTCTCTCTCTTTCACTCTCTCTCTGTCTGTCTCTGTCTCTCTCTGTGTGTCTTTCTCCCCCCCCCCTCTCTCTTTCTCTCTCTCTCCTCTCTCTCTCTCTGTCTCTGTCTCCTCTCTCTCTCCTCTCTCTCTTCTCTCTCTCTCTCTCTCTCTCTCTCTCTCTCTCTCTCTCTCTCTCTCTGTCTGTCTGTCTCAGAAGCAGAACAGATAAATTGCTCCCATGGCCCTCCAATAGAAGTTTAACGCTCATGATCCCACAAAGATGTCCCCCCCCCCCCCCCCCCCCGATGTCTATCTCTAAACCTGTAAGCTTGTTTTATTGTTTGGGTTTTTTTAAGGCTTGCTAGGAATGTGGCTAATCCTTAAGCAGCCAATGACAAGCTGTTCCTCGTTTCATTGGGGACAGCTCCATGGTTCAGGAATTACAGGGTACAGACACATGAACACTCCATGTTGTTGTTACCAGTAAAATCTGTGATTTTATCAACTAAACTGGTGGGATAAGGAGGGGGAATAGAGAAGGACTGGGATATGGTAGGGACCAGGTCTTAACCCCTTTTACTACATGTACACACACACACACACACACACACACACACACCACACACACACACGAATTTCAAAAGGCTTTTATTTGTGACTCTCCCAAAAGCAAAATAGCAGAAAACCGAAAATCGCCCAGTGCTGAGACAGCATTTCTGTAGAGTGTTTATGCTTTCATCTTATTTTCAACATTTAATGGCAGGTTTCCATGTATGGATAAAACACACACTTTTAAAAACCCAAGAAACCCATAATTATATTCCTCTACCATTCTATCGTTCTGGATGTCTAGGTGGGAGAGTGAATAAAGCCCTGGTCCCAGAATCAGGAAGATCTGAGTTAAAATTCAGTCTCGGACATTAGCCGTGTGACCCTGGGGATATCACTTAATCCTCTTTGCCTCAGTTTCCTCATCTGCACAAGGAACCAGAGAGGGAAATGGCAAACCTTTCCAGTTTCTCTGCCAGGAAAATCCGAAATGGGATCACGAAGAGGCAGACGTGACTGAAATGACTCAGTGACAAATTCTATCCTTTCCTGGCAGTGCACTACAAGGCTACTCTGTAGTCTCAACCATGTACTGCAACATTATTAGAAAGCTCCTCCCCTGGTGGAACAGTATTTTAAGACCGTCCTTTACTTCTCTGTTATCTCCTGGAAGGATAAAGCTTCCAAGTTTTTTGTAATTATGGTTGAAACTCTCAATATTGAGAGAGAAAAAAACCACCAACAAACGACCGTCCGAATAGCTAAGTGATTATAAAGGGTCGGCCCCAAATTTGGAAATTCCCAGAAGGGAGGTGAAGCTCAAAACTTGACATGTCAGACTGTCTGCTCCCTCAAATGGATAATTAGAAAAAGAGCTGATTTGTTTAGCACAGTTAAAGAAGTCACACTTGCGGGGCTCCTAAATGCCAACAAGACTGGCTGGCTGATGACAGAGATTGCAACAGATGGAGCACGGATTTCAGTCCCAAAAAGAGCACATTTCGAAGACAGCCAGCAGAGTGTCGAGCTAAAATTCAGTGATTCAGTCAGAATGCTGCTAAAGGCACAGCGGAAGGAGTCACAGGTGACCTCATGGAGCCGTTTTTATTTGACAAGTCATTAGTAAGCTGAATTTAAATCCAGCCTCAAACATTTCCTAGCTGTGTCAACCTGGGCGAGTCACTTAACCCTTTTGACCTTAGTTTTCTCATCTGTAAAATGAGCCGGAGAAAGAAATGGCGAACGATGATTTGGCAAGAAAACCCTGAATAAGGTAACGAAGAATTGGATTTGACTGAAAAAGACCAAAACCAAAAAACAACCCTATTAAAACAGTCATTAGTATGGACATCTGACTTTAATCCCAGCGGGATGTTTATGTCAGTTGCTGTCAGAAGACATTGTTGGCAGGCTGGCATCCCGTCTGTTCAAGATCCCGAAGGGAGCCAGCTTCCGGCAAACCCTGGATAAAATGACCTACATACAGCAAGAATATAACATAGCCATTTCTTGCCTGAAGGAAGCTCTTGGGTGAAGATTATTCATCTTCAAAGATAGTTGAAACATACTGAGACTATCTCCAGTTTTCCAGGACGTAGGGGTGGCCGCCATCTTGTACGCTGGCAACTGGGAGCCCTCAACCCCTCTGAGGATCTGAGCAGTGTTCCCGCCAGAAGTTTCTGAGCAGGAGATCTGTCTGGATCAAAAATAAACACCGCACACACTGTCGCCGAGACGTCCTCCCCAGCCCACTCATGGGAGCCTAATGTGTTCGACCTGATGGTACAGCCTCATTGGGGATTATCAGTGACGGAAAAGGGCCAGAGGTTCTGGGGGCTCATCTCCATTCCATACATCGATATACTTATTCCGGGCAAAATAACCATGAACAGAGTCTGCGGAAAAGTTGATTGTTTTAACGTTTTATTTGGCAGCTTCGCAGCTTGCTCAGCTCTATTGTGCAAACTGGAGTAAAGCCCTGAGAGTAGAAGAAGAACATGCTCCGTGAGTCTCCTAAAAAGTTACAGAAATGGATGCAGGTGCCCACGGTGTCTGCCTTGAAACTGGAGGCTATGGCTCTAAGCAACAGATTAGTCACAGTGATAGCGGAGAATAGGAGCCCCCCGTATCCTAATGAGACACTATTAACCACCCTCTCCATGCACATATTCTCTCCTCTCTGGGCTTTCATGAAATTGTTCTCTCTTAGTTCTCTTCCTATCTGTCCTCTATTGTTCATAACGCTAATTCTAACTGTGGCCATATCCCAAGAGACTGGAGTAGATCCTCTCCTCTTCCCTTGCCGTAGTCTCAACAGCTCCAATGGGTTCAGCCATACCTTTGTGAAGGTGACTCCCAGATCGTCTCGCCAGTCTCAGTCCCTCTCCTGAGTTACAAAAAGTCCTAAAACGCCCCGTCACATATCATCAGTTCGGAGGAGATATTCCAAGACATCTTGAACTTAACATGTCAAACATATCTAAAACCAAACTCATTATCTGGATCCCTAAAATCAGCTCCATTCGGAACTTTTAAAATTTCTCTTCAAGCAGAACCATCCTGCTAATAAGCTAGATTTGCACCATTGGAGTCATCCTCAACTTTTCCCACCAATCCAAGCAGTCACCAAGTCTTGTTTAAACACAGGTGACTGGACAAGGATAGCGAGATAAAGGTTACTAGTTTTGACGACAACTTTGTGAGATCAAGAGGTTGGAAGATCCTTGGTCATTAGGAGGTATATTGTTCAGTGCTTCTCACAGGAGAATAACAAATAAAGGGACCGAGAAAGCCCAAAACAAGCCTTAACTTGCCAGGGGATCTGACTTGTGAGCCGAGTAGACATCATAAATCAGAAAAGAGGTGATGGGCTTCTATGAACCCATGTTCTGTTTTTTTTAATTTAATTTTATTTTATAATAACTTTATATTGACAGAATCCATGCCAGGGTAAATTTTTTTTTTAACAACATTATCCCTTGCACTCGCTTCTGTTCCGATTTTTCCCCTCCCTCCCTCCACCCCCTCCCCTAGATAGCAAGCAGTCCTATATATGTTAGATATGTTGCAGTATATCCTAGATACAATATATGTTTGCAGAATCGAACGGATCTCTTGTTGCACAGGGAGAATTGGATTTAGAAGGTAAAAATAACCCGGGAAGAAAAACAAAAATGCAAATAGTTCACAATCGTTTCCCAGTGTTCTTTCTTTGGAACCCATGTTCTGTTTATGTTTCTGTGAATCTTGTGATAGATTTTCATTTATATTTTAACTATGGAGCAACACTAATCCATCTTCTGTATTTTAAGCATTTCTTTTATGTAGAAGAAATACCCACTCTATACCTGATAGACTACTTTTCCAGGAGGAAGCTTGTTGATCCCTTCTGTGGCAACTCTAGGTAGAAACCAAGCTTGAGCTTTAAGAGATCACCTTGCTTTTGTAATAGCAATGGATCGGAAATCGAAGGAGGTGCTCAGAGATTGAGGAATGGCTGAACACGACATGATATGTAAATGTGACGGGATGGCACTTTGTTGCAAGAAATGACGAAGGGAATGGGTTCCGAAAATCTTAGGAAGACTTGTATGAATGGATGCAAACCAAAGTGAGCGGAACCAAATGAACGATTTGGACAATAACAATGCTACTGTAAAAAGTTTCCATTACTCTGATCGATGCAATGACCGAGCACAATTTCAAAGGAATATACGTTCTCTGGAAAGATCGCTGAGAGATTCAGAGTATAGATTGAAACATTTTCTTCTCTTTCTTTTCTTCCATTTTTAGACGTGTCTTAAGTGGGGATTTGTTTTGCACGACATGTAATGGCTTTTGTTTTTCTTGCTTCCCAATGGGAGGAAGAGAGAATTCAATACAGAAAATAAAATAAAATAATATATTTAGAGAGAGACTTTGCTTGGGGCTAAGTAGGAATGGGGGTAGTGAGTCAGAGAATTCCAGAAGAGTCTGATCCCTTCACTTTGGAGTAAGGTTCCTCATGAGCCAAGACTGTGGGAGACCCAGTACTAGGGCCCCTCCTAGGAAGAGCGAGAACTTATTTTATCATATAAAATGCAGTATAAAAGTATAGAGATCCGACATTATGGAAAGTTCTACAGCAGTTTAAGCTTTCTTAGTCTTGCCTCACTCTCACCTATTGCAATAGCTACCTAATTGGCCTCCCTGCCTTCAGGGTAACCCCTTTCCCAATTCATTCTTGACACAGTTGACAATCTGATTTTCCTAAAGCACACATCTGATCTTCTCATTTCCCTAATGAAATGACGCCATTAGTTTCCTCTTGTCTCCAGACTCAAATGTGAATCCTTCTATTTGTTTTTGTGTAGCCCCGGTGTCTAGTACAGTACCTGACACATAGTAGGTGCTTCCTAAATGTTTGCTGTTTGAATGAGCATCCAGAGGAGGGTGGCAATGGGGAAGGGCCTGAAGGTCATCCATATGAGGATCAGTGGGGCCCTGGGGATGGTTAGATAGAAGCAAAGACGGAGGGGGACCGCTCAGCTATAAAGGGCTCTCCTAGCTTTGGTCTGCTTGGTCCCTAAAGTCAGAATCGGGCAAAGCTAGGAAATGCCAAAATAAGGCTCGATGAACGGACAAACTTCCTAAACTGAGAATCGTCCCCAAGTAGAAAAGGCTGCCCTGAGAGGTAATGAGCTTTCCTTCCCAGAAGTCTTTAAGCAGACTCCTCAAGGTTGACCTTGAGGAGATTGACCTAGAGGGCCCTTCTAGCTTGGGAGATCTGTGATCCTATGATTTGGACTCACAAACTCACAAGTCTTAGAGCTGGAGGAGGGGGGCTGGGATCTGCCCCCTGGGATCTGTGGGTGGAGGGTGTGCCCGCAATGATGAAATCTGTTCACCAATTAAAACAAGGAGGACCAAGATGGCGTTCGTGCTCCCTGGAGGCAGAAGGAAGGTGTCATCACCGAGATTATTGCAAGAGCCTCCTTGCAATTGCAAGGTTTCCCAGCCTCAAGAGGCAGCTCCAAATAGCTGCCCCAGTGATTCTCCCAAAGCCCAGATCTGACCTCTTAACTGCTCGGCTCAATCAGTTCCAGGGACCCCCTTTTGCCCATAGTATCAAGTTGCAATCAATCTGTTTACAACTTGATCTCAACTTGTCCAATCTCATTGGACAGAAGTGCCCCTCCTGCACCAGGAAACCCGGTTGAACCGGTGCCTCTTTTTTCTCACTCATATCACTCCAGTCATTTCCCATCTCTCTGTCTCTGTACTGGTCATCCCATGTGACACCCTGTCACCTCTGCTTTATACAGTTCCCTTTACTTCCTTTAGTTATATCTTCTACCCAAAACCTTTTCCTGATCTCCTCAACTGCAAGAGCACTTCCTCCCAATTCCCTTTGATTGACTTTTATTTCTTCTTCTCATAGTTATTCACATTTTAATAAAATTGTCTTATGTAGTCTTTGAGCCCATCCCCACCCTCCAGAGTTGCTCATTCAACTTGTTTGTTTCAACAAACAAGTACGACATCTACTACGTGCTAGATAAGGTGCTGGCTGCTGGGAATAGATCAAGGAAGGTGGAACAGCCCTCGTAATTAGGAATCTTTTTGGAGGACTCTGGGAGATTTCTGACATATCCAGAAAAGTAAGTTTCTTACAACCTTAAAGTCTGCCCTCCTCAGGTTATTTTTTTAAATAATAGTTTATTTTCCCCCCAATCACGTGTTAAAATGATTTTTAATATTTGGATTTCCCCCCAAAAATTGAGTTCCAAATTCTATTCTTCCTTCCCCTTCCTCTTCCCCGAGCCGGTAAACAATCTGATATGTTATACATGTGCAATCATGTGAAACATTTCCTTAGTACTCATTTTTGGACAAGAAGACGCTAAAGAAAAGGTAACGAAAGGAAGGAAGGAAGAAAAAAGAAAGGAAGGAAAGAAAGAAGAAAGAAAGGAAGGAAAGAAAGAAGAAAGAAAGGAAGCAAGCAATCTGTATTCAGGCAATATCAGTTCTTTCTCTGGAGGCAGATAGTCTGCTCCATCATAGGTCCTTTGGGATTGTCTTGGATCATCGTACTGCCGACAGCAGCAAAGTCATTCACGGCTGATCATCCTATGGTGCTGTTGTTGCTGTGTATGATGTTCTCCCCATTCTGTTCATTTTGCCCTTATTTTTTTTTTTTTTTAATTAAGAAGCAACAGCACTTTAGTGGGTCCCTGACCATCTATGATTTATTTCCTCTTAAAACACAAGTAAATTACGTATCCCTTTAAATTCACATTTATGGAGATAAATAAAATCTGATAAATAGAGAAGAGGCATGGTATAGTAATGGGCATGGAGCTAGGAAGATGTATCCTGGCTTAATCATTTCCTAGCTACATGACCTTGGGCTGGTGACATGCTGGTGTCCCAGACTGGCTTCTTCCTACTTGTACCATTTCTTTTTTGTTGTTGTTGAGGCAATCAGGGTTAAGTGACTTGCCCAGGGTCACACAGCTAGGAAGTATTAAGTGTCTGAGGTCAAATTTGAACTCAGGTCCTCCTGACTTCAGGGCTGGTGTTCTATCCACTGCGCCCCCTAGCTGCCCCTGTACCATTTCTTTGTTCATCTTTCTGCCTCCTGAGCTGACCTGTCTGTATGATTGAGAGAGAAGTGTTGCTCCGTCAGCCACCCCCCCCAAGTCCCCAGCCTGAGTTACTGAACACCCCGAGAAGATGTTTACGGATCCCAACCATCCTGAACTCGACAGGCCTGGTTAACAAATACCCATTCAACCTTATCCCTGCCCACCCCAGTGATCCTGCTGTCATTACACAAACCCCCTTCTCTATCCCCTCCTTTATTCTCTTCCCCCCCCCCTAATCCAGCCTCCCCACCCCCTGCACTGTGCTCTCTGAAAACCTATTTTCATCTCCCATCCTCTCCTTTCCCATTCCTCACCTTGGGGCTCTCCCTGAGATGTGACTCTCTCCCAGCAATAGCCCCCCAGCCATCCTTCCCATCACTGCTCGCACTCATTCCCTGAGTCACTCATTGAGACAGAACAGTTGGTCAGTTAATAAGCATTTAGTGAGCACCTTCTGTGTGCCAGGCACTATATTAAATGCTGGGGATACAAAGAAAGGCAAAAGACATGAAATTTCTTTCTTCGGGGAGCCGGCCATCTGATGGGGGGCACACCGTGCAAACAACTGTCTACAAAGATACAGCCAAGGTTGAGTGGGAATAGTCTCGTTGAAAAGGCTCTAAAAGGAAGGAGGATTCTCACAGAAGGTCTCACCGGGTCTGAGGCTGCAGTTTGTCCCTGAAAAGGATCATGGCGTCAGGGAAGTGCTGCTGTGACATCAGAGAATTGGATTTAAGGGATGGAGGGAGGAGCAAAACCTCCTGCCTCACTTTTTTTCTCCAGAGATATCTGGGTCCAGTAGCGTGAAAGAGATCAGGACAACTGGAGATGACCCAGGATGCAATGGGAGCACAAGGTGAGCAGGAGACAGACATGAGCGGGGAGAGGGAGCTTCTAGGCATGGGAGAGAGCCAGTGAAGATGTCTGGAGTTGGGAAAGGGAATGTCATGCTAAATGAATAGCAAAGAAGCCAGTCCCTGGATTAAAGAGTATGTTACGTGAAGGGGAAGAAGGTGTAAGAAGACTGGGAGGGTAGGAGAGGACCATGTTTGAAAGCCCCAAAGGGGATATATTTATTTATTTTCTTATTTATTTATTGGTTTGTTTTTTAATTTGCTATATTCGATCCTGGAGGTAATGGGAGCTATTGGAACTTATTGAAAATGAGGGTCAGACTTGACTTTAGGAAGATCAGTTTGATGGCTGAGTGGAGGTTGGACTGGAGTGGGGAGAGACTCGAAGCAGAGAAACCAACTGGGTTCTCCTTGTTCCTGATTGCTTCTTCCTCCATTGCTCAGTAACCTCTTTTCCTTAAGGGTTCACTCAGACCAAATCAACTACCCAGTGTTCTGCTCGCTATTGACCGGTAAGTTCCAAGTTACTTCCCTTTTTCCCCTCAATGAGTCCAGGGTCTAGCCCACAGTCTTTCTTTCTCCCCAACTTATGCCCTCATACTAGGGAGGAACATATCAATACTCCATCAAGCACCCTAAACTCCCATGACTTTTCCCATCACTTATTCCTTTACCTCTTCTCAGCTCCCCACGAGAGGTGATCATACTCTGGACTGTGCTCACTCACAAATGTCCCACTTCATGTTCATGAACGCTGAAATTCCCTTATCACAATTGCCATTCCACCTCTCCGTCTGCCTCACGGGGACCTCCAGTTCCTCTACTCCTCACTTCATTCCTGGCCATCCCTCCTGTACTGGCTACGCTCCCCCTTCACTGGCCATCGGAGTTTAATTCAACTTAATTCAACTCTATACTCGTCTCTTGAACACCTTCTGACTTTATGCAATCTCTAATTTTGTCCTGCCAAGCCTTAGCCCTGGATTTTCTCCGACCTTTTGCCGCCTTTGCTTCTATGAGATCTATGCTGATCTATGCTGGAGAAAATCATGAAATTGTCCTGACTGAATCCATTACAGATTTATAGGCCTTAATCTCAACTGGGCTCTCACTGCTATAAGGCAAGCCTTTGACACCTTTCCAGTTGGCTCAATATCCCAGTAATAACTTTTTAGTAGAATCTCTGGGGTTCTCTAAGTATACCATCATATCATCAGCAAAGAGTGATACTTTGGTTTCCTCATTGCCTATTCTTATTTCTTTAATCTCTTTCTCAGCTCTTATTGCCTAAGCTAGCATTTCTAATACAATATTAAATAGTAACGGTGATAGTGGGCAGCCTTGTTTCACTCCTGATTTTATTGGGAATGGTTGCAGTTTGTCCCCGTTACATATGATGCTTACTGCTGGTTTTAAATAGATGCTACTGATTATTTTAAGGAAAAGTCCATTTAATCCTATACTCTCAAGTGTTTTTAATAGGAATGGATGTTGGATTTTATCAAATGCTTTTTCTGCATCTATGGAGATGATCATATGGTTTTTGTTAATTTGGTTATTAATATGGCCAATTATACTGATAGTTTCCCTAATATTGAACCAGCCCTGCATTCCTGGTATAAATCCTACTTGATCGTGGTGTATTATCCTGGGCATGATTTTCTGTAGTCTTTTTGCTAATATCTCATTTAAGATTTTAGCATCAATTCAACATCCCATTTACCCACAAATCTTCTAAAGCTTTTCATCCCTCCTGAAACCTTCCCTAATTCCCCTCTCTCTCCCCTCCGTGACAGCCAAGTTTCATATTTCACTGAAAAAAATGAGGCCATTTGCCCAGAGCTCCCGTCTTCTCCCCTCCTCCCCAACTGACATCCTCTCCCCCACCCTCTCCTTCACTATAGTCTCACATGATGAGGTGCCCTTTGTCCTTACCAGTGCACCCACTCCCATTCCATCCCTTCTTCGCCATCAGGTCCTTAATACTATTGCTTGACTTAAGTCCTCTGATGTTCATCTAAAAGGAGGGAGCTGAACTAAGTGACCACTAAGGTTCCTTTCAGATCTAAATCTTAGTGTGTGCATTCTAAGAATCTGGAAAGACTGCAGCACTTTCCTTGATAAGAAACTTATTGATGAAATTGAATAATTAAATTGATTATATCAAAAAATTTTTTAAAAGCCAGAACTGAGTGTGAACCAGGCCCGTACATTTTATTGAGTCACTCAAAGCCATCTCTTGGAAAACTTAGCCCCAGCTTGAGTAACTTGTTCAAGAAGGAGTACAGACAAAACAGTGATTTCTGAGGGTCTGGAAGTAGAGAGGCAAAAACTGGGTCTCACAGAGCTAATCCAAGTTATATTATTATATTACTTACAGAGTCATCCAAGCTGGAATGGATCAGAGAGAGGAAGAAGGCAGTTAGGATTGAGCTGTGACATGGGATGAAGCAGAGATCTGCTTATCAATCACCTGTGCAGAGACTAGGGGAAGTAGGGAGAACAAGTCTGCTGGATCCCCAACTCCCCCTCCCCGGGCCTGGCCATTCAAAGGCATCACAGGATAAATCTGTTGCCTCATTATTCAAACTTTTCCAGTAACCTGAATTTTGCCTCAACCACCAAGAGGCCAGAGATTTTAATAGAAAGAGATAGAAATGTCATTTTAGGCCGAGAGCCCAACCTCTGCCTTAATCTTGGGAATTTTCCTGACTAGGGGCTTGGGGCGACTACGATTGAAGCCATAGCTTCTCACCTAAAACAAACTCCCTAAAGCAGCAGAGGAGGGGACTGCTCGGAGACAGAGGCAATTCAAGAATCCCAGTCCATGGGCAGCACGATTTTAGCCAAGTGATCCGAGGGCAGAAAGAAATAAGATGTAGGAAATACTTAGCGACCTGGAAACTTTGATGTGTATTTTCTTCCATTCTTCTTAGTCTAGTTATCAAGAATTAACCTTAAGGATAAAGCTCAATGAAACACTTTTTTGTGGAGGGCAGGACCCGGGCCACTTCTCCACAAGGGGGCAGCAGAGGCCAATCCAAGCTTGGCCAAGCTCCGTCCGTGGGACTGTGGCCAAAGCCCTTTTCCCAGGATCCTGGTTCCTGCAGGGAGTAAGAGGCAAAGACCTTTAACCACACTTCTTTAGGGCCAGACCCCAGGGGAAGGGTCTGGTATTCAAGAGACGAGATGATTGTGCTCTCCAGGGCACATCAAGGACAGAGAGCCTGGATCTGGAGTCCCACTTCCGACCAGTGAACAATAATGTATAAAACAACCAACAAGCATTAATTAAGCGCCAAGCACCTCACCAAAGGGCTCATGGTGGTTGTTTTTTTTAAGCACCAAGATTAAGTGACTTGCCCAAAGTCACCCAGTTAGTAAGTATGCCAGGCCAGATTCAGGACCAGCTCTCTATCCCCTGTACCACCTAACCCCGCCACAAGGGGCTCATATTCTAAAAGGGCAGCTCTTTATCTAAGTAGGTTAATAGAACTTGCTCCGTTTTGTTCATAGCTATGGAGAGCAAAGGAGCTTTTATATTTGAGCTGGAAGAGACCACCGAGGCCACTTCATCCAAAGCTCCAAATTTACAGGGAGGGAGAGCGTGTCACTTCGATTCAAATTCTGACTCTTGCTTACCAGAGCTGCATGAGCATCTGTAAAACGAAGGGAGTGGAACAAACAGATGGCCTCGGAGATCCCTGCCAGCTCTGATCTCTGATGTTAGACTTATAGAGAATTAGGCTGGAGAGAGCCTGAGGAGAGAAATCATCACATGTCAGGCTTGTTGAGGGACAGGGAGAAGTTAGAATATTAGAGTGGGGGGAGACCTTCAGTCCCACTAACCAGAAAGCATCAGGGATGGACAGGCTCGGATTCTGACCATACGAAGACAAAGAATGAAACAATTCCTACTCGCAAAGAGTTTGCATTGTAATGGGAAAGACAGTATGGACCCATACACAGAATCGAGTGTACATATGTGTGTGTGTATGTGTATACATATATAGTTATGTATGAAAACACAGTATATACAGAATAGAGTTTGGAAGAAGAAGAGATTGAGAGGAAAAGACAATTAACTCCGTTCTGGACTTGAGTTTGTCATGTGCATAGACCGATGTTGATATGGAATTGGAGCTTGGGAGACCAAGGTTGGATAGATCAATCTGGGAGTCATAAGATAGTGAAACCCACAGGAGCTGATGAGAGAGGAAAAGATCTTATTAACAAAGTTTAAATTTAAGCCTTTTCTCTGCTTGTGTGAACACAAGGACAATGCTCCCCCAGATTTGGGTGTGTGTGTGCTTTGTACCAATTATTCTTATTGTACCTGGCTAAGCAAATGCCCTTTGGACCTCCAGGGAAACCTGGGTAAAAGTTCAGCAAAGGAGCATGGGGAGTGGTCGGGCAGGCAGCACTCCAGGAGAGAATATTTGGGAAAGTATCCAAGAAGAGAGGGTAGCCATCAGGAAAACCCCGGTTTCCAGAGCTTAGGCCCAGCCCGCAGGCTGTGCCCTGAACTTGGCGTGATAACAATCCTTTGTGCTCACCCTTTGGATGATCTCAACCACAGCAAAGTCCCAGAATTGTTTCCCACCGGTATCAGGTGGTTTCTGAGCTTGGACAGGCACCTGCAGGGCCCGTGTTCCAGGCATTAATCTCTGCCATGAATCAACCTTGTCTCATTGTCATTGTCAGGGCCACAGCTCACCGTATCCTCACATTAGGGGCAGGGTCCTGGCACATGTGCAAACTGGTTTCCTCACTTTGAAATTAAACTGTTTATGTCCTGACTCTCCTGTTTCTACCGGCACATGTGTTTTTGCTTGCAAGTTGCTTCCCCCATTTTGAAATCAATTAAACTTCTGTTTGTATCCCGACTCTCCTATCTCTACCGGCACATGTGTCTTTGCTTGCAAGGTTTCCTCACTGAAATGAAGCTTCTGTTTGTGTCCCGACTCTCCTGTCTCTACAGGCACATGTGTCTTTGCTTGCAAGGTTTCCTCACTGAAATGAAGCTTCTGTTTGTGTCCCGACTCTCCTGTCTCTACCGGCACATGTGTCTTTGCTTGCAAGGTTTCCTCACTGAAATGAAGCCCCTGTTTGTGTCCTGACTCTGTTGTCACTAGCCTGCTCTGTTTGGCTCCAGCCACCCACAGGTTAGAGGTCATAACCTATCCCACAGTATCACACTGACATTGTCTGATTTGACAGTATCAGAAGCAAAGCATGAAGGGAGAAGAATGCATTCTGAGAAAAGGCTGTCAGATATGGCAATTAAGAGATGACTGATGAACGGTTTTGATTGAGTGAGGTCAGAAGCCATATTTCAAAAGATTGAGGAGAAGATGGGAGGAAAGTAGAAGCAGCTAGAGAGAAGGCTTTTTCAAGGAGCTGGGGAGTGAAAGGGAAGAGAGAAAAAAGATGTTATCTCAAAGGGATGGTAGGGTTAGTGAAGGGTTTTTAAAGATGATAGAGACTCGGGCAAAGCTGAAAGTAGCAAAAAGAAGATAGGGAGAGGATACAAATTAGAGACCAAAGATGTTTGATGACAGGAAAAAATAGAAAGGGATGGGACCAAGGGTATATTTATTTAGAAGGGTCAACATCGGTAAGAAGAAGGGCTACCTCTTTCTCAGAGACTAGGGGAATGGAAGAGAATGGGAGATAATGTTAAGAGGTTTTGAGATGAAGAAAAAGGGAGAAACTCATGTGAAAAGGCTTTAATTTTCTCAGTACAGAAACAAGTAAGATCCTCAGATAAGAGACTAGAGGGAGGAAGAGGTTTGAGGAGAGAAAAGGAGGCGCGAGAAAGAGAATCAACTAAGGGAGAATAAAAAGGCTGCCTCGCTGTGGTGAGGGCCCACCTCACCAGGTCCTGACCTGACTTCATGAGTTCCCAAGTAGGCCTGAAGCTCTGTTCAACAACTCCCGAGGAGGCAGATAAAGGGTTTAGTCAAAGGCTGGGGTTTGCCAGGAGAAGAATGGCAATGGGACAAGGGGACAGTGTCAGATTCAAATGGCTAAGGATGGGAAAGAGGAAAGAGAAGCATTTATAAAACAATCTTAATTATTGTTTCCATCGTCTCACCCGTTGGGAGATTTTCCTGGAATAAACTTCAGGTGGAACCAGAGAGAAAAATGGCCCCTTTGGGCAACTGGACCTGGGCCATGGGAGTCTAGAGCCTTGGGAGGGGAGAGAAGAGGAGAGGAAGTTATGGACAGATGGCGAATTTCCTTACCTGGGTAAATATTGTATAGAATATGGATCCTTAAGGTCAGGAACTAAATTTTTAATCTTTGCACCTCCAGAGCTTGATGCTATTCTTGGCATATAGTAGGCACTTAATAAATGCTTGTTGGAGTGAAATGAATCTCTATGACATTTTAGATGATCAAAATGACTCAGTCACACCAAAAATTAGGGAATGGAGACAGTCTCGTCTCCATTAATGGATGAACATTGAAAAGAGATGTCCGATCTTGGAGGGGTCATAGAGCACAGAGTGCAAGAGCTAGGCCATGTCCTCACCCTGGCCCCTCAACTCCACCAGGATCCATCCAACACTTCCACGGACATTTTCCTGACCCACAGATCTGACCGCGAGGTGCCCTATATAGGATTACAAATAATGGCGGAACTGGGAAGGCCAGCAAAACATCAACTCATTGTTTTGAGATGAAAAGGCCTTTTGAGACTCTGCCATGTAACAGAAGCCGCTGGCAATGTGGCCACCGGGCCCGGCTCTGCCTCATATTTAATACAATCACCTTAGTCCTCTACAGAGTCCTCTTCTGCAAATTAAGGTCACTGGACAGGGCGACTCTGCTCTCAACAGGGCACCAGCTCCCCCAGTTCCCCCAGTTCCCCCAGCTCCCGCTCCACTGTAACACACAACCAGACAAACTAGTCTGAGGAAGCTAAGTGACTTATATGATGATAACATAGGGAGGAAAAAATAGAGTCAAGATAGAAACTCAGCGCTTCTGACTCCAGTTCCAGAGCTTTTCTTCCATGTCAGGGCTGGGAGGAACCTTAGAACAGTCCGGGATGTTAAGACTGAGAGGGACCTTAGAACAGGGAATGGCGGAACTGAGAGGGGCCTTAGAACAGGGAAGATCAGAGCTGGGAGAGGTCATAGAACAGGGAAGGTCAGGGCTGGGAGAGGTCTTAGAACAGGGAAGGTCAGGCCTGGGAAGCCTTTCTTCCCCAGTCATTAGTGCCCCCTCCTTGAAATGACTTTCACTGTTCTCATCCAAAAGCTATCAGAGGCAGTCAGGAGAATTGGCCAGGTCACTTTAAAGGATGAGAATTTTCCTAAAATCTTTCTAAATATAATGGCAAGGCCCAGTGGATAGAGCAGCAGCCCTGAAGTCAGGAGGACCTGAGTTCAAATCTGGCCTCAGATACTTAACCCTTCCTAGCTGTGTGACCCTGGGCAAGTCACTTATCCCCAATTTCCTTGCCAATATGTATATCTATGTCTGTATCTATATCTATACACATATGAAATCGCTAGCAGGACATTTGAAAACAACAGAGATTAAACTGATATCCTACTGAAGTTAATGTGCTATCCCACCTAGACTTACTAAGGAGATACATTACAAAACCAGACAATATAAGAGAAAATTAATTTGGAAGAACAAAGGACAAAATTTGAGACAAATAATGAAAAAAAAAGGAATAGAACAGGCAATTTGCATAGAAAAAAATTCAAACCATCAATAGCCATATTTTTCTTTATTATTATTATTATTGCTGAGGAAATTGGGGTTAAGTGACTTGCCCAGGGTCACACAGCTAGGAAGGGTTAAGTGTCTGAGGTCAGATTTGAACTCAGGTCCTCCTGACTTCAGGGCTGCTGCTCTACCCACTGAATAGCTATATTTTTTAAAAGTTCCTAATCACTAATAATTAGAGAAGTGGACACGCCAAGCATCCCTGAGGTTCTACCGCGTCCCTCTCAGATTGGCAAAATTGACAAAAAGGAAAAATGACGATGCTGGAGGGCTATGGGAAAATAGGCACACGGATGCATTGTTGGTGGAGCTATCAACTGGTCCAGCCATTCTGGAAAACAGTCGGGAATTACGACCCCCAAATTACCAAATTGTGCTGATTTGTGTACCCAGGGATGCCTATACTGGGCCTAGACCCAAAGAGATCAAAGAAAGAAGATAAGGATCCCCGTGGACAAAACTATTTATAGCAGGATTTATAGCCCGGGATGTTGAAGTCTTGTAAAGGTCGGGTAGCTTGGGTCATGAGATCAGAGGCCTTGGGCTGGAAGAGACCTCGCTAAGAGCCCTGTGGCCCACCCCCACCTCAGTTTGCAAAATGAGACACAGTCACAAAATTCAGCTTCATGGGGTGAGTTCCAGAAGGCAAAGGGTCCTTAGAGACCCCCGGGGCCAACTCCTGTATTCTGCAGCAAGGCTGAGTGACGTGCCAAGTGGTAGAGTCAAAGTTGGCGTCTCCATGTTGTTACCCGATTCCTATTTACCTGAGGGAGGGGAGGGGAACCAACTGTGCTTTTCAGAGGGATCCTTCCTGGGAAACATCTCAGCTGCCTGAGGAATGATCCACAGAGAGCTTCCTGTCATTATCACTCCAGGAGCCCAAGAGACCGTGGTGGGCTCCCCCATGAAGGCTGCCATGTTCTTGGGGACATCCTTGGCTGGCCTTTGGATGGAGCAGTCCTAGCTCCAACATGGGAGTGGGGTGGAAGAGAGTGAGGAAGTATCCCAAGAACCAGCGAGTTTCTCCTTCAGAGGCTGTTGGAAGAAGTGACCACAACTACCTGGAGTCCCAGTTTTGCTACGAACTATCTGTGTGACCTTGGACAAGTCTTTTGTCGGTCCCCTCCTAAAGCTCTCACTCGGGTGTCCGGACCCTCCCATCCCACCCATCCTGCTCACCTGGCCCTCCCAAGCGGTATATCTTGACCTCAATCCCTGTCCTTTCAAGGTCTCAGGGGCTCAAGGGAACCACATGTTGTTAGAGGTTTAAGAGGGAACAATGGTCAGTCAGAGGGACCTCCCTCCTGCTCCCAGGATCCTTTAGCTCTGGCTTTTGTGGCTCCAGGCCTGCAGCATGAGCTCTCTGAGCCCAGAGATTTCTCCTCAGTCCTAGGGAATAACAATGGGTTCCCACGTCCTGCCAAGGAGCAAGAACCGGAGAAAACAAAAAGTGGGATCTTCAGTTTCCAACTCTGCTGCTCCCTCAGAGCGCTCCCTTGTGGGGGAGTGGGGAGAAGATTTGGAGCCAGAGGGCGGACAAGTACAACCTGAGTGGCCTTGGCTTCCTCCTCCATAAAGCCAGGAGACTGGGTGGGGCCCCTGAGGCTACCTTCCACTCCCAGTTTTATGATCCCCTAAATTCCTTCCTCTCCTGGGTCTCAGTTTCCTTTTGTTGCTAAATAAGAAGGTGGCAGAATCAAGCCAGGGGAACGGAGGTCTGGAGCTGGCGGGGCTCCTCCTGGGGCTGTTCCTCACTAGCTGGGGGGAATCTCTCTGAATCTCAGTTTCCTTTTTGGTCAATTGGAGGTTTGAACCATAAACCCTTCTAGCTCCAGACCTAGGAGATTATCATGGTCTAGTGAATACTTTCTCCTCCCTAATTTGTCTAAATTTAAAAAAAAATGACTTCTCTGATATGGAAATCGTTTTGCATGACTTTGTTATGCCACAGTCTCTTTGAACTGATCTACCTCAGTTTCCCTGCTCTAGTTTCCCTTATTGTCCTGACTGAGTCTCCCTGAATTGTTCTACCTCAACTGTTCTGCCTCAGTCCCCTTAGTTGTAAACCACCCACTCTGGTCCATTAAGACTGAGGACCATTTGCTCTAAGGTTATAAATTGTCAATGTGAGACTCAAGATGAGGGGGAGATCAGACTTCCTGGCTCCTAACTCCTTCTGTCATCAAGAATTTATGGCATTACCCCTCTAAATATTCCAAAAGAAAAGACTCTCCGGGATACGTCATTGACATCTTTACTTCTATTTCTTCAGACAGCCTGACTCTGGCTTCCAGTTTCCCCCCATCCAGCTAGAACCAAATTTATGGCCCTGAAACTTCCCACTCTCAATGTTCTGACTCCGCCCCTGCCTCGGTCTACCCCTGTAGCTGAGCCATGTGGCTAAACATGTCATGGAGAACTCACATTCACCACTGGATACTTTGAGACAAGAGTCTTGTCCAATCAGTTATACTCTCCAATTAATAAAATATTAAAAACTCTCTCATCTCCATCTTGCCTCAGTTTCTCTGGCATTACAACTTCACCTGGATAATTGATTACATATCGCTTGCCTTCTCTAATGGATGAGAGAGGGTGAGGAAGAAGGGAGAGAACTGGGAACTCAACCTTTCATTATTTATCTTTCAGTAGTATTTTATTTTTCCAAATACACGTAGTTTTCAGAAAGACCCCGAAAGACTTACATGAACTGATGCTAAGTGAAGCGAGCAGGACCAAGGAAACAAAAAAAGACTTTTCAACATACCTTTTTGTAAAACTTTGTGTTCCAGATTTTTCTTCCTCCCTCCCTTACCTTCCCCTCCTCAAGACAACAAGCAAATTGATCAGATTTCCCCATGTGTGCCAGAAAAATCAAATCAAAAGGGGGAAAACATAAACAAACAAACAAACAAATAAACAACAACAACAAAAAACTGGAAAATACTGTATGGAATTAACTGAGTAAAGATACTCTCGTGAGAATATAAATTATACTTTAAATATGAATTGGGATTCAGAATAACAAAGAGAGCTATAGCTAAAAGTCGCAGGCGTTTGTCCCCTTAGTTAGCATTGAAGTGCTTCCTTTAAAGGGGATGATGGCTTCCCATTCTCATATCCCGAGGATATCTGCTTGTATAGCAGCTCTCTAGGAAACTTTAAATTAATTTATGATTATTGACAGGTGTTCTTTTGTTTCTGGGTTAGATTTCCTCCATTAGGCTGTAATCCCTCAAACAATGGAGGAAAGGCCAGGGGGAGGAGCCGGGCTGCTGCCTTTGGGGTAATTGATCTTGTGCTTTGCAGTTTATGCTTTGCACTCCTTTTTGCTGTCAGACACCTTGTCAGGTGGGAGACGCCCTTTCTCTAGAAAGCGTAATAACCCCCTTTTTGGGTTTTCTTATTCTGAGTCTCTGATTGTTTGGGGGTCGATACTGCGCCACACCGCATATCCGTCCATATTCAGTTTCCATCGTGCTCTCTCTGGATGCAAGTCCTGATTCTTCCAGTACAAAGGATAAACAGCAACACTCCATCTTCATTTTCCCTCTCAAGTCTATTGGAATTGCCTTGAATCACCTCTGTAAGGGTTAAAAAGCTTCTAGAAGCAAGGAGAGCAGTTTGAGGCATGTGGGAGGACTTGAGGGATAGGAGGGAGCAGGTGAGTCCTAGTGGAGGTGGGGCTTAGCCCCAGGAGGCGGAGTCTGACCCCAGGTACCAGGTCTCCCTCCTCAGTGCTCTCAAATCCTAGCTGGCCTCCCTCCCTCTTTCCCGGCCAATCCCGTTATGCCAGGTTCCTAGAGGACCTCCCCCTTCCCCCAGATCCTGGGAGGGTGGTATAAATATGTGCTATCTAAGAATAAAATTCTCTTTCGCTGCACCCCTACCTCCTGGTGGTCTGTCTCTGTGGGATCCGGGTTGGTCCCCAAGACGGGTAAGTGTGGCCTAGCCGTGCCATTGACAAACGGGCATTAAGAGTAGCTCTAAGGGGAACTACCAGGTTAGAGCAGTCCAAAAGGGCGTAACAACCTCACTGTTGGAAAGAGCAGAATCCGTCATAGATGATGTGCCATATTTCTTTGGTTCTACTCACTTCCCTCAGCATCAGTTTGTGTAGGTCTCTCCAGACCTCTCTGAAATCCTCCTGCTGATCGTTTCTTACAGAACAATCATATTCCATAACATCCATGCACCGTAACTTATTCAGCCTTTCCCCCACGGATGGGCAGCCACTCAGTTTCCCGTTCCTTGCCACAGACATTTTTGTGCAGGTGGGTCCTTTTCCCTCTTTTACAATCTCTTTGGGATACGGGCGCAGTGGGGACATCCAAGAGTGTGCAAAGTTTTGAAGGGGGAGGGAAACCGTTCCCTTTAAAATTTAATTAAAATTTAAAATTAAATTGTGTCCCCTTTTCGATGAGAGATCAGGATCTTCCAGGCTCCAAGGAGTCTAGAGAGAGGGCCCGTCCTCCCAGGCTGAGAGAAGCAACACTGTTCAAGGGCAGATCAGCTCCCTTTGATCTTTTGGAAATTCTAAATTCTCCTTCAGTTGAGAAATCCTGGTCTGATCCACTCAGGCTGCCCAGCCCCCCACCAAGAGCTATCCATTTAACAGGTTTCCTTAAGCTCACCCCTTGCAGAGGCCCCAAAGCAGGACCGTGCCAGGCCAAGGAACCTCTCTTTCTCCTTGACATAGCTGCCTGCGAGGACCCTCTGCCCGCTGAGAAGGCCTTCTTCTCTCAGTGCCAGCCTCCATTTCCCTAATAGGACTTTGCCACTAGAGAAGTCAGTCTCTTAGCAGAACTGGCCTCCTGTCTGACGATAAACTTCCATTTTTGCCATTAATCATTCGGGATTTCATGAATTCTTTCATGGAAAACCAGCCCTCCAACCATAAGGGGATTTTAAGAGCTCTCTGCCTGCCATGAACCTCATCATTTTGGTTCCCTGATGGGGAATCGGGGGGATCCCAACCCCATTGGTTTGATAGCCCTTTGGCCATAGGGGCACTCGCTATTTTAGAAAATGAATGTTAAAGAAATTTTCTTTTGTGTGATTGGGAAATATTTTATGAAATAAAACAAAATTTTAAAATATTAACTTACCGGTGTATTCTCCCCGGTAGAACATCAGCTCCTCCAGGGCAGAGGCTTGTATGTGTTTGTCTCCCTGCCTTCCCCAGCCAGTA
This sequence comes from Antechinus flavipes, assembly GCF_016432865.1. NCBI lineage: Eukaryota > Metazoa > Chordata > Mammalia > Dasyuromorphia > Dasyuridae > Antechinus > Antechinus flavipes. The sequence continues at coordinate 716,350,958 of NC_067398.1, read as the reverse complement.
CAAAGCAGGGGCCTGAAGAATTGAGTGGGAAGTCCTCCACTGACTTTCTGGAGGAAGACCTCCGTGGCCTCCTCCGTGGCCGTCCCTTCCCTTCCCCGTCCAAGGATTTTCTCTTTTGTAATCATCTTCCTCCTCCCCCTCCTGCTCCCTCCTTCGGGTGGAAATCTTATCAGTTTGGGTGATCCTTCTAATCCCCCTTCTCCTTTCAGTTTGCTCAAACACTCTCCCCAGTGAGATCTCACCTGAGCCTCCTCCCACACACCCAGGGGCAGGCCGGGATTACCCTCACCTGGTGCAGGTTATTTCTCCTGGAGGTGACATTTGCAATAAGAAGAACTTTTCGTCCAGGTTGTAGGGTGGAAAGAACAAAGAGCACACGGACACCGAGCTCCGCTTAGTGTTGCTGTTTGTCCTCTGTTCTGCAAGAATCGGGAAGCGATTCCGTGACATGCAAGGGAGTTGGATGCAGTGACCGGGACTGGGCAAGGTCACCTGTGGCACTCTCCCCTCCAGAGCCATCGGGGCCAGGGGCCAGAGCTAGATCAGGATCGTGGAGATGGCCCCGGGAGCGATGGGAGACTGGACTTTTCCAGCTCAAGTCTCAGTTTGAGGCGACCAGAACTGAGGCAGTCCCCCACAAAAAGTCAATCTAAGAGTAATTGTTTCTGTTTTGGCCAGAAACCTTGAGGGTCCCCCCCCCCATTAAGCACTTATTATATGCAACCAATCATCAAAAAGACTTTTTTCCTAAACTGGACACTTCAGTGTCCTCAGACACTTACTAGATGTATGATCCTGGGCAAGTCATTTCATCTGGTCTGCCTCAGTTTACTCATCTGTAAAATGAGCTGGAGAAGGAAATGGCCAAGAAAACCCCAGATGGGTGATGGAGAGCGAACAACCAGCCTGGGCCACAGAGCCTGGCGTGCGCGGTTTGGTGGGCAGGGCAGATCCCTGCCCAGGGGGACACGTTGGTTTGTGAGTCTGGGTCTCTAGGACTCTAAGACTCAGTTTCCTCCACTATAAAATGGGGTTAAAGATGCTGGCTGCCCCTCAGAGAGGTAGCATCGGACTCCAGGGAGACGACGAGACTGGTCCGTCAACTCGAAGATACTAGAGGGATGTCGTCACCGATTGGAATTCCCAGAAAGGAAGCTCCTCCTGCCTTTTCTGGATGGAGAATTTGGGGGAGTCGGACGTGGGAGTCGCACGTGGGAGGGACAGGGCTCGAACCCAAGTCTGTACGCTGCCGCCTCCCCGTTTCCCAGTCTCTCTCCCTTTCCCTCCCCCCACGTACCCTATGACCCAGCAGGGAGGCTTCCTAGCTGTTCCTCACACAAGACGCCCGGTCTCCCCACTCGGGGTGTTTCCCCTGGCTCGCTCTCCTCCCCCTCCGGGCTTCCCTGGCTTTCCTCACCTCCTCCTCCAGGAAGCCCTTTCCAATCTCCCTTAACGCTGCTCCTTCCCTGGGCTCTCCCTCTGCACTGTCCAGAGCCGTTTGCGAGGTGTCTCTCCCATTCCTGCCTCCCAGGGGAGATGTGGGGATCAGACGAATTAGGGTTTCTAAAACCCTCCTCACACCCCCAACGCTGTAAGCCCAACCTGAATGCTCACTGACTGACTGACTGATGGCGGCTTCAAGCATCCAGTGACTCCCTTGTGTGTGAGTCACTAAAAGGGAGGCGGTGAGCTAAAACCATGGGCTCTGGTGGGCTCTGTCTCACTGACTGCTCAATGTTCTTGGACCAGTCACTTCCCCACCTGAGCCAGGGCTTCTCCTGAGTGTCCTGCCTCAAGCATCTCCCTCTTCCCATCTGATCTTTCCTCCTTTCCCCCTCACCCCCCACATTCACACTCCCACACACTTATACACACACACTCACCCTTACACTCGCACAATCACACTTACACATTCACAATCACTCTCACACACACTCACAATCACACTCACACTCTCACACATACTCACACACTCACACTTACACACTCTCACGCTCACACCCACACACCCAGATGGACCCTCATTGTGTCAGTCCCAAAAGATTCGACTCTCACTCCCACACCCCGTTCTCAATAACCTCCAGGGGTCCCCTATCACCTTCAGAGCCAAACAGAGTATCCCGTCACTCAAAGCCTTTCGGGCCCCATTTATCTTCCCCCTCTCATTGCTCATTTCTCCCCTCCCTCCACTCCACAGTGCCAGGCCCTCCCTCCCCGATGACCTTTCGGCTCCCGGCCCCACCTGTTCATCGTCCCCCTTTCCTATTCACCCCTTGGAGTCCCTGGTTTCCTTCCAGATTCGCCTCAAGCCCCATGTCCCACAGGGGCTTCCTCAGGCCCTCCCCACCTGCCAGGGCCTCCCCATCCCCCAATTACTATGTATTTGCTCACATGTGTTCTCCATACTTTTATCAACCGCACTTTGTCTCCTCGTGGAGACAAAGCCTCTTGAGGGCAGGAACTATTTCTTTTCCTTTTATTTGGCTTTGGCTTTAAATGCCCACTGTCCGTCACAAGGGCTGGCACACAGTAAGCACTTACTAAATGCTCGTTAACTCATCTGTAAAATATGAGGTACAGGTTTTTCGGTCATGTCAAACTTTTGGTGACTCCATTTGGGGTTTTCTTGGCAAAGATACCAGAGTGGTTTGCTATTTTCTTCTCCAGCTTGCTCATTTTACAGATGAGGAAACTGAGGAAACAAGATTAAGTGACCTGCTCAGGGCCACACATACCTGAGATTGAATTGGACCTCCGAAAGATGAGTCTTCCTGATTCTAGGAGCATCATGGGAGCCCCTAATGCCCACGGGGGAATAGAACGAGTTATTAATTCATATTCCCTCCATTTATGGATAAGAAAACTCAGCTCTAAAGATTGAAGGAAGACTCTCTCAGGGTAATAAAATGAGTCAGTGGAGGAGGCAGGTCCCAGATCCAGATCTTTCGATAACATGTCTACACATGTGTTTTAGAAACTCCCTGCCCGTTCTCTCCACCCCGTCCCTATTAGGTCACAGATCCAAGCACGGAGGGGATCTCGGTGAGTAATTCCTGTAAAGCCGGGCCAGATAGAGAGTTCCTTCTAGAGCTTCGGCCACAGATGGGCGGGGAGGGGGACCGGCCTTCCGTGGTATCCCAGGAAGGCCAAAAGTGTGGGTGTTTCCGTGTGGCCCAAATCTCCATTTCTGCAATCAGACTTCACCCTGGAATCCCGGCCCTGCCCATTGGGACCAAGCCCTCTTCCTTATGACCACCCTTCCGATACTTAAAGATGGCTCTTGTCCGTCCAAATCGTCTCCAGCATAAACAACCCCAATCATTTCAAGTGATCCTCACTGGGTTTTAACCGAAGCTTTATCCTTGGGCTCCTGGTGACCTCCATCAGCTCCCATGAATTCAGCTCTCTCCTCCCTGAGACGGTCTCTAGATCTACATGTGTAGCCCTGATCTCTCTCTTGAACTACTCACTGGACACCTCTATTTGGATGCCCACAGACCTTTCGAACCCAATATATTTAAAGCCCTGACTTTTCGATTCCCGCTCAGGAGCCGTCATCTTTGGACACTTCCCTGCTCTTCCCTTCATATGTTATCAGCTGCCAAGTCTTGTTGGTTCTACTTAATATGACAAATGTTTGCTTTCCATGGTCCTCTTCTTTTGCCTTCCCCCTTTGTAATAACTTCCATCATGGCTCTCTCCTTCCCTTAGTCACCAAAATGATATTTCTTTCTCTTTCTCTTTTCTTTTCTTCCCTTCCTCCTTCCCTTCCTTTCTTTATTTCTTCTTTCTTTCTTTTTTTGCCGAGACAATTGGGGTTAAGTGATTTACCCAGAGTCACAAAGCTAGAAGTGTAAAGTGTCTGAAACCAGATTTGAACTCAGGTCCTCCTAATTTTAGGGCTGTTGCTCTATCCACTGTGCCACCTAGCTGCCCCCAAAAGAATATTTCTTTTTTTTTAATTAAAGCTTTTTATTTTTCAAAATAGTGGACAATCCTTCAACATTAGACCAAAACCCGGTGTTCCGATTTCCCCCCTGTCCCCCACGGCCTCCAACGTCCAATATATGTTAAACATGGTAGGAATATATGTTAAATCCAATACATGCATACATATTTATACAATTATCGTGCCACACAAGAAAAAAAGAGAAGCAAAATAAAATGCAAACAACAACAAAAAGAGTGAAAATGTTACTCCACACTCAGTTCCCACAGGCCTCTCTCTGGGTGCAGATGGCTCTCTCCATCACAAGACCATTGGAACTGGTTTGAACCATCTCATTGTTGATGAGAGCTACGGCCATCGGAATGATCATATATTCTTGTTGTTGCCGTGTATAATGATCTCCTGGTTCTGCCCATTTCACTCAGCATCAGTTCCTGTCAGTCTCTCCAGACTTCTCTACAATCATCGTCCTGATCGTTTCTTACAGAACAATAATATTCTATAACATTCACGTACCATCGGCAGTTCTCCAACGGATGGGCATCCACTCAGTTTCCAGTTTCTGGCCACTACAAACAGGGCCACCACAAACATTTTGGCACATACAGGTCCCTTTCCTTTTTTTAGTATCTCTTTGGGGTATAAGCCCAGTAGAGACACTGCTGGATCAAAGGGGATGCACAGTTTGATAAGTTTTTGAGCATAGTTCCAGATTGCTGGATCTGTTCACAACTCCACTAACAATGTATCAGTGTCCCACTTTTCCCACATCCCCTCCAACATTCCACATTATCTTTCCCTGTCACTCTAGCCAATCTGACAGGTGTGTGTGGTATCTCAGAGTTGTCTTAATTTGCATTTCTCAGATCAATAGTGATTTGGAGCACTTTTTCATGTGGCTACACACAGTTTTGATTTCTTCAGTTGAAAATTGTTGAAGGATAATTCTAAAATGTCATTCCCCCTGCTGAAAAACCTTCCATGGCTGCCAATTGCCCTTTTCTGTTTGGCATTGAAAGCCCTTTGCCATTGGGTTCCCACCTGACTTTCCACATTGATCTCACATGACTTCCCCTCCTGTAGTCTACAGAAAGCCCGGACAATTAATTGGTCCCCAGCCCTCCCTCTGGGTCCACACAGGTCTCAGTCTTTATCTTCTCTGGTCATGCTCCTGGTTCTGGAGTTGAAAAGGGCCTCAGAAGCCATTAAATCCAATCTCCCCATTTTACAGAATAGGAAACTGAGGCTGGCAGCAAGTCCCAGAGTCAGGATTCAGGTTTTTGGACTCTGAGACTGACTCACACTGGAAGGACCACATAATACAACCGACTCATTTTTACAGACAGTTCATCTGAGGACCAGCGGGCATTTGCCTCATGTCACATGGAGTACGCTCATTTGACTCGAACCCGGGTCTCCCGATTCCCGTTCGTGTGCCCTTTTCATCATGCTGTGCCACTGACCATCCTTCCTTCCCTCCCTGTGTCTCTCCTCCCTGATCCCGACTTCTTCCCAAGTGAGGGCTCACTCTCATGGGCAGAACGGGGCCCCCTGAAAAAGGATTTTATTTTGGGCCCCCTGCCTGGGCCTTTCACCGCCTCCTCCAGAAAGCCCCCCTTGACTTTCCCGCCTAATCTCGTTCTCCTTCGAACAGATCCCGGTCCTGTTTCTCCCCTACTTTGGGCACGTCCCAAGGGCTGCTTGATGGCCCATTTGCTTTGGTGACTGTGAATTAAATCTCAGCCAAGAGCAGAGAAGTCGGAGCCGATAATGGCTGAGAAACAGTCACTGATTGGTCTCCCTGGGGAAGTCAGCATTTCCCCCTTTCAAACCCTCTCCCTCAAGGGTCCTGCTTCTGATTCCTGAGGGACAGAGCCAGGGCGTCCTTTGGGTTGAGCCCTAACCCTCACCCTGCCCTGCCCGGGTCTGGCCCTCACATCCCCTTCCTCCCCCCATAATGCAAAGCTCCTCCTCTCCTGGGTCAGGCTCATCCCAGGCTGCCCTGGGCCCCGGGCACTGGGGCCAAATGTTCTTCCAGCCCATTTGACATCTTTCGTCATCCTCTCAGGCTTGACCTGGTGTTTCAGAGAGCAAAGGGGTGGGGGGAGAGCCGGCTTTCCAGAGGGAGGCTGATGGGGGAGGCCCCAGCTGCAGCCTCGGCCATCCAGGAAGGGGTGAGGAGGGAGGGACAAAGCTCAGGGACTCTCTGGCCCTCTCTCCCGTCCTCCCAGCCATCCAGGAGAGCAGGTCTCCGGCCCATCCTCCATCGTGCCCTCTTCCTCATTTAATCTGTCTTGTCTTTTGATAAGAAGTAATAAGGGTGAAGTTTTGCCCAGGGGGAGGAGGAGGAGGGGAAGAAGGGGGAGGACTTCTGAGCTAGAAAGTGGCAGGAGCCCAGATGTTATTATTAATTATTAATTATTTGCAGTACTTAGAGAATTATGGCTCAAAAGTGAAACCCTTGAGTTCATTTCAGGCCAATCTCTTCTTTTTACAGAGGAGGAAACTGAGTCATGGATCAAAAGCTCACAGGGAGTACAGTCAATATTCCAGATCAGATCAAAGGATCAGAGAATCGGAGCAAGAAAGGGACGATGGAAATCAGGAAGCCCAACCCCCTTATTTGCAGAGGAAGAAACTGAGTCAGAGAGATGAAGAGCTTTTAAAGGCCTCATCCTGGGATTCTGGAAATCGTTGCCTCGTGATATAGAAGGTTGGGGTTCAGGGGGTGCTTCCCCACAGCTTCCCGGGGAGAGTTACCGAAGTCCACCCTGTCCAGGCCCAATCAGAACCGGCACTCAGGCTTTCAGGCCTGGGTCCAGGCTCCTCCCAGAGCCTCCAGCTGAGGGCCTGCCGTGTTCCCCCCCCCCCCCCAGACCCCTTTCGAGGACCTTGGAGAGGGAGACAGAGGGCCTGCCTGCCCCCCTCCCCAGTTCCCCCTTCAGTGCTGCACACCAGCCTGACTTCCCCTCCCCCAGGGAGGCTCAGGAGCTTCAGGGAGCAGCCCCCTCTCCCACCCCCACCCCCAGCTGCCAGGGTGACCTTGGGCTGGGGGAGGGGAGAACAGCTGCCAGCTCCAGGCTGCAATTCCCATGACCTCTTCAAAAACCCTACAATCATTTTCTCCCAAGAAAGGGCTGCTGGTAGTTTTTGCTCCCCCCCTTTCTAGACAGAAAATGAGGTTCAGGGTGAGTCAGCAATATCAGAATCAGAACTGTGGCCCAGAGGAAAGGGTCCTGAACCTGGCGGTCAGTCACGTGCCCTCTCTGGGCCTCAGTTTCCCTCTGTTCATGTGTGTTTGGGAACTGTCTGTGGTTCTATCTCATCTGTAAAATGAGTAGGTTGAATCACACACACACACACACACTCCACATATTCACACATACACACCCGCAGACCCCCCCTCACATCCATTCACATACATACAAAGTGTGTTGAGCTTGAGAAGGGGCCCCCAAAGTCCCAGGAACCCTCAAGCTTTTGGAGTCTGTTCCCCAAGCCCGAGAGTTTGAGGGTTTCACATTATATCACACCCACCCACACCCACCCACACCCAAGGCACCTTTGGTCCAGAGCTGGAAGCTCAGTCCAACTCCCTAATTCCCCGAGGGAGGAGCTCGGGACCAGAGGGGGTTCTGGGGCCCAGCATCAGGGGGGTGGCTGGGGGCTGCTGGCCGTCCCTCAGCGAGCAGTCTGGGAGAACGGGCGCTCCCAGGCGGGGCTCCTCCCGGGGCGGCCGCGGCTCCCCGGGCTGGCCAGCTCCCAGGGCCTAAGCCGGGATCTGCTGGACCTGCCGGGGGAGCCCGGGGAGGGAGGCCCGGCCGGCCGGCAGCGCCTTTGGCTCAATCCCAGAGTTCCAGGTCCAAGACCCAGGTGGGAGGGTGGGGCGGGAGAGAGCGGAACGCATGTGGCCCGGGGCCGCTGCAGGCTGGCCCTGGTCCCCCTGAGCTTTCCCAGAACTGGCCCCGCGGCTTCTGAGGAGTCGGGGCCGCGGCCAGGCCCGCCCCCACGTTTGCGCCCCGAAGGCGGCCGCCCGAGCCCGGCTCTGGCCCCGCGCCGCGTTGCTAGCTTCCTCGCTGGCCCAGTGCCAGGCTGGGTGACAGGTGAGCCGTGCCAGCCCTGTCCCTGGCACCGGGGCCCCGCCCACCGCCCCGCACACATGGCTCTCCTCTTCCCTCCCGCGGGGAGCCCCGGCTTCCCGGGACCCCGGCTCCGCCGCTCCGGGGCAGAGGGAAGCCCGGAGCCCTCCCCGCGCGGCCGGGGAGGAGGCGGCTAAGGCTGGGGGGCAGAGGTGGGCTCCGGCCCGACATCCCTGCGCGTGGTCGCCGGCGTTCGGTGACGGGCGGAAAGAACCTCCCAGGGCGGGGCGTGGGGCCAGGTGGCTTTAAAGCGCCGGAGCCAATCAGAGGCCTGCCGGGGCCCGGCGGGGCTGGCGGATTCGGTTACTGAGCGGCGATCACCCCATACGCTCCATCCTCCCCCTGGAAGCCCGCCGCCGCCCCTCCATTCATCGCGCTGCCCCGGCTCCGCCGCACTTCCGCTCCGCCGGCCTCGCGGGCCTGCCAGCGGCTCGGGGCGAGATGGGGCGCGCGTGCTGGCTGCTCTGGGCGCTGGCGGCCTGGGGGGCCGCGCTGGGGGCCCCGGGGGCCGGGCCGGGGGCGCCGGGGCCGAGGCTCGGCTGGAACGCCACCTTCTGTCACCGGGCAGTGCCCGCGCCGGGGCCCGGCCCCCCCCTCCGCTCGCTGAGCTTCCTGAGCCGGCGCCCCCACGGCCCGGCGCTCTTCCACGCCCGCTGGGATGAGCGCGGGCACCTGCTGGAGTGCGCCTTCTGGGAGGAGGCCGCCCCCGTCCGCGCTTACCGGGCTGCGTGCGCTCGGGACAGGGCGGGCGTCTTCGCCCGCGCCCCGAGCCCTCCGCTGCGCCGAGCCCTGGGAGCCCTCCGGGAGCAGCGGGACGCCTGTGTCCGCTCCGAGGGGGACCCCCCGAGCGTGGGGCAGGAGACCCCGGGGGCGGCCGCGGGGCCCCGACGGCGCGCCAAGAGGGGCTGGACCATGCCGGGGACGCTCTGGTGCGGCGTCGGGGACTCTGCCGGGAACTCCACGGACCTGGGTAAGGAAGCGGCTCCTCTGCAGGGAGAGGCCGGGCTGCCCGGGGGACAGGGAGCCTGACGGGGCCGCGCTCGGCCCCAGCGGCGGGAGCCGGACGGAGTTAGAGGCGGAGGGCCCGGGTTCAAATGCTGACAGCCCCTTGGGACCCGTACGCGGAGGGGGCGGGGCAGACTCCTTTAACAAACGAGGGGTCGGGTTCAGCTGCCGGGGGAGGGGCCGGCCAAGGAGGAGCGGGGAGGGGAAGCCCCTGGCTGCCCCGGCCCCAAACCTGCAGGGGGGGATGGGGAGACCTGCCCCCGGCTGCCCCGGCCCCAAACCTGCAGGGGGGGATGGGGAGACCCGCCCCCGGCTGCCCCGGCCCCAAACCTGCAGGGGGGTGGGGCGGCCTCCCCCCCTCCCGCTCAGCCCTCCCCTCCCACAGGCCTCTTCCAGGGGCCCGACCTGTGCTGCCGGGAGCACGACCTCTGCACCCAGAACATCGCCCCCTTCCAGTACAATTACGGGATCCGGAACTATCGCTTCCACACCATCTCCCACTGTGACTGCGATTCCAGGTGAATGGAGGGACGCCCGACCCGGGAGATTCTCCTGGGAGGAAGAGGAGGCGGGGCCGGGGTGCGAACCAGCCACAGCAGCTTCTATGGGGTGATCCCCACCAGGGGCAGAGCTCTGGCTCTCCGCTTCTAGGTCGCTTGGGGGGGATAGTTCCCCGAGGACCTCATTTCCTGGGCCAGGGAAGGAAGCTCGGGAGAAGGAGTTCGGGCCAGAGGGGGGGGGTCCCTTAGACAGAAGCCTCCTACACAGGGGGCAGCAGCCCTCCCCTCCCCCAGGCGGGGCTCGCAGAGTGAGGATTTAGGAGCGGGCGCCTTCCTTTGATTTCCAGGGTATTTGACTTAATACGGTTCAAATTGTTCTGAAAAGAGGAATGACAAAAAACAAAAAGGCGCAAGAGGGGCTTCCGCTCTCATTCCTCGGCTTCTGGCTTTTCCCAGTTGAGGGGGGGGGGGCTGGGAGGCAGAGGCGGCTTGCTGAGGACTCTAAGCTCAGCCCACCTTTGGGGTCCCCTCCTCCCGCCCCTCCCCTCCCCTCCCCACCAAAGCTGTGGATGGGCCGAGGAACCGACCTTTGGCTCCCGGCCCCAGGTTCCACAGCTGCCTCCAGAGGCAACAGGATGCGATTTCTGACTTCGTGGGCACCACCTTCTTCAACCTGCTGGAGATTCCCTGCTTTGTGCTGGAGGAGAAGGAGGCCTGCGTCCAGTGGTACTGGTGGGGCGGGTAGGTGACCTGGGTCCCCGTGGTACCGGGGGTGGGGAGGTGACCTGGGTCCCCGTGGTACCGGGGGTGGGGAGGTGGCCTGGGTCCCGGTGGTACCGGGGGCGGGGAGGTGGCCTGGGCCCTGCCGGTGGGCGGGGAGGTGGCCTGGGTCCCAGTGGTACCGGGGGTGGGGAGGTGGCCTGGGTCCCGGTGGTACCGGGGGCAGGGAGGTGGCCTGGGTCCCGGTGGTACCGGTGGTACCGGGGATGGGTAGGTGGCCTGGGTCCCGGTGGTACCAGTGGTACCGGGGATGGGTAGGTGGCCTGGGTCCCGGTGGTACCGGGGATGGGTAGGTGGCCTGGGTCCCGGTGGTACGAGGGGGAGGGTGGGGGGGGGTGGGTAGGTGACCTGGGCCCTGCTGGTGGGCGGATAGGTGGCCTGAAGTCCATCTGACGCTCCCGTCCAACTGCTCCCACCAGATTTTTCCTTCCCCTCCCGGGCCCTTCCCCTGTTGTTCCTCCCGGGACTCCTTCCCCACACCCTCCCCCTGTTGTCCTGTACTGGCCAGAGGCTTGGGGCTACCCTGCTCTGGGGCTTTTGTGGGCCTAGGAGAGCGGGTGGAGGGCGCCCCCTGGCGTGTCCTGGAAGCGCGTCCTCGTCCGGACTCCCCGCTGCCGGCCCTTGTGGCCGCGAGAGCGAATTCTAGGTCCCAGTTTCAATTTCCTCACCTGTCAGATGAGGCAATAATGATAAGCAACCACCCGAGCCTGATCCCCGCTGGGGACGACTCTGCACCCCTCACCTGGAGAGCGCCGGTTACTTCGGGATTTCCTTCCCGGCCTCGATTTCTCCCTCTGGAGAACGAGGAGGCTCCGCTGAGCCTTTCTTGTCTGAGGCCTGAGAAGGCCGGGCACAGGTGGCAGCCCAGCCCCGAGGGCACCAAACCAGTAAGGCAGCCTCCTGACAGCCTTCTCCAGCCTGGTCGGGAGCTCGGGGGCCAGGGAGGAGAGGAGGAAAGTACAGCTCATCCTCCCCAGCTCCGGGGTGAGCTCTCTGAGCAGGAGGAGGCCGGAGACTCAGAAGAGCTGGGAGGGGCACCTGGAGAAATGGGAGTCCAGAAAACTGAGAATAGAAAACAGGGGAGGTCAGGGCTGGGAGGGAGCTTAGAACAGGGGGTGTCAGGGCTGGGAGGGAGCTTAGAACAGGGGATGTCAGGGCTGGGAGGGGTCCTAGAACAGGGGGTGTCAGGGCTGGGAGAAGGGACTTAGAACAGGGGATGTCAGGGCTGGGAGGGAGCTTAGAACAGGAAGTGTCAGGGCTGGGAGGGAGCTTAGAACAGGGGGTGTCAGGGCTGGGAGGGAGCTTAGAACAGGGGATGTCAGGGCTGGGAGGGGTCCTAGAACAGGGGGTGTCAGGGCTGGGAGGGGGCTTAGAACAGAAAACGCGGTTTCCTGAAGATGTCTGGGAAGTAGGATCCTCCATTTCCACAGGACTTTTGCCCTCACATCGGTGCCCCCTCCCATACTGTGTGTCTAGGAGGACAGAATTCACATGTCCGCTTGAGAGGGGGAGACAGGCTTGGGACGGTGCTTCGTGCCCGGGTTCCAGGATGGTCTCCAGGGCTGGGTCTCTCCAGAGCCTCCTTCTCCAGTCAGGACCTAAAGAGCCTTTATTAAGTGCTTCCTGCATGCTCCCCCAGCCCTGGAGAGGACTTTCTGAGCGGGCAGACAATGAATGGCCAGGGCAGAGACCCCCAGACCTCAATTTCCTCCAACTCTAAATGAGGGGGTAGGGACCAGACGACCATTTGGGGTCTATGGACCTTCCTCTCCTTCCTCCTTCCTCTCCTTACCAGGTGTAAGAAATATGGCCCCATTTCCCAGGCCCGACTTCTGCAACAGAGTCGCTATAACGTGACTCGGGCCCCGCCTAGTCCCGCAGTGAAGGCTTCTCGGAGGAAGCAGCAGAGACAGAGGCCCGGCTCCCGTTTCCGTCCTTCCCCGCCTCTGCCCAGCGGTCCTCAGAGAGTTAATTGCAGCGCCCAGCCACCGTCTCCAAACGTCCCCGGCCTGGTTCCCAGCATGCCGACCACGCCAGAACAGCCAGCGAGAATATCTGGGGACCCCTACACTGAGGGGAGACCTTGGAACGGAGGCCGCAGGCCTGGGGGGAACCAAGCAGCCGGAGGGGCAGCGGAGGGGGCTGCTCAGGGACCCCCAGAGACCCCAGCTCCTGAGGGTGCAGGCCCAAAGGGCACTCTCCACCCCGTCGACAAGAACAGCATCTACCAAGGTGAGCAGGGATGGGGCCCCTAAAGTGCATGTGCTCCCCTGGGTGACGGTGGGCCCGTGCCCACGCCTCCTCTAAAAATGGGGGCAATAAACACCCATCGATCCTGGGGAAGCTCTGCGAGGACAATGGATGTAAAGGGCTCGAAAACCTTAACTCGCCTCAGAAATGGAGAACAGCTCTTGCTCCTGCCATGGGTGTGCATGGCGGCGCTGGCCCTGGAGGGCGTCTGCTTGAGGGCCGGGAGTGGAGGGAAACTGAGTGAGTGTGAAAATGAGGTCCTGAGGTGGGGCGGGCTGCCTCGGGGGGGGGGCGTTTTAAGGGCAGTTCATGCCCCTCATGTGAGACGCCTTCCTCAATCCCCGAGCTGAGATTACCGTCATATTGTTCATCTCCTCCTTTAGACAGGAGGTTCCCTGAGGGCAGGAGCTAGAGCTTTTGCCTTTCCTTGGGTTCCTAGTTCTTAGCACTGTGCGAGGCATACAGTGAGTGCATAATAAATGCTTTATCAATTATTCACATCAGCACATGTCCTCTCCTCCATTAGAATGTTAACCCCCCTTACCCCAGGCCAGGGACTGATTTTTTTTTCTTTGTGCCCCTAGGGCTACACACATACCTGGCATACAACAGGTACTTACTAAATGCTTATTTAATTGATCCATTCTAAAGAGGGAATTCTGGTTCAGATTGGGATCGGACTAAATGCCTCTGAAGTCCTGCTGGGCCCTGAGATTCCAAGAGTCAGGGGTTATTTCTCTCTATCACTCTGTAGGATTGAAGCATGATTCAACAAAACATGTTAGCAAACGCTCCTGGGTGCCCAGCCCTGCCCCCTGGGGGAGATGACAGGGCTGCTTTATGGGAGAATAGAGTCGTTGGGGCAGAGATAAAAGGGACCTTCTGGAAGTCACCGAGACCAACCCTGGGATTGTAGGTGGAGAAACTGAGGCTGGGGAGAGGGCCACCTCGGTAGTAAATAGCAGTGGCAGGATCTGAACCCAGGACGTCTGAACTCCAGAACCACAGAACCACGGCACTTTCTATGCGCCGGCTCCCTAGGAAGCTTTGGAATTTATTGTGTTACAGGATGTGGATGAGTTAGTGCATAAAAAGACCTGTGGAATGAAGGGATGTGTGTGTGTGTATGTGTGCACGTGAGTGTGTAAGGATGTGTGTGTAAGAGTATATGTGAGTGTGTGAGAGTGAATGTGTGTGAGTGTGTAAGGGTGTGTGTGTGAGAGTGAGTGTGTGAGTGAGTAAGGTGTGTGAGTGTGAGTATGTGAGAGAGTGAATGTGTGTGAGTGTGTGAGTGTGAGTGAATGTGTGTGTGTGTAAGGGTGTGTGAGTGTGAGTATGAGAGAGAGTGAATGTGTGTGAGTGTGAGTGTGAGTGTGTGTGTGTGTGTGTGTGCATCTGCCCCGGTCTCTGAGCATGGGTCCTTAAGGGAAGTTGGGCCCTAGCACAGAGAGGACCCAGCTTGGAGTCAGGGGGATTTATGTTCCTGGGCCTTCAGGCACTGGCCGTGTGACTCCGGGCACTTTACCCCAATTCCCTTCCATCCCCCCCTCCCCAAATAGGGAACCCGAGCCCCAGGGAGTTAGAATTCGGGGCCCAAGGTCACAAAGCACGAGGGGGGGGAGAAATGTGAGCCCCTCCCTTTCGACCCTGCCTGCTGGCCGAGGTCCTGCCCCGGTGTTAGAGGTGCCTCGGGCCCACCCGAGGCCCCGCCCTGCTCTGGCCCCTCAGGGCTCCGTTCTCCGCCCCCAGACTTGTCCGAGCCCTGCGGCTGCTACCGGGAGCTGGACCTGTGTCCGCACAAGATCGAGCCCCGGGAGACCAAGTACCGGCTGCACAATTCGGGGGGCCGCACCCTCTTCCACTGCAACTGTACAAGGCGGTGAGAGGCCGGGGAGGGGGGGGGGGGGGGGGGAGCGAAGGAGGAGGGAAGGAAGGAGGGGAGAGGAGGGGGAAGGAGGAGGGAAGGAAGGAGGGGGGAGGAGGGAGAGAAGGAGGAGGGAAGGAAGGAGGGGGAGGAAGGAGGGGGGAGGAGGGAGAGAAGGAGGAGGGAAGGAAGGAGGGGGGAGGAGGGAGAGAAGGAGGAGGGAAGGAAGGAGGGGAGAGGAGGGGGAAGGAGGAGGGAAGGAAGGAGGGGGGAGGAGGGAGAGAAGGAGGAGGGAAGGAAGGAGGGGGGAGGACGGGGGGAGGAGAAGGGAAGGAAGGAGGGGGGAGGAGGGAGGGAAGGAGGGGGGAGGGACGAGCAGGGAGGACTCAGGCCGCGGCTGCCCCTTCAGGCTGGCGAAACTGCTGAGGACCAGGAGTCCCAATGAGGTGGAGGACAAACTGTGGCCGGCGCTGGCTCGGACCTGCTTCGAGCTGAGACCCCCTGAGGCCTGCGAGCCCAGCCGCGGGTGAGTGGCTGCCCCTGAAAGCTGGACCCGACGACCCCGCCCCGCTCCCCGGCGGTCCCCGCCTCTCTCTGGCCCCACTTTCCTCCCGGACTCAGGCGCCCCAAGGCCCGGCCTCCGCTCTCCTGTCCCACTTCCCGCCCGCCTTGTCCCTGCGGCGGAGGCCGAGGCTCGGGCCCAGCAGGTGGCGCCAGAGGCCCCTGTGCCCGCAGGAGGGAGCGGGGCGCAGGGACAGAGCGGCGGCTCTCGGTGGGGGAGCGGGGGGGAGGGGCAGCGGCCCCCGAACCTGCCCCTCCCGGCCGCGTGACCTTGGGAACCTCCCACCCCTTGAGCTTCGGGTGCTTCGGGGGCCGCTGGCTCGGGGCTTTGTCCGGCCCCGACGCTCTGTGTTCTAGACGCTGAATATTCTCTGCTCTGGCCTCTCCAACCTTTGCAGAGGAACGGAACCCCCGGGTCTCAGCTTCCCCCTCTGGGAAATGGGAGCTTGGGGGGGATGGTCCCTCAGGCCCCTCCCAGCTCTTCCATCCCCAGGTCTAAGCCCCGCCCCCACCCCGGACCTCCCCGTTCTAGGCCCCTCCCACTCTGACGGGTCCCTCCCCCCCCAGCTGCAGGGAGGAGCCCCGGGCCGTGGTGGTCCCCGCCCGGCACCTGCGGCGGCTGAGGAAGAAGCCGGCGGGGTGGCTGAGGGGAGTCCGAGCGAAGGTTGTGGAGAAGCCGCTGAAGAAGAGAAAGCGGGAGAGGAGGCCGCGGACTCGGGCGCGGGAGCTCCGGGGGGCCCTGCCGCTCTACGACAGGTGCCGAGAGATGGTTTCCGCCTGGCGCTGGGCACCGCGGTGATGGAGGAGGCGTCAGCCCGGGGCCGGGGCCGGGTGTGCGGGTCCCGTGCCTGAGTCCCAGCGGCCGGACATCCCCGGGCCCTCCGGGGCTTGGGGCAGCGGGCGCCCTCCCACTCGTGGCCCAGAACCAAAGGGCCCGGCTCCCCTCCCGTGACTGACGGGGCAGGAGGCCGAGGTCACTGTCGTGCTGGGGGGGATGGGAATGAGCCCTGGGCTGGGCGCCGGAGGCCCGAGTTAGGTCCCAGCCCCTCAGACTCCACGTCCGGTGGGGGCGGGTCCTCTCCCGTGGGAGCTCACAGTCTGGTCCCAGGCGGTCACCGTTACCGCCTGTTTCTCCATCTCTAAAATGTGGGGGCTGAAGGGCCCGGATCCTCCCAGGTCCTTTCTTGTGAGAACCCCAATAATCTGAGCCAGGCAGGCGGCAGCCCCCCCTCCAAAAGTCACGTCAACGCCCGTGCTCCCCTCGAAGCCCCGCCCCGTCTCCGGCCCTGGCTCCCTTCGTAGCTCGCGGGCCTTTCTCTGCCCTCGGACCAGAGCTTATTGACTGCCTGGGGAAGGGGGCAGATAACTGGGGGTCCCCGTCCTGTTGGATGCTGGACGATGTTGGAATATTGTGCAGTGGAGAGCCGGCCATGGTCCGGGCTGGGCGGGGGCTCCGCCTCATCCAGGATGCAATGGAAAGGTGACTTATCACCCGGGGTCTGAGCCTCCAGGGGGAGCGGCTTCCGGCGTCGGCAGGATCGCCCTGTTCCCGCCTCCTTGGTCCAGGAGGCTCTGCCCGAGTCCGGCTGAGCTGTGGCTACGGGGGGACAGGAGGGCATCTCCTTCCCCAGGGCCGAGCTGTGGGGGGCATCGTGAGCCTGTCTCAGGGCCGAGGGCAAGGCCAGAGGGAGGACCCAGGCTCCCAGTCTCTACTGGCGGACATGAGAGCTGGCAGCTCGGAGCTGGACCCCCTCCCCCCCATGTAAATGCGTTCATAGATAGGGGGCATTGATCCGTCCCAGCTGTGGGACCTTAGGCTCCCATTCTGACCCTCAGTTACCTCATCTGAAAAATGGAGCTAGACCTGATCAAATGGAAGCTCTTCCTATCCCAGACTTCCCCTGTCCTAAGCTCCTCCCAGCTCTGCTATTGCTTATTCCAAGTTTTCTTCTGATTGACATTCCCTGATAATCTCTGTTCCAAGACGTCCCCTATTCTAAGGCTCCTCCCAGTTCTGACATCCACGGTGCTCCCGATTTCTCTTCCTCTCCTCCCTCCTCCTCCCCAAGGCAGTGAGAAATCTGATGCAGGTTAGACATGGGCCAGCCTTCTAAGCGTGTTTCCTATTTGTCTCACTGTGCAAGAAAAATCAGATCGAAACGGGAAAGTGAGAAAGGAAAAACCCCGAGCAGACAAGTAACAGCAAAAAAAAAAAAAAAAAAAAAAAAACCAAGACAAGTAACAGCAAAAAGGGGAAAATGAGAAAGGAAAAACCCAAGACAAGTGACAGCAAAAAAAAACAAAAAACAAAACCCGAGACAAGTAACAGCAAAAAGGGGAAAATCCGGCGTTTGGACCCCACTCATTCCCAGTCTCTCCCTGGGTGCAGATGGAGCTCCACCCCAAGTCTAAGGGAACTGCCTTGAATCAGCTCATTGTTGAAAAGAGCCGCGTCCATCACAGTTGATCGTCACAGAATCTTGTCACTGTGTCCAATGATCCCCTGGTCCTGCTCCTTTCCCTCAGCATCAGTTCCTGTCAGTCTCTCCCGCCTCTGAAATCCTCCCGTTGGTCGTCTCTTACCGACCAATAACATTCCCTCACATTCATTCACCCCGATTTATTCAGCCATTCCCCACCTGAGGGCATCCCCTCAGTTTCCATTTCTGGCCCTACACAAAGGGCTGCCACAAACAGTTTTGGACACGGGGGTCCCTGTCCCTCCTTTAAGATCCCTTTGGGGTGTGAGCCCAGGAGAGACACGGCTGAATCGAAGGGGATGCACGGTACGCCTTTGGGTGTAGCTCCAAATTGCTCTCCAGAATCGACATCCCCTGTTCTGACTCCTTCCCAACTCTGATATTCCTTGTTCTAAGGCCCCTCCCAGCCATGATGTCCCCCCTGTTCTGCACCCCCCCTCCCCCTCCCCCTGCTGTCTGTGACCACCACTGCATCCTCCTCTCCCTTGCTCCACAGAAGGCTCTGAGGAGGGACTTCAGACTCAGGGGGGAAGGGCCCGCCCCCAGCCTCAGTGGTTGTGGACAGACCTTCCCTCCTCCCCAGCCACAGTCCCTGGAGTAGAGGAGTCAGCTCCCAGAGAAGCAGAGTGGGGGCTCCCAGAGAGGCAGAGTGGGGGCTCCCAGAGAGGCAGAGTGGGGGCTCCCAGAGAGGCAGAGTGGGGGCTCCCAGAGCTGCCAGGGAAGAGAACCTGAAACCCAGGACATAGCTCCCCTTCTGCTCTTGCCCCTGGGTTCTGGTCCCCCTGCTTCCTGAAAAGTGGTACAATGGACAGCGCCCATGGCCCGGGTCTCCCCTGAGGTCCGGAATGGCTGACTTGGGCGCAGCCTTTCTTTCTCTGACCTTCAGTTCTCTCCTCTGTGGAGGGAGGGGGTGGGCCTTGGTCTCCGGCCCCTCCCAGCCCTGAGCACTGTTCACCCAGCCTCGCTCGGAGGTCTCTGGTGACAGGGAGCTCACCACCCCCACACCCGCCCATTCCATTGTGAGCTGGCTCTAATTGCTGGGAAGTCTTGGGTCTTTGGGGCTGCCTTGTCATTTCTGGCAGCTCTAACCTCGGGACAAGCAGAAGGGGGCCCAGCCTCCCTCCAGTGACAGCCTCCGGAGGAAGGAGTAATTGCCTTTGAGAAACCTTGGGCTTCCTTGGAGAATTAGTCACCGTTCTCTGCCCCTGCGGGGCAGCTTGTGCCGGGCTCCCGTGTTGCCGGGCTTGGTCCCAGCCTCCCCTGCTCCGACTAAGGGGGTGATCTGCGCCCGGACTCTCCCCGCAGAAGGGAAGGCGCAGTTTAGCAGGAACGCCTGGGGATTTGGTCTTGGTATCCCCCCTGCCTGGAACCTCTGCCCCCCCATCTTCCCTAGCTTCTCAGTGACACTTCCAGGCTGCAGCCCCCGAACCCGTGGATCATGAGTTCGCCCGGGGCTGAGTTTCTCGGGGCATCTTGCCAGGGCTGCCGGACAGACCCATGTTCCCAGGGGTCTGCTTTGGTACCAGGTCAAGTGCCAGGATGACCCCTCTGGGATGGGGTTCCATGAATTTCTTCAGATTGATTTCAGTCCCATGTCACGAGACAACAGATGAGCCCCTTTGTTGTCATTTCGTCCAGTGCAGGAAGCTCTGATTTCTCAATCACTAGTCACTGCCCCATTGCTTCTTTCAACTCCCACCTCCGGGCCTTTGCCCCGGCTGTGCCTCCTGCCTCGCTCTCTGCCCGAGAACCACCTTCAGCAGGACCCTTCGCTGCTCCTTCAAGAGGCTTTCACCAAACCACCCAAATTCGTCTTGTCTTAGATGCGAACGTGTTGTTTCTCCCTTCAAACGGGAGCTTGGAGAGTTTCCTGTTTTACTTCATCTCCAGCGTCTGGCACACGGCGGGGGCCGATCAATGCTTGCTGATCGATCCCCCCCCCCATTTACCACCCTTCCCCCTCACACTCCTCTGCATTTACTCCTCTGGGCATGTGGAGGTGCCGTCCCAGGGAATGAGAAGCGACTGTTCTTCATTTTTATGGTGAATTAGCGCCCTTTATTGCAGCCTGGCCTCTGACACTGCCGGGGCCATCCCACAAGTTACCCAAAGTCCCAGAGCCCCAGACAAGCCAGGGCTTCCCATTGGGCATTTAGCCCCAGCACAGGCACCTCACAGTGACCCATTAGGAACAGATTAGAAGCATCCAAGTTAAAACTCAAGCCCTGGGGGGAAATCATCGGAGAAGGAGCGGAAGTCCTTGGAAGTCCTCTGCAGTTACTTGAACCCCCAGGCCCAGCACAATAATGTTCTTTCCGTGGGTCTGGAGTCAGGAACCACTGAAGTTTGAATCCAATCTCTCTCTCACTCGCTGTGTGATTCTGGGCAAGTCACTTCTTAACCTGCCTGCCTTAGTTTCCTCATCTGTAAAATGGGGCTAATCTCTACCTCACGGGGTTGTTGCAGGGATCAAATGAGATATTTATAAATCCCCGAGCACAGTAGCTGGTGTTTAATAAATGCTCATTTCCTTCCTTTGGGTGATCTCTGTTTTACATTACCTCCCCCCCAGCTCCTTCTCATTGACTGAACTGTCAGGTGGAAAGGAAATTATTTCCGTTCTACAAGACAGGAGCAAGGGGGACGGTGGGGGGGGGGATAGACACAGCCTTGAGAGAGTGAGGGTTCAGGTGCCAGCCCCGTTGTTTACTCATGACCTTTGAGACCCGACCTCTTTGGATCTGTAAAAAAAATCAGAGGGACTTTGATGAAATGCTCCCTTTCAGCCCTGAATGGACAAACAGCAGCTGAGGAAAAACTTCATCATAGCCTGATGGGAAATAGGCTCCCATGTAAGGTAGTGAGCTCCCCATCGCTGGAGGTCTGAAAGTGGAGGCAGGAGGCCTACCTGTGGGGAAGATTCCCGCTAAGTTCCAGGCTGGCTTTTAAAGCTCCTTCTGGCTGGAGATTCCCAGACTTACAGGGCCTCCCCCTCCCAGTCCCTCCCGCCCCCCCCAAATGAGAGACTCCAGAGAGATCTGAGAATTTTATTCCTCATGAACAACCCTCAGGATGATGGCTAGCAGCTGGGGGTCCACGCAGCCCCCAGCCCCCTGCACCCAGCTCTGGGCTTGGGGAAAGCAAGGGGGCGGCGATTGTCACAGGTCAGGGTCAGGATGGAGAGGAGGCAGGGGCCTCACACGGAGGTGGAGACCCCGGCCAGCCCCACCCCCCTGCAGGGCCCTCCAGACCCTGCCCCAGGGTCGGGCGGCCGGCGGGTCCCGCAGGAGGGATGCTGGGTGGAGACGGAGGCGGCACGGAGAGGGCGGGCGGACGCGGCGGGCTCTACGGGCGGCGGCTCCCACTCAGGGCCCCAGAGGCCCATCTTCCAGCCCCCGGTGGCTCTTGGGGGTGGGCGAAGGGCTCCGGGGGCCACGGCCGGGGCTCTTTGGGCTGAGCTGGTCCTCGTGCTCGAACTCCCCTCGCCACTGGCTACTGACCATGGGTTCCAGCCGCAGGGAGGGCAGGAGGCCCAGGGTGCGGGGCACAGGCCGGGGCAGGGAGCTGGGCAGCGGGAAGTTCCAGGGCCCGGGCATCTCGGGCAGGGGCGGCTCCTCTTCCTCGGAGCCCAGGCCTCCTTTCCCCTTCTTCTCCTTGAGTTTGGTGCCCACGCCCAGCACAGAGCTGGTGGATTTGAGGGGCCGGTGGCCCTGGGGGGAGGGGCTGCGGCTCGTGCCCCTCTCCCGGGATGAAGGCCGCAGGACCAGGCCGGAGAACTTGCCCAGGCCGGGGCTGCGGCTCCTGTGTCTCTTCATCTTGCCCGGGCTGGGGCTCCGGGACTTGGGGCCCAGCAGCTCCAGGGTGCTGTCGTCCTCCCCCTCGGAGCTGGCCCTGGAGCTGTCCGTGGGGCTACTGCCCTCATCGGAGGCAGGCAGGGAGATCTGGTCAGGGAGGGAGAGCGAGGAGGTCAGGGCCGGGGAGTGTGAGCCACAGAGAGTGAGGGCAGCTGCTGGCCCTCCCGGGCCCCTCACGCCAGCCCCCCCAGGCCCCTCACTCCGGCCCCTCCGGGCCCCTCACTCCGGCCCCCCCGGGCCCCTCACGCCGGCCCCCCCGGGCCCCTCACGCCGGCCCCCCCGGGCCCCTCACTCCGGCCCTCCAAACTCCACTCTATGAGGGGAGCCTGAGCACCCCCCAACGCTATCTCATTCTCAAATGGGAGGAAGCAGCCCCAGAGGAGGGCCGGGGGCCTCCGGCCAGCCAGTGGGGAAGTCCGAACTCAGGTCTCTGAGCTCCAGCGTGGGGGGCTTTCCCTGCCCAGAGAACACTTTCTCCTCTTACTGCTCGGTCCCCTCCTCCCTCCTGGCTCCCCATCCTCTCACCCCCTCCCCCTCCCCATTCCCTCTCCTCCTGCCCCCCCTCCCTTCCCATCCTCTGACCTGGAAGGGGTCAGTGACCCCAATAAGGATGTTCTGGCTGTGGCTGTAGTAGCCAAGGATGAACTCGCCCCCTCCCCTGGGGAGCGACTCCTCGCCGAATGTTACCTGCGGGGGCAAGGAGGGGGAGGGGTCAGGGCCCTGGCCCCCCAGTACCCAGAAGGCTGACGCCCGGTGTGTGTGTGTGAGTGTGAGTGTGTGAGAGTGTGTAAGAGTGTGAGAGTGAGAGTGAGTGTGTGTGTGTGAGAGAGTGTGAGTGTGTGAGAGTGTGTAAGAGTGTGAGCATGAGAGTGAGTGTGTGTGTGTGTGAGTGTGAATATGAGAGTGAGTGTGTGTGTGTGAGAATGAGTGTGTGTGAGAGTGTGAGTGTGAGAGTGAATGTGAGTGTGTGAGAGTGAGTGTGTGTGAGAGTGAGTGTGGGTGTGAGTGTGAGTGTGAATGTGTGAGTGAGTGTAGGTGTGAGTGTGAGTGTGAGTGAGTGAGTGTGTGTGTGTGAGAGTGAGTGAGTGTGAGTGTGAGTAGGCGCTGGGAAGCACACGGGAGGGGCCCCTGGGGCACGGGGGGTGGGTGGGGTCACCTGGTACATGCTGCCATCCACGTCCTCATGCTTGGCCCACACATATGCCACGTAATCCTTACAGTGCCGGAAGCCCACCTGCAGGGGGCAGAAGCTGGGGTGAGCACTCAGCAGAGCGGGGCCTTTTTCCGGGCCTGGCTCTGCCTGTCTGGGGGCTTTGGACCCTGACTCTGGATCAGTCCTCGCGCTGGAAGCCGTGACCACTAGGCTACCGGCCTCCTGCCAGAGGGCGGCGGACTCGGACGCGGAAGGGGACCTACGGTCTTGGACAGAGCTAATCCGGGGCTTGTTTCGCTTCTCTATTGTGTTTGTCCCAAGGATTTTGGTGTTTCCCCGATGGGGAAGAGACACGGAAAAGAGAGGAAATAAATGCGCGTTTTCTTTAAGAGCAGTGGGCTCCCCGCCAGAAGGCTGGAATCCCATTTCGGATCCAGACCAAACAGAGTAACTATAAACAAGTGACTTAATGCCTGTGAGCCTCAGTCTCCTTATCTGTAAAATGGGCATCATAGTGTACCGTGTCACAGGGTCGCCGGGCTTTAGAACCTGACACCGCCGTTCTCTGCGCGGAGCTCAGGGAACGAGCACGGGAGCTTTAGTTTGCTCCCAGCTCCCTAAGTGGCTGAGAACTGCAGGGGCCGCCAAGATCAGCTTCGAAACCGCTCGCTCTCCCGTTTTACAGATGAGGAAACAGGCCGAGGGAGGAAGTGATTTGTTCCAGATCACAAAGGAGAGGAAGCCTGGGGAACTTCTCCCTGCCCAAGGCTGGGGCCTCCTTCCAGCCTCCACAGCTTCACCCCGGCACGCGACTCTGTTGGCAAAGCCTCAGAGGAATTGGGGGTGGGGGGCTGGGGGTGAGCGAAGGTGGCCGGCATCATAGTCTGCCCGTGGGCCCGGGCCTGGGGCCGGGGCCTGCAGCCTCGTCGGAACCTGCTTCCCACAAACGTTCCCTCAGACACAAAACATCTCCTTGAGTATTCTGGAACTCG